>NC_091950.1:249974504-250674504 GCF_031021105.1 Erythrolamprus reginae
ATCCCCCTGCCAGCTTGCTCAGAACGTTCAAACTAAGGAAAACCTTCGCCGGCATCCACAGAGAAGAAAGGAAGAGAGAGAACGAGAGAGAGTTCCCACTTGCAGGAGCCGCCTTGTGGCACACCTGACCGTGTCTCACGGCACACTAGTGTGCCGCGGCACACCGGTTGAAAAACACTGACTTAGGTAACCCTAGTGACACCTCCAAGTGGCCTCAACAACTGTCTAAAAGAATTCAAATGACCAGCTGATCTGCAGAGAGTATAAATTATTTCATTCCCCGCCATCCAGTCATAGCTGGAGAAGCTTCTTAGATGAAAAGTGAAATGTCTTTTAAGGGGGGAGGGAGCAAGTCCAGTTGTCTCTTTGAAAAAGTACCTTTGAGACATGCTGGTATCACCTGTCTTTTTATTCCACAAAATCTGGAAAAAGGGATCGAGGTAAGTATGAGGAAAAAGGTACACTACTGGAATTGATGTCTAAATAGTGGAAGATATATTCAAAAGAGGATACACTGCAGAAATTTACATTGTAAATAAATAAACATTTTTTTAAAGAAAGATTATACTTCAAAGTTAACTCCATGTTCCTGGTGAAGTTGAAGAACTGTAACAAAAGACAAACGTTCTGTAGGTTTATGGGACAGGAAAGAAAATGCAAATATATATTTGAACAACTGAAATAGACATTTTATGACTAGATCTCATCCGGTTCACCCATATATCTCTCTTCCTGTCTCAAAACCAACTTTTTAAAAAATTCGAGCTGACCTGATAGTATTCCCCATTTTCTTACTGTCTGCATAGTAAACACTTGTTTCCCTTTATTATTTGAAAAAAAAATTACAATGTTGTTTTTTTTAATCTCATCAGCATTTATTTTTTTATTTACTGCTGACAGCTATGCCCAAAATTCCTACTAAACCAGTTTGAGTTATCAACATCTGCTCCAAATTATTTATTTATTTTGCTTTGCAGAAAATTGGCAGTTCTAATTTCCTTGAGAGGTGGATAATTGTAATTATCTATGATGCTGTGTAGACTTAATGGCTCAGCAATTCCAGGGGGGGTGGGAGTGTTGGGTGTTGTTGATCTATATTTATTTATTTATTTTGTTCCACAAACTATAGTAGGTCACGCTTGTGCTACAGGAATAGAAGCAGCAAATTTTGTCTCTAATTTTATTTCTGGCATTGCCAATTTGAAGATTTCTAATTTTAACAAATATGGAGTTTGTTACATAGAATGGTCTGATGGATCCTAAACAAGATGGATTTTTCATAGGCTTTGATGGGGGATTTTTAAGAAGGAAATTGTTAGATTTGCGTGTAAATTAAGAGGTGAGTCACAGGAACAGTTCAGCACTACTGATGGGCAAATCCCACGGTGTTCGGGTTTGGCAAGTTCGGATGAACTTCGCGCAAAATTCAGCCAAACCTGAACAGTTCGTGGTGCCAAAGCTCCGCCCCCGGAATCTCTTCGTGGAAGGGATTCCCCAGCTCCTTCAAAGGGAGGTCTTTTCATGTAAAAAAATAATAATTTATTTTTACAAAAAAGGACGCTGCAGCGGCGCAGCAAGCAAAGGGAGGTCCTTTCACGTGAAAATAAAAACTTTTATTTTTACATGAAAAGACTTCCCTTTGCTTGCAGTGCTGCTGCGGCATTCTTTTTTTGTAAAAATAAAAAAAAATATATGAAAAGACCTTCCTTTGAAAGAGCTGGGGAATCCCTCCCACAAAGAGATTCTGGGGATGGAGCTTTGACGTCACGTACACTGGCACGTTGCTAAGGATGCCAAGATGATCACTTCCTGGATTCCATTTTTAAAAAATTCGGGTTTGGGTCCGACATGCCAAACACCACAAAATTCGGTCTGGACCCGAATTGTGCGGGTTCGGTTCGCCCAATACTATTTAGCACCTTTATTGTCTATTTATTAGATAGAATTAATACGGACTGCTGGCAGGTTGCAGGGAAGCCGCTTTTAAGGGCTTCCCTGAAACCTGCTAGCCACTGACAGCAGTTTATTTCTCTTGCCACTGAATTACCCAATCAGTGGCAGCTATGCAAATAGTCACTATGTATATCCGTACATAACAAAAATGATGACAGTACTTTAATGGTGAGTTTCATTTCCTTTTGTAAAAATTAAATAAGAAATAGAATTCTACTTGTTGAACAGAAGAACTAGCATAAATGCACTGAGTTTACTTTTTATACTTTTACTCTTTGTAGTAAAATTTCCAGAACAGGGCTCCACATTTCTAAGAAACTCCCAGATGTTAAGGAGTTATAGAAAATTCTAACTCTTTGCTGACACCTTATGGTTTTATACATTTTTGCTGTCCGGCTTTGATAGCATTATTCCCCAAATCAACCAAAAATAAATCTTGGTCTTGCCTATTTTTGACAAGTTAGTGCAAAGCTTGTTGTGGTCTTTGAGTGAAGAGCAGCTGTAGCATTCCTTGTTCAGCAATATGTCAAGCCAGACATATTCTTATACATGGACTAGTGAACTCACAAATCGAAGGCTGGAAAAGTCATCATATGAATCCTCTCAGGAGAATGATGAGCTGACAGACCAAAAGGAAGAGGACAAAGAAAACATTAAGGCTTCAATTTCTAAAGCTAACAAACAAAGCATAAAGAGAAAGCTATGCCAAGAGAGCTTTCTCTCTCTAGGATCACTCTCCATTTCCTGATGTTGGAAGATGAGACTACAATCCAGGCTGTGTGATATGTAATGCTAATGTGACCCAAATGCATTGAACTATATAATCCATAGCCTTTAGGAAGGTCTCTCATCTTCACACCTGGGAGCATATTCTTGTTCTGTTCCTTGACTGATTTTGCTAGTAAAGCCAGATAGCTCCTGACTCTAACCACAAGTTAGCATCACATACTGGAGCATTTCTTGTTCTGCATATCTCCTGGGGTTGCTTTTGATTTGCAGTTGGGGACAGATGGGATCAGGACAATGTTACAAGGTGATATCCAGACCGCAAACTGTAAGAATGGGTATTAGGGAGAATACTCAAATTGATATTTTTAATGAAGTTAAAAGCAGCTGAATGAGAGGCTAGCAAGTGATGAGAACAGTTTCTTCAGCTTAATTGATTAGAGAGTTAATCAGAGTCCCACAATAGTAAGAAAAGTAGATAGATCACCTGCTGAGCTGCTGATGGGATTGCTATGTTTTTTTCCCCCATTTTTTAAAATGCTAGAAAATGACCTAAGCTGCTTAAAATGCTTAATTTGTAAAATTAGACAAAACTTTCTCTGCCAATGTGAGGATAGAACAAATAATCCATCCTGGTCCTCATTGAACTTTTGTTGTGGTGATTTTTCTTCCTCCAAGGACAGTCCCAGTCAGTTGATGAGGAGTTGAGAGCTAGCTTTAAGTCATCAAAGTTATGTCTCAGTGGAGCAGCCGGGAGGATATGTTTTAACACAAATCTAACAAGACCATTGATTGTGGACTTCAGAACCCATTTCTCCCTATCTGAGAACTTGCCATCATTATTTTGGATGGAATTGCACTGTTCCTGTAGAAGTTGGTATACAACTTGGCCGTCCTCTTAAACTCTCCAAGGGAAAAAGTAAAACCAGCAATTCTCTTCTCAGTAAGGAAGAAAGATATCTCTACTTCTTCATACAGTCAAGAATCAGTTTGCTGCTTAAGAACTGAGTTACATTTTAAATGTATCTCATTATGAATATTTTTCCTGTTACTCTGGTCCTTTTGTTCCAATTATCTTCCTTCCTTCCTTCCTTCCTTCCTTCCTTCTTTCCTTCCTTCCTCCCTTCCTTTCCTCCCTCCCTTCCTTCCTTTCCTCCCTCCCTTCCTTTCCTCCTTCTCTCCCTCCCTCCCTCCTTGTGTCAGATTGTCAGGCAAAAGTTAAAACTCATGATATTCATTCCTTAGACTTTGAACAGCACCCAAATTATAATGGGAAGACTTTGTAGGCAAAGATGTGTCTTAGAACTGTAAGTTCTGAAACTTCTGAATCCTCCCACTAAAAAAAGGAAGATTTGAGGTTCATTTTGTCATCAGACAAAAGCGGAGTAAAGATGCTGAGACATATTGTGGATTAAATAAGGGTCATTTTATTAAATTAGCATAAATTTAAATAACGTAACTTTAAATATGTAAATTTAAATATTTAAATTCAACATAACTAAGGACCTGCAGAGGCCAAAACTAGCGGGGCGGAAATTCCTACCAGAAACTTCCTTGGCAACATTGGGCAATCCCCGTGGGAAATTGGATCCAGTGATTCCCATGGACATCCTCTCTCCAATCCCTGATGTTGTTCCAATCTCTAGTTCCTGGAGAGAGGCGGTCCATCACCCTTTAAAGGATGCTCAAAGGAGCATGTGCAGTCGCTTCTAATTGCCCATTTCCACCCCTAACCTGCCAAACCCCAATGACCAGAGGGAGGCCTATACTGACATCTAAGTGCGCCGCACCCCCTAACCAATCCAGTCCGCACCGTCAGTGTGGAATAGGTGAAAAAACGGCCACCTCTAAAGGGGAGGCCGCAAAAAATTCCTATTCGGTCCCAAGGCAACCTCCTTAGGACACACTGTTAATAGCGGAGGGTGGGCTGGTGTTCGCTTCCCATCAGCAGCAGGCAAGGAGGAGGTCCTGCTCGGATCGCCCTTAAATAGGGCAATCCAGGACCTCCCCCCGCGACCAGCAGGCGGTGCGCTGACCTGGTGCGCTGCCAAAAGCCGAACTTCCGGGTTTTTTAGAACCCGGAAGTCCGGGGCTCTGAAGAGCCACCCGCAGCGTCCCCCTGCTCTGGGGGCAATTTTGGCCGGTGGTTTAAGCCGCCAGTCGTGCATTACTGCTAACCATTTTTAAAACACTTACCCTCATGATGTTGCATTTGTCTCATTCCTGTCCACAGTGCAGAAAACCTAAATTCAGAAATAGCTGTTCCAGGTTGACTGACAAATATTCTAAGAAGTCTAGGTCACAATGTGAAAGAATAGAATAGAATAGAACAGAACAGAACAGAATACAGTACAATACAATACAATACAATTTTATTGGCCAAGTGTGATTGGACACAGAAAGAATTTGTCTTGGTGCATATACTCTCAGTATACATAAAAGAAAAGATAAGTTTTTCAAGATAGTCTGTATACAAATAAACAATCAAATCATATTAGGACCTGGTCAATATAAATTGTAAGGATGCAAGCAACAAAGTTACAGTCATACGGTCATTTGTGGGAGGAAATGGGTGATGGGAAATGGGAACGATGAGAAGAATTAATAGTAGTGTAGACTTAGTAAATAGTTTGACAGTCTTGAGGGAATTATTTGATTAGCAGAGTGATGGCATTTGGGCAAAAACTGTTCCTGTGTCTTGTTGTTCTGGTGTGTAGTGCTCTATAGCATAATTTTAAGGGTAGGAGTTTGTGTCCAGGATATGAGATGTCTGTAAATATTTTCACATCCCACTTTTTGACTCATGCAGTATACAGGTCCTCAATGGAAGGCAGGTTGGCAGCAATTGTTTTTTCTACAGTTCTAATCATCCTCTAAAGTCTGTGTCTGACTTGTTGGGTTGCAGAACTAAACCAGACAGTTATAGAGGTGCAGATGACCGACTCAATTATTCCTCTGCATAACTGTATAGAAACATAGAAACATAGAAGTTTGATGGCAGAAAAAGACCTCATGGTCCATCTAGTCTTATACTATTTCCTGTATTTTATCTTAGGATGGATATATGTTTATACAGGCATGTTTAAATTCAGTTACTGTGGATTTACCAACCACGTCTGCTGGAAGTTTGTTCCAAGCATCTACTACTCTTTCAGTAAAATAATATTTTCTCACGTTACTTTCCCCCAACTAACTTCAGATTGTGCCCCCTTGTTCTTATGTTCACTTTTCTATTAAAAACACTTCTCTCCTGAACCTTGTTTAACCCTTTAACATATTTAAATGTTTCAATCATGTCCCCGCTTTCCCTTCTGTCCTCCAAACTATACAGATTGACTTCATTAAGTCTTTCCTAATAAGTTTAATGCTTAAGACCTTCCACCATTTCATTAGACCTATTCAATGTTATCAATACCTTTTTGTAGCTGAGGTCTTCAGAACTGAACACAGTATTCCAAATGTGGTCTCACCAGCACTCTATAAAGCGGGATCACAATCTCCCTCTTCCTGTTTGTTATACCTCTATCTATGCAGCCAAGCATTCTATTTGATTTCCCTACCACCAGACTGCACTGTTCACCCATTTTGAGACTTTCAGATCCAATACATTTTTGGTTTTTAGGTGCTGATTTATCCTCTTTTTGAGTAGAGTCTCCATCATTTTAATTAAAATTGATGTCCAGCTAACTGGCCTGTAGTTACTAGCTTCTTCTCTACTGCCCTTCTTGTGGATAGGCACAACACTGGCCATTCTCCAATCATCAGGAACATCTCCTGTTAAAAGGGATTGGTTAAACAAATCTGTCAGGGGGTAGCAATCACATATCTGAGTTCTTTAAGAAATCTGGGGTGGATGCCATCTGGACCTGTTGCCTTATTTGTCTTTAATCGTTCACGTTATTTTAAGACATCGACTTCTGAGATCACTGGAGCTGAATCCCTACAGTTGAAACCAATGCTATATTCACCCATAGTATTATATTGTAAGCTGCCTTTTGAGAAAACTGAACAGAAGTAGCTATTCAAATGGTCAGCTATCTCCTTAATCCCATCAATGTATGTATTATCTCCAGTACTAAGCTTTGTGATGCTGCATTTTTTCTTCTTCCTATATCTGAAAAAGCAGTTCCTTGGGCAGTTTGAGCTTTCTTAGTTGGCACAGAAAGAACATTCATTGTTATGCTTTTTTGATGATGTTTTTCATGTCAGGTGTCCATTTTACATCTTGTGATATGGTTGAATCTAAAAATGTGAAGGTCTCAACATCCAAAAATGTTGGGACCAGGATTTGCTCACCTTTTCCTGATCATGAAACTGTGTCAATGCATTTTCTCCCTTTCAGTTTCTGGGCACTGCTTCTGTAGACATTTTGTGTTGGACCACAGAAAAGACTGGACATCTGCTTTTGCAGAAGCTTTTGCTGGACTGGTGCTCGGAAAAATGTCAGTTAAACATTACAGGGAATCCTTGTATAGAAACATTTATTGACCATCTGAAAATGGGCAGGATGAGGCGATTTACAGAGAAGACATGTGATCACATTTCCTATGGATTTAAGAATTATATATTGTATTTTTGTCTCATTATTTGATTCTGGACACACAATCTTGTAGGCTGTGGAGAGCAAAAAAACAAAAAAAACCTCCCTGAACATGGAAAGCAGTCTGCATGGTTTGGCCCAATCCTCACTATTTTCTGAAAGCAATTTGTCACATTTTCTGAATCAATTGGAACAAGCAAGTCAACACTGATAATTGCAAAGCTTTTTAAAGAAACAAAATGCCACAAAGAAAAGCCAATATTCCAACATTTGACAAGACTATCCCTTGAAAGAAATAGGATGCATATCTGAAGAATCAGTAGAAGAGCCTACTCATGACAAGCACTTAGCTAGTATGTTTATTGAACAAATAAACAACCCTCCACAGAGCTGAAGACAGCTATAGATGGACTTTCATCTTGTTCTAACATATATATTCAGTTTCATTAATCAAATAAACAAACTAACAACATGAATTACTGTAAGTATATAAGGTATAGCAAAAGTTGTGCTTTCCAGATAATATTTTTTGCAATTTCTTTGATTCATCAGATGATTTGTTGTACAAAAATGCTGTTGCTTTTTAAAAAAAAGAAAGAAAAAGAAAGCAAGATCCAATATCAGCAACAAATAAAATTGTGCAGATTGTGTTTTAGCTCTTCTATTGTTTTGTTCAACTGAAATACGTAACTCAGGCAGCTGGTTTAAAGTTTAATAAAAAGATAGTAGACAGTTACTTATTCTTAATAGTTCGCTTATTATACTATATATTCTAAAACTAAGTAGATGCCCTACCTAGTATGTCTTGCCAGGAATTTGTCTTTGTGGTGTACTTCAGAAGGCTGCTGAGGTCTCTCAGCAGCCATAATTAAAAGTCTTAATTAATACATCAATAGTTACCTCTAGCTCTTGGACTGTTGTTTGGATTTAAGAGGGAGGAGAAGGAGGAAGCTTACCTTCCTTTTATCATCATTTCAAAAACCCTGTGAAGAATTTGAGCTGAGAGAAAGTGACAGGTCTACCAAAATCACTCAGTGAACTTGCATGACTGAAGGCCGGATTCTCAATCTGTTGGGAGCTGCCAAATCTATTCTGACAACGTATCCCATGCATTCTCCCCAAATAATTGTTTAGGGGAGGATGTGTCCATTTGCAATAAATACATCACTGCAAACATGGGCAAAAGAAAACAGTCTTTTACAAAAATACAGCTAAAATGTATTTAGCTAAAATGGGTCAGAAACCAGATGGGTTGAATAAGTTAACATAGTTTCCTTAAGGTAATGTTGAGGAACAAGCAAGTGTTCTGTAATGGAATGGAAATGCAAAAGTAGAGGATGGGTGCAAATAAAACAGAGCAGAATGTTTTTAGAAAGTGATGGAAATGGGAACAGATAGTAGAGATAACAGATAGAAACAAGGTGGGGAGTAAAAGTAGATTTTGAAGTATACCAAGTATAGGATAAGCAAACAGCAAAGTGCTGCTATAAGGTGTGTTTTTATAATTAGGAGATATAATGTCTTCATATTCAAAAGCCCAACATGCTATAACACAATTTTTTAAAGTATTCATCCATCAAGAAATTGTAACAGAAGCGTAAGCATGGTTTTCAAGAGCAAAGCAATTATGTTGATATTGCTGGCAGAAAATAAATGGAAACCTTTTGTCAAGTTGTGTTGTCATCTGAATGAATGTGAATCAGCGGTGTTATATGAAAGTGTTCTCAGTGGAAATGCAAGAGAGCAGAGAATATCTCAATCAACACCAGAGACTGAGGATATTTCTCTTATCTCTGCTTATTCTTATTTCTGCTTGGGTCAAGCATTTAGGGCTTTAGTTTGTTTTTGAAAATGTCAATCAAAGCCCTTAGCTGACTGCACAAAAAATACATGTTTAATAGACTTCAAGCAACAGCAAACTGAACACAGTTCTACTCAGAGTGCAGCCAATGACTGCAATGGAAAAAGGAGCTGGTGAATGGATTGGTTTCTTGGAATTCCTCTCTGGACAAGAAACAGACTGGAGAATGCCCCTAAGCATTCCCTATAGTAGCTTCCCAGGAGGAGACCATCAGCAAATATAGAGCTCTAGGAGCTGAGGAATTGCTATCTTAATCCAAGTTGCATTTGGAGTCTTAATGGAATCAGGATTTGCATACTTCTCCTAACCATTTCCGTAAATTATTTTTTAACTGCCTTTGGGCTATTAGGAACGCTCAGAATGCAAGTTCGATTACATTGGGTGAGTCAATCTTTAGTGAAAAACATTTAATGAAAGTTTAAAGACTTTTTTTAAAAAAAAATTACGTTTAATTATTTACTTAATTGATTAGAACATTGATTTTGGAAACTTATAATGAGCTAAGGGACCAGATGGATTTGAAATAAGAGTTTGAAATAAATTACAAGAATCCCTCCTGCAGGAAATTATTGTGGTTTAGAATGATAGTTAGAAAGATAGATAGATGATAGATAGATAGATAGATAGATAGATAGATAGATAGATAGATACATAGATACATAGATACATAGATACATACATAGATACATAGATACATAGATAGATACATAGATACATAGATACATAGACATTGAAACTAAGTATAATAATATTCCCATGGGAAAATGCTATTCATCAGGGAAAAAACCATTATAAGATTGGACGTTGAATGTTAAACTCTAGAGGCAACCAGAAAGAACTAAATTCAGTGAAGCATTCTAATGGGACAAATTCAAGGATATTTGGGAACAATCCACTCAGAAATTATTTTTAAGATAGTTGCTATCATAAAAATTTTTATAGACTTAAAATAGAAGAGAATAAAGAATAAAATACCTAAAAGAGATTATAGAAGAGCTTAAAGACTTTGATTAAGGTAGATTTGAATATGCATTTAAAAATGACAGAAGAAGAATGATACCGAAAAAAGTTAGGTATACAAATGTAGCTGGCTGATGCCTTAATAATTACTGGTAAAGGTTCCCCCTCCACATGCATGCTAGTTGTTTCTGGCTCTACAGGTGGGGCTCATTTCCATTTCTAAGGCAAAGAGCCAGTGCTGAAGGTGCACGGAGCACTGTTAACTTCTCATCAAAGTGGTCCCTATTTTTCTACTTGCATTTTTACATGCTTTTAAACTGCTAGGTTGGTAGAAGCTGGGACAACAATTGGAGCTTACCCAGTTATGCGGTGCTAGGGATTTGAACTGCTGAACTGCTGAACTGCTGAACTGCTGACCTTCTGATCGACAAGCTTACCATCTTAGCCACTGAGACACCACATCTCCTAATAATTAAAAGGGATATATAAATAAAAACCAGAAGAGTGATTACTTTCTTACTTTAGATTTACAGTATAAAAGAGATGTGTTGGAAAGATTTTCTGAGAAGAGACCAAGAAAATTAAAAGAAATCAAGTTTTGGGACACTATTTAAAGGGATTAAAAATTAAGATGGTTAAAAACAAAGGGAAGGCGTATAAAGTTGGCCTATTTGATCAAGGTTAAAACATATCAGTTGTTTATGGTAATAGTTAATGGACTTTTGCTGATTAAGATTGAATGACAATGCTGTAAGAATTTGTTTAAAGAGATGAGGTATGGGAAGAAAAGGTCTTCTGTTGTATCAGAGAAGATGATAAGTCAGCATGAAGAGGAAGTAATTTCTTTATACAACTTTTTTCTTTACTATATTTTTCTTTTTTCTTTGCACTTTTAAATTTCCCCTTTTTCCTTTTTATATTTTTTTGTATTAGTTGTTTGTAACTGTAAATTTTAACTAAAAATATAAGAATACATGTTTAGGAGAAGATGAATTCTTTGTCTCTGACTGTTATGAATGTTCTCTCAGATTTCAACAAAGAACTGAATGTAAATACTTCAAAGCAGCCTACTTGGAAATAATGCAGCTTGATTGTTGCTATTGATACTATTATTCATAATTATGTCTTGGGTAATCATAATTAGCAAAAAGAGGTACCATTGTATAGAACATTAGGAAAGAACCAAAGTCCGACACACACACAAAAAGTGAACCAACAGCATCCTTATAGACACTCTTGCAATGTATTCCATAACTTTCTGTGAAGATTCTGCCTCAGGTGGTAGCAAATATTTCCTTCTGCTGAAGTAATATTAGTTTCAGGAGGACAAACATTGCAATGTAATTCTCCAGTTCCCAAATGCATGTAAACTATATACTTTGGGGAGAAATAACAATGACATTGTAAAATAGTGAGTTGTGTACCTGAGTTAGAAGGATGGAAACATAAATAAAAACAAAGCAATACAGATGCTTATAGCCTCCTATATCTTAATTTCAGGAGCATGAGCTGTTTAAGGTCATGGCTGAGAAAACAGTTAGTGCATGATGGGCACATTTCATCTGTGCAAATTAGTTCATTCAAAATGGCTGATGTTCAAAAAAATTGAAATATGGATAAGAACCAAAAAAGATCATTCCACTTTTCCCCCTTTCATTATTTTAGGGCATTCTATGACTTGGATGCAACTCTTTCCAATCAAAATGAATTCATTGATATGAAGTGCCACAATAATCATATTTAATAATCCCAGGGGCCAAGTTTCATATAACCTTAATGAATAATTTCATTTGAATAATTTGTCAACATGAGTCATAAATCTTTTTTTTTAATTAATTTTTTATACCTACACAAACATTACAATGACAAACAAAACAAAGGAAAAAAACCATAAAACATACATTTGGAAAGTTTGCATTCCCTGCTCATTTAGAATTTTCAATCTGAGAATTTTCCACCACCACAACCCCTTTTTTTGTTTTGTTAACGTACTGCTTTGCATTTTTTGCATTTTTGGATATTTATCTTGAATTTTATTTATTTATTTATTTCCTCTAGCTCATAGAGTCATAAATCTTTCTATTGATACATATCTTAAACCTTTTCACAGTTTTCAGGTCAAAGTTCTTTATTCTTAATGGGGAAAAATGGAGCAATATTAAAGATACTAATTTCACATAGGACTGTTGCTGGCCTCAATACACTACATATTTTCATTTTCCCTGAAAATAATATATTTATTATATTGGATTTAAATGTGCATCTCTGTATTCATAACAGACTGCAATAGGTTGCCTCCTGTTTAATTTATAAAAACCTCCATTGTATGCAATATTGTGATTATTTTTAATAGCTACATTTCAAGGTACATTGAGAGTTTCTATTGAAAGCCCAAAAAATTAAATAGAACTTAAATGTAAATAGAAAAGTAAAGACACTTAATTTTGAAAAATAAAAATAAAAAAACTCTGACAAATGTTACATTTATTTAACTTCATAATTTTACATGAAAAAACAAAGTGTGTTTATTTTAACATGTTTCAGTGTTAACTTTGAAAATAAATATGTTAATTTTAAGTTCCAACTTTTTATTTCAGTCATGAAAATATTCTGAACTTTGCATTGTTTTTATACATAAATACAAATATCACACTGATATCATAAGATTTAGGAATGCTTTTATAGTCATGAATGGTTTCTCTTTTTTTTCCCTTTTAGGAATTAATCCTTTCCTAGCATTATGAACAGGGGTAGGCTACTGCCCGGACCGGGGGGGGGACACATTGGGGTAGCGAAAATGGAGCTCCACCCCAGAGCACCCAATTTGTATTGAAAGATGTTGTAAGAAAATGCAGGGCATCCTGCGTAAGCCACGCCCACAGTGTGGTAGTAAAATTTTTGGTAGCCCTTCACTGATTATGAGGCAGGATCTATTTTTGCATATTCAGTATTTCATTCTCTGCAGAACAATGGTTCCCATCCTGGAGCCAGGTAGAAATATCAGCCTATCATGATATTTGGGTGTTCTTTTTATTTGGGGAGGGGGATCTGGGATAGAAACCTAGAAACCTAGAAGACTGACGGCAGAAAAAGACCTCATGATCCATCTAGTCTACCCTTATACTATTTTTTGTATTTTATCTTAAATAAATTCAGTTACAGTGGAACCTCGACATACGAGCAGCTCTACTTACGAGCTACTCGAGATAAGAGCTGGGAGGGGAGCGACATTTTTGTTCGCCTCCCGAGCTCACATTCGGGATACGAGCGCCAAGGAGCTGTCTCGGCTTCAGGAGACAGCTCCTTGGCGCTCGTATCCCGCGTGTTTTAAAAGGTTGCAGCTGGCCTGGGGTGCTGGGGGGGGGGGTGCTGGCAAGCCCCCCAGGCCGGCTGCAACCTTTTAAAACACGCGCGCCACTTCGCAGCTGTCTCCTGAAGCCGGAACGCTAACTTCCGCGTTCAGTTTCAGAAGACAGCTGCAAAGTGGCGCGCCTGTTTTAAAATGTCAGAGCCGGCCTGGGGGGGTCGGGGTCTTCCCCCCGAGCCCCCCAGGCTGGCTCTGATGTTTTAAAACACGCGCGCCGCTTTGCAGCTGTCTTCTGAAACCGAACGCAGAAGTTAGCGTTCCGGCTTCAGAAGACAGCTGCGAAGTGGCGCGCGTGTTTTAAAACGTCAGAGCCGGCCTAGGGGGCTCGGGGGGAAGCCCCCGACCCCCCCAGGCCGGCTCTGACATTTTAAAACACACGCACCGCTTCGCAGCTGTCTCTGAACGCTAACTTCCGCGGTTTTTTTTGTTGTTGCACGGATTAATTGACTTTACATTGTTTCCTATGGGAAACAATGTTTCGTCATACGAGCGTTCTGACTTACGAGCTTCCTTCCGGAACTAATTAGTCTCGTAAGTCGGGGTTCTACTGTACTGTGGATTTACGAACCACGTCTGCTGGAAGTTTGTTCCAAGAATCTACTACTCTTTCAGTAAAATAATATTTTCTCATGTTGCTTTTGATCTTTCCCCCAACTAACTTCAGATTGTGTCCCCTTGTTCTTGTGTTCACTTTCCTATTAAAAACACTTTCCTCCTGAACCTTATTTAACCCTTTAACATATTTAAATGTTTCAATCATGTCCCCCCTTTTCCTTCTGTCCTCCAGACTATACAGATTGAGTTCATTAAGTCTTTCCTGATATGTTTTATGCTTAAGACCTTCCACCATTCTTGTAGCCTGTCTTTGGACCCGTTCAATTTTGTCAATATCTTTTTGTAGGTGAGGTCTCCAGAACTGAACACAGTATTCCAAATGGGGTCTCACCAGTACTCTATATAGCGGGATCACAATCTCCCTCTTCCTGCTTGTTATACCTCTAGCTATGCAGCCAAGCATTCTACTTGCTTTTCCTACTGCCCGACCACACTGCTCACCCATTTTGAGACTGTCAGAAATCACTACCCCTAAATCCTTCTCTTCTGAAGTTTTTGCTAACACAGAACTGCCAATACAATATTCCTCTGATGACTTCAGAGGAATGCTGCATTAGATGGTATATACCTTATTGTCATTGGAAGTTTTCAGAAGCCTACAATGAGGATTAAGTAGCATGTACAAAGGAAAAAATATGGAGCTGCTGCAAAAGAACATACTGTATTACAGATAATTAAATTTTGATGTAATAGTAATAGTGTGTGGCATTTATTTTATGGCAATATCTCAGTGTTTAAGTAAATACTGCATGATAGCAATAGGCTTAGCTGTCTCCTTTGGTAACAACTGCTGTGGTCAAACTGCTGCATTGAATGTGTATGCTAAATATTCACCCTGCTACCGTATTTATCAGGGGAGATAATGCATTAAAGTGTGTTTCTTGCATGTTTTTCCTCTGGGTGAAAGTCAAGGTGCTTTTTAAACTTTAAACACCAAATATAAAAATGTAGCTTCCATTGGAATGTTTGCTCAGTCTTTATTATTTTCATAGTAAACCTCAATTTTACAGACCAACCAGAAAAAAGGTGAAATGACCACTAGATTAAAGCTGAATGGTCACTAGATCCAAATTTATTAAAATGATGTAACATAAATCTTTTGCGAGATCTTATATCATTTGTGTAATTTTGCAAATGATATAAATTGATGCAAAAGCATAAAATATGATGATAATATAAATTGACACAACATATGAAAATGGCATCAATTGTTTAGATTAAGGTTAGGGTTTTTCTTCAAAAAGAATGGATTTTGTCTATTAGTTGAAGGTGAAGTCTGAACTCAAATTCTGTCAATTGTATGTGAAGTCTGATAAATGAGGGTCTATACAATTGAGGGTTTGATTCCTTTCTTCCAGATTAACATTTATATCAGAACTTATGCTACTATTACATTTCTCATTTTAACCAAATTTTCCTCTAAAAATATATGATAGAAATTTTACTGAGTCAAATTCAAAACAGTGTAAATATTCTAGTGGGTTCATGGAACATCATAACTTTTGATCTATATTGAAATACTTGCAATGATTTCCTTTTTAAAAAAAATCACTCTGTTTATTAAAAGTATATGCTGGGGTAATCTGAAAAGCTTTCAGCACTAGCAACAAGCATTATACAATTACTATTGTACAATCAATGTATCCATAGTAAACCAAATATAATTTGTTTCAATTTTAAATTAAAATTCTAATAAATAAATGAGGCAAAACTATCATTCAACCTCTAAGTAATAAACAAGAAATGTAGTTTCATCCTATTCTCTAAAATAATTTATGGAACAGCTCCTTATTCAAAAATATTAGAAATAAAAATCCTTATAAACATGTTCCCGCTTATTTTTATATATGAAAGAAAAAAAATCTTCTTTTGGTAATATATTCTCTTGGTAATTATTCCCCGTAATATTTGTTTCTAAAAATGCCAGGATACATACTCAGAATTTAGCATTTTCAATTGTTTTAATAATTATTATTTAATCAAGAATATTGGTTCACAAGAAAGTCATTAAAGAATTATTAGCTTACAAAGAATAGTATGTTTACTCTTTATGGAAAACTGGACTATAATTAAGGTTTTAGTATAATGTGCTCAGATAGACCACTAGTATCCTTAGGAAATATTGTATGTGGGATAGAAACAGCTAAAACTAGTAACCAGTCTTCAATGTCTGTATATTACTAAAAATGCCATGTCACCAGTTGAGATGTGTGTGTGTGTGTGTGTGTGTGTGTGTGTGTCTAGATAGATGATACATAAATAGATAATTGGATGATAGATAGATAGATAGATAGATAGATAGATAGATAGATAGATAGATAGATAGATAGATTGACAGACAGACAGACAGACAGACAGACAGACAGACAGAAAGGAAAGAAAGAAAGAAGGAAAGAAAGAAAGAAACATAGAAACATAGAAGTCTGACGGCAGAAAAAGACCTCATGGTCCATCTAGTCTGCCCTTATACTATTTTCTGTATTTTATCTTAGGATGGATATATGTTTATCCCAGGCATGTTTAAATTCAGTTACTGTGGATTTATCTACCACATCTGCTGGAAGTTTGTTCCAAGGATCTACTACTCTTTCAGTAAAATAATATTTTCTCATGTTGCTTTTGATCTTTCCCCCAACTAACTTCAGATTGTGTCCCCTTGTTCTTGTGTTCACTTTCCTATTAAAAACACTTCCCTCCTGGACCTTATTTAACCCTTTAATATATTTAAACGTTTCGATCATGTCCCCCCTTTTCCTTCTGTCCTCCAGACTATACAGATTGAGTTCATTAAGTCTTTCCTGATACGTTTTATGCTTAAGACCTTCCACCATTCTTGTAGCCCATCTTTGGACCCGTTCAATTTTGTCAATATCTTTTTGTAGGTGAGGTCTCCAGAACTGAACACAGTATTCCAAATGTGGTCTCACCAGCATTCTATATAGTGGGATCATAATCTCCCTCTTCCTGCTTGTTATACCTCTAGCTATGCAGCCAAGCATCCTACTTGCTTTCCCTACCGCCTGACTGCACTGTTCACCCATTTTGAGACTGTCAGAAATCACTACCCCTAAATCCTTTTCTTTTGAAGTATTTGCCAACACAGAACTGCCAATACAATACTCAGATTGAGGATTCCTTTTCCCCAAGTGCATTATTTTACATTTGGAAACATTAAACTGCAGTTTCCATTGCTTAGACCATTTATCTAGTAAAGCTAAATCATTTACCATATTACAGACGCCTCCAGGAATATCAACCCTATTGCACACTTTAGAGTCATCGGCAAATAGGCAAACCTTCCCTACCAAACCTTTCCCTATGTCACTCACAAATATATTAAAAAGAATAGGACCCAGAACAGACCCTTGTGGCACACGGCTTGTAACCTGACTCTGCTCAGAATACTCGCCATTAACAAGAAAGAAAGAAAGAAAGAAAGAAAGAAAGAAAGAAAGAAAGAAAGAAAGAAAGAAAGAAAGAGCTAAAGTATCCCGGGTGGGTGGGCAGAATGGGTCCAAACTAGGAACAACTCACCGCTGAGAAAGAGAGAATATAGTTTGGAGATGACAATTAGTATGTGCAGAGGTGGGCAGCAGGCAGGATGGGGTGGAACACAGTTCCACTGGCAGAAATGAAAGTGCTTGCACAGATTTATTTATTTATTTATTTTATTAGATTTGTATGAGGCCCCTCTGATCCAGCTGATTGGCAGCTGTCACTTCCTGGATTACCAGGCTCGGCTCTCCTTTTTTTCCCTTCTGCTGCTGCTGCATCTGCGTTCCTTGCTTTTTTCCTCTTTCCTCCTTCCTGGCTTCGGACGAGCTTCCCTCTCTCCAGCTCGACTCCCCTCCAGCCTCATGTGGCCACCTCCCGCCTGAGGTGCAAGCAGAAGGGGTGGGTAGAAGCGGTGCTGGCAGCATTTATGCTTCTGGCAGCACCCGTTCACCTAGCTAGCCAGCCTGAGGCTGGGGAGCGACCCAGGAAGGAGAGCTTGGAAACATGAAGCAAATTGTCACCCCAGTGAGTGACACTTATAACTGACAAGGTTGTATGTTGATGACTTAACAGTTCACTTGAATGATGATGGCCATTCAAGCCACTCCCACCTGGTCACATGGCCAGCAAGCCACTCCTACCCAATCACATAACCTTAAGCCACACCCACAAAATAAGCCACACCACATTGTGGCAGTAAAAATTTTGGCTGCCCATTACTGAGTATATGAAAAAAATAGATATATTGAAGTAAGGGCTGTTGTCAAGAAAGTTGCAGTGCTTATGAAATTAAGAATCCATAGGCAATCCTGGTAATGTTATGTTCCAATGAATAGTGATAATGGAAGAACCTGAGATGATAGGGGCAGTGGAGGGGAATTGAATGAATGTAATCAAGAAATAAATTATTCCACTAGGTGATATGAATATAAGGGTAGAAATAAAACAAGATAGCATGGGAAAACTGATGAGAGATTCTGAATTTGAGGTAAATTACTTCTTTTATACAGCAGTGTTCCAGGGGATCGTGAGTGGGGGGAGGGGAATGATATGAAAGAAAAGGAAAGAAGTAGAAAACACTAGAGTGTAATAATCACAATGTACCTCTGGCATAATGAATGGAATTTAAAAAATGTAATTTATTCATTTAATTATTTATATCCCATCCTTTTTTATTCTTACTAATAACTCAAGATAGCAAACACACACAACACATCTTCCTCCTCTTTTCCTCACAACAACATCCTTTTGAGGTAGTTAGGGAAGAGGGAGAGAGGGAGGGAGGGAAGGGGAGAGAGGGAGAGGGAGAGGGAGGGAGGGAGGGAGACTGGCCCAAGGTCACCTAGATCAGTGTTTCCCAACCTTTTTTGAGCCGCGGCACATTATTCATATTTTCAAAATCCTGGGGAACATTGAGCGGGGTGGGGGTGGGGGCTAAAAAAAAGTTTGGACAAAAAAAATCTTTCTCTTCCTCCCTTTTCTCTATTTCTCCCTCCCTCCCTCTTTCTCTTCCTTCCTTCCCTTCTTTCTCTCTCTCCATCCCTCTTTCTTTCTCTCTTCCTCTTTTTTGCTCTCTTTCTCTCTCCTTCCCTCCTTTTATGTCTTTCTCTCTCCCTCCTTCCCCCCTCTCTTGCTCTCTCTCTCTTTCTCTTTGTCTGTCTCTCTTGCTATCTCTCTTTCTTTCTCTCTCTCTCTCTGCCTCTCCTGCTATCTCTCTCTCTCTTTCTTTCTTTCTATCTTTCTCTCTCTCTCTCTCTTTCTCTCTCTCTTTCTCTGTCTCTTGTTATCTCTTTTTTTCTCTCTGTCTCTCTTGCTATCTCTCTTTTTCTCTCTCTCTCTCTTTCTCTCTCTCTTGCTATCTTTTTTTCTCTCTCTCTGTCTCTCTTGCTATCTCTCTCTGTCTCTCTTGCTATCTCTCTCTCTCTCTTGCTATCTCTTTCTCTCTCGTGCTATCTCGCTCTCTTTCTTTCTCTCTCTCTTTTTTGCTTTCTCTCCCCCTCTCTCTACCTCTCTGTTTCTCTCCCTCTCTTACTAACTCTTTCTCTCTCTTGCTTTCTCTCTCTCTCCCCCTCTACTGCTTTCTCTCTCTCCTCTCTTGCTCTCTCTCTCTCTCTTTTGCTTTCTCTCTCTTTCTCTCTCTCTCTTTTGCCTTATCTCTCTTTCTCTCTCCCCCTCTCTCTTTCTCTCTCTCCCTCTCTTGCTATCTCTCTCTTTCTTTCTCTCTCTCTCTTTTGCTTTCTCTCTCTTTCTCTCTCCCCCTCTCTCTCCCTCTCTCTTTCTTTCTCTCTCTCTTTCTCATACACCACGCTGCAGCAGCACTCTCAGCAAAAAGTTGCAGAACCAGAAGCTGAGCTTCCTTCTTTGCGGCACACCTGACCATGTCTCGCGGCACAGTGGTGTGCCGCGGCACACTGGTTGGGAAACACTGACCTAGATGACTTTCATGGATAAAGGCAGTACTTGAACTCATCATCTCTTGCTTTCTAGCCTGATATCTTAACTACTAGGTCAGACTGGCTATAATAATAATAATAATAATAATAATAATAATAATAATAATAATAATAATAATACTTTGATATAAATGATTGTTTTAGAGAGTTGTGTGGGAATGCTAAGGATTACTCAAAGCATGGGATTTAAATGAATACTATTGTCAGGGTTCCAAGTAAAACCTACAATGAAAGAAAACTCTGAGGCTGAAGTTCCTCAATGTTCCACTTTATTAGAGAGGTCATATTGGCATACCTGGGAAAACCAGAATCTGAGAGTTCTGGGTTTTCACCACCGAAAAGAAAGTCAAAGATCCACTCCCTGCACCAGGGGTGGGCTATTGCCTGGATGGGGGGGAACGCAGTGGGGTAGCAAAAATGGAGCTCCACCCCAGGACACCCAATTTGCACTGAAATAGAATAGAATAGAATAGAATTTTTATTGGCCAAGTGTGATTGGACACACAAGGAATTTGTCTTGGTGCATATGCTCTCAACGTACATAAAATAAAATATACATTTGTCAAGAATCATGTGGTACAACACTTAATGATTGTCATAGGGGTCAAATAAGCAATGAAGAAGCAATATTAATAAAAATCTTAGGATATACGCAACAAGTTACAGTCGTACAGTCAACATGGGAGGAAATGGGTGATAGGAATGATGAGAAAAACTAGTAGAATAGAAGTGCAGATTTAGTAGAAAGTCTGGCAGTGTTGAGGGAATTATTTGTTTAGTAGAGTGATGGCGTTCGGGAAAAAACTGTTCTTGTATCTAGTTGTCTTGGTGTGCAGTGCTCTGTAGCGACGTTTTGAGGGTAGGAGTTGAAACAATTTGTTGATGTTGAAACAAAATTCACAAGCCACGTTCACAGTGTAATAGTAAAAATTTTGGTAGCCCATCACCATAGTTCCCTCTAAGCTGAGCAGTGAGCAATCGCTCACTTAAAAATCATCATCAACTCAGAGTTTTTCAAACCTGCCCAGAAGCCAAGAGGGAAAGAGTGAGAGGGAAAGAGTGCCGCCCAGTCCCAAAGGAACTGCCGCTCAGACACTATACTTTTCCGCCCACCCCCCAAAAAATTAGAGGGAACACTGCCCATCACTGCTCTGAACCTACAAGTCCATCACACGGTCCAATTATTTCAATGTCCCAACTGGAGATGGCTCCCTGCCCCCGGAATCCCATCATGGGGAGGCTGGGGAGTGGGGGCGGGGGATTCCCCTCTGCCTGCCACAGCCCCCCTCCCCTTTGACGTCGGAAGGAGGATGGGCGCGCCGAATTTTGCGTAAAGTTTGTCTGAACTTGCCGAACCCGAACACCGTTGGGTTCGCCCATCACTAGTCATTTGCCATGGTACCTGATGACTGCAGAAATGCCATCATAGTTCCCTATACAAAGGAAAAGTTAGCAAGAGTAAATGCTAAAATGATAGGGATTTTAGTTTGTCTGAGATATGGAATTATAATTAATAGCAAAGAAGCAGGGATGGGCATATATAGAAGTCATGATATCAACAACATTTTATATTTCCTTTATCTACAGGAGGCAAAGTAATTAAGTGTGGTGTTGCAGGCAATATCTACAATACACAGCCTGGAGTTTGATCTTGACAGGATTCAAGGTTGACTCAACCTTCCATCCTTCCAAGGTTGGCAAAATGAGGACGCAAATTGGTAGGGGAAATATGCAAATAATGTTAGCAGAGGCTAATGAAAGCTAAGTGGATAGCTAAGAGTCTATGGAGAGGGGCGGCATACAAATCTAATAAATAAATAAATAAATAAATAAATATTTTAAAGTTCTGGAGATTGCAATGTCTGTCTCTTCTTTTACAGCTACACCTGGAACTTATATTTTAAAGATACTTCACAATATATATAGATATAGATATAATGGTAGAGATAGATAGATAGAGAGAGAGATATAGGGAGGGAGGGAGGGAGAGACAGAGAGAGACAGACAGACAGACAGACAGACAGACAGACAGACAGACAGACAGAGATGTTCCTCCTACTCCTCCTTCCTTTCTTATCTTAAAAAATACTGTTTTATTTTTTTCCCTTTTCAGGCAAAGAGTAGAATTTACAGGAGCCCAGCATGAATATAAGCATACATTTTGGATCCTGGAATGAAACAAAATCTATTCATCCCAGTTTCAAAGCAACAACTGCTTGACATGTTGCCCATGATAGTGTGACATTTGTTTTTAACTTTATCCTTAATTTTTCTTTCCCATTGGGCATTAAGGAGAAATATTCCCAAATTCATGTGGAGTTATTTCATCTCTATGGGTGATTATAGTATTATTGCATTTATAAGCACTTTTAACAGACCAAGAAAATTAAGCTATGATTCATCATCAGGGAAACCCATTTTGCCTTCACTTCCTTGGTAGTACTATATTTTTATTTTTTTTTAAAAAAAAAACACTCCCCAAGCAATTACAGTAGCAAAATGCTGCATGGTACTTGAGTCCTCATATTTGTTTCAACTCCTGGACTTCATGTTTCTTAGCATGCCTCTGACTTCCATCACATAAATCATTGATGCTGAAAGAGGATAATAACGTGCAAGCTGTTCTTTATGACATTTCCCCAAAACAAACATGAGTTCCATTATATTTCTCCATTTGAAAGAGAAATTAGTTACATCTGGAGCCAAGCAATGGCATAAGCACACCATGTGTATCAAAGAATGCTAATTTCTCTTCCATGCCTCTGTTGAAAATCATACTGTCTTTTATTGCAAAACCATAGTATATTTTTATTAGTCATGGAGAAAAACGTTGGATGGGATAGCACTTCCTATGGATAAAACTCTCCTTACCTCAAAAAAGTGTATTCTCAGTGAAATGCATTCTGAAGCTGCAAGGCATTTCTACTTTAAGGCCAGGAAAATTGCCATGCTGGGTTAGATCAATGATCCGTTCAGCTCAGCTTTCAGTCTCCCACACAGAATGGACAGGCAAATGTCTTAGAGAAGTTCATAAACAGGGTAAGAACAGTGATCTTATTCTCCTGCTGCGAGTTCCTAGCTTTTGGTATGCTGAAATATTCCAGCTCAAAAGAAAAAAAAGGAGCCTGTGATTTTGCCGCTCTCCTGATAGATATTTTTCCTTCATCTGAGATAAGAAACATTCCAACTTTTTATGTGGCTTCCATGAGCTGTGAGGATCATTACTCCTATAAACAATTTGCCTCGCCTAACACTTTTCTATACAGAAAAACAAATTCTAAGGCATTTGGTCCTATTGTTTTCAAAGGAAAGTAATGTGTTAATTTAGCTATGTTCATAATAAAATGCAACTGAAAAGCACAATCTGTGAATAACAGCCTTCCTTCCTTCCTTCCTTCCTTCCCTCCTTCCTTCCCTCCTTCCTTCCTTCCTTTCTTCCTTCCTTCCTTCCATAATAATAATAATAATAATAATAATAATAATAATAATAATAATAATAATAATAATAATTTATTAGATTTGTATGCCGCCCCTCTCCAAAGACTTCCTTCCTTCCTTCTTTCCTTCCTTCCTCCTCATTCCCTCCCTATTTCTTCCTGCCTGCCTTTCTCTCTCTCTCTCTCTCTTTCATTTCTCTCTCTCATTCTCTCTCTCATTTTCTCTCTGTCTTAAAATATCAACAACAATCCATTTTCAAATGCTATTGGCTCGATTGCCATTTGTAGCATAGAAAGAAGCTCTGTTGGTTAAGGATGCAGGCCTAATACCATGAAAAATCACTGCTTTCTGATTTTCTTAAAGCCTGCTGCTTATCCATGCTAGCAGACAATTTTTGTAGGTTGAAAAAGAATTGATAGTTTCCTCAGTAAATCAGGTTGTTCCATCACTGATCAGTTTATGAGCACCTACCAGGCATCATGAGCTGATCCTTTCCTTAAATATAAACCCCCAGCTGATTAAATATTTCAGGGTAATAATGTGGCCTGGTTCTTCCATTCCATTTTCTGGATATTGGAATGGCACACAACAGATGGGATTGAAGGAGCTCTTTTAGATAGATCTAAGGTACCTTAGATATTGGGGGGGGGGGGGAAACAGAACACAAAATACAAGGTGGGAAGATACGATCTCATATATGACCCTCACTCTGTCAAGGACCTTGGAGTACTCATCTCTAATAATCTAAGTGCTAGAGCCCACTGTAAAAACATTGCCAAGATGGCATTAAGAGTTGTTAACCTAATCTTGCGTAGCTTCTTCTCCGATACCATTGTACTACTAACTAGAACATACAAAACATTTGCTAGACCAATTTTCAAATACAGCTCATCTATCTGGAATCCACACTGAATATCAGGCATTAATACAATTGAGCAAGTCCTTCACTCCTCTGCTCACAAGAGAATACCTTATGCTAGCAGGCTTGAAATTTTGGGCTTAGACAACTTAGAACTATGCCGCATTCAGTCTGACCTAAGCATAGTAGGTAAAATTATCTGCTACAATATCCTACCTGTCAATGACTACTTCAGCTTCAACCACAACAATACACAAGCAGACAATAGATACAAACTTAAGGTAAACTTCTCCAAACTCGATGGCAAAAAATATGACTTCAGCAACAGCGTGGTCAATGCCTGGAATGCACTACCTGACTGTGGTTTCTTCCCCAAACCCCCACTACTTTAACCTTACACTGTGTACAGTCGACCTCACCCCATTCCTAAGAGGTCTGTAGGGGATGTGCATAAACGTACTATCATGCCTACCATCCCTGTACTAATGTTCCCATTTATTTGCATCCATGTCATGTATTCATAAACATGTTTATACTTATATTTGTTATATTATACATGCTTGACAAAGAAAGAAGAAAGAGAGAAAGAGAGGGATGAAGGGAGAGAGGGAGGAAAAGAGGAAGGAAAGAAGGAAAGAAAGAAAAAGGAAAGAAAGAAAGAAAGAAAGAAAGAAAGAAAGAAAGAAAGAAAGAAAGAAAGAAAGAAAGAAAGAAAGAGTGAGATCATTTTTAGAGAGTGGGCTCTTAACGTAGCAGGATATCTCTAAGCTTTTCCTGAAACTGCCTTCACCTTCAAGAACAACCTGCCATGAAAGTTACTGTTAAAAAAAAAATCTAGTTGCATAACTCCAGTGCAGTAATTGAAAAGCAGTCAAACAAAGTCTGATTTAAAAATCTTAAGGGAAAAAAATCTGGACCCTTAATGTTATCCTGGACTATAGCTTCACCTGGTATCAAGGCCACGTAGTAAAAGCTTTTCCTGTAATAGTGAAAACTGCATTTGATGTGTAGTAATTACTTTCCTATTTACATCAGTACATGCAAATGAAAATGCAGACATTTTATGTAAATAGACACACTCCTCTTATGGAAGAGAGATTTTGTCCCTTTCCCAGTGTTTAGCTATCCCTAAGTGAGCTCTCTAATAATGATCAATGCTACATGAAAAGATAAAGCAATAACAACAATAGAGCTTAAACCACTTACAAATGCAATGTAATCTGCAGAAACATATTCTAAATTTAGCAGTTTTTGCTTGCAGATATTGATGGGATGTATGGTTTCATATATTCATGCTTCTAATCAACATGCCCTAAATCCAAATATATATACCATATTTTTCAGAGTATGAAATGCACTTTTTTCCTCCATAAAAGAGGCTGAAAATTTAGGTGCATCTTATATTCTGAATGTAGCTTCTTTTTCAAAGCTTTTTTTTCCAGCCCTAATTAGATGCTAATGATCTTCCCAGCTCTTATATTGCAGGCTCCTTCATTGTTACTCTCTGTGAAGAATGTTTTTCCAGTCCTAAGTCTTTGCAGGCTTTGTTTCATTGCTCTACTTGCTCCGAAAATGTTTCTTTCCAGCTCTAACCAGGTGCTACTGATGTTTCCAGCTCTTACCGGTTTGCAAGCTCTTTCATTGTTATTCTCTCTGAATAAGATTTTTTTAAAGCTCTAACCAGGGGATGAAATAATGTGCTGAAGCTGAACAGACTAAGGATACTATCCAGATGAATATCTGGTAAGCAGATTATTTTTCCTTATTTTTCTCCCCCAAAACTAAAGTGTGTCTTATATCCCGGTGTGTCTTATACTCTGAAAAATACAGTAAATTGCAAATACCAGAAAACAGAGATTTCTATACTTAAATGCATTTTACCCAAAAATGTTATTGGGCCTATAACTCCCACAGCTTGGATGAAATCAAAAATGTTCCCTCCATATTATAATTTTGTAAATTATTTCTTGAACTTCTAGTGGAAGCATCTATCAAAGGTGATTCTATCATTATTCCTGTAAATCATGTACTTCAATTTGTATGACATCATCCATATCTATCAATGACAGCAATGTGAAGTGAATTGCACAGGTCTTCAGACCATGAAAGATAGCTGGTTCCAATAGCTTTCTCCCATCTAACATGGTTAATGACATATTTCCAGAGCATTTGCACTCCCATGAGGCTATAGACCAGTGACGGTGAACCTATGGCAGGGGTGCCACAGGTGGCATGTGGAGCCATATCAGCTGGAATGCAAGCTGTTGCCCTAGCTCAGCTCCAACATGCATGTGTGTGCCAGCCAGCTGATTTTTGGCTTGCACAGAGGCTCTGGGAGGGGGGGCATTTTTGGTTTCCAGAGAGCCTCCAGTGGGATGGGGGATGGCATTTTTACCCTACCTCGGTCCAGGGAAGCCTTTGAAGCATGGGGAGAGTGAAATATGAGCCTATTGGGCCCACCAGAACTTGGGAAACAAGCCGTTTATGGCCCACAGAGGGCCTTCAGGGAGGCAGGGGGAGCTGTTTTCACCACCCCAGGCAATGAATTATGGGTTCAGTTTGTTTTATCATTTCTAAAGGAAGCCAATTGAGCAGCGGTCCCCAAAATACCCCCCCCTCTAAATAGTACATTCCCATTTTGTCTTTTTACGTTAAAATAAGGTACGTGCAGTGTGCATAGGGATTTGTTCATAGTTTTTTTTATAGTCCGGCCCTCCAACAGTCTGAGGGACAGTGAACTGGCCCCCTGTGTAAAAAGTTTGGGGACCCCTGCAATTGAGTGTGGGCACTCGCACATGTGCAAAAGCTCACACCCATACTCTTTCGGCACCCGGGGGAAAAAAGGTTCACCATCACTGCTATAGACTTCTGCTTAGGCTTGATCAGTTATTAATAACTTTGATACTACACTCTTTATTTATAATCACAAATGGATTTGCCATATGTTGCTTAACAATTCACACTACTTTTGCTAGCAACACAAATTTGAACTGATCTTCAACACCTAGAACATGAGAACAGTTTACAAAAATAGTAATGTTTTTGTGATAATTTAAGATTTGGCAATCCAATTCTATGTATTATAGGAACGAAGTTTCTAAATTGCCCATTATATATGTCTCCCTTCCTCCAAAGACTTCAAAGGAAGGTTGGATCCCCCCCTCCCAAGATTGAATAGATATGGATATATTATATTTTGTTATTATGCATGAAGAGGGGTGGGTGTGTAAACTATGGATAAAGAAACATATACATAGACAATGTTATGCACGAAGATGCAGAGACAGAAAACAAAACATCCACTGCCTGCAGAATTTGTGTGTGGCATCTTGAACAAGTCCCTGCAGTTATCTAAGCAAGATTTTTAGAAATAGCTTGCCATTACTTGAATCCGGGGTTCATAGAAAGTAACTGGCCCAAGGTCAGCCAATTGGCTTCATGTCTAAAGCAGGATTAGAACTCTCAGTATTTCAGCTTTCTAGTCTGTACCTTAATCACTACACCAAATAAACACTCACCTACAGTGTGTGTGTGTGTGTGTGTGTGAGTCAGAGAGAGAAAGAGATTTTTGCTGATAATGAAAAGGAAGGGAGACTACTATAGATCTATTGTGTGCTTATTTGCCCTCATCAGGTAGCCACACCCTATAATATATGGTTACATATTTTTGCTGATAAGTGAAAAGGCTTTTAACAGAAAAACAACTGTGTGTGTGTGTGTGTGTGTGTGTATGCACACATACATATACATACATACATACATACATACATACATACATATTCAAAATATACACCAATTATTGTTGTTGGGGTTTTTTTGGTGAAGGCTGTGCAGAAGGTATCTTTTTTCAGACAATGTATTGGAAGTTGCCAGCACAGATTGTCAGGGCAGATTTGAGTCCATGGGAGCTCAAATCACTATGGAGAGGTCTTGTACTTGAGTTCCAGGAGAAAGCAATGCCAAATACATAGAAACCTACCCCCCCCCCAAGAGAAACAAGCGTTCCTATCAGAATTGAGAACAGATGGGAAACTGATTAGAGCATTTCCTTTGCTAATTGTGTGGCTCTGCCTCTGGTTAAGAATGTTGGGTCAATGAATCTTCAGAGTGCCAGCTTCTACTTGCAGAGGGTTTCTGTACCTAGGGCCAAAGTCAATGGAGTCAAGCCAAGGCTGCAGGGAAAGCCTCCAGTGGCAAACAGTTCAGAGGCACCCTTGATCCTCTTGGGGCTGGAACTGTCTATACAAAAGTGCCTATTATCCAGCCCCCTGTAAAATTATTTATGGCATAAAGATGTGAATTTTCCAAACCAGCTGGATAGTTGCCAGATACCAGCATCCATCTAAGCGCTGCCACATATTTGTTTTTCTGACCTCTGCATACTGCTCAAAATGCATGAAGCACTTGCAGCTGGGACTAAGTGAAGGCTTTCCAACTTGTTCCCAACTCTCACAGTGCAAGTGCCAATGGAGCTTCTGTTGTAATTAACCTAGATTTCTTTACAATATCCAGTTACACAGGCATAATCCATGAATATTCATGGACAAAGAGTTTGAATTAGGAACACTCATGAATAAGTCATTTGCCTGGAAATCAGGCTTCCCGTATGTTCGTATCCTTCGATGATTTATCTGGTGATGAAAACAATTTGAAAAATTAGTTAGTGTCTTTAAGACTTTTAATGACAGCTAAAGTATTATAGAGAAAATGCAAGAATTACTCCTGTGCTTCTAGAATATTTCATGCCTTCATTCATTCATTCATTCATTCATTCATTCATTCATTCATTCATTCATTTATGGAACTATCCATCTTTAGGGTAGACACTAAAATTGTTGTTCTTATTTAAACTTAACCTGGCTTTCATCAACTCTGCCAATATCCTAACAAGTAGACAAATACCAAATGCAGAGTATTACTAAATACTGAATGTCCTCTGCTTATCCAAAAAAAATATTTGATGTGATTGATATATCTGCCATGAATCTTTCTAGTATCTGTTGGTTAAAAAACATCTCATTTTATGTCCCTAGTCACATCTGTGTTGTTCTCTTCATGGAGTTTTATAAATTGTAAATCCCAGAAACCAGAAAAGTTGCAGTCTGATTTCATTGTGTCTTCTTTTTGGCTAACACTTTTCCTTTTCTTCCAGCTTCATGAAGATACTGAGGACAACAACATGCAAAGTCATTCTAACAATAATGGTTTTTCTAACAAGTCAAATGCATTCAGTTCTGTCTTTTACCCAGCTTGCAAATCCAGATATGTGGCAGATTCAGTGCAAAGCTGTGTTTTTATTTTATTAAATTTATATTTATGATTAAATTTATATTTATATAAATTTTTTAATTGTGTGTTTTACTATCATACGTTTTTAAACTGTTATCAGCTGGCTGGCATCATGAATTTGCAACATCTACTGCAGCTTTCTAAGAGTCAGAGTGGTGTAGTCACTAAGTCACGCTAGAAACTGGATGGCCCTGAGTTCTAGTCCTATCCTGGACACAAAACCAGCTGGCCAGTCACTTTCCCCAAGCCCTAAGAAGAAGGCATTGGCAAACCACTTCTGAAAAACCTTGCAAGAAAACCTTGGGGACTTGTCCAGGTAGTCCCGGAGAATTAAACAAGACTGAATGGAAGAAAAAAGTACATTGGTACCTCTACTTACAAACTTAATTCGTTCCGTGACCAGGTTCTTAAGTAGAAAAGTTTGTAAGAAGAAGCTATTTTTTCCATAGGAATCAATGTAAAAGTAAATAATGCATGCAATTGGGGAAACCACAGGGAGGGTGGAGGCCCTGTTTCCTCCCAGGAGATTCCTAGAGAGCCCCTATGAAGGCTTCTCCCTGCCTTTTTTGGCTCTGTTTCCTCCCAGGAGATTCCTAGAGAGGCCCCATGGAGGCTTCTCCCTGCCTTTTCCGGTTACAGTTTCGGAGGCTCAGGTTTGTAAGTAGAAAATGGTTCTTGGGAAGAGGCAAAAAAATCTTGAAAACCCGGTTCTTATCTAGAAAAGTTCATAAGTAGAGGCATTCCTAGGTAGAGGTGTCATTGTACAGCTTTAATTTTTATTAGGGTTTTTTTTTGTACATAAATTTCCATATCCTATGTATCTTACGAAGCATCTCTGTGCATTGAAATGATATAAAAACACACCTTTATGGAAATATGAGTATACTTACGTCGAGATTATTTTTGTTTTTCCACACTACTAAATACACTTGATGATATATTCCCTCAAGACTGCCCTTGTTTTTCTAAAGTTTTATTTGTGCATTTTACACCTTAGTACAGGACTGCTAGAAACAAATCTAATTAAGGAAATAACAACCTTGTTTTTTAATCAGTGTTTATCTGTATGCTTAATGTACACCAGACTTCCCCAACACCCAAATACTGATTATTGGCCATGATAATTACCTGAAATAGAAACTGTAATCTACCAACTTCTGGATACCTTGCACTGGAAAATGTTCAGAAGGAGAAAAAAGGAACTGGAAACCATGACAAAGTGCATGCTTATAGTGTTGACTGTAACATTTGGAAATGTTAACAATGCAAAAATGGATACTAATGTAGCTTGGGGTTTAATACTGAGGCAATTTAAAATGTCAACATAAGCAGAAAGATTGATATGGAGACTTCTGGAAGAGGCCTAGTGCCTACATTTCTCCTTACTTTTTTTTTTACTACATCGTAACATTTTGTTAGCATTCTTGGGGTGGGGGAGACTTCATTATATTTATATATTATATTAGCTTTAATTACTTACAGCCATTAAACCAGGGGTGGGTTTGGACCAGTTCAGACCGGGTCTACAGAACTGGTAGTAACTTGGTGACCTGGTTCCTTGGAACTGGCAGTGACCCAGGCCAGCCCTGGCCTCCGAGGTGGTTCTCATCTTATTTTTTTCTTTTGCGCATGCAGAATTTCAAACAAATCTGGACAAAGTCCTCCTTGAACAGACGTTATGAGCCTAGAAGGATTTTCTGACACTAAGAACAATGAATCAATGGCATAACATGCCTCCAGGAGTTGTGGGTGTTCCAAAACTGGAGACTTTTAAGAGGCAACTGAACAGTCATTTGTCTGAAATGGTATAGGGTTTCCTGCTTGGACAGGGGGTTGGACTAGAAGTCTTCCAAGGTCCCTTCCAACTCTGTTACCTCCAATAATGCACATTACATCTGTCTAGGCTAGTGAAATCCCATCAAATATGTCCTAGTCTTTAATCAGTGGGCTTCAAAAAGAAAAGTCCTTGGGTCTTGCTAGGGTTCAGCTGAATACCTAAAGTCCCCTATGATGCAAACAACACCAAGCTCCAGACACAAGGATAAGAAATTCATGGCATTGCTTAATTCACCAAGGGTAGAGATATACAACTGGGTATCATCAATATGCTGATGATAATTCATCCTTAACAACAGAGGATCTTACCCAGTGGCTTCATATAGATGTGAAAAAGGAGAATTGGCAAACCTTCTGGCAAATGTTAAATATAAAGTAAAGGTTCCCCTGGACAGGCATGCTAGTCATTTTCTGGCTCTATAGATGGTGCTCATCTCCATTTGTCGGATGACATCTCAGTGGTCATGTGGCCGGTATGACTCAATGCCAAAGGCTCACAGAGCACTGTTATCTTCTCACCCAAATAGTCCCTATTTTTCTACTTGCATTTTTACATGCTTTTGAGCTGTTAGGTTGGTGGAAGTTGGGACAAGTAATGGGAACTCACTCCATTAGGAGGTGTTAGAGATTAAAACTGCTAAACTGCTGGTCTCTGATCAATAAGCTCAGTGTCCTTTAAAAATATTAAATATAGACAATAGTTACGTGCAATTTATTTTAAAAAGTTTTATTATTTTTGCAGATGCAAGAAACCAAAGTTTTTACTTGTTCTTTTCTATTGAAAACTTTGGAAGAACAAGCTGTAGTGCACCTGCAAGGATTGCAACATATACAGGCAGCCGCATCTAATTAAATAATAGTATAAGTTCACCAACAGGTTGCATCCATGATAACAATTACATCACAGGTCTAAGGCACTTGATAGACATGTTTATGTTAAAATGGAGCTGTTATTTTGTCTAATGAGGTAATTACTGATCTCACTGCAAACCCTGCTGTTCTGTTCGGGTCGTATGTGACCCGAAGCCAAGTTTGAGTCCCTGTAAAAAATCTTCCCTGCATATCTGAAACTTGAAATTTCATGAGTTTTCATCATTTCAGGGGTTCTCTCTATGAGAATTTGTTTGGGGGGGTGGGGGGCTTAGTTTTTGCTGGGCAAAAAAACTTCCTAATGTTATGTTCGGGTCACATACGACCCGGACCGAAAACTCTTCATTTGAAGTGCTTATGTTTGGTCAATTTGAAAACTTTTTTCACTTGGAAAGTAGTCTGAACATTTCTGCACACAATGATATGAAAATTGAAATGAAAAAATTAATCCTTATTGGTTTATTTTGCACATAAATGTGCCTCCCCCCCGTTTTTGTGAATTTTTTTCAATTTATGGATAGTTTTGCTTGCAAAATCCATTCTATTTTACTGGAGTTGGTGTGGGATTGGTAGCTTGAACATTTCTGAATATAAGAAAAATATAAAGGAACTGAAAAAAATGATTCTTACTGGATTTTTAACATCAGAAATAAGCCCCCCCCCCCCTCGGCTGCTTGCAATCATTTTCACTTTTTATTTTTTTATGCTCCAAATCCGAAATATTCTTTAAAATCTTAGGCATTCATTTACTCAATTTAACAATGCTGATCATCAAAAAATATTTTTGGGGTGGTGGCTAATTGTTTTCTGGGCAAAAAAAAAATCATAACTTCGAATCTGTTTCTGTTCGTATATGACCGGACCAAAAATATATTTTTTAGGTACTTGAATTTGATCTTTTTGAAAACCTTTTCAACTGGAAAACTAGTTTGAACATTTATGAACATAATGATATGAAAATTGAACTGGAAAAATTGAGACTTATATTTTTATTTTGATCAAAAAGCCCCTCCCCCATCCTTTCTGAATTTCGTGTCAATTTCTATTTTTTAAGGCTACAAATCCCTAAGGAATTTTCCCCCAAAAGGTTTGATATACTAAACTGAACATTTCTGAATATAAGAAAAATATAAATGAACTGAAAAAAATTGTTCTTATTGGTTTATTTTTGCCACAAAAGGGACACCACTCCCCGGCCTTGCTGTGTGCCATTATTGTCACTGTTTATACATATTTGTCTAGAAATATTTGGAATATCCTTTTGAAAATCAACCACATTGTAGCCAGATAACTAATTTTATGAAAGAAATCCATTTTACTAAAAAAAAGTATGTAAGTTTGAAATTAACAGCATAATTTTTATATAAATTGAAATAACTTTATATGCAAAATAAACCAATATGCATCAATTTTTCCACTTCAATTTTCATATCATTATGTTCAGAAATGTTCAAGCTACAAATCCCACACCAACTTTAGCAAAATTGAATGTATTCTGCTAGCAAAACTATCCATAAAGTGAAGACTATGTCACAGAAACGGGGGGGGGAGGCACATTTATGTGCAAAATAAACCAATAAGGATTAATTTTCTCAGTTCAATTTTCATATCATTGTGTGCAGAAATGTTCAAGCTACCAATCCCACACCAACTTTAGTAAAATAGAATGGATTTCGCAAGCAAAACTATCCATAAATTGAAAAAACTTTCACAAAAAGGGGGGGAGGCACATTTATGTGCAAAATAAACCAATAAGGATTAATTTTTTCAGTTCAATTTTCATTCCATTGTGTGCAGAAATGTTCAAACATGTTTCCAGGTGAAAAAAGCTTTCAAAAAGACCAAATATAAGTACCTAAAATGATCAATTTGCAGTCCGGGTCAAATAGACCCGGGAACATAATATTAGGCAGTTTTTTCGAACAGAACACAAGGGTGTTAATAAAGCTTTAAAGATTTAAACATTTGGTAGCAACAGAAGAATCAAGCCTCAGACGGACCTATCCTCACCAGACAGATAAAGTCTCCAATATGGGATTCAGTATCCAAGATGAGCCTTCAACTTATCCAGAGAAGAATCAGGGCTGCCAGGTTGGGACCCAAACCAAACATTGAAACTTATGCACATCCATGGTTCACTTACCAGCCTTTTATTTTTCTGTTTCCAAGCACTGCGATTTCAAATCACCTCAACCCAGCTGGACTATTTGCTCCCCTATTTTATACTGATAGCCATTACGCTGAAATTGCCTGCTATTCCTCTGTTCATCTTGCAAAGTACAAGGGGGTGGATTGGTTTTGTTTCTTGCCTTTTGATTATACTGCTATATTCTGAAAGCTTTGGTGAGACCCTGGGGTATAGTAATTTTATCTTTGAGAACTTGCATTTTTTTAAAAGTTATTATGTAACACTGCAATTTTATAGTATTACTAAACTTCGTAATTTTATTTCCCTATGGCAATTAAATGTGCATTGATGTTGTGGATTATTCTCCCCACAGACACAGTCAGATGGAATTGGAATGGGACATTATAGAGTGTCAATCCTGGCAAATTGCAACAATCTTAGAAAATTTAACTGCTTTGTGCTTTGTTGATCTGGTTGTTGTTTCAGGTTCCTTTTCCTGCAGATTCAGTTTGCATAACCAAGTCAATCAGAGCTTTACTGCTCATAGAGGAATAGCTAATATATATATAAAAGATAAAATTCTTCTGATGACTGAAGTATGTATCTATGCTGTAAGTAGTTTTCTTGTTTGGAGATAACATTTTTGAGATTTCAAAAACTCTTTACAAAAAATAATTTGCTGTGACAGAAGGGCTTGATAGAGATGGTGAGAGATAAAGTTGCCATCCTATAACAACATTTCTAATATTTTTCTCTTTCATTTTTATTTCGCTTTTAATTTCTTAATTTAATTTAATTTCTTAGATTTATAAGCCACCAGTCTCCAAATGGACTCAGGGTGGTATGCAACAATAAAAACAATATACAATCAGTAAAACTTCCCAAATTTAAAAACATTCATCCATTGGTCATTCATCCCATTGAGCCGGAGCTGTATGGTGTTGCTCAATGGCCCCAGGCCTGGTGGCAAAGCCATGTTTTAAGGCCTTTTGAAAGGCTAGGAGGGTGGGGGCAGTGTGGATCTCCAGGGGACGTTGCTCCAGAGGGCCAGAGCCCCCACAGAGAAGGCCCTTCCCCGCAGTCCTGCCAGCCAGCATTGTTTGGCTGACGGGACCCAGAGGAGGCCAACTCTGTGGGATCTGATTGGTTGCTGGGACATGTCAGGCCTTAATAACACTGAAACTTAATAAGGTTTTATTCAGGGTTTTTAAAGGGAGGATCAAATATGTTCAGAGTTACACTAGAGCCGTGATGGCAAACCTACGCCACGTGTGCCACAGGTGGCACGCGGATCCATATCAGAGGGCATGTGCGCAGCTGATTTTCACCTTGGCAAAGGCTGTTTTGCCCTCTGGACACTTCAGGGAAACTTCTCTCAAGCCCAGAGGCAAAAAAATATCACCCAACGAATCCCAGCGACCGGTTAGGTCCCACAGAGTTGGCCTTCTCCGGGTCCCGTCGACTAAACAATGTCATTTGGCGGGACCCAGGGGAAGAGCCTTCTCTGCGGTGGAACCAGCTCCCCCCAGATATTAGAACTGCCCCCACCCTCCTTGCCTTTCGTAAACTTCTTAAGACCCACCTCTGCCATCAGGCATGGGGGAACTGAGACATCTCTCCCGGGCCTATACTGTTTCTATACAGTATGTTTGTGTGTATGTTTGCTTTTAATAATAGGGGTTTTAGTGTTTTTTTAAATGATTAGATTTGTTTTTACATTGTCTTTATTATTGCTGTGAGCCGCCCTGAGTCTACGGAGAGGGGCGGCATACAAATCTAATGAATAAATAAATAAATAAAATAAACCAGAAGTTTGGAAAAATGCACCTCCAGTTTGTGTTGTGCTGGGTTTTTTTGCATTCCAGAGGGTTTAGAGAAGCTTCCCAAAGCCCCAGAGTGCAAAAAATGGGCAAACTGGAAGTGCACTTTTCCAAACTTCTGGTTTGCCTGTTGTGCTGTTTTTTGTACTCCAGAGCTTCAGGAAGATCCCTTGAACCCTCCGGAGTGCAAAAACCAGCACAACAGCAAACCAGAATTGTGTTTTCCAAAATTTCTGATTTGCCCATTTGGACATTTTTTTTCACCTACAAGGCTGCAGAAAGGCCTGTGCATATGTGCGGGGGCAGTGTGGGTGGGTGTTCATGCATGGGGGGAGGGAAGGAGTGTGGCCACATGCACGCATGCTAGCACACTCCCACACACCCCTTTTGGCATGCAAACCAATAAAGGTTGAGCATCAATCTGTTAACTCAAAGGCTTAGCATGTCTGCCTTAAAATAGTTTGCAATTTCTTCCCTACTAATATTGTCTTTAATTTATACTCCGATCCACTGTGTGATGTCTAGGAGCCAAAAGTTTTTTTTCTGAAAAACCTTTTGGCTCCCAGCAAAGCTCCATGTGTGCAAGTGGCAGGCATACAAGCGAAACCATCCCTTCTCTTTCAGGCTTTCAATTTGGGATGAAGATAAAACAGACAATGTAACTGCACCTGGATTATAGATTATCAATTGTTTAATCTTCACATACTCAGAAAAGCTTCAAATATAGGTATTCCTTTTCTTTGACAAATACTTTCTTTAATCACATGCAACATGTTCCACAGATATGTTACTTTCTTTTTGATTATATCAATATCCATTAACAGACATGGTACTTCTGCTTGTTTTTTGCTTTAAAAAAAATGGAGGGGGTAAAAAAGAGGTAATTTGACATAGTTGTTCCATTTTTTTTATTAGTGCAATGTAATAGGTAAAGGAATCCTTGCTTCCCTCACTATAGTCCGTTGCTGATTATAGGGAGTGGTGTTCATCTCAAGGCCATTTAAAGACAGCCTGTCTGAAGATGTTCATGGTCATGTGAACATCTTGACATCACTGAGCCTTGTTACCTTCCCACTGAAGTGGTACTTATTCATCTACTTGCATTTGCATGCTAAGTTGGCAGGAGCTGGGGTAAGAATGGGAATTCACTCTGTCACACAACTCATGGGTCTTGAACCTGGGCTGCTGCCTTTCCAGTCATCAAGCCCAGTGTATTAATAGTTGAGCCATGATGCCTCAACATATTATCATTACTAAATTAATTTCAAACTAGTTTATGATCCTCCTCTAAGAAATAATTGCATATCAAGTGGGTGAGGGAGCACAATGCCCATGTATCTGATTTTGGATCTTCCAGATATGATTGGATTGTCTTGAGTGTTATAGCCATTGAAATCCAGTACTTCTAGATGACATAAGGATGTATAAGTGTTCTGCCGGGCTCTCTGGTAGGAGCCTCCCAAAAATTCAAGGGTACAAATTTCAAACACACACACGTTTGAAAATTCAAAACAATGTTCTTTATCCCAAAATTCAAAATAAACTAAGCACTCTTTTTGTATTGCAAAGCGCACTCGTCCCAAAACAACTGGGTAGTCTGTACAATTAACCTTAAGCAGTCATTAAGTACTTAGCTATCAGCTGTGAAGAAACTTCACACCCCTTCTTCTTCCAATGAAGTGAGACACACACACACACACACACACACACACACGTTGCTCTGCTTTGTTTTCAAAGGCGTGAAAAATCAACAAACAAAGTCCAGAAACCAGCAACCCAGGATTCCCGATGAACTGCAATCAGATACTCTTCCACAACGACCAAACCCACATGCTGCTATTTATAGCAGCAGCCCTAATTACTGGAGCCCCACCCAAACACAGGTGGCTGCTCTTATCTCCTGTAATATGTCCTTACTTGGTCTCTTCTACGCATAATTCTGTGCTTGCGTGGATCCAAAACATCTTCATCCAAATCAATGGAAGATAAGGGAGATTGACTTCCTGGGTTTTGTGCCAAGCCCCCCTCTGCCAAGTCACTGCCACCTTCTTCTTCGTCCGAGGAAACTAAACTCTGAACTGACTCTGTCAGCAATAACACAGGCCTGTGACATGTTGAAGTTTCCCCTGCATCCACCTCCACATTCCCTGGGGCAGGAGCTGGGCCAGAGCTAACCACAACAATGGGCCATATATACTCACAATTCCCTACTATTCCTTCCACACATTAATATATTCATCTGGCACCAAATAATTATGATTCCCTGGTTAGTGTAAATTATAAAATTTTGTATATACTTGAGAAAGCTTTAAATTTAACTTGACAAATGAAGTGAAGTGAAGAGTATAGATTGATTTCTCAGTAATGGCAAAGTGACAAACAATTTAGTATCCCAATTTGCAAGGTCATACCTTTTCCCCCACTATTTAGGTGTGAAGATTCTAGCAGCAGTCAATACAATATCACCAACTCTTTAAAAGCAGAGGTTTCCAATCCACGGGAACCCAGCTGTGCAAGTGGCAACCAAGCTCTCAAGTGTGCAAACCTCCATGTGTGCAAGTGGCAGGCATACAAGCAAAACCATCCCTTCTCTTCTCCTACACCCCCGCCACCACTGCTGGTGTGCTGAGCCTGAAATTATGGTGGGGACCACTTGCTTAGAGCAAATATTTTTATTAGACCCTAATGCGTTCACCAAAGAATGTTGTGGACACATATTCATTCTTTGATTTATAAATTTCCTTTTTCAGAAAAACTTCAATCTGGAAGGAAAAAACATAAAGACGTGATCACAATCAGAATAGATTCTCTTTTCTTCACAATTAATACAGAAAAAAGAGGAACTGTGTTTTTTTTGTTTATACATGCTGGTTTATAAGAAATCATATGCCACCCATGGAATAACTTAAGAAAATGTTATTTAATTTGAGCTAAAGATGATGACATTGATTTCCATTTTCATATTTTATTCCACTCTTGTTTCTTAATTTTGTATTGGATTTATTATTCTCAAAACATTTTCAAGCCAATTAGAAACTGATGTGTTTGTTCTGAGACAATACCGTATAATATACAGACAAATCCTTTAGATGAATCTGAAAGATTCATTACCACTACTTCAAAACTTGTCAAGAGTTTATTTGCTTGAGCTTTTTATTTCCGAATGAAAAAGAAGGATCTAACTTATAAATGAAATAGCCAAACACATTCTGAATAAGTTAACTCATTAATTATCAACTCTGAATTAATAGGATTGCCAGAATGATTAAAAAAATCCTTTAGCCGGTATAATTTCTAATTAAACTTTGATTTATAAAATGCAGTAACAGATAGAGGGGTTTTAGTATGACTACAAATAGAGAGGGTGAAGGGAGAACTCAAGTTTTAGTCATTTCATCCACACTTTAAACTTACGATTTCAAAAAGGATTGTCACTGGCTTTAAACCTTGTAACATTGTTTGATAGGAAAAATATTTGTTTTAGTATCCAAGTAGGTTTCTTCTGAGATCCTCATTTCCAACCAGAGTTTGGTTTCTATCTCTACATATACGACAATCACACAACAGTTTACATATGAAAAGCACTACAAGGGGGGTAGGGGAGGGAGGGGGAAGGAATTCCAAAGCTCTTTTAAATATAACTTTTTCCCTGTAAAGTTAACAAACATGTGAAAATTAATAATTTTTGCCATTACCTGAGAGTTAAGGGAAATAAATAAACTGTTGAAATTTGAAAAAAAAATAGGGAGTTAAATTATCTTAATGGCTCTACTTCTTCCAAGCCATGATTACTTTATATTTTCCTATTTCCTGATTTTTTTTAAAAAAAAATTAATACATTTTAATTACGAAATACTGTAAAGGGGTAAAGTTAAATCTACAAAGCTGAGATAGTATTTTGGAAAGATTTGATTCCTAAAAGGCCATACTCTTTTTTGCCCATTTTTTTTGGAGGGGGGGATATTAAGGATTGTACGTTTCTGCTGAAAAAAAAGTTTTGTCTCAAGTTTAGAACATAACAATTCAGAGTTCAAACAGTTTATTTTTAAGTTTGCAGTGCCTTAAATTTTTGTCAATTTCTCTTGTTGCTTAGGAACTTCATGGATAATTTATGCTAATATTACAGCTATGTCATCTACATAGATATTGCTTCTGATCAGCTTATCAGTAAATAGCTTATCAGAAGAAGCTTCTGATAAGCTATTTACAACTATCAGCTTGAGCTACACATTCAATGATGGCAAGTGCTAATAATAAGAAAGATAATAGGCAATCTTGTTTTTGTGCCTCCCTTATTCATTATGATGGAAACCAATTGGCTAATCTCAGTATTTTCTATTGGAAGTGGAATGGTTATGAAATCCTTAGGCAAAATATAAAAATGGAGGTTTAATTAAAGAAAACAGATTTATTATTAGACATCTAGTAATCTTCAGAGAGAGGCGTATCATGCCGCCAAGATTGCATCAGTGGAATCTCACCCGGCCACTCTGTTTAGGGTGACCCGCTACCTTCTTAATCAGGGGAGAGTTGGGGAGCCCTTGCAGAGTAGTGCTGAGGATTTTAACACATTTTCCGCTGATAAAATCGCTCGGATCCAGGCGGACCTCTACTCCAATTGGATAACAGAGTCGACTGACAACGAATCAGTCGAGGTGACTGGGGCCCGTACTTGTCCATCTGTCTGGGAAGAGTTTGATCTGGTGACACCTGATGAAGTGGACAAGGCCATTGGAACTATGAGTTCCGCCACCTGCTTATTGGATCCGTGTCCCTCCTGGCTGGTTTCGGCCAGCCGGGAGGTGACACAGAGCTGGGTCCAGGAGATTGTCAATGCTTCTTTGGGGAGGGGGTCCTTTCCAGCTCCCTACAAGGAGGCACTCATGCCCCCCTCTTCAAGAAGCCTTCCCTGGACCCAGACCTTCTCCACAACTATCATCGAGTCTCCAACCTTCCCTTTATAGGGAAGGTTGTTGAGAAGGTAGTGATGCTCCAACACCAGCCATCCTTGGAAGAAGCTGATTATCTAGGTCCTCAGCAGTCAGGATTCAGGTCCAGCTACAGCACAGAAACTGCTTTGGTCACGTTGATGGATGATCTCTGGTGGGCCTGGGACAGGGGTTTATCCTCTGTCCTGGTGCTTCTTGACCTCTCATTGGCTTTCAATACCATCAAGCATGGTATCCTGCTGCACCGGCTGAAGGGATTGGGAGTGGGAGGCACTGTCCTTCAGTGGTTCTCCTCCTACCTCTCTGATCAGTCGCAATTGGTGTTAGTGGGGGGTCAGAGGTCAACCTCTAGGTTGCTCCCTTGTGGGGTGCCTCAGGGGTCAGTCCTCTCCCCCCTGCTATTTAATATCTACATGAAACCACTGGGTGAGATCATCCAAGGGCATGGGATGAGGTATCATCAATATACTGATGATACCCAGCTGTACATCTCCACCCCATGTCCAGTCAGCAAAGCAGTGGAAGTGATGTGGTGGTGCCTGGAGGATGTTGGTGTCTGGATGGGTGTCAACAGACTCAAACTCAACCCTGGAGTGGCTGTGGGTTTTGCCTCCCAAGGACAATTCCATCTGTCCGTCCATCACCTGGGGGGGAATTATTGACCCCCTCAAAGAGGGCTTGCAACTTGGGCATCCTCCTCAATCCACAGCTAACATTAGAAAACCATCTTTCAGTTGTGGCGAGGGGGGCATTTGCCCAGGTTCGCCTGGTGCAGCAGTTGTGGCCCTATTTGGACTGGGAGTCACTGCTCACAGTCACTCATGCCCTCGGCACCTCGAGGTTCAACTACTGTAATGCTCTCTACATGGGGCTATCTTTGAAGAGTGTTCGGAAACTTCAGATTGTGCAAAATGCAGCTGCGAGAGCAATCAAGGTCTTCCCTAGGTATGCCCATGTCACACCAACACTCCACAGTCTGCATTGGTTACCAATCAGTTTCCGGTCACAATTCAAAGTGTTGGTCATCACCTAAAAAGCCCTTCATGGCATCGGGCCAGACTATCTCCATGACCGCCTTCTGCCGCACGAATCCCAGTGGCTGGCTAGGTCCCACAGAGTTGGCCTTCTCTGGGTCCCACCGACTAAACAATGTCGTCTGGCAGGACCTAGGGGAAGAGCCTTCTCTGTGGTGGCCCCGACCCTCTGGAACCAGCTCCTCTTGGAGATTAGAATTGCCCCTACCCTCCTTGTCTTTCGCAAACTCCTTAAAACCCACCTCTGCCGCCAGGCATGGGGGAATTGAGACATCTCTCCCAGGCCTATATAGTCCTATGCATGGAATGCTTGTGTTGTATGTTCTTTTTAATAATGGGTTTTTAGATTTTTAAATAATATTTATTATATATTATATTATTTATTTTATTATATATTGTATTTATATTTGTTTAATTTATATAGTTGACCATCTCAGACTCTGGTCAGCATACAACAAAATTTTCCCATTGTTTTTTCCCCACTTTCAGTATATTATGTCTAAATTTCGTAGCCATTTTATCATACAGTCTTGCACTTGTTCTGTTTCTAATTTGAATTAAAGTGCTCATGTGCTAGCAGTTACATGCTTGTCATTTGTATATAGTTCAACTTCAAATTCATATGAAGGATGATGAGTGAATAAATGATGAATGAAATGAACTTGAATATTACTGTTCAATACTTTCAAAGCTAAGATAAATAACAATAGTGATAAAAGGCAACCTTGACTATTCCTTTTCATTAATTCCCCATTAAAAAATCAAAAACATAAAAAAGTATTTTAACTTTTCCATTACCATTTCTTTCTGCAACAGTATTTGATGTAACCTCCATCTAAAGGAACTGGTTTTCCTTTTAAATACTAAAATCATTGGATTGTTATCTGGAAAAAAGACTTTGGCAGTATCTCCACTTTACAAAACATTAGTAACCAAATTCTTAGATATTGTAAAACAATGTTTTCCAATCTGTTGACTGCTATGTTGTTCTCCAGATTTGTTGGCTTAACTTGTTTGTTTGTTTGTTTATTATTTGTTTATTTGTTTGTTTGTTTACTTACTTACTTACTCACTCACTCACTCACTCACTCACTCACTCACTCACTCACTCATTCATTCATTCATTCATTCATTCATTTATTCATTTATTTATTTGATTTCTATGTCGCCCCTTTCTGAGGACTCGGGGTGGCTCACAACACAGTATACAAAGTCTTAAATCCAATTAATTAGTTAAAAAATCTAAAGCCCCCAAACACATAAAAAACCCCAATCATTTCATTCACTCAACATTCTCTCAACACATTCATTGGCATTCATTGGCCAACACGTTCATTGGCCAACACATTCATTTGCCAACTTGACCCTTTACTGACTCTTCTTTTGTTTGCTTGCCATTTTTTGTCCATTTTCCATCAATTCCTGCAGCCTTTTGACTTGTTCATGAAGAACATAGTGATTAAGCGTCATCTTTTAGTGCTAGAGAATATTTTAAGCAAGTATGGAATATCTTCTAATATGTCCTGGATATTGAAATCTCCAGTGTATAAAATTTTAATATATTCCATTTTCATTTGATCTTGGATTCAGTTACTACCCATTGGTGTCCTTTAGTGTTCCAGTTCAAGGTTGAAACTTCTTCTGAGTGTAGACATGTTTTGTTCTGGTTTCCTTGTTTTTTGGCGTATATTATCTCTTCAATGGGTTTATTTATGTCTCTTCTAACAGCTCTGATACCTTTTGTTAAGTTTCTTCCTGAGATCTCTGTCCTTATAGGCTTCACTTTCCCCTCTTTCCAATTTTCACAATTTATTCTGACATCCAGTTTGCTTTATTTTGTTTCTTGGTCTTCTGCAGTCTCTTTTCACATTCATCTTGCAAGATGTCTTTGATTTCATTGTATAGTTTTTCTGGTTCCCTGTACATGAGGTTCAGGACTTCAAAGCAATTTTTGATGCCTCTTGAAAATGGAAATCTTATTATGGAAAACTGGTTGGCTTTCTTCTTCAGCATGACCACATGAGCAGTTCATGGTCTGTTTCACAGTCAGACTCTGGCTACATCTTTGCTATTAGAACCGATCTTCCATCTCCTTGTACCAACAAAATAACCAATTTAATTTGTCTGTACTCCATTTCATGCCCATCTATATAAGGTATTTTGGAAGTCTGTGTTAGCAATGAAAAAATTGGCAGGAACTGACACACCGTTCATCCTGTTTCTTTTCCATTTTTTAGGCTATATATTTCAACCATGCTTCCCTCTGTTCTTTTTCTAGCTTTAATGTTCCATTCTCAAACCACAAACATCCTATCTTGCATCCTATGTTCTATTCTCAAACCACAAACATCCTATGTTTTGACAATTCAGATTGACCATAAAACTCATCAGTTCCTCTTCTTTTACATCAATAATTGGAGCAATGAACTTGAGCAATTGTCATATGAAATACCTCTCTGTAAAATCTGGTATTTGGTCATGGGCTGCATTGTACCAAAGTACTATTTATATGTACTATGCATTGTACCAAAGTACTTTTATATGTACTATATCTTTACTAACCATGGAATAAATTTGGTTAGTTCTTTATTTTTCATGAGCCATACAGGCAATCTTTGACTTACAATTATTCATTTAGTGACCATTCAAAGTTACAATGGTGCTGAAAAAAGTGACTTACAACCATTTTTCACACTTATGATCTTTGTAGCATCCCCATGATTATGTGATCAAAATTCAGATGCTTGGCAACTGGTTCGAACATACTGTATGACTATTGCTGTGTCCCAAAGTCATATGGTCATCTTTTGTGAACTTCAATGGAGCAAAACCAACGGAGCAGCCAGATTCACTTACCGATATTATTAACTTAACAACTGCAGTGATTCCCTTAACATATGTGGCAGGCAAGGTTGTAAAATGGGGTAAAACTCATTTAATAAATGTTTCACTTCACAACAGATATTTTGGCTTAATTGTGGCCGTATGTCAAAGACCATCTGTGTAAAATATGATTTTCTGACTAAAATGGTTCCATTCCAGCCCTTTTCAATATGTTGAAGCTTAAGAAGTCAATGTGAAGTCTATTTTATCTTTCACTCTGTTGGATTCTTTCATGCTTTGGCTTATTACATGGCATGTCCCTACTATGACTGTGTCTTTGCTGCTTCAGATTTGTTTTCTAGATGGCAGCATCAGAAAACAGATGTCCCAAAGGCTTTAATCAGCTTGCGGCATAAACATCATTAGTATCTCAATAAAAGTTTCTCAGCAGTTCTTCAGTTGTATATTGAGTTCTGTCCAAGTTGAGGGCCCATAATCTGGTATTATATCATCAATCACTTTTTAATAACCATCTATATTGTGTGTTGGTAAAATACAGGAGCAGTTTACCATTGCCTTCTCCTGCACAGTATAATATTATGTCTTGCTATTGTCATTAAAGTGACACTCTGCTTCTGGCATCTTCCTATATTCTACCGCCCATTATAGGTGCCTGCTTGCTTTAACTGGGCAACTGGAATGACCTTCATATCTTGGGTGACCTACTGAGAATATGCACTCTTGACATGTACTCCCAACACTTTTAATTATCCTTTTTAGGAATGTCAGGGAGTCCAAATAAGGCAACTATTCAGATTATCAACTACATTTTAGTTGGACTTAAATTGAGTTGAACGTGGCAATAGTGGCAAATATCTGTAGCAGTTAACTTAACATGTACCCATACCAACACCAAACAATTGGAGCAAAACAAAAATTAGCGGCCATACTACCACCTGACATGCTCGTGAATTCATCAAAACCTGGCACTCAATGAACAATTCCATCAACAAACACATTGACCTATAACCAACCTACAAACCCCTCAGAATCCAAACCAACACAGCCAACCCAAGACAGCACCGATGCTCAACCAACCCATGCAACCCTCACCCCCAAGCAGCAGTTCATCTCCCAATGACCCTGACCTGATACAATATCCTTATCACAAGACTCATCACAAGACTCACTGATGACTCATACCTGACCCATTACAAGACACTCATTTGATACACCCACACCTGAAACCTTTATAAACAGAACATCACTGACATCCCCTAAACTCCACTGAAGATGTTACCTAGTCTGGTAATGAAATGTTGAGAGACCAACTCACAAGCTCAGATGAACCTTTACCCTTAGTTGGACATCTTAAATTAGACTAAACTGAATTACTGCATTACATTTTTAATGTGTTTTATTATTTTGTACTGTGTCTAGTTATAGGCAGGTGAAGGCAATCTACTTCTAGACCTGCTAACTATCACCTGAATGATTCTTATACAAACTGCATTACTATTATTATTAGTTTTTCTCATCGTTCCTATCACCCATCCCCTCCCACTTATGACTGTATGGCTGTAAATTGTTGCTTGTATCCTTACAATTTATGTTAATATTGATTGTTTCCTGATTGCTTACTTGTACCCTATGACAATCATTAAGTGTTGTACCTCAGGATTCTTGATGAACATATCTTTTCTTTTATATACAATTAGAACATATCCACCAAAGACAAATTCCTTGTGTGTCCAATCACACTTGGCCAATAAAGAATTCTGTTCTGTTCTGTTTTGTTTAGGGGTGAGACTTGAATAAGACAACCTTTTGACCTAAGCTTGATGCCAATGAGGTATTTGCACCTCTTGTCATTTTCCCACTTTTATCCTTCAAAATGCCTTTGTTACAATGCTCTTTTCACTTAGAAAATTATATTTCAAGTATCTCCTGCTTTATGACCTTCTGAACATACCATACTTGTAATGTCCCTGTTATTATGCTTACTTAGCATACAATGTGAGGAGAACCAAATGATAGAACTTTCTATGCATTCTATTATTTTAGAAAGCAGGAAATAAATTTAAATGTATACATAGACATATGGGGGGATGTGTTTTATACATACATAAAGAATATATGCACACATATATTAACAAGTGGAAGAATCACTTACATCTGTATTCATTTTTATTGATAAGTGCCTTGACTCAACCCATTGAATATTTTATTTTATAAACTGCCTCTTAGCAACTGAATTGCCTATGAAGGTGAAATCCATAGCTCTGCAGTACAGCACATGGGCTGCACATGAAAGGCCATAGGTTCAATTCATGGTATCTTGTACTAAAGTTTTGGGAGAAAAGTACGATTAAAGACATCTGCTCTAAGGCAGAAAAATGCACTGGACTAGATGGAAATATATGCTGATCTCATATTTGATTCTTTCTCTGTCCCGTCTCAGCCATATAAAATCATTCTTATCCATACTGAAATGAGTAAGATAAAAATTGAGTAAGATAAAAATCAAGATTAATCCATTTGGGAGTTATTATTTTCCAAGCCTTTATGAAAAGGTGGGTGGTTTGTTACTTTTTTTTTTACTCAACAATGACCTAAGCTATGAAATGCTATCAAAATCTATGTCACTCTTCGTATTGTTCTGTTCAAGCAGGAGACCAATACAGGCAATCATGTAAATTGAAAGTGACTGTGAGCCTAAGAATAACCCAAGGCACAAACCATTGGAGAGAAGGGAGGGAGGGAGGGGGTAAAGGAAAGCAGGAAGGAGAAACAGAAATCTCTCTCATTACTTAGCTATAAAAAAATCTAATTAGTCCCAAAGGAATTATTTTATATAAAATCAGGTAGAAAAGGCACTTTTTTTGTCAGCTAAACATCGAGAAAAAGTAGGACAATGGCAAGAAAGAAATTTGCCAATGTTGCTGATTTTTATTCTAAACTGAAATGTTTATTTTTTAAAAAATCTGGAGAAATAACTATTACTAAAACATTTACATAATGCATAGTTTAAAACAGCTTATTAATTGAGTTTAGCTTGGTAAAATAATTCAATTATAGAAAATTTCCACAAAAGAAGTGGGGGGAGCTCATTTCCAAAATAATCACTGAGATACAGATATGTATTTCTATATGTCGACATTTCTAAATGTATCTGTGCCTTAATAAAGATAATGTATACTGAGAATGAGATTATTCAATTGTGTTGCCATATGGCAGATACTACACCAGAGTTACTTCACTTCTGGTATCACTTCAGGCCTCAATGCAGTCAGTCATTAAGTGGCAGACACAAAAGAACATACGTGTGACAGAATATTGTCAGATGTGTCTAGAGGTTGGGTGGATGGCCTTGTAAGTTATTCTTACTCAAAGAACATAGATTTTGGTATAATATATAAACAGATATTTTGCTCTTGAGTTAAAATGGTATATACAAGAAACACCCCTGATTTGGTGGTGGGGTGTGAATGTTTGTCTGATAGTGGGCAGTACTCACAGAGCACATGTTTTATGTTGTGCGTGTGTTTGTGTGTTCATATTTTTAAAAAAATCAATACAAATATTAAATTTTTAAAAAGAGAGATTTTGGTTGAACCACAGCTAACTTCCTGCTGTAGCCGTTTGTAGCAGTAGCAATAACAGGGGGAAAATAATAAGGAGAAATATAGAAAAGGTCTTTCAACATAACAGACTGTAAGAAACACAGCAACAAAAGGACTTGGAAGCCAGTGGTGGGATTCTCATAATTTACCTACCGTTTCTTCCATCACCGACAATGGGAGTGTGAGCGTGCATATATTTGCTTCAGTCATGTGCGCCCTTCTATGTATGAGCATGGCCTTCTGTGCATGCGCTTTGCTCGCACGCGAGGTTTGCACATACATGCGCAACTTGAAAATGTGGCTAAATAGGATGACAATACCGAGGCAGGTAGTTGGGTGGTGGCAGGCCTACCCCCACCCCCAGGTCACTTCCACTAGTTCACCCAAACCGGTCCAAACTGGCTGAATACTACCGTTGATGGAAGCTTTCTAGATTTGGTGATATCGAGGTTTTCCCTAAATTAGTGGCAACAGCAGAGATAGGGATAAAAGGAAGTCATAGAAACATAGAAGACTGACGGCAGAAAAAGACCTCATGATCCATCTAGTCTGCCCTTATACTATTTCCTGTATTTTTATCTTAGGATGGATATATGTTTATCCCAGGCATGTTTAAATTCAGTTACTGTGGATTTACCAACCACGTCTGCTGGAAGTTTGTTCCAAGGATCTACTATTCTTTCAGTAAAATAATATTTTCTCACGTTGCTTTTGATCTTTCCCCCAACTAACTTCAGATTGTGTCCCTTTGTTCTTGTGTTCACTTTCCTATTAAAAACACTTCCCTCCTGAACCTTATTTAACCCTTTGATACATTTAAATGCTTCGATCATGTCCCCCCTTTTCCTTCTGTCCTCCAGACTATACAGATTGAGTTCATTAAGTCTTTCCTGATACATTTTATGCTTAAGACCTTCCACCACTTTTGTAGCCCGTCTTTGGACCTGTTCAATTTTGTCAATATCTTTTTGTAGGTGAGGTCTCCAGAACTGAACACAGTATTCCAAATGTCTTATTAAAGTCTTATTAAAACTCTGCATGCCATTGTTATTTCAGAATGTAGATTAAAAAGAATATATCCCGGTGGTTTAAATAAATATAGAGAATAAAGCAGTGAGTGGAGAAAGTGATCCAAAAGATTCCCAATGCCCTGACCTCATGCACTCTGAGTTGTAGGGTTCCAAAAGGGGAAAAAAAATATTCTGGGCATGGACTTTTCCACCCAAGGCACTATTTGTTTATGAAAGGTACTGCAACAACATATCAAAATAGCAATGGGTTTCCAGATTGACAAAGGATAACATTAGAAATACCTGTTGAGAGTGATAAGTAGCTAATTAGACCTTCCAAGACCAACAAGGGGGATTTATGAAATATCAGATGTGCCCACTATTGGCTTTGACCAAACAAGTTCACTCTTTGCTCCATCCTCCTGGGCATCTTCTCTATTCCACTACATCGATATGCAGCTTTCCTTCCAAGAATAGCTTAGTTTAGCTTAACTTAGTTTAGCTTTCATAAATAAATGCATGAACAGCAGTTAGAGTAAATTCAATAATACTTTTGTTGGGAACATTTAGCAATGTGTGCATTTTCTCCCTCATTATTATAAATTTGTTGTACCAGTTGTCAATATAATGTAGGGTTTTTTTCTTCACCAAAAAGAAAACTAGACAGTTCTAAATGAACCCCATTGATGCAGTTGTTCCCTTCACGCTTACTTGTGATTTACTTTTGAAACATTTATTTATGGATGCTCCTATAAAATATTTTGTTTGGTTTTTGTTAGCCTCCGTCCTTTTACATGTACATAGTCCTTGTCTTATGGCCACGACTGGGACAAGAATTTCCCTTGTTAAAAAAATGCAGTTGTTAAATGAGTCACAACTGATTTTTTTGCTGCAGTTGTTAAGGAAATCACTTGCAGTTGTTAAGCAAGAGAATCTGGCTCCCATACATTGACTTTACTTATTGGAACCTGACTATGAAGATCACCAATGGCCATCAAAGGACCCCAGGATGTTGCAGTTACTGTAAATAAATGGCAGCTGCCAATTGCCTGGATTTTGATTACATGACCAGTGCCATTGTATATTTGAACATTTGCTAAGTGAATGATTGTGAGTGCTTCTCATCACATGTTTAGTAGATACCCTACTTCAGACATATGTCCCATAGTTTTGAAAACACTCAATTCTTCAGTTCTACTGAACTCTTCATCTGAATTATGTTCACAGATTAAATTCCATTTTCAAACAAATGCCCAGATAGGCATTTTTAATTCTGTAGCTAGGAAAATTTTTAAAGCAAGGGCCATGACGAATTGTACCTCTTGATCTGCTGGGAATTTACTGCTTTATTTCCCACCCCCCTCTATGCATCTTCCATAGAAACTATCCACAATGTATTTATTTATTAATCAAATTATTAATCAAACCATCTCACCAAAAATGACACTGGGTTGCTTACAACATGCCGATAAAATAATGCACATAAAAACAACAAATACAGAAATTAAAATGTTTGCACGCGCACACACATGACAATTACTTGCTGTGAGCATTCATTTTAGAATCAGAGACAATTGAACTGAATGAATTACTTTTGTTTCAGTCTTTTACTGTTCCAAAATACTTGCATATATCACTTTCTGAAATCTCATTTAAATGTTAGCTGATAGATAAATGATGGATAGATAGATTAGACTGTATAGATGATAGATAGATAGATGCATAGATGATGATGATGATGATGATGATGATGATGATGATGATAATAATAATAATAATAATAATAATAATAATTTATTAGATTTGTATGCTGCCCCTCTCTGAAGACTCGGATCTAGAAGACTAGATAGATGATATATATAAAACTCAAGTCAAAATCAAACAAAAGTCAAATAAAAATAAGTCCAAATGAAAACAATTGAATGGGACTTCACAGCATTCAATTCAAACCTTTATTGCCAGCGTACAACATGTGTACTATGGGATTGGCTGAGTCTGCCTTTGTGCACACCTCCTCCAACACAATACAACTCACAGTGAAAATCCCTATCCCAGTGAATCCTGCTAACAAAGACCCAATCCCGTTGCACCATGTGAACTTATTGCACGTTGCGCTGATCCCGCAAGTCAATCGTACTATGTTGTTGTAGTTATTTTTCATTCAGGAGTCTGACAGCCCACAGATGAAAACTGTTCTCCAGCCTGCCTATGCTTCTATATCTCCTTCCTGATGGTAGGAGAATAAAGAAGTTCTGGCCTGGGTGTGAGTTGTCCCTGAGGATTTTCTTCACACTTCTAAGTCAGCAGGCCCCAGGGATGTCATCTAGTGGTATCAAAGAACAGTCCGTGATGTTTTCTGCTGTGCTCTCTACCCTCTGTAATGTCTTTCTATCTGCGGCTGTCAAGCCGGCATACCATACCATGATGCAATGAGTGAGGACACTTTCTTTTATGGACCGGTAAGATGAGGTCATCAGTTGCTGTTCCACTTTGTTTTTTTGTAAAACTCTGAAAAAGTCCCTGTGGGGCCTTTCTGGCTACCTGGGTCATATTGATTTTCCAAGTGATGATCTTATGTAGAACCAAATACCTTTATGCTCATTGATTTCAACAGGTTTAGGCATGTCCATCTTCTCTGTAGGTTTCAAGCTCTTAATTGTGGGTACAGTAAGTCATTAGATTTTTTTAAAAAATATATGTCTGTTATAGGGTAAGATATATACACATTCTGAAAGGTGGAGGAATTGGTTTTGGCACTCATTGGATTTTGATGCATTTTTTTCACACTAGCAAATGCATGTTAAAAATACCTCTGTCACCCTTAGAACATATATCTCTCTCTTCATCTCTCAATACATAATTTCCAATTTCCTAGCAGCTCTGTGTTGCCTTGCAAATAGGTATCAGTTCCTGCTGGAAAGGTCTTCCCGAAACAATAAACTTATATTTGGATTGGAAAATAATATTGCCTTTCATTATTCTTTGCCCTTTATAGAGAAAGGTAAAATCATAAATATGATACAGAGTGCAATCCTTCTTTGCTAGTTAATTCACAGTTATCAGAGGACATTTCATAACAGGCTCTGAGGTGTAGCCTCAGGCCAGAAAGAAATTCTCCTTTCAAAAAACTGGCATGGCTGTTCATCATTTATCATGGGGTTGAGGAAGAATATGAAGAATGTGCCATTTTAATATGCAATAGACTTGTTTTCTGACAGCAGTCTAGGGCAATTATGATGAACCTGTGGCATGGGTGCCACAGGTGGCATGCAGAGCCATATCTGCTGGCATGGGAGCTGTTGTCCTAGCTCAGCTCCAACATGCATGTGTGTGCTGGCCAGCTGGTTTTTGGCTTGCACAGAGGCTCTGGGAGGGCATTTTTGGCTTCCAGAGAGCCTCTGGGAAAATGGAGGGCATTTTTACCCTCCCCTGGCTTCAGGGAAGCTTTTAGAGCCTGGGGAGGGTGAAACACGAGCCTATTGGCCCACCAGAAGATGGGAAACAGTCAATTTCTGGCCTCGAGAGCTGTTTTTGCCCTCCCCAGGCACTGAATTATGGGTGTGGGCACTCATGCATGAGTGATAGTGCGCGGTTATTCTCTTTCAGCACCCGAGGGGAAAAAAAGGTTTGCCATCACTGGTCTAGGGAAATAATATGTGTCAGCTGAGTAAATTATAAATATTGTGCAACACTCCAATTGTTCAAACCACCTTCCAAAAGTTACATAGCCTGGGATACCTTTGTTCAAAGCATCAATACTTAAAAGTTTTCAGGACACCATTTACAGACATTGAAAGACAATGCTACATAAAGTACAACTTGGAAGTTATAGCCAGCAAACCAAGAATCTTCTAAGGATTACATCTCCCTTCCCAGAAATGTTTGCTGAGTTTTCACCAGTTCCCCAGGGATTATGTGGGCAAGTCAATTTTCAGATACATTGAGGCAGACTGGGGTGCCACACTAAAATGAGGGATATTCCATATTGAATATGTATTGCTAGTTCTATAGTAATGTTATTATTTATAAATGGGCAAGCTAGAGGATTTTAATGTACAGATAGCCTTCAATTTATGACTGTAACTGAGTCCAGAATTACATCAGTAAATTCTGATTTTATGGCCTTTCTTACTGTGGTTTTTAAGTAAATACCACCATCATTTAAAAAACAAACATTTTATCCAATGGGCATTTTTTTTTGTTGGAGACCAGAAGTAAATGCTGGAAAGCTTCAAAAATGTAGTCATGTGACCACAGGACATTGCCAATGGCTGCAAAAGCAAACCAGTTGCCATGCACTCAAAATGCAAATACTAATCCTTGTTGCCAAGTAAAGGGAGGAGTTTACAGCAGTTTGAACTCTGAAACTTTCAAAGGTCCATCATAACTTCAAAAAGGTGCTAAGTGGCTGGCAGTTAAGCAGGAACTATCTGTATAGTAGAAATGCAAATGAGAGTGATGAGCCTGTCAGTTCGAACAGATGATTGTTTGAAAAGTGAAATGATAGATAGCTTGCAAGAAATAAGTAAAGTAAGACGAAGTAAAAGAGTTTAGGATTCAGTTGGCAAACACAGCTGTTGGTCCTAGGAATCAAATCTTGATAATATTGGTTGTCAATAATTAGAACATGATATAGCTCTGGGATTCCCTTAGATCAAGTTGTTCCAAGGCTTAGCTAATCACCAGAAAATTGTGATCTAAATGGCAGTAAAACAGCTATTACAATATTTTAGGAAATCAGTACAAAATAGAATGGATTAAAATGTCTGAAGGACATACAGGCGAAGAAGCAACGGAGGCAGAACATGGAAATAATCTTGAAGTTCCTTATAAACGGCATAACCTTAAAATGTATTTAGCCAGAAGTAATGCTCACTGAGAGCAGAAGTGACTTTCCAATCTGTTCAGAATTGCAATTTTCAGCCTAAATGTAATTTTAAATAAAGCATAAGAAATTAACTCCAGGAAAAAAAAAGATCAAGCCAAGAATGAATATTAAAGGGAAAAAAATAAATAAAATGCACAGAAAAAATAGTTGGAGAAATTGTATTCTAGGCAGAAAGCAAAGCTGGGGAAGAAAGCCCAAAAGGGCTATTCGGTTCTCTGTGTGACACAATATCATTGTTAAAAGCAACTGAATGCTAAAATGAGAGATTGTGTAAAGGGACATTTGCTTGGCAACAGGGCCAGAAAGTTGTGGAGAAGAGGACATTTGCAGTGTATCAAGAGGATTTGGTTCTCACTCCAAATCTCAAATGATTTTAAGCTCCCTGAAGTGTGGCTTCAAAGTACATATTTGCAATCCACTACAATTTATCCATCTAGCTTGTTGCTAGAACTATATTGCTGGCCACTCACATCCTAACATGTCCTGATGTTTGCCAATTCACACATTGCTCTCCACTGAGGTTTGGTGTTGTGTCTCTTAGGAGGCACTGAGCAATCTGATTTAATACAGCCTGCCGCTTCAGCATTACCGATTGTCTCCTCTTCCAGACTTTGTGATTTGGAACTGTGTGCTGAATATTTATCTTTGAATGCTTCGACCAGAGGTGGGTTCCTCCCAATTCAGATGAGTTCTATAGAACCGGTAGTAACTTGGTGACCTGGGTCATTGGGACCAGCAGCGACCCAAGTCTGCCATGCCCCAAATCAATTCTCCCAGGGGCATCTTATTTTTTGCTTCTGTGCATGCACAAAAGTTGTGTTTTTAGCACTGCATGTGCGCCCCTACACAACACCACCCTGAGCGAATTGACAGCACAGAAAACCAGAATGCATCCCTAGCTTCAACCTGTCTATTTCTAGTATCCATGGCCTATGTTGATCCCCTTATATAGAGTGCTGGTGAGACCACATTTGGAATACTGTGTTCAGTTCTGGAGACCTCACCTACAAAAAGATATTGACAAAATTGAACGGGTCCAAAGACGGGCTACTAAAATGGTGGGAGGTCTTAAGCATAAAACGTATCAGGAAAGACTTAATGAACTCAATCTGTATAGTCTGGAGGACAGAAGGGAAAGGGGGGACATGATTGAAACATTTAAATATGTTAAAGGGTTAAATAAGGTCCAGGAGGTAATTGTTTTTAATAGGAAAGTGAACACAAGAACAAGGGGACACAATCTGAAGTTAGTTGGGGGAAAGATCAAAAGCAACGTGAGAAAATATTATTTCACTGAAAGAGTAGTAGATCCTTGGAACAAACTTCCAGCAGACGTGGTTGGTAAATCCACAGTAACTGAATTTAAACATGCCTGGGATAAACATATATCCATTGTAAGATAAAATACAGGAAATAGTATAAGGGCAGACTAGATGGACCATGAGGTCTTTTTCTGCCGTCAGTCTTCTATGTTTCTATGTTTCATGTGTTTCTTGGTTCTTTTGAATGAGTTATAATTCAAATTTGGGGACATTTACATGAAAGGGAAATGGGTTGTTAACATTGAAGTCTGGATCTAATAAATATAGATGAATGAAGATGTGTGGATCTGTGTGCTCCTCAGGCTTTTAGAGCCTATAAAAATAATTAAGTTATCACCTAAAGTTCCTGCAACATTAAAAGGATGAATGTTAGAAAATATAGAACAGCAGATCTGGGAAACCTTTAAGGACATCTAGGTTAGCTTCAGGAAAATGTATTTCTCTTTCCATCTCAAGTGGTATTTATGTTCAGTCTAATTATCTTTTCTTCTCAACACAACTTTCAGGTTGTAAATAAAATAAAATATATGAAATGATACCAGTTCACCCATGCTATAAAGTAGTAAGAGAAAGAACAAAGTTTTCATGTTGCCTTTTTTGTCAAATATTAAAAATACACACAAGGAGAAAAGAGAAAATGATTGTGGGGATTTGTGATCTACCAGTTCAGAGCAAAGCAGAGATGGCTGTAGCTTAGTCCTTCAAATGATATGAAGCCTGGGAGGGACAAAGTTAGATATGTTGTCAATTTACACAAAGAAACAAAGGAGGTTTTCTTGATTGAGCAGGGAGCTATTTTCCTATATCCCTGCCTTCAAATATTTTCCAACATAGAATGACAGAGCTGGGCTGAACCATTTAGACCATGGTCTAAATGGTTCTATCATTTGGTCAACCAATGGTCAAATTCAAAGCGTCACTGAAGAAGACTGAGGCAGTCGGTTCTTTAAATTCTTTATTTGGCTCAGCAGGAGAAAGCTCTTTTTGGAAAGTGACTTCAGTTCAGAACGCGACTGACAGTAACAGTGTCAGAACGTTTCTTATATACTTTTACTTTCCCGCCTAAACTCAACTGTCAATGTTTCAACCAACCAGAACGCTTAATACACATTCAACTTATTTACATTGCTTCAATGCATATTTAGCAGTCACGTTATCATTGCATGAGGTATTGCAACTGTTCCCACCTTCACTAAACTGGGGGTGGCCATGGCCTGCATGTGATGCATCTGGCCTGCTGGCCATGAGTTAGACTCCCTTAATTTAGACTGCTGATCACTTGGCTCAGGGTACCACATTGGAAGGAAACATCCATCATCCCTTGTCCTCAGAAATACAGTATGGCTGCTATCCTGGTGAAATATCTGATTCTCTGTATGTTTGTTTTTGCATGGATAGTTCCTATATTAATCGGCCACAATTAAGAATTGCTGCATAATTATGAGAGAATGGAATTGAATCCTTCAGAATTACATTCAGTGGCTAGGCACCTTTGGTGAACAAACGAATTGGAGTGTTGACAGTTGTTTACCAGGACTATTTAGAGCTCAGCCACTTTAAGGTCTGTGGACTTCAACTTCCAGAATTATTCAATCATCATGCTGGGAAATCCATACCCTTTAAAGCAGCGGTGGGTTGTAAATTATTTTGCCAACAGTCCATGCACGCGTTCACGCGACACTTCAGTTCAGGCACAAAAGTGTCTCAGTTGGGTGGACAGAGCCTCCCACCACTGCTGCTACTGGTTCTAAGAACCGATCCAAACCAGGTTCAACTCACCACTGCTTTAAAGTGACTGAGATTGAGATGCACTGATTTAGAGTATGACCACAGTAATAGGTATATAGGTGAATCTTCTAATGTATAGGGCCCATACTCCATTATCCTCTTTCCATCATGTTATTGTTCTACAGGAAGGAAAGAACCATTTCTGAAAATGGGAGAAGCCAAAGGGAAGGGTGAATAATTTTTTTTTCCTAGCTAAAATCCCTTACAATTTCTCAAATCCTTTTCCATTTGAAGAACGAATGCTTTATGCAATAGTAACTTTCTGCATGAATTGATTTGTCATATGCCTCCTAGAGCAATAATCAGGTTGGGATTTATCCATTTGTTTTCACTCTTCCAGAATACATCCATGAAGCTTTGGACTGAAATTAATATTTTGCTTAATATATTTAAATGCATGCATTTTATGCAAAATTACATTTTAATATGTATTCAGTACAAATACTGTAAGCAGAGCTTAAAAGGCATAGCAGGTTTGCGATGAACATATTCTAGTGGGACATACTGAAGATTGGGAACAAGCTATATATTTTTTTCATTCCCATCTGAACCCAGTGTCCAAGAGAACAAAAGCTTCTCAACTAACTGTTGACTTCTGTCTCCATTGGTAGGCAACTGCTGCATGTTAAGCTAAATACTCACCTGTGGCCATTTGACAACCATCTCTGCATTTGGCCTTGGATTTTGCCATTATGTATCTCATCCCTATTACCTCCTGCAGCAAGCTGAACCTTGCAATTACAAAACACGCTAGCACCCTCTGTGTCATGCCTCTGGCAGAGTCTGAATCTGGTGGGGAGTGCGCAGGGAGAAGATGAACTAGAACAAGAACAGACAGAGATGAAGAGGCGGTCTCCGTCGATCTTGGAGGAAACTGGGGAATAGCAGAGTCGGTCCAGGCAAGGCTTTTCTGAATTAGTAAGGCCTGCAGACAGGGGGAGCTCAAGAGATTAGCCAGGACTATCCTCTCATGATTTGAGAGCAAGGAGGGAAGAGAGATGGCGAGATCAATGCAGACTGAACTGACAATGAGGGAAGAGAGTGCCCTGTACCCTTTCACAAGGCACACCTGGGGACTGAGATGTTAGGAGGTGCCGGTGGGAAGGGCATTTGTTGGGAACAAGCATTGAATATGTGGAGAGTCGTGTGAACTTGTCAAAGCCTGCAGATTGCTGTACTCTGTCTTGTGGGGCTTACCAGATTGTCTGCTTCGCAGATCTTCTTGCTCCAGTTGCTGTTTAGCTAACCTGGCTTATTGGACTCCTGACCCAGGTTAATGTTTGGGCTAACCTGGCTTGTTGGACTGCTGGCCCGGCTTACTGGACTACTCGCAGCCAGAAGCTTCTGAGGGTATGTGTGAGAGCTTTGCTGCAGAGCTTGTAGTGAATGTGGAAATGTTTGGGAGCACAGTCGGACCTGTTCTCTGGTTGTGTTGCTTTCATGCCACGTCCCAGGTCATCACACTCTGCCACTGCAAAACTCTTTAACTTCTGCCTCAGATTGAAGGACTTTGGCACATCAGGAAGGATGTGTTTTATGAAGCCGCATCTGCTTTAATTCTTCAGTCTCATAACTCAGAGGTGGGACTGACACAACTGTTGTCAAATCTTCCAGGGAATTAATATATGGCATTGCCTTTTCTTACTCTGGCAAGGATTCAAAGTACAAGGCCAAAGGATATTACCAGGCAAAGCCCAATATAACAAGCAGAAAGAAACCTCCTAGCCTGATCAATCAAGCTTGGAGGAAGAGCCAAAATAATTATTGGAGTATTGATGGGGATATTTATGAAGAGAAAAAAAAGAAAAAGAAAATAAGGATAAAAATTGGAAGTAGCTTGATGCAGGTACATTAATTTATTACTAAAAGTCTAGTTTGTACCTGTTTTGAGAACACCCAAGTGGAAAGTGGGTGCGTTTAATTTGTATTGACGTTAGTTTAGTGCAGGGGTAGGCAAAGTTGGCTCTTTTATGACATGTGGACTTCAACTCCCAGAATTCCTGAGTCAATCATTCTAGCTCAGGAATTCTGGGAGTTGAAGTCCACATACAGTATCATAGAAGAGCCAACTTTGCCTAACTCTGGTTTAATGTACTGACTTTCAGGGAACTATATTTGGCAATACTTCTGTATCAGATGCTGATGTTGTGCAAACTGCTGATTTATGACAAGGACCACTGTCCATAGGCTGGTGGATTTTAGTTCCCTTTATTGATAGCAACAGCAATAGCACTTAGACATATATACCACTTCACAGTGCTTTTATAGCCCTCTCTAAGAGGTTTACAGATTCAGCAAATTGCCCCCAACAATCTAGGTCTTTATTTTACCCACATCGGAAGGATGGAAGATGGAATCAACCATGAGTATGGTAAGATTCGATCTGCCATGAAAAGTTGGAGGACCCCCGTGTTCAGAAGGAAACTTTATTGAGGAGCGAAACCAGCAGGAAGACAGCTACACAAGAAGGTGACAGTTTGTTTACATGGGACCTTAAATAGGCCCGGCTGGCTGAGGCAACAACCAATCAACCGTATAAACTTTTCCCGCTGAAACTGTAACTCAACCGGGTGGTAACAACCAATAGGGGCTTCTAATTAACCCCACCAATACAAACTATCTCCAGAAAAAACCTACAGGGCTGGTTGCTGCGCAGGGACATAACACGCCAAATTGCAGTCAGCAAAAGTAGCTTGCAGTACTGTGCTCTAACCACTGCACTACAATGTCTCTGATACATTGTGTTGACTGCCTTCAATTGCAGAAGACTTGAGAACTGACTACCAAGATGTGGCAATGTACATCTGCTTATGTTGTTTATTTTTAAAAGACATGAATATAGCCCAACAAAAGAATGTGTATGAGTGTATGTATTCATTTCAGGGTTAAAGTCACATCTACAAATTAGGAAAGGTTTTAATGTTTTGACCTGATCACCTTTCCCCATCCTTTCTAGTTTCTTTTAGGATTGATTAAATACTATAAATAAGTTTTATGTTGTATATAAATTAATAAGTCATTAATAAGTTTTACATTGTACATCACCATCATCATCTGTTGACTTAAATCTAGAAACTACAGGCAGTCCTCAACTTGCAACAATTCAAAGTTAGAAAGGCATTGATAAAAGTTATTTAGGACTATTTTTCACACTTAGAACTGTTGCAGCATCCCCATGGTCACATGATCAAAATTCAGGCATTTGGCAACTGACTCATATTTATGACAGTTGCAGTGTCCTGGGGTCAAGTGATCCCTTTATGCAACCTTTTGACAAGCCAAGGTCAATGGGGAATCCAGATTCATTTAACAACAGTGCTACTAACTTAACAACTGCAGTGATTGCTTAACAACTGTGGCAAGAAGGGTTGTAAAATGGGGCAAAATTAACATAACGGCTTAGAGATAGAAATTTTGGGCTCAATTGTAGTCATAAATCAAGGGCTATCTGTATTTGTTTCCGAGTTAGTGTCAGGTCTACAAATTAGGAAAAGCTTTTATTGTTGATGGTTTTAGTGTTGACCTGATTGCCCTTTTTACATTTTATAGGAATTAATGTCATTAATAAGTTTTACACTCTATATCACCATCATCATCTGTGGACCTACATTTCAGGACTATTAGATCATTGGAAATCAATGTGATAGACTATTAAATCAGCACTGATCAGTCTTTCTCAATTTGATATACTCCGGCAGGGATTATGTCTCATACATAACGCCGCAGAGTGAGACAAACTATAAAGGATTATAGATTATATTCTCCAGAAATAAACCCACCATCTAAGCAAAATTCAGTGCATAGCTTTATTAATGAGAAGGATTACTGTGTGTCTGTGTGTGCACACCAGTTCTTTCCCATGTGGAATAATACAAGTAATGATTGTGAAAGGATTAAGCTTTCTCCTTGCATTGTTAAAATCCCCCCCCCCCCAGTCCTAAGGTTACTCAGTATAGGCATCCACCATTTGTGGCATTACACATTTTCCTCCTACAAATTCCTTCCTGAGCACAAAATGTAATCTATGAAGGGGCTAATGTTTTTCAGGTGACTGAGCTAATAATTCCAATCTTCAGAAAACCACAGAGGCTTAAATGCTGTTAATTCCAATGGCACCTTGAAGCATTGTCATTGATAGAGCTTCATAGCACACAAAAGCACGATTATATCTTCTTCCATTATATGGAACAAATCAGAAATAGCTCCAGACTCCTAATATTGATGGTATATTCTTTTAAAACAAGTATCATTAGGCACTTTACCTGTGGTCAAATATCTTTCCCATTTGCCGCTGCCTTAGTCTTCACTGATTCAAAGCTGACCTCAGAGAAAAGGGGGTGATCTGTTTTATAAATTTCTGGAGCTGCCCACTAGCCAATGTATCTGCGTGGTATACATGGCCATAGCAGTTATTCTTAGTTTCCATTAGAGATCATTTTTAGAGGCATCTGGAAGGACGTACATTATGGTTGGAAGGATACTGTATTTCCTTTTTCCAAGCCTCGGAAGACATACTTTCAACATTGCCCACTGCCCAACTGTGGACTTCTGAATGTCTGGCTACCAACATTTTAGAAATTCCATTTCACCCAATTCAAAGGACCCTTCATCAGCATTACAAACTGATCAGACTGAACTGCATTGCTTTCGGAGAAGGCGGGGCTTGTTTTAACCTCATGATAACATTGATTTGAAATATGGAATGTCACTAGTCAGGTTACTTAACTAGGACTAACTAGTTATCAGATGATTTAATGCCCAAGTAGCTATCATGGCCATGCTTATCATTGGGATTTTCTGTGCCAATGGGATGGGTTAATCCCATTGGCAGACCAAGAGGAAGAAGAGGAAGACTGATGCTTGATTCAAGAACTTCTAATCCTAGTCTATAAAAGGTTTTGAACATATCATATATATTTATTTCAGTTTTTTAATGCATAACGTTAGCATATTAATAATTTCACCAAAAACATAAGATCTTTTCTCAAGCAAAATGTCTATTGAATTTAAAATGAAGGAAATGGATTTTCTAAGAGGGAGGTATAGGAAATCTAATAAATACAGAGATTGGCAGAAATAGTTTACATGTTTCTTTGAATATTCCTATCCTTAAATTTACATAACTACCTTCATTGTTATCATTACTTTATTTTCTAGAACCTGATTTTAATGTCACAAACAAGATGATATAGTGTTATACTTTGGGGGGGGGGGGACAGACAGCAAGCAGCTGGAAAGGCTGGGGTCTTTATCCCCAAAGGTCTTGATTGCATGAATATATTTTCTGTGTCTCTCAATAATATATTCATGTACAAGTGATATTTTCCTGGAGGCATGAAGATAGCACCATCAGAATGCTCATGACTCACTTCCTGCAATTACAATACACATTAGTAGAACATTCAAACACCAGTTTCTAGCTAACATGAGAATACAGGAAGAATCCTGCTTAAATTATACTGGTAATGTACCCTACACCCACAGTGTAAAAATAAGGGGGAAAAACCATAGTGACATAGCTGGTTCACTAAAAGATTTTCCCAACCTCATGGGAATAAGAAAGATCTCTGGGATAGATTTCTTTCCAAGATAAATGAGAAACATGGACAGATATTTAATTTATAGACACTGCTAGGCTATCTTGAAATATACCACACCTGGAATACTGCATCCAGTTTTGGCCACCCTGTTGCAAAAAGATGTTGAGACTTTGGAAAAAGTGCAGAAAAGAACACTAAGGCAATTAAGTGCCTGGAGAGAAAAATATATGAAGAACGGTTTCAGGACTTTGATATGGCCAGTCTGAAGAAAAGAAGGACTTGTGAGAGGCATGATAGTACAGTGGTCCCTTGACTTTCATGGGGGACACGTTCCAAGACCGCCTGCGAAAGTCAAATTTCCATGAAGTAGAGACAAGCCCTTCCTTCCTTCCTTCCTTCCTTCCTTCCTTCCTTCCTTCCTTCCTCCCACTGCCTCCTCCATTCCCAGTTCTACTTACTCCCACAACTCACAGAGGCAATGGGGCGGTAAGCTGAGAAGAAGAGGCGGCAGCGGTGGCAGCAGGCGGCAGTAAGGCTTGGTTTCAAATGGAGCATACTAACACTCCGAGAATTAGAGGGGAGGGATCGGGAGGCTGGGGCAGAAGCAGAGCTTTTTTTTTTAAGAAGCAGGATGGCTGGGGGTGGAGGAGAGTTAAAATGCACAGTATTGTACATCGGGCGGCCACGGGAAAACGTTCAAATGTTCAAAAAAAAAGCGGACTATTTTTTTATTATTTTTTTAAAAAACCCGTGGTATAGCCTTTTTGCGAAAGTCAGACCCACAAAAGTCAAGGGACCACTGTATTCCAGTCTTTAAGAGTCTGTCACAAAGAATAGAGGTCAACCTATTTTCCAAAGCACCAGAAGCAATGGATGGAACCTAATCTAGTAGAGGAACGACCTGGAATTAAGGAGAAACTTCCTAACAGTGAGAACAATTAACCAGTGGAACGGCTTGCCTTCAGAAGTTGTGGATGCTACACAGGGTTGGGTTCCTTATCTTTTGCTACCGGTGCGCATCGCAAAGTTCCGTGTGAGATTTTACTCAGAGGGACGATTTTACTTTCGCTCATGCTCATAGAGTCAGAAACTAACTGAAAATTAGGAAAAAAAATATGATGTCGCACACAGACTGGCACAGACAACACTGGAGCCATTGCACCAAAATTACATCATCAGTGGGCCACTATTGGAGTACTCTCAGTGGACTGCAACGGTAGGAACCCACCCCTGGTGCTACATCACTGGAGGTTTTTAAGAGGAGATTAGACTGCCACTCGTCTGAAATTGTATCGGGTCTCCTGCTTGAGCAGGAGGCTGGACTGGAAGATCTCTGAGGTCCCTCCCAGCTCTATTCTCATTGGTCAATTTATTGATTGACTGGTCAGCCCCAAACCTGTGTTTCAGAAGGCTACATTTGGAAAAGTTGCAAAGGAAAATGTATTTTGTATTTGTGAATGAGAAACATATATCTGCATCGGTTAGAAAAAAGTACAAGGTTACTTTTTTTTTCTGCACGCACTTATGAAAAAATAAAAGGATGGAACAGGGTAATATTTGGATGAGCACTGGATGATACTGATAGCATTTAAATTGAACTGCACCTCCCCGTGTGGGAAGCACTCAAAACTGCAGTTACAGCTACAGGGCCCTTAAGTTAGGAGATAAACTTTGTCAGTGCCATAATTCCTAGGACCGAGTGTGAAATTGCTACTGATTAATGTAAGAGTCGAGTCCAAATTTTAGAATTTGGGGAAGTGAGAAAATCACTATCTTTTCTCACCATGCTTGCTCTAATTTTAAGCAACATTTAACACTGATTTTCCCTTCCTACATTTTAGAAGCCCCACATTTCTTAGTCTTTGCTCACGAGGAAACATTTCATTCATCCTGATCATTTTGATTGCCTTTATTAATATTTCCTATAAAACATACCAGTTGAAAAAAAAATGCTGTACCTCATTAGAAGAGTGTAATGGAGAGGGGAAATAATCCTGAGCTTATTTATAGTAATGCATGCAATATTCCTGCCTTAATGTAGAATCAGCTCAGCCTGGGTCAGCCTTATAACGTTTGCGCTTAGATAGTTCCACATCTATACCCTAATCCTATTTCTAAAACAGATAAATTTGGACCCAATTGGGCACATGCATCAATAAAGCAGTCTGGTCAACTAGGAAATTGCACGGATGGAATCTGAATTGAATTTCCAAACTCTATAGATTAAATTTCTTCAGGGAAATGAGGCAAGATTTTTTGTATGGTCAAGCATCACAAGCAGGATAAAAACACAACTTATAGATGTCGGTGAGATAATTGTTAATGATGTCTATCTAAATTGTCTTGGTTGAATCATCTAAGTCACTTTTTACCAACTCGAACTCTAAGGAATAGTTTCCATTTGTTTATTTATATCTCTATTTCCTAATTTGTTGCTCCTAATTATTATCAGTTCTATAGACAAATAGAACCTTACCAACGAAAACACCTGAGATGGAAGTAACATTATCCAGGTTGGGCTGCATATCACTGCTAATAAGTGTATGTTGTCCTCAAATGACTAGAAGTACTACGTTGTTTTCTCCTCTAGTCATGTCCAGCAGTAAATTCCTCCTTGATACAAATTCATGACATACTAGTTCTGTTATATTATTTTTCACTTTATTGTGTAAATAATTTGAGACAGACCTGTGTTGGAAGAAAATTCCTTGTTCATTCCTGGCTGAGAAAAAAAAAACCCTCTGCAAATGATAGAAATAATCTCGAAAGCCCAGCTACCAGAAAGCAGTTTATTAGAGGAATGCAAAGAGTGATTGGTTCAGCTTGTGTTCCTGGATAGCAAGCAACTTTTTTACTGCAAACTTTACATTTTTATACTTTTTCCTTTTGGGTCTCATTTCCATGGGTTTTGTGTGGTAGTTAATAGTCCTCATCCTGATTTGTATTTGTTTTTTCTCTCCATATTGGAGTGATCTCAGTGGGAGGGAGAAAAGGTAAATGTTAGCCTGTTTGAATCTGTGGAGAGGTGCAGCTGGACCTTAAGTTAATTTGATCAGACATCCCATTTTTGATGGGACAGTCCTGATTTTTAACGATTTGTCCCGTGTCCTGTGGCATTTTTAAAAAGTCCCGACTTTTTGAAAGAATGCATGACAAACTAGGGAACTTCTATCACCGCAGTCCAGAGCGGATAAAGCACTTCCTTTCTCTGGGAGCTAGGAGGGGAATAGACTTATCCCACCGCCCAGAGAAAGGAAGCACTTGATTCGCTCTGGATGGCTCAAAGTGAATAAAGCACTTCTGTTAAATCCTATGTAAATAGTTGAATCTTGTACAAACGCTGTCTCCGGGCAGATAATGTAAATAATAAGAGGTCGCGTCTGATTGGTTCAGACGCATGACAGTTCCTTTTGGCGCGAGCCGCAAAAGTATAAATAGAGTGGCTTTTCTCATTGACAGCAGACACGTTCCCTGCTGAATGTCACTTTCCAAAAAGAGCTAAATAAAGGAACCGTCTTTGAAACCTGCCTGTCTCAGTATTCTTCACTGGCGACGACGGACGGAGAAAACCACGCGTGCAAGATGAACAACCTTCAAATCGGCCGGGCTCCTGAATACTTCAATCCGGAGAAGTCATCCTGGGACGCCTACATGGCAAAATTCGAAATCTTCCTCGAAGCCGCCGGGATGAAGGACGCCGACCGAAAGCGGGCAATTTTCTTAAACTACTGCGGCCCAGAAATCTTTGACCTCGCACAGACTCTAACCGACCCGCTGCCAGCAAAATCCGTTCCATGGGACGACCTACAAGCAAGGCTCGCTAACCACTTCAAACCCACGAAGCCAGCCGTCGTGTTCAGGCACCAGTTCTCTAGAATGACACAACTCGACTCCGAGTCCATTAACCAATTCGCCACACAACTTCGAACGGTGCTGTCAAAATGCAAGTTTGACAGCCCGGAAGCTCACCTCACCGATGCCCTCATCTTCGGAATGAGAAATGCCACAGTCCGCAACAAGCTCCTCACCGAAGATGAGCCTACTCTCCAGGCGGTAATCAAGTTGGCACAAACCGCCGAGGTCGCCGACGCTGCCGCCAAAGAGCTAAAAGAACATGACAAAAGAGAAACCGTTTCCAAAATCGTCTCTTCGCCTTCCCGCGCCGAGGCCCCAGACGACCTCAGCCCACCTGCCATCTCCGAGGACAACTGTCTCCTACTACAGAGTGACCAATCGAGACAACCCAGATACCCTCGCCCCACTGCTCCTTGCTCCGGCTGCCGAGGGAACCATCCGCGCCAACGCTGCCCCTTCCGGGACGCCATCTGCCGCCACTGCAACCGACGTGGCCACATCGCCGAGGCCTGCAGAGCCCCTCTGCCCGAGGAATCCTTCTCCACTCCTCGTCCTCCTCGATTTTCCAACCAGACAACCCAACCGCGAGACAACAGATTCCCCCGAGGTTCCAGCCACAGAAGCTATCCAACCGCTAACCGCGACTACACAAGAGGTAATGAACAATTTTCTGTAAATAGCACAACAACAAAAAATGGGAGCAAAAACGTAATCTCGCTGCTCCTAAACAACAGACCATGCAATCTGGAACTGGACACGGGGTCTAAATATACTATTATGCCATGGGAAAAGCTTAAGATGTACATGCCTAACCTCTTAAAATCTGATCTATTACAAACTACATTGGTAATTAGAGATTTTCAAGGGAACGTCATACCTGTGTTAGGAAAAGTACATGTACCTGTTAACTTTAAAAATGTTAAATGTCTCCTTCCTATGGTTGTGGTTGCAGGGGCTAAACACTCTCTTCTAGGATTAACTTGGATGGACCCATTGGGTATTGAAATTTTGGGTATCTGTACTGTTAACTCTGATAACATTCCAAATTTCTTACAGGAATTTCCAGAGGTTTTTAGCCCCACCTTGGGGACTTATAAAGGGCCCCCTATATCGTTTTCTATTGACCCTAAGGTCCCCCCGGTCAGACTCAAGCCCCGAAGGGTGCCTTTACCTCTTCTCCCGAAGCTTGACCTACAGCTCAATAAACTCATATCCCAGGGCATCCTGGTCCCCGTAGAACAAGGGCCTTGGGAAACGCCAATAGTCACACCTCTAAAACCAGATGGCTCCTTAAGAGTCTGTGCGGACTATAAATCCACACTCAACAAAGCCCTCCAACATCACTCATACCCCATTCCAGTGGTGCAACAAATCCTTCACTCCTTGGGGGAAGGAAGGGTATTCCCAAAAATCGACCTCGCACAGGCATACCAACAACTCCCAGTTGATGAACCAACATCACTAGCACAGACTATCATTACCCACAGGGGTGCCTTTAAATGCACCAGACTACAATTTGGGGTAAGCATAGCCCCTGGGATTTTTCAGAGTATAATGGAACGTTTATTGACCGGGGTTAAGGGGACTATCCCCTACTTTGATGATATATTAATTTGTGGTGAAAACCAATTGCAACTAAACCAAAGAATAAGAGAGGTTTTGCATAGACTGCAATCTAAAGGCCTGAGGATCAAACCTGACAAATGCGTGTGGGGAACTGAAAGTGTAGAATTCTTAGGATATAGAATAGATGGAAATGGTATCCACCCCACCACCGAAAAGTTAAAAGCTATCAGAGAAGCGCCAGAACCAAAAAATAAAACAGAATTACAGGCTTTTCTAGGCCTTCTTAATTTTTACTCTATCTTTTTGAAACAGAAGGCAACGGCAGCAGAACCCCTACACCGGCTGCTTCAGAAGGGAATTCCCTGGACCTGGGGCAAAACTGAGCCTGAAGCCTTTTTTCAAATTAAACAATTATTAACCTCCAAAAGCATGGTGGTTCAATATAGTACATTACTACCCGTCAGGCTTATGTGCGACGCATCACCTTATGGGGTAGGTGGGGTATTGGCACATGTCCTGCCTAATAATACTGAAGCCCCAATCGCTTTCTTTTCCAGAACAATGACCAGCACTGAAAGAAATTATAGCCAACTAGATAAGGAGGCTTTAGCCTTAGTGGCTGGTGTAAAAAAGTTCCATAACTATCTGTTTGGAAGGAGGTTTGAATTGATCACTGACCACAAGCCTTTATTGGGCCTTCTGGCTTCTAACAAGCCAACACCTCCATTTATCTCCCCCAGACTAATTAGGTGGGCCTTATTTCTTTCGGGGTACCAGTATGAGCTCATTCACAAAGGGGGCAAAACCATCAACCACACTGATGGTCTAAGTAGGTGCCCTATGTCAGACTTAGTTGAAGACCCAGCCCAATCTGAGGATGTGTTAATAATAGATTTTGAGGAGAATTCAATAACAACAGCAAAGGAGGTGGCTGCGCACACACAGCAAGACCCAACTCTACAAAAAGTTATAAATTGTGTACTAAAGGGATGGCACGGAGACCCCGAAGAGGCAAAATTAAGTGAGTTTAAAACCAAAAGGTTAGAATTGTCATATATTAAGGGTTGTCTATTGTGGGGTGATAGAGTAATCATCCCTGAAAGACTAAAGACTAAAGTACTCACTATGTTACATGTAGGCCATCCTGGTATTGTCAGAATGAAGAGTTTAGCCCGGGGGCACTTGTGGTGGCCAGGTCTGGATACAGACATTGAACGGTCGATAGCCAAGTGTGACCCATGCCAGGAGTCACGACCTAATCCCCCCAAAACAGCTCCAGTAGAGTGGGAGAAGCCTGCTGGGCCTTGGTCCAGGATACACATTGATTTCACAGGCCCAATAGGGTCTCAGTATTTTCTGATTGTGGTAGATGCTTTCTCCAAATGGGTTGAGATAATTGCAATGAGTGATATAACCACTTGTGCTACCATAAGGGTTTTACACCATTTGTTTACCACTCATGGCTGTCCTGACATCTTGGTGTCAGACAATGGGCCCCAATTGACAGCCAGGCAATTTGAAATATTCCTAAGTAACTTGGGGGTCAGACATGCACTCATATCACCTTACTCGCCATGGGTTAATGGTCTGGCGGAATGGTACGTAAGGGTGGCCGAAGAGGCATTGCGCAGAGCAGGCCCTGGAGAAATACAGCAATATTTGGACCAATTCTTATTAGTACAGCATATTACACCCAATTCCCTTACACACAAGAGTCCTGCAGAAATCTTAATGGGTAGAAAACTCAGGTCCCCTCTGGACAGGTTACACCCATGGTATTGTAATAATAATTGTCATGATTATATGTCTGTAACTCCTGAAAGGAATTTGTACCTGGGTCAAAATGTTTTCGCAAAAAATTTTGATGGGGGGGTTAAACTGGATTAAGGGAAAGATTGTACAACAAACTGCTCCCAAAACTTATTATGTACAATTAGAGGATGGCCGCATGTGGAAGCGGCACATTGACCACTTGAGAGGACGCATTGGATCCTCCCATGATCAAACCGCTAATGCAAACTCTTCCCCCCTATCAGACTTTTACACACAACCCGATTTGTTGGATTTACAAATGGACTTACCAAGCCAGGAAAGGTCCTCCAGCGACGACGAGCCATCTTCGTCCTCAGAGGTTGGTGTTGTGCCTGCCCACTCAACTCAGTGGGCCGGAGCTCAAACTCGGCCCCAGCCGCACTGTGGAGGTACAGGCGAACCGACCTCCACCGTAGAAAGCGAGGACTCAAATGATCTGCACAGGTCGGAAAGAGCCTTGCGTAGACCAAGCAGATTGGAGGACTATATCACATGGTTGACTGATTGACATGATCCAGACTAAGGAGGGAGGGGTGTTAAATCCTATGTAAATAGTTGAATCTTGTACAAACGCTGTCTCCGGGCAGATAATGTAAATAATAAGAGGTCGCATCTGATTGGTTCAGACACATGACAGTTCCTTTTGGCGCGAGCCGCAAAAGTATAAATAGAGCGGCTTTTCTCATTGACAGCAGACGCGTTCCCTGCTGAATGTCACTTTCCAAAAAGAGCTAAATAAAGGAACCGTCTTTGAAACCTGCCTGTCTCAGTATTCTTCAACTTCCTTTCTCTGGGCGCTGGGAGGAGGAAGCTTCTTCCACCACTGAGAGAAAGGAAGCACATCCTGTCATGGGCTGGCCTGCAAATCTTGGGATGGAGCACGGCCCCCACTTCTTCCCAGTTAGAAAAGGAGAGGAGGGATGAAAGCAGTGATGGTTCCAGGGATGGGCACAGCTTCCAGGGAGATTAGACCAAATTTTTAATTAAGGAACACCCCCGCCCACCCCTTGTCAATGGTGCCCCACTTTACCAATGTTAAAAACTGGTCACCTTACCTTAAGTATCTTTTTAAATTATTATTCCAAACTTGATGTCTGCTTTTTCCCAAGTTATGTTTTAGAGTTAATCACTTCATGGTGCCATATCTCAATATTTTTGTTCATTCTTCTTTTGTAATTTAATTATTTCTTCCTGCATGTCCTTTATATTGTTTGTATTTTACAATGATTTTAGTATTTTCTTTTCCAGTGTGTTTGGCTTTTCTAATTACTTTGACTTGGTTCTTTTTTTAGGGATACTGTATCTGTTTTTATATTTCTATTTCTTATTCTAATTTCCATGATAGTTTCTAGTTTCCCTATTCCTGATTTCTTTAGCAGTTTCTAATTTTTCTATGGCTTTGGTCTGGCTTTGTCTGGTGACGTTGCTTTTAGAGGTTTCTGGTTTTGCTTTTCCTAAGATTACACTGTCTGAGTGTAGTTCTCTTTCCACAGCTGGTTTAAATTCCTATATAACATGTCTATTTCTGAAATCTTGGCTCTTGACTGGACCATAAAATAATGGCACTTCAGGCATGAGGATTCCAACAGATCATTGTTCAACATCTTCAAGCCAGCTGGAAAATGCGGATCACTTTCCTCAAGACAAATTTAGGACAATTTTGGTCCTTGCCAGTTAAGATTAGCTTCTACTGTGGTCTTAATTTACCTCACTCTTCATGTTTTGCTTCTTCATTACTGGTTATGTTGTTAATATTTGTTCCAAGGGACATTAAACAATCATAAATGGACAAAAGACAATCGTTATCACTAAGTCCAGGTAAGAAGTAAAGGGATTACAAATGCAAGAGTTAAAATAATTAGCATTCTAAACTGATAAATATCTACATGCAATGAAGGGCTGCACTTATCTTTTCCTACCGAATCAGTCCAGGAGGCCCGCGTAGGTGTGCACGCAGGCAGCGGCAGGTGTGCGCACTGCTGGGTGAGATTTTGCTTCCACGTATGCGCGGAAGCAATGAAATTAGCAAAAACCTCTGAAATTTCACATGAGGATGCTCTCATGCATGAGATTTTGGCAATTTTCACCTATTTCTTTGCTTCCACACATGCACAGAAGCATGCACAGAAGCAAAGAAAGCCCCAAAATTTGCCAAAATGTCATGCGTGCAAGCATCTTCACATAAAATTTCGATCATTTTTGTGGATTTCTTTGCTTCTGCCCATGTGTGCAAGCAAAATCTCACACGGAGGTGTATGTGCACACGGTGGGAATGTGCAGATGCACACACATCACTGTTTCCGCTACCAGAATTATGATCCCAGGTTTACTGGGGGCATCCCGCCCCTGCTTGCACGCAAGTACAAAATCACATGTACACTAAAATACATATCTTGTTATTAGTCAGAAAATAATACTATGGTAAGAAGAGAAACACCTTCTTATAATAAATAGCATTATGAAATGGTTGTCTAATGCAGAGGTCCCCAACCGCCAGTCCGCGGACCGGGACCGGGCCGTTGGGGTTTTCCAGCCGGTACGCGGCGGCGCTGCCCTCCTGGCAGAGGACATTACGCAGGACAGGGTGGGGCGTCGGGCAGGGCGGGGAGAATCAGGAGGCTCCTTTGGCGGCTGGGGGCTGCCTGGCTTTGTGATTTTGGCTGGGGGGGAGTTAGGAAGGTCCTACTTCTCCCCCCCCAGCCAAAAACTCAAAGCCTATCTGCTGGATACGGGCGATGAGCAGGACGAGCGGCGCCGAAGCTGGTGGCTGTGGCAGCTGCTGCAAGAGGCTTCCGCGCCGCTCTGTCCCACTCATCGCCCGTATCCAGCAGATAGGCTTTGAGTTTTTGGCTGGGGGGGGACTTAGGAAGGACCTACTTCTCCCCCCCCCCAGCCAAAAACTCAAAGCCTATCTGCTGGATACGGGCGATGAGCGGGACGAGCGGCGCCGAAGCCGGTGGCTGTGGCAGCTGCTGCAAGAGGCTTCTGCGCCGCTCTGTCCCACTCATCGCCCGTATCCAGCAGATAGGCTTTGAATTTTTGGCTGGGGGGGGAGAAGTAGGACCTTCCTAACTCCCCCCCCAGCCAAAATCACAAAGCCAGGCAGTCCCCAGCCGCCAAAGGAGCCTCCTGATTCTCCCCGCCCTGTGGAGAAGTGTGGAGGGCTGCGTCACTAAGCTCCACCCCTCCATAACCCCACCCCCATTTGACCAAAGACCCCCCCACCCCCACCGGGCCGTGGAAAACTGGTCTAGCTTAAAGCCGGTCCCTGGTGCAAAAAAGGTTGGGGACCTCTGGTCTAATGGTCTTTTATTGGCTAAGTCCATCACTTTTTGAGACCCAGCATATTATAGTTATTTCTTCCTATTATTGCTCTTTTTTAACTTTCATTCTTTTTGGTTTTCTCCAGAAACCTGGAATGCCAATATAAATTTTAACAAAGCTAGTTATTATTTTTCACATTTGTATTCTATGCTTTTTCATCCAGAAGCTCAGACCGATTTCATGGAATTGTCATGTTTCATCTTCCAAGAACTCTTAAATGACGTAGAGACAGCGATTTGCTCAAGGACATCTTTAAAATATTGCAATGAAAGTGCAATTTAGCACACATCTGTCCAGGACTTTTATTTTTATGAAACTTAAATGTGAATAGGGGAGGACTCAGCAGAATTATATCCTCAAACTCCCCATCTTTGGATCCAAGAACTTACTTAAGTACCTGACTCTAGTTTAGTTTAATTTAGATTATACTTGACTTTACACCTTTCCATTTTGTGACAATCACTTTCAGAGAAAGATGCTATCAATCATCATAGAACTGTTTGCATGCTTATTTAGCTAGTTTATAATTAAAGGCAGTTAAAAATATCACACATGAATATAAAGCAGTTCTTTCCCCCTTCTCTCCTTTTGTTTTTAAAGGAAAAGAACCAACGTGGTGACTTATTTCCTTCATGTAAAAGACACAACTACCATCAATCAAACAGTTGGTTACTAAAGTCATTATGACTAAAAATTAAGACAATTATATGCAAATGAATATTAATGATGCTTCTAGTTTTAATTACGGAATTAACATTTTTTTAAACAAAAGATGTTACAAACCTGCTTCCTCCTTTGTCTTTGTTAGGAAATAAAGAAGAGGGCTTACCTTTTACATTCAAAATATCCAAGTGGATTATAGTTGAAGACCATTATTAATATTAATTTTCTTATAGGGAGTAATTTGATGTGTTAATCAAGGCTGTCTATTCCATTATTGGTTGACTTCAGTCTATGTGCTTATATCAAATGGACTATTCCAAAGCATATATGGTATACTCTTTATTTTCTAGGCAATGGACCATCTCAATCTGAAAAGTAAAAAAAAAAAATTCCTGGTAGCAACTAAATTACAGTATTTCTGCTTCCAATTCTCTGCTGAAAGTAAAATGGCATGTCTGTTTCCTATTCTTGCACTGTACTGCAGAAAGGAAAAAATGGAATTTGTACTGAACCAAAGGAAAAAGTTCTACTCATATCACATAATCCATTTCAATCTTCCTCTGTTCGCATGACAGTTTGCAGAACAAACTGTACTGTGATTCATTACCAGCATCTTATATGGACCTTAGTCTATATCTAAATGATTTTAGGTTTATATTTATATCTATTTATATTCTGATTTTGCATGGATGAAAAATACATGCTACAGAGATATGGTGAAAGCCACTTGAAACTGTCACTCGTGTTAGGCTGTGATTCCCCAAATTCTTAGCAAGTATGTATTTTTTACTCAGAAACTCAAAGCTATAGTCCAAAAGATTTTAATATCATTGAGCTGAAGAGAGCTGTACTAAAAAGATATAGTATTTGCCTTGATGCCTAATTCCTACTTGTCATATTTTGTGACTACAGCCACATTTCACAGGTAGCTGAATTCAGTCCCATGAAGCCGATTTGTAGGTTGGGTCAGGTATTTTTAATCTCAGTGGGTGCTGGACCAATATAATAATTATTGGTAATGGCTTGCTGGAATTGAATATTGTCACTGGTAGCCTAGTTGTTAACAATCTGCTTCCCACTGTGATAAGAACATAGGTGGTTATTGTTTCTGACAGCTCAGTTAAAACTTTTGGGGCTTTAAACCCGAGCAAGGTATTGTTGATATGAAGATGGAGTGAACCCTCTGAGGAAGACTTCAAACCCCATCCCTGAAATATTTTTTTTTTGCAGTGTTGTACATACTCCTGGTCAGTTGGAGGATGATGAAGAACTTGAGGACTCTGATACAGATAGTGTTTATGAATTAGTGGTGGGCCCGGGGTTACAGTTAGTAGAACAGGTGGGAGGCCAGCCACAGGATGTTGCTATGAGTCCAGAATCTAGCGAGGAAGAATCAGACATTCTCTAGGTCGATCCTAAATTCAGAAGGGTCCAAAAACGTAAGGAACAAGTGTTTGGAAGAAGATATTAAGGGGAGGAATGGGTTAAATACTGGAGTAATGTATTTGGTACATCAGGGGGTCAGTGGGGAAGAAGGGTGGGGTTTCAATGTTGTAGAACAAAAATGGAAGATGTTCCTGTTCAGCTCCCAAGCAAGCAAACTCATTCTGTGTTATTTTCTAGTCCTTTCTGCTGTTTTTGAATCATGCTGTGGGTACATAAATCTTGGTGAATGGAGGAGGCTGGGAGGAATGCAAAAGGAATGTAATTAGGAGAGATAACGGGAGAACAAGAAATGTGCTAGTATGAAGTGTATTTTGAATACGGAGGGAAGAGGATAAAGATGGAGTTTCTTTGTTTATGAAATACTGTACTGCATTTAGTAAAAGTTATTTGTAATAGCTAAAATTTTACCAGAAACCAGAACATGCAGTAACTTTGAAATTCTGGAAGTACTAGAAAAACAGAGACTCTGTTTGCTAAACCTAGACTCAAATAATAACTTGTCTTTTAAGAGTCACTGGAAGTGCAAAAAATTTTAGATAGATCTCTGATATGGATTTACAGCCAGCTATACATCAGGGTTTTTGAGTTTTGCTTGAGGAGTTTTTGGATACAACTATTGTAGTAAAACAACAACAATACAATAACAAGAATAACATTATTAACAACAACAATCATCATCATCATCATCATAATCTCCTAGGGAAGTGCAACCTTGAAGTTTATTTATTTATGTATTTGACTTCTATGCAGCCCAATCCTGTGGAACTCAGGGTGGCAGTTGTGGAAGTTGTGGGGCCTGTGTGCACCAAGGAAGATGAGAGCTATACCAGAGGTTGTGTTGTTCCAGTCAATCACACACAAATGTAACCATGGTTTAATGAGTTTATTAATATTCCCCAGCTATTCCCCTTACCTAATTAAGTCCATCACAAGCTGACCAATGATAGTCCACAAAGCAATGGCCAAAGAGTCCACAAGACACTTGAAAGTTTCTCAGTCAAAATAAGCCCACCAGGCAAACTTAAATCAACAACACAAGACAGTTCATGAGATAAGAAAAGTCCAGAATTTCCAATGCATGATCCAAGTCAAGGCATGGTGTAAATCCAAAGCAAGACAAGAATCACAATGAGCAGAAGACACAGCTAGGAAGTGAACATATTGTTCCCAGCATCGCCACCAACTCCCTGCTGTGCTAAATAGCCATCTTCCATTGCAGCCCATCAAGAAAGGTGAGGCTTTCTCCTTGTGAGTAATCTGGCTGATCTTCTCTGCTCCTGGCTTTTCTCTGCCCTTTGTGTTCTTAGATCAGGTGCAGAAGGCAGTTCCTCTTCTTCATCACTGACCAGCTGCATCTGCATGCTTTCCTCATCTGAGGCTTCACGGCTGTTCTGCTGCAGTTGTGCTCCAGCCAACTCTCTGACAGACAGCTGCCCAGAGCCGTCAACCAACTCAGTTCTTGACATGCAGGAACTGGTTCATCCTCCCACAAACTGACATCTAGAGAGTTATCTGGGGAAGCCTCCAGGGGAGTCATCGCAGAGGTTCAACTATACTGGACAGGTCTCATCAACACAAAGAGTATCTCTCCCATAAACAAGCTGTTGAGGCATAAAGTACATGCATGCTAGATCAACCATTGGTCAGGCCAACAAGGGCTGCACTAGGTGATGGAGTTTGTGGGCATTGACCACTAGGCTATATAACTCAGCACTGTTGGCTGTTTTCCAGTTGCAAATATACAAAAATGCAATTTTGATAAAGGAGATGGATAAGAATAAAAGAAGAAGCTGAAATTAAATAATTTGTAATAACAGTAAAAATAATGGAGAAAGGGGTAAGGAAGATCAAGAATTAGTTGCTGTATTTTTCAGAGTATAATATGTACCTTTTTATCCCCAAAAGAGGATGAAAACTTGGGTGCATCTAATACACTGATTGAAGCCCCATCCAGCCACCTCCACCCTTTGGTCTCTGCCTCCCAGCAATTTACCTCCTTGCAGCAAACAGGGCAGAACCTGATTAGCAAAAGCAAGTGATTACTAGCCTCCTGACCTACAGCTGATTCAGCACAGGCAGGCCACCTGCTAGAACTGAAAGGCAAATTACTGGGAGGTGGACTGCTGGCAATGTTGGATTGCTGAAACTGCAAGGAGGTAAGTCAACAACTATAAATGTCTATAGAATGTTCAAATTGTTAGACTTTTTAAAAAAAGACTGCTTTATTATTGTTCTAGAGAACTTAACAAAATGAAGAAGTTTTTTGGGGGTGGAGTCAAGGACAATCATACTTGATATTAAAATCCAAGAATAACATTAAAATTTTAAAACTAAGATATAAGCCTAACATCAGAGCTGGCCAAAAGTTCCTGGAAGAAAATCTAATCTAATCTAATCTAATCTAATCTAATCTAATCTAATCTAATCTAATCTAATCTAATCTAATAATTCAGTTCAATTCAGTTCAATTCAGTTCAATTCAGTTCAATTCAGTTCAATTCAGTTCAATTCAGTTCAATTCAGTTCAATTCAGTTTAATTTAGTTTAATTTAGTTTAATTTAGTTTAATTTAGTTTAATTTAATTTAATTTCCCACGTTTCTACAACACTCCGTGGCCTGCACTGGCTGCCGATCAGTTTCCGGTCACAATTCAAAGTGTTGGTAATGACCTTTAAAGACCTACATGGCACTGGACCAGAATACCTCCGGAACCGCCTTCTACCGCACGAATCCCAGTGGCCAATAAGGTCCCACAGAGTTGGCCTTCTCCAAGTCCCGTCAACTAAACAATGTCGTTTGGCAGGCCCCAGGGGAAGAGCCTTCTCTGTGGCGGCCCTGGCCCTCTGGAATCAACTTCCCCCGGAGATTAGAACGGCCCCCACCCTCCTTGTCTTTTGCAAGTTATTTAAGACCCACCTATATCGCCAGGCATGGGGGAACTAAGACATCTCCCCCAGGCTTATTATATTTCATGTTTGATATGTATGTGCTGTATGGTTTTTAATTGTTGAGGTTTTTATATATTTTATTATTAGATTTGTTCCATTGTTATACTGTTTTTATTACTGTTGTGAACCGCCCCGAGTCTTCGGAGAAGGGCGGCATACAAATCTAATAAATTGAATTGAATTGAATTGAATTTTAATTTATTAGACTTGTATGCCACCCCTCTCCGAAGACTCGGAGCGGCTCACAACAAAATACAAAGCACATTAAGCCCAAACAGCAAGTGTAATACATCTATTTATATAATTTCCCTATAGAAAATAGACAGGCTAGTTGAGAACCAGGGAATATATTTAGCCAAACATTCAGATGCTCCAGTATCTGGTTCTCTGCCCCTCCACTTAGAAGACTGATGGCAGAAAAAGACTTCAGTATCTATAAAGAACGAAATGTTCTCAATTCTTGGTGTAGGACTTTCTGACACAGAGTATGTTACATATGCTGTTATTTTGATATAATATGTAGAAAATGGCCTACTGCAGTTGATGCTTGCAGTCGATTGGAAAGACATTGAAACTATTGCTTCACTGAAAGCCAAACATTTGCTGGGTGAAGGCAGACTAAGTCTGATGACCCCAATTCATGGACTGAAAAGGAAGAAAGAGGAAATGGTGCTTTAGCAAATCTTATTTAAAGTTCAATATATTTTCACTGAGAAAATATTTCTCAACTATAAGCTGAAAGAATCGGTGTGGGCGGAATCCAATTTTAAGTTAAGTTAATAATAGGACCCTGGCAGTCCTCGTAATAGTTTATAGTTCAGTAGGTTTCATTGGTAGGAAAATATGTAAGGCACTGGTCCATAATGATCCTCACTTAGGGTAAGTATAATTGTTTCCATTTCTTCCTTTATCTAGCACCTCAAGCATATTCCAAGGAGATTTCCGATGCAGTTTCTGAAATATTCATGAACATAGCTTTAAGATGTTTGGGAAACAAGGAGGAAAATACATTAACCTTCAAAGTAATTTATGTGCTTTTCAGATTACTGATTTATTAAGACACTTTGTGCACCTGTTCCAGTCATTAGTGATAGATTGTTCCATGGTAAGCCCTCACTCCATCTTAGTTAAATTACTTTTGCTGGTTGGATGGATTATTGGGTTACTTCACAACATACTTCTAATTTGCTGTCTGCTATTTGAAAGCACGTGATATATGCATCAGGTTTGAGACACCAAAGTTAAACAAATAAATGGCCCTGGAAACAATTCTACAACCTTTGTCTTACCATGAAATTGTGCCTTATATCTTCAACAGCTACACAACTAGCATTCACCACTACTATTCCCAAAACACCATTCAGAACCTAGCTCTCATAGCCTTTAGATATTTGTATTCTCCATGAACTCAGCCATTTCCCTCTCCTTTCTATCGATATAAAACAGCCAGTGCAATTTGGTGAATAACCAATTCAACCATTTTTCAATTGTAGATTTGGTAGATGGTATTCCGTTGGTTCAGAAAAGAATTTCATTTTGATTGATTGCAAAAGATCTTTCTTAAATTACCAGTGGTCCCCAGCTTTGGATTAGAGATCTTTAATTGCTTGAACCTTCTATACTTGGATACTCAGGAAGAAGTCTCATTGAGTTAAATGGAGTTTATTTCCAGGAAAGCATGCATAGGAGGACAGGCTTAGTCACCAGTATGAGGTCAATTAAAAAAAAACCTTGTTGTTTATTTAGCACCAAGAAATGTAATAAATAGAAAATTAATATAATTTATTTTTAAAAGAAACAAAGAAACAGTGCCAGAATGTGTAATCAGCATAAAATTCTCCACGAAAGCAATTTCTGAAGAAGAAAAAGAAAACGGGAAAAAAATTACTGGAGAATTACTTGGGAGATAGTGGAGTGAATTAAGAGCTGTGGTGGTGCAGTGCTTTAGAATGCAGTATTGCAGGCTAATTCTACCCATTTCCTGGAGTCCAATTCTAACCAGCTCAAGCCTTCCATCTTTACAAGGTCAGTAAAATGAGGATCCAGACTGTTGGGGGCAATATGTTGACTCTGTAAACGACTTAAAAAGTGCTGTAAATCACTATGAAGTGGTATATATGTCTAAGTGCTATTATTTCTATTGAATGGATCTTTGAATATGTTAGAGTTAAAACCTTCATTTGTGATCTACAAATCTATATATTATATTGGAATGTATATGTATGTCTAATATATATATGCTGAATTTGAAAATTAAGGGAGACCAGGATAGATCTATTTCGGCCTTATTTTGGCCTCATCAGCTAGCCATACCCACTGGGACTTGAACCTGCAACCTTTCCCTTGTAAGGCATATACAGTGGTACCTCAAGATACGAACCTAATTGGTTCCAGGGGGAGGTTCGTAACACGAAAGGTTCATAAGACGAAACATTGTTTCCCATAGGAAACAATGTAAAGTCAATTAATCTGTGCAACAACAAAAAAAACGCAAAAAAACGCTGCCGCCCGGCTGTCACCTTTTAAAACAGCCCGGGGGCTGTTTTAAAAGGTGACAGCCGGGCCGGGGGGGCTTCCTAGCAGCCTCCCGAACCCCGAACCCGGAAGTTCGGCAAAAGTTCGGGGTTCGGGAGACTCCGGGCCGCATTCGCCTTCCTCTGCCACCACCAGCATCCAGCTCTTCCTCCGCTTCTCGCTTCTCTACAAAATGACAGCCGGGCGGAGGCTGGCGGCGGCGGAGGAAGGCAAATGCGGCTTGGAAGCTGGGAGGGGGGCAGAATATGGGAGGAGAGAGGCAGCCTCCATGCTTTCCTTTCAGAGGAAGAGCTAAGTGGCCAAAGACGTTCCGACCCCCTCCCAGCTTCCAAGCCGCATTCGCCTTCCTCCGCCGCTGCCAGCATCCAGCTCTTCCTCCGCTTCTCGCTTCTCTACAAAATGAAAGCCGGGCAGAGGCTGGCGGCGGCGGGGGTGCGTGGAAGAAGTCCTCCCGTATTCCGCCCCCTCCAAGCCGCATTCGCCTTCCTCCGCCACCACCAGCATCCAGCTCTTCCTCCGCTTCTCGCTTCTCTACAAAATGACAGCCGGGCGGAGGCTGGCGGCGGCGGAGGAAGGCAAATGCGGCTTGGAAGCTAGGAGGGGGCGGAATATGGGAGGAGAGAGGCAGCCTCCATGCTTTCCTTTCAGAGGAAGAGCTAACTGGCCAAAGATGTTCCGCCCCTCCCAGCTTCTAAGCTGCATCTGGCTTCATCCGCCGTCGCCAGGCTCCGCCCGGCTGTCATTTTGTAGAGAAGCGAGAAGCAGAGGAACAGCTGAATGCTGGCGGCGGAGGAGAAAGGCGAATGCAGCTTGGAAGCTGGGAGGGGGGCGGAACGTCTTTGGCCACTTAGCTCTTCCTCCGAAAGGAAAGCGTGGAGGCTGCCTCTCTCCTCCCATATTCCACCCCCCTCCCAGCTTCCAAGCCGCATTTGCCGTCCTCCGCCGCCGCCAGGCTCCGCCCGGCTGTCATTTTGTAGAGAAGCGAGAAGCGGAGGAAGAGCTGGATGCTGGCGGCGGTGGAGGAAGGCGAATGCGGCTTGGAAGCTGGGAGGGGGCGGAATATGGGAGGAGAGAGGCAGCCTCCACGCTTTCCTTTCGGAGGAAGAGCTAAGTGGCCAAAGATGTTCCGCCCCCTCCCAGCTTCCAAGCCGCATTTGCCTTCCTCCGCTGCCGCCAGCATCCAGCTCCTCCTCCTCTTCTCGCTTCTCTACAAAATGACAGCCGGGTGGCGGCGCGGAGGCTGGCGGCGGTGGGGGTGCGTGGAAGAGGTCCGTGGGAGAACTGGGGGGAGCCACAGCCACCGCCCCGTGGGAGGGACCTGGCTGGGAAGCTCCCAAAGGTGATCTTTGCGGGGGCCCCCAGGAGAGCAAGCAGCAGGCGCCGCCTCCAGCCTCCGTGCCGCTGCCCAGCTGTCATCTTGTAAAGAAGCAAGAAGAGGAGGAGCTGGATGCCGCTGGTGGTGGAGGAATGCGAATGTGGCTGGGGGAAAGGCAGGCGGTCCAGCGCTTCACCTGCCTCCCAGCCAAAAGGCAAAGCCGCACAGCTCCACAGCCGCCAAAGAACTGCCTCCTGCCTGCCCCCGCTCTTCTGCCGACCACAGGCGATGGGTGGGGCGGGGTTAAGCCTCCTTTGGCGGCTGTGGAGCTGCACGGCTTTGCCTTTTGGCCGGGAGGGCAGGCGAAGCGCCGGAACTCCTGCCTTTCCCCCAGCCAAAAGCCCAAATGTCTCCACCGCAGGAGGCACCCTCGCCCCTCGCCCGTGGCCGGCAGAAGGCTGTTTTAAAAGGTAACCGTCGGGCTGGGGGGCTTCCCAGCACCCCCCAAACCCGGAAGTTCGGCAAAAGTTCGGGGTTCAGGAGGTTGCTGGGAAGCCCCCCAGCCCGACTGTCACCTTTTAAAATAGCCGCGCGGCTTCCCAGGAGCCTCCGAATGCCGAACGCGGAAGTTCGGGTTTGGCGTTCGGCTTTGGGAGGCTCCTAGAAAGCCGCGCTGCTATTTTAAAAGGTGACAGCCGGGCTGGGGGGCTTCCCAGCACCCCCCCCCGAACCCCAAACTTTTGCCGAACTTCCGGGTTCGGGGTTCGGGGGGGTCCTGGGAAGCCCCCCAGCCCGGCTGCCACCTTTTAAAATAGCCGTGCGGCTTCGCAGGAGCCTCCGAATGCCGAACCCGGAAGTTTGGGTTTGGCGTTCGTAACTCAAAAAACGTTCATAAGAAGAGGCAATTTTTTTCTGAACCCCGGGTTCGTATCACGAGTTGTTCGTAAAACAAGGGGTTCGTATCTTGAGGTACCACTGTATATATTAGCCTAGAGGCTGAGGCCACTGCCTTCAAATCCCAGTAAGGGTGTGGCTACCTGATGAAGGCAAATAAGCCCAAAATAGATCTATAGTAGTCTCCCTTCCTTTTAATTATCAGCAAAAATATGTTACATACATACATACATACATACATACATACATACATACATTTTCATAGATGTCATCCCTAATCCACAAACATCAACTAATCTGCATACATCGATTGCATCAATTACTCAAGGTGTTACCACGCCAACTAATCAGGAAGTTTCAATACAGCTTGGCACAATGGAGCCAGCATTCCACACCCACCCACCAGTATTTATAGATGGATGGCAGCTCAGACCACTCTTTGTTCACCCAAGCACAAAGCCAAAAGCATCAGCCTGAAGATGACGTGTGGGACCTTGCTGAAACGTCGCCAGGATTCTCTGTAACTTACAGGGGAAGAAACCCAAATATGCCAAGACACACACACATATATATCCACACACACACATCCACACACACATATATTAGCAAACAGTTAATTTTCCTTCTATGAGCAGCAGGAATCAGCTTGGAGCCAGCATTCCACACCCACCCGCCAGTATTTATAGAGGGACAGCAGCTCAGACCACTCTTTGTTTGCCCTAGCACAAAGACAGAAGCACCAGCCTGAAGATGACGAGTGTGACCTCATCAAAACGTTGCCAGAAATCTCTGAAACTTACATTGGAAGGAACCCAAATATGTCAAGACCTTCATAGCTATACCCGTGAAAATCTATGCACACACACGTGTGTGTGTGTGTGTGTGTGTGAATGTATGTATGTAGCATGTTTTTGCTGAATTTGAAAATTAAGGGAGACCTAGCAAAAACATGTTATACATAAAGAATATAGTATGTCGGCTATGAATAAAATTAATTAACTGCCTTGGAAATGGCCCTGGGTTCGTCCGAGAAGCAAAAGGAAGCATTAAGCTCCTCCCTTAATTAGATATATCAGGTTGATTCGACAGAAAGAAAAACATACATACGTACATACATGTTTGTATTTATATATATATTCATATATATGTATGTATACACACCAAATATACATTGAGAGATGTATCTCAGTCCATGCATTAGAAATTAACCATACACACACAACACCCTAAGGAGAAATGATTGTAATGAACTCTTCTGACATTTCCTGAAGAAATGGAATAGGGTCTTCAGGATATATATATATATGCCTGCATTAAATAAATATATATGCCTGCATTAAATAAAACTAATCTCAACTGTTTCAGTTGCCGCTTCCCTTGGGATGATGTCATTCATGGGCTACATAGCAAACAAAGCAATTCTTTTTCAAGCTATGTCAACAAAAGGCCATAGGGATGGAAGTGTTGTATTTGTGTCAGCCATGTCACTTTGTTGCCTCTCTTTTCTAAAATGAAACGGGAAAGAACATGAAATTATGTATCTGACTTTTCTGTTTTCATGGTCATTGTGAAACAATATTCAGTCGGTGATTTGCTCGGTTTTATTTGTCGCCGGTAACCAGCCAAGGATTATATTATGTGGATATATTCAATTCCCTCTCCCGCCTTCCCTCCCCTGCTTCTCTTTCTCTTGCCAGTCTCTTTTTCCCGAAGCTCCGGTGAAAAGGAAGCAAATGGAAAAAGGAAAAGAAATGGTTCCACTGTCTAGAGATAAATTCTTTAATCTTTCAGGCCTGAAGGTAAAAAATAAACTTGGACTGAACAGTTTACTCTGTAATTAGTTTTGCCAATGCAGCTTCTCCAGCTGTCCATAGTGAGCAGAAACTCAAGTTATAGCAAAGCTGCCGGTTTGAATGTAGCAGCAAATAAACATCCTTCTTATTGACAAGATGACAAAAAGCTGCTTTTTTCTACAACCAAGCTCTCTTGATTATGGTTTCAGGGTCCAGTTGATGCCAGTGTTCAGATGTTCCATTCCTGGCCCCTTTTTCCTAGAATGCTTGATATTCTAGATGGTGGAGGATGTAGGCACTTCTTTTACATGCCCGGAACCTTATTAGAGAGGCTTGCAAAAATGTGCATTCAATATCAAATAACTACAATGATAAACAACTTTGGTGTAGTGGTTGGACTGGTATCTCGGAAACCCAGTGTCTAGTCTACCTTGAGCCAAAGGTGCTGACAAGGTGATTTGGGGGCCAGTCATTCTCTATGTTCAACTGACCTCACAGAGGGGAGGGAAAAAACAGAAAGAGGAAGCAGTAGGTATGGCAATTTAAGGTCCCCCGTCAAAAAAGGAAAAAAAGAAGGAAAAATTGTAAAATTCAAAATGTCTAGCAATGTGAAATTGTTGAAAAGAAGGAAATTTCTGTGTCTGAAACTTAAATAAATGTTTAATTCAATTCAATTCAATTTATTAGATTTGTATGCCGCCCCTCTCCCTTCGGAGAGTCTTTTATTAATTTTAATAAAAATTATTTTAAAAAGAGAAAAGATAATAAGGTATTATTGACTTTATTGACTTTATTTTGTCATAAAAAGAAGGATTGCAGAAAATAATGTCGTTATTTTATTCATTTATTTCTTTTTTTAAAAAAATTCCAATGTTACGTGTGCAAGACCTCTATGCTAAACTGTTCAATATAATCTCCTGTTTCTCACACAAATAACAAAGGAACATTGCTAGTTTTAAAACAAGACATTACTATCTGAGAGTCTAACCCTCAGAAAGGTGGTAGAGGCTACCCTCTAATAAGAGATCTCCATGCAATTGTCATAAATCTTCCTTTATCCCCAAAATGGAAACGCCCTATTCTAGCGTGTTGTGAGGTTTTAGAAGTGGAAATCCCTTTTGCCAATTTAGCGATGTTCCACAACTTTACCACTCACTGCAATATTGCAGCTAGGCTAGAGCCCCTAATCTGTTGAAGCACCAACAGAGAAGCTGATAGAGTATTATTTTTATTGACCTTTTGAATACCAAAATACCGAAGACCAATGCACTGTCCTGTGTATTCCCACTTCCTATCACTTTTTTCCCAATTTGTTCCTCCAATTTTCAGTCACAGGATGCGAAATCATTATCTAGCTTAGATTAAATCCTTGCAGTGATAATAACCACTGCTCCCTTAAACAATCCAAACTACTTTTTTTTAGCAGTTACCCCTGCAAATTAAGAAATTTGGTGAGAGCTCTGATGTATGACCCTATAATCACATTGAGCTTTTTTCAGGATAGAAAAATATAATGCTGCTGTTTTTGCCAGAAAAAAGATATTTTATCAGTCACTGCTGTTCTCTTTCTAAAAGACATACAAGCATATCCAGAATGTACTGAGTTATCTTCTCTGGAACGTGCCATATTTATGAGTAGTGCTAAGTGAAAAACTCACTTTGTTCTCACGTTCAAGTCAATCTACCTATTTTTCTTTTCCTGAATTCATACTCCAAATATAAGCTCTCACTACGTTGATATGCTTTATTTATTTATTTCACAATAGAATTCTCTGCTCAAAATGTCTGTTTCTGGGGGAAATGAATGAGCATATAATAGGGAAAGATGAAAACAAAACTACATTATATTGAAAAAATTCACTGGCAGGGGGAAAAAAGTCTAACTTAAGAAATGTCTGTGCAAAATTGTGTGCATTTAGGGGAATATCCTAAAAATATAAATGCTTTTCTTAGTGGGACAGGGGGGCTATTGCACAGATGGGGGTATTGTGGTTGGCTTCAGGCCAGCTCCTGTAGCTGGGGATTTTGATGTAGAACAGTGGGAGTCATCTGCTTACAGAAGACCAGTCTGGCTGCAGCCATATGCCTTGGATAGCGAAGCAGAATCACAGGCAGAGGAAGGTGGTAAGAAGGAAGAGACAGACAGGGAAATGGGTTCAGCCAACCCACCAGCTAGAGGTTCCTCAGACTCAGAAGGGGAAGATGTCATGAATAATCCTATCCTGAATCTCCGTGTCAGAAGGATCTTGGGAAGGCCGGAGCAGCTGCGCAACTGTAGAAACAAATGATATAGCACAGCTGCTAAGAGTTAATGATGATGCTGAAACCCTGATAAAAAAAGGGAGGATTGGAGTGCTTGGCATGGATGTTTATCATTGGTGTTTGGAAGAAAGAAACATTGTTGCAGCGTGGTTGTTTTGGCTTGGATTTCTGCTAACTCTCTGATACTCATATCAATACTCATGCAGGAAAGGCTGTGCAGATTTGAGCATGGATCTCTGACTTTATGGCCTTATAAATCACCATTGTTTTGGCACAAGCCTAACCATATCAGGTGGACTTTGTGTGAGTAACCTTGACCTTCTGGACTCATAAATCAGTATTGGTCTTGAAGTCAAGCAGGCGTTTAGCCTTTGTACATAAAAGAGACTTTCTTGTTTTATTGCTCTCCCGTTGTGTGTTTGACTTATTTCTGGGCTCATGGGTGGCTAGCAGTAGGCAGGCAGAACCAGGGGGAATGCAGTTGGATAGCAAAAATGGAGCTCCACCTCAGAGCACCCAATTTGCACTGAAAGACATTGAAAGAAAATGCAGGATGCCCTGCATAAGCCATGCCCACAGTGTGGTAGTAAAATTTTTGGTAACCCTTTACTGGGGGGGGGGGGTATCACAATGTGATTTAGAAACAAGCCAAATTAAACTTTTTTGAAAAAATGAGAAACTGGATGAAACGAAGTACACCAGTTTTACCTTTGACTCATCCTTCAAATCTCAGAAAGTAGGAATTCAGTTCCAGAATGGATGTTGATTAGACACAGAGAGGGAGAGGGAGACAGATTCAAGGTTGACTCAGCTTTCCATCCTTCCAAGGTTGCTAAAATGGGGAAATCAGGTTGTTGTGGATCATATGCTGATTCTGTAAACCACTTAGAGAGGCCTGTAAAGAACCGTAAATCAGTATATGTCTAAGTGCTTTTGTTGTAGAGATACCCAAACACATTCTGAAAGGATGTACAATATATCAATATGGCTTCCCTACCTATGTAGTGGTCATGATCCTGGGTAACTGCCATCAGATTAAAACAGACACACATAAAATAAAAACATGTCATGTTTTATGGAATCAGAATACAGTGGTACCTCGGTTAACGAACACCTTGGTTAGCATACTTCTCGGGTAACAACCAAATATTTCAGCAAAAATTTGCTGATGGGTGGCGGTGGCTCCGACAACTTCCTTTCGAGGAACAGCAGTGCTGGGAACATCATGTCCATTCCCAGGCCCCCAGCCCCCACCGCCGCTGTCCCTGAAAACAAGCCACCACAGCCACCGCCACTGGTGTCCTCAAAGAGAAGCCACTGCAGGGACCAGCAAACTCAGTGTCTGCCTCATCATAGCCGAAGTGATGCTTTGCTGCTCCCCTGGCGAGGGGATGAAGGCAGAGAGGCAAGAGGTAAAGAGGTAAGGAGAGGGGGGTGGGAGTGAGGGACAATGGGTGGGGGACAGAAAAAAATCCTCAATTTTCAATTTTCCCCATAAGAAATAAAGGCTGGGAACCAATTAAATACATTTCCATTATTTCCTATGGGGAACATTGTTTCAGATAACAACCATTTCGGTTAACAACCAACCTTCCAAAACAGATTGTGGTTGAGGTACCACTGTATATGTGACCCTGAAAACACCCTGAAAAATCATATTGAGATTACCAGCCTAAACAGTTCAGTAATTAGATTTTCAGATTAAGTTTATTTATCATCCCTTCCATGGTTTTCTAGTTTAAATAAACCATGATTTATTTAATACATTGTGTTAAGCCATTAATCAAAGTTTAATAGTGTGAAGGAAGAAGGCTACTGAATAATTTAATTATCCAGCTTCAGAAACAAGCATGCCTAGGTAAGGCCACACTTGGAATACTGCATTCAGCTTTGGTCACCACAGTGAAAAAAAATGTTGAGACTCTAGAAAGAGTACAGAGAAGAGCAACAAATATGATTAGGGGACTGGAGGCTAAAACATATGAAGAACGGTTGCAGGAACTAGGTATGGCTAGTTTAATGGGGGGGGGGAAGGATTAGGGGAGATATGATAGCAGTGTTCCAATATCTCTGGGGTTGCCACAAAGAAGACGGAGTCAAACTATTCTCCAAAGCACTTCAGGGTAGAACAAGAAGCAATTTAGAACTAAGGAGAAATTTCCTGACAGTTAGTACAATTAATCAGTGGAACAACTTGCCTCCAGAAGTTGTGAATGCCCCAGCACTGGACTAGAAGGCCTCCAAGATACCTTCCAACTCTGTTATTCTGTTCTGTTCTGTTCCGTTCCGTTCCATTCTATGTATCTAGCTTGTAGATTAATTGCTCAGGATCATGAGAATCACCAGGATGGGAATAGTTTTAGAAGGAATGATGTTTTGGGTACTAGACCTTGAATCTTCTGTTGAGGTGACTATCTCAGTTTGTCTACTAGAGACACTGAACTTGTGGGAAAAGACTGTTTGAAGCTTCCTTGTCTCTAGACAAGCTTCTACATTTTTAAAAAAATTCCTTGCAACTAAAGGCCAATGGTATATTTGCTCTCTCAAAATGCATTATTGCGAAAATGCATAAAGTGAAAACATCAATTGTTTAGGTTTTTGTCTCGGTAACTGCAAATTAGTATTCCTGATAGTGTTCCTGACAAATGAGGTTATTACCAGCACATGCTGTAAACATAAATCAGATTGATATCAATAAAATTGCCTTTCTTTCTTTCTTTCTTTCTTTCTTTCTTTCTTTCTTTCCTTCTTTCTTCCTCTCTCTTCCTCTCTCTTTTGTTCTGGTCTTGTTTATGGATTCTCTGTCATTTTCTAAGTAACCCATAAATACTTAGAATGTGTTGAGAAAAGCTGCCACTCAATTTACTCCCATTCCTTGACTAGGAGTAGTAACCCTGATCATTTTTCACAATGTTTGCCAAGTCAAAGGTGTCCTACTCATTAACCTACATTACTCTGGTACTGTTTTATGATGTGACTATCTTACACATTTCTTTGCCTCTAGACAAATAGAACTAAGAAAGTACTTTGTTCAAGGAACTGATGCATACTGCTGATATGCTCAGTGGCGTACTGGGAGTTAGATTGCCAGCAGGAGAGATTTCTGATATTGAATGGTGATCAAAAGGAAGAAGGCAGAATACCTTTGCCAAGGGAGGGGCTGTAAGATGGTGTTTGACACATGAAATCTCCCAAGCTAGCAGCATGCAAATGTACAGAGTCTTATGTTCAGGAGCAGGCTTTCAGCGATTGAACCCTTGAATCTCCAAGGAGCCTAACTTCTGAACATGGAGTTTGTAATTATGAAAATGAAACAATTATAGCATCTAATTAAAAGTAGGAGAAGGTTCTTAATATGGGATACCACTACCAAATGCAAAACAGCTGCTGGGTTCTCTAAAGTGCCACAGCTTCTATTAAATATGGAAACCTGGAGCATCTGTGGCCTATCTAGAGCCAAATATGGTAGAAATGTTTTTTCTAGCCATAACTTATAGTCCATTGAAACTTCCCAGGATATGAAAGATCTAATGATCAATTGCCAAAATTACCAGTCCTCTTATATTCTGTTTTCCCCATCATAAGCCAGTCTGGTGTAGTGGTCAAGGCACCACATTAAAAACCAGGAGTCCAGGAGTTCTAGTTCTGCTTTAGATGTGAAACCAAGTGGGCGATCTTGGGCCAGTCACTTTTTCTCAGCCATAGGAAATAAAACAATAGCAAACCACATCTGAAATTTTGCAAAAAACAAAAACAAAACCTCTACAGGAACTTGTTCAGGCAGTTACCAGGAGTCAATACTGATTTGAAGACATCAGCATATAAAGCTTTAATACCTTATTGTTATAACATAGAATAAGCCGTGAAATTGATGAATAGACACAACATTCAAAAATATTTCTAAAGGTTAGCCCTTCATCCAAGATCATGTGACAAAGTACTAGTTGCACAGTGTTTTTCTTATTCCCTCCCAATACACTTCCTGAACCCTAAATCTGCACCACAAAGTCAGTAAAACCAGAAAGAGTTAACGTATATAGCGGTAATTGTTGATTGTACTGCTTGCTTTGTGGGTTTTATATGGGCTTTTTATTGTTTAATGTTTAATATTTGACTTCTTTTTATTATTGTACTGTGGTTTTTTTATATTGCTGTAAGCCACCCTGAGTCCCATTGGGATTGGGCAGCATGGAAGTTGAATAAATAAATGAAAAAATAAATAAATGGTTTCTAAATGCTTTTGCTACCAGTTCCCATGCGCACGACACTTCTGTGCATGTGCAGAAGTGTCCCAGGTGGGTTGGTGGGTGAAGCCTCCTGCCACCTCCACTACCATTTTACAGATCCAGGCTGAACTGGGAGCAACATACTGCTGATATATAAGCTTTTTTAAATATGTGGAATCAAGAAAAATAGTGTTCCAATGGTGCTTTTTTTTTTCAAGAGGCAACTGGATTTTCTGGATTTTCTTTGAAGATGTTTTGTTTCTCAACCAAGAAGCTTCTTCAGCATCAGAAGCTTCTTGGATGAGAAGCGAATGTCTTCAAAGAAAAAGGACAAAGTCTAGTTGCCTCTTAACTAGAATAGAATAGAATTCTTTATTGGCCAAGTGTGATTGGACACACAAGGAATTTTTCTTGGTGCATATGCTCTCAGTGTACGTAAAAGAAAAATATACATTTGTCAAGAATCATGTGGTACAGCACTTAATGATTATCCTAGTGGTCAAATAAGCAATGAAGAAACAATCAATATTAATAAATATATTAGGATACAAGCAACAAGTTGCAGTCATACAGCCCTAAGTGGGAGGAGAAAGATGATAGGAATGATGAGAAAAAACTAGTAGAAATAGAAGTGCAGACTTAATAAAAAGTTGTCAGCGTTGAGGCAATTCTTTGTTTAGTAGAGTGATGGCATTCGGGAAAAACTGTTCTTGTGTCTAGTTGTCTTGGTGTGCAGTGCTCTGTAGTGACGTTTTGAAGGTAGGAGTTGAAACAGTTTGTATCCAGGATGTGAGTGGTCATTAAATATTTTCATTGTCCTCTTTTTGTCTCATGCAGCATACAGGTCCTCAATGGAAGGCAGGTTGGCAGCAATTGTTTTTTCTGCAGTTCTGATTATCCTCTGAAGTCTGTGTTGGTCTTGTTGAGTTGCAGAACCAAACCAGACAGTTATAGAGGTGCAGATGACAGACTCAATGATTCCTCTGTAGAGCTGTATCAGCAGCTCCTTGGGCAGTTTGAGCTTCCTGAGTTGGCGAAGAAAGAAAAAATAAAAATAAAAAGCACCTTTGGGAGAAGCATAACCTGGATGACTGAGTATCTCCATAAAGAAAAATAGTGGTTGCATTATTTAACACTAGCAGCTGGAGACCTGTGCTTTCCTATGGAATTATGCAATTGGGCTTGATAAATTGACAGTTAAAGCTTGAAAATTAATGAGTAGTTACAATTGGGCATGATACATTGACACTTAAAGTTTGGAAGGGGGAATAGAATGTCTAAATCCTTACCATGGAATAAACTGCCAGCCCACAGGCCAGATGAGTTACGCACTGGCCAGAGTTCTTTTCAGGTAGGGAGGGCAGAGGTTTTAGCAGGTTCTGACCAGTTCTCGAGAACCAGTAGTGGAAATTTTGAGTAGTTTGGAAAACTGGTAGCTGAAATTTTGAATAGTTCAGAGAACTGGTAAAATACCACCTCTGACTGGCCCTGCTTCCATCTATTCTCTGCCTCCCGAGCTCCAGCTGATCAGGAGGAAATGGAGATTTTGCAGTAACCTTCCCCTGGAGGGGGAGAGAATGGAGATTTTACAGTATCCTTTCCTTGCCATGCCCACCAATCCACACCATACCCATTAAACCACCCCATGCCCAGCATCAGAGCATGTTCATAATAATATAAGAAATAACCAATGATCTGATGGTCATTTTGAAAAATCCTTTCTTAGCAAGCACCTAGAAGACAAGAGAAACATACATGTCAAGTTTCAAGTTTGTAGGCTTTACGGTTCTGGAAATTTCGTGATGATGCATGAGTAGTATTTGGCTTTTATAGAGAGAGAGATTAAGAATGCAAGCCAGTTCACTCAGTAAAAAAGATAAAGAAATAAGGGAAATTCAGGATATATAATCCTATATATGATCTGGATTTCTAAATAAATCTCCCAATGGCTCATTGTTGTAAGGAAAATCAGAGATAGGCTTCCATAGTGACCATTCTACTCTACTCACTTGCTCAATGTAGCAATGACACTGTTGGAGACGGCATATCTTTTTACACCTAGAATAATGTGACCAGACGTCCCTCTTTCTGTGGGACAGTCACGCATTCTAGCCATTTGTCCCACATCCCGGGCAGTGTTCCCTCTAATTTTTTGGGGAGGTGGGCGGAAAAGTATAGTGTCTGAGCGGCAGTCCCTTCGGGACTGGGCGGCACTCTTTCCCTCTCGGCTTCTGGGCAGGTTTGAAAAACTCTTAGTTGATGATGATTTTTAAGTGAGCCATTGCTCACTACTCAGCTTAGAGGGAACTATGATCCCGGGGCATTTTTAAAAAGTCCCCATTTTTTGAAACAAGCCACCGGAAAGCCACAAAGAAAGAAGCTCAGCTTCCGGTCTTGCAACTTTTTGCTCTTTGTCCCCTCAGCCTCCTGCAGCCATCAATTAACACATCCCGCACCCCTTCTTGCCTTTCTCCCCCCTCTTTTATTTTTCTTTCTTTTTATTTGCTTGCTTCCCCCTCTCTTCCTCTTCCACTCTTGCTCACTCCTCGCCCCTGGCTCGACACCTTCCGTGGCCACCGCCATGGGGCTGAGCTGCCCAGGCAGGAAGGCTCGCTGGCCATGACAGCAAAGGCGGGGGAAGGAAAGGGAAGCACAGCTGAGGCATTTGCCCCTCCCTCCTCTGACAGCCCGTCCGCTGTGCTTGGAGGTGGGTAGGCAGAGTGGCATTTGCTGCGGAAAACCTACCCGCTCCTTCACAGCAGCAGCTGGCTTGGCAAAGAGAGATGGCTTCATCCTGGCCCGGCATTCGCAATCGGCGTCACCTCGGAAGCAGGTGAGAGAGGCAGCACAGGAACCCACCACTGATGAATGGAGAGAGAGAGAGGAGAAAGGAAGAAAGAGAAAGAGACAGAGAAGAGAGTTAGAGAGAGAGCAAGATGCAGAGAGAGAAGGAGAGAGAAAGAAGGAGAAAGAGAGAGAGAGCGAGAGAGAGAAAGAGAGAGAGAGAAAGAGGGAGAGAGAAAGAGAAAGAGAGAGAGAAAGAGAGAGAGAAAGAAAGAAAGAGAGAGAGCAAGAGAAAGAAATAGAGAGAGGGGGAGAGAGAAAGAGAGAGAAAGGGAGGAAGGAAGAGAGGGAGAAAAAGGAGAGGAAGGGAGAGAGAGAGAGAAAAAAATGTGGCTAAATTTTTTTAGCGCCCCCCCCCCTCACCCCGCTCAAGGGTGTTCCTCTTTCCCAATCTTAAAATATGGTCACTGTAACCTAGAATCCCATTTTGGTCAGTGGAATAATGGAGAGAGAGAAAACGATCTTCACAAGCTGTTCCTGTGTCTGTTTTTCACCTGGCCTATTTTAATGACATGAATCTTGTTGCTGAAGAGAAAACAAGGGAACTTTCTACCTTCTGCCTATATTCTCACTCTTTCTCTTTCTGTTCAGAATGTACTTCATTCATTCATTCATTTATTCAAATAATTTTTATTTTATTAAAAAAATTAAAATATAAAATTCTAAGGGACTTTTCTCCCCACAGGAACAAACAAGGAATTTTTTTAAAAAAAGTGCATTAAAAAGGTACACAAGCACATACACACATATTATTTATTTATGTATATTTATGTATAAACACACACACATTGTTAGAAAAATTCCCCAGACCAAGAGAATAAAAGCCAAAAGTCTTTAAAACATAGAAAGATATAGAAAACATAGAACACATTTTATCGGCATGATCATACAGGGACCTGGAGAGGTCACAGGAAGGGTATCCGTGTGTCTCTGAAGGTAAAGTACCCAACTACAAGGATCAACTTATATAGGTTTTTTATGTCTTGTTTACACCCCTCCTTCCTGGCCATTATTTGTCCATATATGGGTTGGTCTTGCTTCCAATTTCATCATAGTTCCTCGGATCTCTCTAGATTAATCCATAAAGTTGTTGTTTCCCTTTATGAATGTTTCTTGCCCTGGAAAATATGATTTCTTCATCCTTGATACAGGATGTAAACATGTTTTTCTCCTTTTCTGCATTTCCTGGCAAGGCCCACGGTCCAAAGTTTGGAAGTTCAGTACTCTAATAAGAGTGTGTTTTATATCTATCTAGGCCTTATATGCCTAGATTCTATAGATAATTCTTACACACACACACTGGTCTATGTAACCTGGGTCTCTCTATATAAACCAGAGCTGACTGCCTAGTCTTTTAATGGTGTTTTGCTGAAATTCACTGTACTTAACCAGAGCTACATTTGTCACTACATTTGTCTCCTAACTCTTTGGTATGAGAATCTAACAGTTTGTTTCTTGGGAGAATACTGGGAAACTGGGCCAGGGATTTTTGTAGAATGGTTATGAATTTTAGAACTGAAAAGAGTTACTAAAGCTTCTGTCAGACCCAGGAAATATTAACTGCTCTGCTGCTGAAGCAGCAACGGGCCAGCAAAATACAGGGGGGGGGGGGGGGGGGGACCTATGATGAACACATTATGTGTGCAGTTAACATTACTCTTTTTTTAAGGACACCAAATAAATCAATAGCCTGTAGGCTCTTGTACCATGTAAAAGTAAATGACATTTCAGCAAAAATTGCAGCTTTGCAGCCAAGTCATTTCATGCTTTAGAACTTTTTGCTGTCTCAGAGACCAAAAAGGTCTGAACCTGAGCACTTGAATTTGAAATTTCTTGAAATACAAGTAAATGAGTAAGTGTAAATCACAGCCTGCCTCAGCATTCTGTTTGGCAAAACTGTTAATGGAGTGTTTTGCTCATATGCCTGAAACAGCATTATGTTATGAAGCTTGAAATGCACTGAAGCATGTTTTTATTCTTAGTTTGGTCTCTGAAAACATCGGTAAACTTTTACATCGCTCAGGGTTCAAAATAGCCTGTTCTATGTCAAAAGGAGGTTGCCCAGTCCTGTCCTTGTCCAGATTCCATTTCCCCTCTTCTTTAGATTTTTCTTCTTCTCCTCCTAAGGATTATTTTGCCTTACTGTGATTGCTTTTTCCTCTCTGCCTTTCAGAAAGTCTCCCTCAGATTTCTGATTAATTTACTAAATTATCTTGGCATTAATTGGCTACTCTGCATGCCTGTGATTGGAAGTAGCTTTTTAAAGAAGGCATTTAAAAGTACATTGTGTGTTCCCTTGTTTACTCTGAGTCACGTTTTCACTTCAGGTCCAAGTGCTGCATATCCATATAACAGTGACGGCGAAACTTTTTTTCCTCAGGTGCCCAAAGAGCATGGGTGAAAAGTTGGAGACTCCGGTAGAACGAAAGGGGAGAAACACATGCTGTGGGTTGGCAGGCACAAGAACACGAACAGGTACAGACATTTAACTCAACCTTAAATAATCCACAGCGAAGCCTTCTTCCCGCTGAAACTTGTAATTTATTTATTTATTTATTTATTTATTTATTTTATTTATTTATTTATTTTGTCCAATGCACAATGAGGGTTTTAGTGAGTATATATCAATATACACATAGTAAAATACATGATGAAGGTTATAGAGGAGATACTCATAGTAAAATATATCTAAGAAATAATAGCAAAGAAGATATAGGAATAGAATATATAGAATATATAGAATATAGGAATAGAGTATATATATATACTCTATATATATAGGAATAGAATATATAGAATATATAGAATATAGGAATAGAGTATATATATATATATATATATATATATATATATATATATATATATACACACACATATACATATATGTCACATGTTTAAGCTATATACATACATACACATACACATACATATATATATAGGAATAGAATATATCAATGAAAGAATAGAAGAAGAGATATAGGAGATATAGGAGAGTAATAGGACAGGGGACGGAAGGCACTCTAGTGCACTTGTACTCGCCCCTTACTGACCTCTTAGGAATCTGGATAGGTCAACCGTAGATAATCTAAGGGTAAAGTGTTGGGGGTTTGGGGATGACACTATGGAGTCCGGTAATGAGTTCCACGCTTCGACAACTCGGTTACTGAAGTCATATTTTTTACAGTCAAGTTTGGAGCGGTTAATATTAAGCTTAAATCTGTTGTGTGCTCTTGTGTTGTTGTGGTTGAAGCTGAAGTAGTCGCCGACAGGCAGGACGTTGCAGCATATGATCTTGTGGGCAATACTTAGATCTTGTTTAAGGCGTCTTAGTTCTAAACTTTCTAGGCCCAGGATTGAAAGTCTAGTCTCATAGGGTATTCTATTTCGAGTGGAGGAGTGAAGGGCTCTTCTGGTGAAGTATCTTTGAACATTTTCAAGGGTGTTAATGTCTGAGATGCGATATGGGTTCCAAACAGATGAGCTGTATTCGAGGATGGGTCTGGCGAAAGTTTTGTAAGCTCTAGTAAGTAGTGTGAGATTGCCAGAGCAGAAGCTACGTAGGATTAGGTTTACAACTCTTGAAGCCTTCTTGGCTATATTGTTGCAGTGGGCTTTGGCACTTAAATCTTTTGTTATTAGTATACCAAGGTCTTTAACCGAGTGGGGATTATCTGTGATAGTTTGATTATTAAGTTCGTATTTGAAGTTTAGATTCTTCTTCCCAATGTGTAGGACAGAGCATTTGCTAGTTGAGATTTGGAGTTGCCATGTGTTAGACCACTCAGAAACAGCGTCAAGGTCTTTTTGGAGAGTAGTAGTGTTATCGGTGGTGTTGAAGAGTTTTACATCATCGGCAAAGAGGACACAGTTGCTTGTGATGTAATCGCAAAGGTCATTGATGTAGAGAATGAAGAGCGTTGGTCCCAGTACACTACCTTGGGGAACACCGCTTTTAACTGGGACAGGGGTGGATATGGTGCTTCCTATTTTGACCACTTGTTGTCTGTTTGACAGGAATGCTGTAATCCATCTGTGGAGGGATCCTGAGATGCCATAGGATTTGAGTTTTAGGAGTAGTTTGTCGTGGACCACTGAATCAAAGGCTTTGCAGAAGTCAATATAAATTGCATCTGTAGATTTCCCTTGATCTAGATGAGTTGTCCATATATTTTTGCAGTGGAGGAGCTGCAGGTTGCAGGATAGCTTTTTTCTGAAACCAAATTGTTTGTTAGAGAGCAAATTATTAGTTTCTAAATGGAGAGTAATTGATTTGTTTATAATTGATTCCATAACTTTGCATGGGACGCAGCATAGTGAAATTGGTGCGTCCCATGCAAAGTTATGGAATCAATATAATACACAGCCAATCAGGGCCCTCGGTTATAATTCACCAATCAGAGTGACACTAGGCAGCCCAGCCGGCAGTTGCCAAGCAGACACTACAATGGGCATGCACTATTGTGGATGCCCGAGTGCCCACACCTATAATTCAGTGCCTGGGGAGGGAGAAAATAGTTTTCCCCCACAGAGGCCCTCTGGAGGCTGGAAATGGCCTCTTTCCAAACTTCTGGTGGGCCCAGCAGGCTTGTGTTTCACCCTCCCCAGGCTCAGAGGCTTCCTTAGAGCAGGGGGAGGGTAAAAACACCCTCCCCCCATCCTCCTGGAGGCTTTCTTGAAGCCAAAAATGCCCTCCAGAGCCCCTGTGTGAAACAAAAATCAGTTGGCCTGCATACACATGCATGTTGGAGCTGAGCTAGGGCAACAGCTCATGTGCCATCAGATATGGCTCCACGTGCCACATGTGGCACGCGTGCCATAGGTTTCGCCATCACTGCCATATAACTTCTCAGTCTGAATTACCTGATTGAGTTGTTGATCAAAACGTTGCTTTACAATGGTTTGAGACTGGCTATCAGATTGTGTCTAAAAGGTGATACGGGTAATCCTCGAGTTATGACCACAATTAAGCCCAAAATTGCAACCAGCATGCATGACCATTAATAGCCACTTTGGGGGATGTGTGTGAAGTGTCATATGAAGTATTGTGATGACATCATGACATTCTAACCACCTTCTTGCTGATTTTAATCTCACCAAGTCCCTCATCTCCCCTGGCTGCCCCTAAAGGACATTGTTAAGAATTCTGGGAGCTGAAGTCTCTGAGCTATTTATTTACATATTTTCAGACTTGCAAGATTCTTTTGCAATACAATGAGTATTAATAGCCATTATCTGTTCTTTTTTCCCCTCTGACATCGAGGACTCTCAAGGGGTCTGTGTTAGATGTTAAGGAGCAAGCAGTGCTACCCCTGCACAGAGGAAAATGTGAAGGTAGCAGATATCCAGCTAATATCCCAGAGATATGAGCAGTGCTTCAAATAACCAGACTACATACATTAACTGTATAGATATTATTTACATTAGGCAAATATCATAGTCAGTAACAGTCCTAGTCATTCACAATGCAACAAACCATTTTCTCAATACAGTGGTACCTCGAGATACGAGTTTAATTCGTTTCGGACCTGTGCTCTTAAGTCGAGCAGCTCTTATCTCGAACGACTTTTCCCCATAGGAATTAATGTAAATAATTTTAATTGGTTCCAGCCCTCAAAAAACTCACAAAGTTAGTCTAAATTATGCAAAAAGACATTGCAAGAATAAATGTAACTTTACTTATTAATAAGATGATAAGCTGAGAGCTTTCCTTCCCTTCCTCTTTTTACCCAAAACAATCAACATGGCAAACTTTTATTTTTATTCATTAAACTGTAGTTATTTATTCAACTTCACTGCCACCCAATCCTGTAGAGGGAGGAAAGAAGGGAGGAAGGAAAAGGAAAGCAAGAAATGGAGGGAGGAAAGGAAGGAAAGAAAGAAAGGAAGGAAGAAAGAAAGGAAGAAAGAAAGGGTGAAGGGACAGGAACAGAGGAAGGAAGCAAGGAAACTTATGAAAGGGGAGAGTAACTTCACTGCCACCCAATCCTGTAGAGGGAGGAAAGAAGGGAGGAAGGAAAAGGAAAGCAAGAAATAGAGGAAGGGAAGGTAAAAGAGAGAAAGAAAAAGAACAAGAAAGAAAGCAAGCAAGAGAGAAAGAAAGAAAATGAAAGAGAAATAAAAATAGAGAGGGAGAATGAAAGAAATGGAAGGAGGGAAGGAAGGAGAGAAAGCAAGAGAAAGAAAGAAAGAAAGAGAAAGAAAGAGAAAGAAAAAAGAATGAAAGAGCAAGAGAGCAAGAGAGAAAAAGAAAGAGAGAGAGAGAGAGAGAGAGAAAGAAAGAAAGAAAGAAAGGCAACTTCAAAGAAAGGCTCACTGAGCATCTCTCACTCTCTCTCTCTTTCTATCCCTCTCTCTTTCTATCCCCCCTCTCCCCCCTTTCCCTCTCTCTTTCTCTCTCTCCCTCTCTCTTTCTCTCCCCCCTCTCCCCCCTTTCCCTCTCCCCCCCAGGCCGGCAGCGATGTTTTAAAACAGCCGCGCCGTTTGCGAGCTAACTCCTGAGGTGCGGAAGTTCGCCTTTGGCGTTTGGGCCACTCGGAATGTGAAATTCAAAACAGCGTTCGGATCCCCCCACCCCAAGCAGAAGCCAAGGACCCCCAGAGTGGGGCGGCAGGGGAGGCGACCGCCTCTCCACTCACCAAGTGCCGGGATACGAGCCGAGAAGAGCCGGGCTGGCTTACTTTCCTTCCTTCCCGCGCTGATGCAGAGCCACTCGAACAAAGCGTCACGCCCCCCTGACGCTTTTGGCAGCAAAAGAGCCCAGCGTCGCTTCGGAAGCCGCCGAAAGCATCAGAGGGGCGCGACGCTTTGTTCGAGTGGCTCTGCATCAGCGAGGGAAGGAAGGAAAGTAAGCCAGCCCGGCTCTTCTCGGCTCGTATCGCGGAGAGGGGCGGCATACAAATCCAAGTAATAAATAAAATAAAATAAAAAAATGTCTCTCCTCTCCCAGCTCTTATCTCGAGTAGCTCTTAAGTCGAGCAGCTCTTATGTCGGGGTTCCACTGTACATATACAATGCAAGTCTTACTCAATACATCTACAGACCAACATTAGAACACATAGTTCTTACTACACACAGTAGTCCTTACAATAGAATAGACAAACCAGCATAGAATCAAAGAGATGTCAGGAAGAATCGTAAAGCTGTAGGCTCTGAGAAAGAGAGACGATGCTGGCTTCCTCTCATAGAAGACTGCAACATCAGCTCTTAAAGCAGTAGTGTACTAATTCCTTTAACCATACATTGCTGGCTTAAGTTATATATTGTAAAACCCAACTAGTCATACACACAGTACTAACAGTCTGAAAGGCTGACATCAAAATTCCTAGTCTGAAAATACTAGGGAATTATTGAAATGTTTTTCTTCACCATCAACCATTCTTTAGATTCAGATTTTATTTTTCAGTTGGTTATGTTAGTTACAACTCTTCCTCTTGTCTCCCAAGGTCATTCCCACATACCAGTACACTATCACAATGTTATGTGAGACTGCCATGAAATCATTTTCGAAGCACCAGATCATGAATAATGCAGTTCTGATTCATGATGATCACAACTCATGTTGATGGTACTGCATTGATTGCTAGTTGGTTGCCAGGCATAAGTTAAGGGTGGGTTCTAATTTAAAACCTTAAATTAACTGGGATGTCATACTCAAAGGAATCTCAAATGGGAACTCTGATTTGTCAGAAGTTGTGTGTCTCAAAAATTTCAAAACAAAACAATGCTCCTCATTTAAGCAGCAGAATGCCCTTTTCTGGAGACCTAAGAATCTTCTGGCAATAAAGAATAGCAATTTTGCTCTGAGATACTTTTCAGCAAGGTAGATCTCTATCAGAGTTTGTTGCAGAAAAATCAATTTCCACAAGCACGCACAGAGGACTGATTCAGCTGGATTCATTAACTTCTTCATAAACATAGTAACAGATGAATTTACAATACCATTAGCAAATTTCTTCCTCAAGCAGTTACAGGCAGCAAAGAACAGTTAGTTTCATTTCAGCAGAGTTCAGACTGAACCACACCCAGGCTTCCAGTTTCAGTTTCGATTCTCTGCACAGACTCAGAAGTGTTTAGTTTCCATTGGCTAACTTAGTTGTTATGTCTATTCATTGGTCGACCTTGTTACCATTGGCTCTCCCAGTTCATGAATATCTTAACAATATCAACATCCCCAATCCTAAGCACTTATCTTCTTGTGAACTTCAGTGGAGAAATCCATTTGGAAGGTGTCCTTTGTCGGAGGCCCATTAACTGGGCATATGAAAGAAGACCATATCCTGTATCTTTCTCAGCTACAGAATTCATTCTTCAAGTAATTGTTTTTGGCCAGTACAATCCCAACTTCAGAAGAACAATTAAGGTACGTTTTAAAATGTTAATGATTTAAACATACCTTTAAATTTGAATGAATTATGCTTTCAAATGAATTATTTTTAATTTTGTTTTAAACTGCAACTATACATTTGTGTTTATATCTCTATTTATACTCTATAAATCCACCTTGAATGCTGTACAAATGGAATCAAATTGTACAAATAAATCATACTGATATTTTTACAGTATATCGGAGGAATGTTTTTTCCCATTTATGTGAAGGGAGACATCCTACCCACTATTGCACTGTTATAAATTTTTCTACATTAAAGGGGGGTGTATAAAATGGGTAATGTTGCATTGTGGGCTGCAGGAAGGTTGTTTTTAAAATAATTTTGCCCTTAAGTTGACCTCAGCTTCTTGTGACGTCTTCTTACTTTATTCCACAATTGTAAAATATGTTCTGATAGCCTGCCATCCAAATCTTAATCTGATTTAGCCATTTTAGTTTTTTTAGATTAGCCAAGGTTAACCAGGTCCTGCCACCTTCCTGTGATACCATAGTTAATAATGATCAGAATGGCAAGTATTTAGTGCCTCACAGTACACAATATACAAACACAAATCCTATTCATTAGGTATAGACAAATCTTTCAGAGTTTTATATATTGTCCCAAGTATAAATTTGCAATAGCCACATTCCTGCCAGTATTGTCTTTCAATTATCTGGCATTGCTTGCAAAAGAATCACTCCTCGGGAGAGGCAAAGAAGTCAGATTTGTTGAAGATGGAGAGAAAAATTGTTCTTCTATCACTTTTTCTTTCTCCTTTCAAGTAAGTAAAGTATTAGTTCAATAGTGTCAATGCTAGTCATATTAAACCCCATGTGAATTTCCAAAATGCAGTGAATTAGTAAGAAAGTGAGCAAATGTGTAGGATGACATTTAGTTTGACAATGCAGATTTCACTTCAGTTATTTGGAACACTTCACACTTGTCAATGCGCTGCACATACATTTTTGAAAAAAATAATAATGAAGGCAAGTGTTATTATGATTTCTCATTTCAGAGGCTCTTCTGTTAAACCTTGGTGACATCTGAAGGAGAGAGAATGCCATTTTTAGTCACATCTCAAAGTGGGAGGGTTCTTTAAATGCAGATTAGCAAGGTTAGTTTGAACAGCATATTTGAATGTGTTCTATTAAAATCTCTGAGTTGTGATGTTACCCCTTGGCTCACTGTCCTTGGTCCTGGCAAAGGCAATATCCTTTTTTTTGCACTATAATTCTGACAAGTTACGATCACTGAGACTATGCTGATTAGAATTTATGGGATTCAAAAACATCCCAAAGGCATCAAATTCTCCTATGTATTCTCCATGCATTGTTCTTAGAACTTCTAAAGCTATGACTCTTTTGCTAATCAAGTGTAGCAGAAACATTGGGAACCTAACACCTATTTTTTATAGTTGCACATGTTATAAGAAAAACTCTGGTGGAAAAAGAGGCATGGTTAAGGAACCAACGTGATCTTCAAAACATTCTGGGCACAAACAGCTGCTATGGTATTCTGTGTCAAGATTTACAAAGAGGTATCAACAATAGGTCGTGGGTGTTCTGAACTATACAGGGAATGAAATGGGACTGTTTTGTTCCAGATGCAGATCAAAGTGATCAGGACAGTGGGAGATGTTGGTGGGGACATTGATAAAGCAGAAGAATAGTAGGAATGAGAAGGGAAGATATTGGGAAGAATGGGGAATGAATGGCTCTCTAGAAAATATTACCTTTTATACAAGAAGTAAATGTTCATTGTATAATACTAGAGAGTAGTATCCAAAAATATAACATAATTCCCTTTTGATCTCTGGTTATGATTGAACCATTATTCTAAAATTTAAATTTGACTAGGGATAATGTGATAGCAGTGTTCCAATATCTAACAGGGTGCCACAAAGAAGAGGGGGGTCAACCTATTCTCCAAATACTTGAAGGCAAGACAAGAAGCAATGGATGGAAACTAATCAAGGAGAAAATCACCCTACAAACTATGGAGATGTTTCCTTACAGAACAATTATCTAGTGGAATGGCTTGTTTCAGAAGTTGTGGGTGGCCCATTACAGGAGATTTTTAAGAAGAGATTGGACAACCATTTGTCTGAAATGGTATAGGGTTTCCTGCTTGAGAAGATGGTTGGACTAGAGGACTTCCAAGATCATTTCTAACTGTAATATTCTGTTGCTCTGAATCATCTCCAGCTGAAATTTTTGTTCTATCTCTCTCTTTTTGGTTTGCTTGCTGATTAAAGTTTGCTTTCTTTTCTATGTAAATCTGGGCCTCTTGAACTTTGTTCACCAGTCTTAACCCAAGTACTGTACTTATTTTTCTGCTTTTATTTTGTTTTTGTTTTTTTAAATCATGTTTCTATGATATACCTGTATTGGGTTGGTGCTACAATAGTGCCACACTTCAAAAGCAGCTGAACCTGATATAAAACTAGTAATGTGAATGTTTAGTTTTGGGTAAGGAAGAATTTCATGCAGATATCAAATGAAGGGAGGGCATCTTCCCATTCAAGAACTGCCAATGACAAGTACTTGCTATGAGTGGAATTGTTTTCACCAAAAGAAAAATTACACTCAGAACACAGGGGAACCCCATCCCCTTGTAGTAATTCTAGGAAACTGCTACAGCTGTTGTAGAAATGCATCACAATTGAAAAAATGCCGTGATTCAAAACATTACAGGTAGGGGAGGGAAGTGAAAATAAAGTAATTTATAAGGTATTATAGTGAAAATTGGTTTTTATTTTACAGCACAGATCTCGCAGAAATCTGAAGGAGGTTAAACAGGCAAACCCTGCTAAGTTGCAACAGAAATAATTGGAAATTAATTTTTAGTGTAGTTCAGTCGACATTTTTCTTAAGGAGACCTGCATTGCAAGGTGAAACGCAATCCCATCAAGCGAGTTGCATGTTTGAGAAGATCAAGGCAAATTATCCTCTGAGAGGCTCTTTTCTCTAACATGGGTGCAGTGGAGCCACTCCAGCCATATTTTCCATAACGCTTGATAATGCATTTACACACGATCATTACAATTGTAGGAAATGAAATAGTGCATCTAAGATAGGATTACCAGATATCTGAACAAGCAAAGAAGGCACAGACCATTGAAAAGGAAATCAAACGAAGGGGAAAGCTGGACATATTCATTTTTTTACCTTTCTTGGCATCTGTGACTAAATTGCAGTAAAAATTGCAAAAAAAATAAAGGGTACTTAGGCCTAACATATATATGAACTTATTTTTTGTCCTGTATTGAAGATACTGAGTTTTCAATTGCAGGAATGTGCTAGAGCAGCCAACAATGGATTAATGTCAATTTCAAGCAGCAGCATAAATCAGCTTGAAGATACTAATTAAGGTCACAGAACAGAGTTTGTTAATTTGTTGTTAGTACTTATTAGGGAAGTTCTTGTTGGAAAGCAACCATACCTATCAGCAAAGGAGTTAAATGGAGAAATAGCCTGGAGTTGTTAAAAAAAAGCAGATGAAGGCAAGGTCTTCCTCCCCTGCAAATGCCATGGGCGAACTGCCTGAAAGGGAAAATTTCTGTGAAATAGGCATTGAGCAATAAAGTAGCTAGTTTGTACTCTACATGTTGGGTCTGGTTGCTCATGCCTTTTCCATGCAGAAAAGATGCTCAAGAAGAAATATTAAAAATAATATTCCATTTAGGGCTATTCCTCCCAAAGGATGACAGGAGGATATCTTTGCTAGATATTTAATAAGGAGATCCAGGCAGCCATGAAACAATGTTGCCATGATCCTGCCAATATATAAGTCATAGAGACTTGCTCAAATATATGAGGGTTGCACAGAAAGCAATGCACCATATTTTTTTCCTCAACCAACAGTAATGGTATGAATGCAAAACTTTAGATATACATTATTTGAATTGTCAGGAGTGTGTGTGAAAATTTTGCATTTCTTCAGACAGATAGCGTAGCTGCAGCAGTGTTTCAAAATGGCGTCTGTAAGGGATGTACGTTACAAGCAGCGTGTCATCATTGAATTTCTCACTGTGGAGAAAGAAAAAGTTGGAAACATTCACAATTGTTTGTGTACAGTTTATGGAGAATCTGCAGTCAACAGAAATATGGTTAGCCACTGAACACAGGGGGTGAGGCCATTAGAAGATGGTTCAGCAGAGCTTCAAGACTTCGTGACCAGAACAAGGAGTGGTACCGACAGGGCATACACACCTTTGTGTCTCGCTGGAGGAAGACCATAGAACGGGACAGAGATTACGTGGAAAAATAGGAAGTTTAGAAGAAACATCATGTTTTCTTGTGTGTAAGTTTCATGGTGTTCAATAAATAATTGTTGAAGAAAAAAATGTGATGTATTACTTTATAGGTGACCCTCATACTGAATGCTGATAGGCAGGAGGCACAAAGAGTAAGCAGTTCTGGAGCTGAGCTTCTTAAATCTATTTATTTTTGTGTTATCCCCATTATTATTATTTTTATCTTTTAAAAACTTTTTACCTTATACTTTTTTTACATTTTACAGCCTAATATGGTGGTGGCAAGGGAGCAGGAGAGAGAGAGAGTGACTTTCCTAGACATTTTCACCAAGAGAGTAAGAAAGATAATGGGAAAAAAAGAAAAAAAGAAAGAAAAATGTCAGAAGGTGAACAGTTGTCCGCTAAATCAACAACCAACAGAGGATAGAAAATTTTCTGAGAGCTGATAAAGCAAAAGTTATGTAGTAAGTTTACCTCATAACAAAAGTTATGAGGTAAATTCTGGGCAATTGGATGTGTTGAAATGGGACTTGCAAACAGAAACTGAGTATCACTAACTGATAGAACTGTCCTCTCCCTGAAAGTAAAATTGGATTTCCAAGACTCTTTTAACTCTCTAGGGCCAGCTACATCATCAGTTGTGTTTGCTGCCAAATTTCTGCACTGCCGTTGGAAAAAAGCCATGAGGGAGAGCAAAAGCAAAGAAAAAAAATCATAGATTATATCTAGGCAGTGTGTATTATCAGCCCAGGCTCTGATATCAGCTTTCAATTACTTATCAGCAATTAAAGGAAGAATAAAATCCTTGAAACAATCCTTTATAACTTATTAAACTAAACTCAAGTCTGTAACAACTTAAAGTTTTGACGTAGGAATAAGAATGAATGAAAGAGGCCAATAAAAATATTGGAAATTGCCTCTAAAATAAATACAAAGATTATCCAAACCCAGAGACTATCTGCTAGTCCAAAATCCATCCAATATCTAGGGACCAGGAAGGCTTAGGTTAAGGATAATCATATGTTTCAAAATAGTCTCTCTACTCATCACCCAAAATAGGTTTAATGGAAACCAATGGGATTCAGAGAAAGCTGTTCTTTTGTTTTTTGAATCAACTTTCCCATTGTCAACAACACATGATCAACTTGTTAGAAGTAGAGTATGTAAAGCAGAATTGATAGTGAGAAATGTCATATGGACAGTTGGTGGAACAAAGCATTGCATGGCCAGTTCTTGGAGAAGATTGAAGGCCAAGTGGATAAAGAAAAGACCTGATCATGGCTTACAAGTGGAACACTCAAAAAGAGAACTTGTGCCAGAACTACCATTTACCAGTGGCAAAGAACTGATGGGATCATAAGCCCGAAAAAGTGGTCGAAAACGAGCAAGCAAAACTACTGTGTGACTTCCTACTTCAGACTGACCGAATTCTGAAGCATAATATACCAGACATCCTGATTATGGAGAAAAAGAAAATATGGATCATCGACATTGCAATCCCAGGGGACAGCAGAATTGAGGAGAAGCAGCTAGAGAAATTAGTGAAATACGAAGATCTAAAAATCAAGCTGCAATGACTCTGGCATAAGCCAGTGAAAGTGGTCCCAGTGGTACTTGGTGCCAAAGGATCTCAGTGGACATTTGAAAACCATCAGAATTGAGAAAATCTCCATCTGTCAATTGCAAAAGGCCGCTTCACTGGGATCGGCAAACATAATTCGCCGCTACATCACGCAGTCCTAGGTGCTTGGGAAGCGCCTGACTGGTGATGAAATACGAAATCCAGCATAGTGATCTCGTTTGCTGTGTTGTATTGACATAATAATAATAATAATAATAATAATAATAATAATAATAATAATAATAATAGTTTTTGTGTTCATGGTTGTTATTTACTCCGTAGAAAGAAACAATATTTACAATGTATTCTTCTGATCACGAGACACAGGTTCAGTCTTCCTACACGGTTTAAACAAATCAAACAACCACTCCATAATCAAATCACATACTTATTCCCATATTTTCTAACTATACTGTCTCTGACTAGAACCTTACCACTAGTTCTATAAGTTACTAATTTCATATCTATCCTCGACAGTCTAAAATGACACCAGTTTATATTTTCTGGCACTTAATGAGCCTTAAACCTATACTTCCAATTGCATGATGTATTTATCAGATCTACCTCACAAGATCAGACCACTTTAATTGAGATTTATACCCCTCAAAAAGGGGAAGATCTTTCATTCCAGTCTTTCCCTTTCACTTAATTTTACAGTTGCACAACATACCTATTTTATATACATATGCACATATTTTGGACAGCCATCTTCCTGAACCTAGAATGCTAAGTGTATCAAAGGCCTGGTTCCTTGCTGTGCAGGTAGTCCTCAACTTATAACAGTTCATTTAGTGACCATTCAAAGTTACAACAGCACTGAAAAAAGCACCTTTCTAGCATCCCCAGGGTCATGTGATTTACATTTGGATGTTTGCCAAATATTCTTATTTATGACAGTTGCAGTAAACCGGGGACATGTGATCATCTTTTGCAGTCTTCTCACAAGCAAAGCCAATGGGGAAACCAGATTCACTTAACAATCATGTTACTAATTGAACGACTGCAGTGTTTCGCTTAACAAATGTGGCATGAAAAGTCGTAAAATGAGGCAAAACTCACTTAACAAACTTCTCAACAAAAATTCTGAGCTCAATTGTGGTTGCAAATCAAGGACTACCTATATTGCTGCCTGGCCAAGTATCTCAGCTGCTATTTTGGATGTTTTTATTGCTTAAAAATACTTTCAGGGTCTTAATTATAATATATATTTTGAATTGTAAGCTGCCCAAGATCATTAATTGAGATGGGTGGCTGTAGAAACTGAATAAATGAACATGTAATTCCTAATTTAATACATGTATGAAAGAAAACAATAGAAGGAAGTAAAGAATGTTCACCTAATATTCAAAATACAACAACGCACATCAATTTCAACCTAAACACTCAACACTCAACCTAAAGGAAATCCAAGTTAAACAAGATCTTTACCTTCCAGAAACTATCATATGTGAACTAATCTCAGTCACCACACTCAGCTTCCTCCTATGTTACAGAGCCCCTGACTACGACATCTCACATGCGAACAAGCTAACCACACTACTAACGTGGGCAACCTCCTACCAACATCCTCTTATATTTCTTGGTGATTTAAACCTACCACATATTAACTGGTCCCTAAGTGAATGCACAACTGAACCCATCCACTCAACCCTCTACAATGCTATCACTAGTCTAGGACCAGTGCAACTAGTTACAGACAGCACCAGAGTCAACAACTGCCTAGACCTCATCTTCTGTAACAGTTTACACTCAATTTATGGACTCAAAGTAAGAGAACCCTTTTCCAACAGCGACCACAGCACAATTGACTTTTGCCTCAATGTACTTCCTCAAATAAACAACCCAAAGAACAAGACAACCAATTTCAACTTTAAAAAGGCCAACTATGAAAACATAGAATTTTATCTCTCATCTCTTGACTGGACCACAATATTCTCCAGCTGTAGCACTGTAGATGACTATTACAATATATTTTTGCTCAAAATCCAAAGAGTCATAAAATTATATGTATCTCTAATATTCACCAAAACCAAGAAAAATAAATTACCCATAAAAAATAAGAAAGCTACAATCCCAAAAAAGATTACTCTGGCGTAAAAATAAAACAGGCCATGTTGCAAACTTTAAAAACCGCTATAAGAATTTATGTCATCAAATAAAGACTGAATGTACCAACTATCACATTAATCAAGAAGAAAACCTCCTATGTACAAAATCAACTCGTGCCTTCTATAACTTTGTAAACAATAAACTCAAAGACTCTAGATTCATCCCACCGCTTAAAGCAGAGGTCCCCAACCGCCGGTCCGTGGACCGGCACCGGGCCGTTGGGGGTTTTCAGCCGGTCCGCGGCGCCAGGGCCCCCTCGGCCTTTCCGCACCACCAGCGGCGCTCCCCCCGCCAGCCAGCCAAGCCCCGTGCCCACCGGAACCGGCTCCTCGCTCTCCCCCCGCCGCCCGCCGCGTTTGCAGGAGGTGGGGAGGGTCGGGCGGCCCGCCAAGGCCAGGAGGGACGCCGCTGCCCCCCCTTCCCTCTCTCCGCCCGCCGCTGCGCCTCCTTGACGCCGAGAGGAAATGCCGGCAAAGGCTTTTCTCAGTGGAGGTCTTCAATGTCGGGGGCGCACGGGCGGTTGCACGCGCTCCCTATCTCCCTGCTAGCCCACTCGGAGTATTCAAAATAAGAAAAACCTTCGCCGGCGAAGCAGGGAGATAGGGAGCGCGTGCGGCGAAAGTGCTCTCGCAAAGGTGAGGCGGGCAGGGCGTGCGCGCGTCACCGCTGAGAAGAATGGAGAACGAGAGTGAGTGATAGCAACAGACAGCAAGATAGAGAGAAAGTGAGAAAGAGAGAGTGAGAGAAAGGGGGGGAGAAAGAGATAGCAAGAGAGAGAACAAGAGAGAGAAAGAGCGTGAGAAAGAAAACAAGAAAGAGTGAGAGAGAGAGAAAGCAAAAGAGACAGAAAGAAAACAAGAGAGAGAAAGTGAGAAGAAGAGAGAGAAAGAGGGGGAGAGAGAGAGAAAGAGAGGGAGAGGGAGAAAAAGAGAGAGGGAGAGGGGGGAGAGAGAGAAAGAGAGGGAGAGAGAGAAAGAGAGAGGGAAAGGGGGGGAGATAGCAAGAGAGGGAGAGAGAGAAAGAGAGAGGGAAAGGGGAGAGAGGGGGGAGAGAAAGAGAGAGGGAGAGAGAGAGGAGATAAAGGAAGAGGAGAGAGAGAAAGGAAGAGAAAGAAAGAAAGAGGGATAGAAAGAGAGAGAGAGTGAGAGATGCTCAGTGAGCCTTTCTTTGAAGTTGCCTTTCTTTCTTTCTTTCTTTCTTTCTCTTTCTTTCTTTCTTTCTTTCTTGCTCTTTTTCTTTCTCTCTTTTACCTTCCCTTCCTCTATTTCTTCTTTTCTTTCTCCTTCCTACCTTCTTCCCTTACTCTCCCCTTTCATAAGTTTCCTTGCTTCCTTCCTCTGTTCCTGTCCCTTCCCCCTTCTTTCTTTCTTTCCTTCCTTCCTTTCCTCCCTCCATTTCTTTCTTTCCTTTTCCTTCCTCCCTTCTTTCCTCCCTCATTCCCTTCTTTCACTCCTTCCTCTCTTACTCTCCCCTTTCACACCTTTCCTTGCTTCCTTTGCACCCTTCTTCTGTTCCTGCCCCTTCCCTCTTTCCTTCCTTCCTTCCCACCCTCCGTCCATTCATTCACCCATTCCTCTCTTGATCGCCCCTTTTACGGCGCCGCTGACAGCTAGCTCCCCCCCCCCCCACCGGGCCATGGAAAACTGGTCTAGCTTAAAGCCGGTCCCTGGTGCAAAAAAGGTTGGGGACCTCTGGCTTAAAGGACCTAATGATAAAGAGTATAACAATGAAACAATTAAAGCCAACCTCTTTAACACCTTCTTCAGCTCTGTCTTTGTTAACAGCAACAGCTCATGCCAAGCATTTCCTAGTCGCAACTCAACTAACTTCAATGATCTAACACAAATTGAATTTACAGAGGAAAATGTTAAAAAATTATTACACAACCTAAATCCTTCCCTTTCTATCAGACCAGATGGACTATGCGTATACTTCTGTAAAAAGCTCTCCTCAACCCTGGCAGAACCCCTAAGCATAATTTTCAAAATATCTTCTACAACCAGCTCCATACCTAAACTCTGGTCTCTAGCCACAGTCATCCCTATCTTCAAAAAAGGTGATCCAAGCAAAGTTGAAAACTACAGACCAATCTCCCTGACTTGTGTCATTTGCAAAGTCATGGAATCCATCATAAATCAATCAATTACACTTCATCTTGAAACCATTAACCTACTTTCCAACAAACAATTCGGTTTCAGGAAAAAAATATCCTGCAATCTGCAACTCTTACACTGTAAAAACATATGGACTACCCAACTTGATCAAGGTAGATCAACAGATGCAATCCATATAGACTTTTGCAAAGCCTTTGACTTAGTAGTTCATGACAAACGTCTTCTGAAACTAAAATCCCATGGCATCTCTGGATCTCTGCATGATTGGATTTCAGCATTCCTGTCCAACAGACAAAAGTGGTCAAAATAGGTAATGCCATATCTAATCCTACTCCAGTTAACAGTGGTGTCCCACAAGGCAATGTTTTAGGACCTACTCTCTTTATACTCTACATAAATGATCTCTGTGAATATATCACAAGCAATTGTGTTCTCTTTGCTGATGATGTTAAACTATTTAATACCACTGACAATACTTCTACTCTTCAAAAGGACCTTGATCATGTAGCTGAATGGTCCAACAACTGGCAACTTCAAACCTCTACCAACAAATGCTCTGTCCTACACATTGGTAAACAGAATCCAAATACTAACTACATACTTGGTAAAACTGAACTAACAGAGGACCCTCACTCAGTCAAAGACCTTGGAGTACTTATTTCCAATGACCTACATAATCTTATGTGGCTTCTTCTCTAGAAACACTGATTTATTAACCAGAGCATGCAAAACATTTGTAAGACCTATTTTAGAATATAGCTCACCTGTGTGGAATCCACACTGCATATTAGATATTAATACAATCAAAGGAGTCCAGAAATACTTCACAAGAAGAATCCTTCACTCCTCCTCATGTAACAAATTACCCCTACTCCTCCAGACTTCAAATACTAAATCTAGAAAATTTACAACTACGTCATCTCCGAACTGATTTAACTGTTGTTCATAAAATCATACATCATAATGTACTTCCTGTCAGTGACTACTTCACTTTTAACAACAAAAACACAAGAGCACATAATAGATATAAACTGAATGTAAATCGCTCCAAACTTGACTGCAGAAAATACAATTTCAGCAATAGAGCGGTCACCGCCTGGAACTCATTACCTGACTCTGTTGTTGCATCCCCCAACCCCAAAATCTTCAACCTTACATTATCTACAATTGACCTCTCCCCTTTTCTAAGAGGTCTGTAAAGGGCGCGCATAAGTGCACTTTTGTGCCTAATGTCCCTGTCCTACTGTCTTATTATCCTTTCTATTGCTACATTCTACTTATGTTGTGTTATGTTAATATGTACTATAATACTACACTTGTTTGACAAATAAATAAATAAATAATAAAATAAAGAATAGCAACTGTTATTTCATATGCATGTAAGAAATGTATATATTAATTATATCTCCAGACCTTCAATTAATAATACAGAACATATTTTCTGAATATACTATATGAATACGAATAATAATACCATTAGCATAAGTCACTAATATTTTTTTTTGCCACGGTTTTTCCCCCTAAATTCCAGGTTAGTTCATATGATTACTGTATATTTCTGTTTGGATTTGAAATAACATATTTATTCTATTCCATTAGCGTATTTTAATAAGCCTTGCTTTGGGGAGACCATGCTTGCCAATTTAACTTTATCAGACTGTCAACCGAATTTACATGCTTAGGAAAATGTGATGTAAAGTTGCCAGAGTGGTTGTTGCCTGTCAAACATGGTTGACATGGAGGAATGAAATGCAGAAAAGCTCCTATCAACAATGGCAAGTGGAACTGGAGAGGCAGGACTCTTCCCTCTATCAGAAATGTGAAAGGGGTGGAGGTTAGCCAGACCGCAAGTCAAGCTATATTCAGATATGAGGAAGAATTCTATTTGAGTTGGGTTTTAACAACAGCATCCAACCTTCATTACTTTGTGGAAGATTTAAATTGCATTTAATTGGAGGGGAAGCAAGACTGATAGATTTATCCATCTCTAATTACATCCTTAGCTTATATTTGAATAGTCACTTGAATGACTTTTAAAAAATCAAGAACCACTTTTCTGCTGAATAGTTTTAGACTTCATGTGGACATCAGATGTCCTTTTAAACCTATATTCAATAGGTGCCTTAGAGAAAGAATGACAACTAGTGATTAAGTGTCCAACTATTTTCCCATGCCCCTTAAGTTTTCTCTGATTGCACTAGCAATGCTATGACTGAAAATGAATAAGGTTTTTTTTTCCTGGCAGAAAATATACAAGACTTATGATAAATATCCTATAATTGGTGTCCTAGCTTATAGAGAAAGATTATAATTCTGTGAATAGTATATGTATTGCACACAAAGTATGGTTTTGGATAGATTTCCAGTATTTTTCATTAAATGTTTAAAAGTCAGATGAAAGGAGATCTCCATTTAAAGTCCTGGAGAATCATTTTCTTTCTAACTTCCTGGGTTTGACCTGGTCTGAATTTAAGATATATTCTGTTGCATAAAGTTATCTATCTCCAGTGAAGGGCTGCAAAAATTTTTACTACTACACTGTGGGCGTGGCTTATTTATGGGTTTGCCTGGGTCTACTTGGTGCACCAGTTGTGGCCCTATTTGGACAGGGAGTCTTTGCTCATGGTCACTTGTGCCCTTATCACCTTGAGGTTCGACTACTGCAATTCTCTCTACATGGGGTTACCTTTGAAGAGTGTTTGGAAACATCAGCTCATCCAAAATGCAGCCGTGCAAGCACTTTTGGGCCTTCCAAGAAATGCCCATATCTCGTCATCACTCCGCAGTCTGCATTGGCTACCGATCTGATTCTGGACACAATTCAAACTGTTAGTTATGATCTTTAAAGCCCTACATGGCATAGGACCAGACTATCTCTGAGACCACCTTCTGCCGCACGAATCCCAGTGACTGGTGAGGTCCCACAGAGTTGGTCTCCTTAGGGTTCCGGCGACCAAACAATGCCGGCTTGAGGGACCCAGGGGAAGAGCCTTCTCTGTGGGGGACCCGGCCCTCTGGAATCAGCTCCCCAAGAGATTTGCACTACCCCCACCCTCCTTGCCTTCCGAAAGAATTTAAAACTCATCTTTGCCACCAGGTGTGGGGGTTTTAGATCTTCCCCCCTGACCAATGAATGTCTAGTATGATTGTTGAATGAAGTGTAATGATAGTTTTTAATTAGAATTGTTAAGACTGTTTTTAATGTATTATTGATTGGATTGTTATTACTGGTTTTTTTCCTGTTTTTTGTACATGCTGTTAACCGCCTCGAGTCCTCGGAGAGGGGCGGCATACAAATCCAATTAAATCTAAATCTAAATCTGTCATCTCAACTCCATATTTATGCCATATGTTCAAGACAATACAGGTAGTTATATATTTTCTTTAAATCAAGAAACTGGGCATGGGGGAGTTAAGGTATTCCTTCCCCCTAGGCCATTACAAGTTATGCATGGTATGTTTGTGTGTGTGTATGTTTGGTTTTATAATAAGGGTTTTTAGTTGTTTTATTAAATTGGATTGTTACATGTTGTTTTTTATCATTGTTGTTAGCCGCCCCGAGTCTGCGGAGTGGGGCGGCATACAAATCCAATAAATAAATCTATATAGATAAAAGCAAATACCATGAGAACTTTTTCAGCTCTGACTGATGGAGGGGAATGGAAGGATTTATAATTCTCACCACCCAGTCAGAGCTGAGGAAGCTTCTTGGATGAGAAGCGAAACATCTTCAAAGAAAAACCAGAAAGTCCACCTGCCTCTTGAAGGGAAAAAAACACTTTTGGGACAACCATAACCTGGATGAGTGAAAATCACCATAGACATTTTCTGGAAGTTATTGCCCAGGCATGGCATTCCTAATGTAGCCTAATATTACTAACAGCATCCTATGCCTTGTGAGAAAGGTTATCTGACTTAGACAATATTACTGTTCTTCCTAAGAAAAAAAGAAAAGAAAAACATGTATTAAAAACTGGCTTCTGATCTTCTTTACAGCAGTTATAAGTAAATTATAAAATTACCTATTTCTCTGAAATTACATCATGACTCTCTAAAATAGTATTCCTTGGATTTTATAAAGATTGTACAAATTCATCCTTGAAACATTTATAATAAGACCTGGTAATCCGTCTGATCCAGAAATCTTTTCTGGTTTAATGTTTTTTTCATATGTAGCTTCAGAAACTTCCCTTATTGTCATAGGTCCATTTATAATCTGTTTCTGTACCTCTGTAATCCTTGGTAAATTTCATTCATTTAGGTATTCATCTATTTTCTCCAAAGAAATGGCTTCTCCTTTACACAACTTAGAACAATATTGATGAAATGCTTGTTGAATGGTCATACTATCTGTTAATACAATATCTCTCTTTTGTAGTTTCAACATCATCTTTTTTCTTTTCATAATTTATATACCAACCATTTTCTTTTGTTTGCATACTCAAAGGTGTCCTTTTTTACTTTATATAGTTCCTTTTTATTTCCATTTCTCTTACTGTTAATATAAATAATTGTCATTGTAAAAACTTAATTTTTTGAGAAATATTTATTTTCTTTGAAAATTTTGTTAATACTTTTATTTTAATGTCACCGAAATTACATTGCGTTTTCTTTTGCCTCTTCTTTTTGAGTTCGCTATTGTGCTGTATGAAATAAAAACCATTCTTATTTTTCCTCTCCATCAAAGAGAACTGGATTAAATGTTACAAACCAAAATTACAAGATTATGATCTGAAAAGTCTGTGGTAGTATCTTCATTTTGTGAATCTTAATAGCCAAATTCTTCATAATTCAAATCGTGTCTATTGTTGAAATAGTTTGCTATTCAGAAAAGTGTACACAGTATGTTCTCTTGAAGTGCTGTTTTTCTGTCTCCATATATCAATAAGTTTTAAGATGTCTTCTGTATAAAATTTTGGTAATTTGCTTTGAGTAACTTTTATTTTTTGTCATCAGAAGTATTACCCAGTTGTGGGAAGGCAAATACATTTCAATCCTCAAACAAATATAATTTTTCATAAGAAAAATCTAAGTCTCTTCATAAGTTCTTTATCTTTATTTGAGATTTGTAAATTTCCAATATCAAAATATTAGTCCCATGCAAATTATTTACATCCAAATAAATCTACTATGATATAAGTTCTGATTTTATTTGAGGGTAGATACACAAAAGAATTCCATTCCTCATTGTTATTCCTGCTGAAATAAATTCTTCAACCACATTTTACAAATCAAATATTTTAGTTCTTTTTTCTAATATGTGTCTCTTGTAGGCAAATTATTTTTTTAAGTGTAATGTTTTTCTCTTGATTAATATTTGTTCCATTTAAATTCCACATGAAGCCTTTGAAATTCATAATCAAGCCAAATCTTTTAAAATATCAGTATCTATTGAACATAATTAAGCATCATCACTTTCAATTTTTTGTTACACCTGAATAAGTTTTTTATGGTTTCTTTGACATTTCTATTTGAGACTTTTTCAATTCTTTTTTTTTTAAGGGTTCTCTGGCCTCCTAGACAGAATTCATTCAAAATCTCTGCTATTTAAAAATAAAAATTCAATTTGTTCTTTTGAAATCTTCCATTTCAGTCTTTCATTTAAAAAATATTTATTTCTCATACAGATTCTAATAAGAATTTATTTAACAATTGCAGTTTTATTATCAATCTTCAGTTTTGTATTAACATCTACTAAATTGATCTCTTGTTTTCCTCCTGACATAGCACACAAAATAATCCCTTGGAATATTTCTTGTTCTTGTATTTTATTCTACATACTTTTTTCAATTTGTGTATCCTTATCTCAATCCTTCCACACACCCACACCCACAAAGGCATTTGATAATTTCCCCCCTAATATCTTCACTTGAATCCTCTGGCATTACTCTAAATCTCAAACAAAATTCTCTTAATTACATTAGTGCCAAATTATCTAACTCTTTTTCCAGCTGTGTATAACTTGAACTTACTATTCCGAATATCCACTTTGGCATCATTTCATTGACACTTCTAGACAGAGCTTTCTAACTTCCTAACTTGTTTCATCTCCCCTTTCATCTTCTCAAATTTTTCTTCTATTCTTTTTTTTCAAAAGCTTTCAACTTAGCATGGACTGAATTAGTCAATTTGCTATCATGTTATTTAGTCAATTTACAATCAGGTGATTTAGATAATGTATTGCCTAAATTCTAAAACATCTTCTAACATAAATTTGATGTAATTCCTCTCTGTGGGTGGCTCTAGCAAATCTTCTTCTGTTACTTTTCTGGTGGCTATGTTATAGCTCTGAACTTGATTGAAACCCTTCAGTTCACAAAAATCTCAATTCCTGAAGTCAGCTCACAAAGACCAAGTATCCATATGGTAATCACAATCTTTTTTGCCCAGAAGGACTGTGCTGGTCAGAATTTATCATCTAGCTGTCTATCTCTACAGCTTTTCAGTCATCTTTTCTTCGGGGAGATCTGGACTAGTCTCACCTAGAAGCTGCCCTTCTGATTACCATATGCTTTTCTTAACAAAAATTCATTGTGTTCCAGAATTATATACATTGTGTTCTTGCTACTGCCAGGCTATTTAGCACCTGCATAAAACCAAAAGTGATTCTTTTCAAGCACAATTCTTACGAAGGCTTCTTTAACAAAATATATTCTGAAGAAAGTGCTTATAAAGATTCCAGCAACAGAAGAATTTCTTATTTAGAAACCAAGATCTGTTGGAATAATTAGGTACTTAATGGGTTCAATTTTCAGTTCGGTTCTTAGCTATTTCTGCTGGGCATGACCTTCTGATTTTAACAGTTGTATTTGCATTCCCCCCCCCCTCATATTTCAAATCTTGCTATTGTCTAACAAATAGCAAGCGGATAGCACATTTATGTACAGTATGTATGTATGTATGTATGTATGTATGTATGTATGTATGTATGTGTTGTGGTTAGCTCTGGCCCTGCTCCTGCCCCAAGTACTGTGGATGTGAGGGAGACATCCACATGCTGCAGGCCTGTTTTGCCCCCCGGTGGAATCTGATGATGAAGGCTCCTCTGACCAAGAAGACATGAGTGATAGTGAGGAGGAGAGTGTGGCAGACAGCTCAGAAGGAGATCAATTATCTAGCTCCTCCTTGGATTCAGAACAAGAGTTAATGATACAGCCACGCATGAGGAGAGTGATGCATAGGCAACAACAACTGAGAGATTATTATCAAAGAAAATGAGGCCACCTGTGGTTGGGTGGGGCTGTGGTAATTAGTGAGACTGCTATAAATAGCAGCCTGTGGGTTTGGCCATTGTGGAGGATTATCTGATCGTTGTGTTTCGTGACTGCTTTACTGACTTTGACTTTTTATGTGCTGATTTTTCCCCGCTATGAAACTAAACCAGAGCAAAGTGTGTGTCAATTTGTGAAAGAAGAAGGACTGTGAATTGCCTCACAGCTGCAAGCTAAGTATCACAGAACTGATAAGGGACTTGTAAAAATTACCAGTTTGTTTGGAGACCAGTGCTCCTTGCTATAGCAAAAGAGGGCTTGGTTTAAGTGAATTTTCATTATAAAGAACATTGTTTTGAATTTTCAAATGTGTGTGTGTCTGAAATTTGTACCTGTGAATTTTTGGGAGGAGTCTACCAGAGAACCCGAAAGAACAGTATGTATGTATGTATGTATTAAAATTCTATGCCTCCCTTCTCGAGGCAATTCAAGGTGGCAACACATAGACCAGCTCCTGCATACAGTTTTAGAAGGTGCTAGCCCAGAGGGGGGCAGGTGAAAGGGGAGCACTAGGCAGCAGGGAGGACAGCCATCTGGGCATTGGGAAAGTGCAGGCCTTCCAAATGGGACAGGAGTGGGTTCTAACTTACCTAGCCACCACTTCCTCCTGCTTCTAGCGGGTGCTAATGGAGGCACAGTGCCAAAAACAAGCAAAAAAATCTCCCTCGAAAAGAATCCAGGAAAAAAAACCATTTTTTCTAAAAAATGGTACCCTTTATGGACTGACCGATCCAGTTCAGTGACATCACCATGATGTTACCAGAAGGTCACTACCGGTTTGGGTGGACTGGTCCAAACTGGGAGGAACCCACCCCGTGTTACACAGAAAACATGAAAACTGTATTCCAACAGATCTCCAGTATAATAGAACATGATATCCAGTGGCTTCAGTATTCCCACTGAGATATCTCGCCTAGCTCAGACTACACATTTTACCTATCTGACAATTTAATAACATTTCTTTTACTTTAAATGTAAAAGTGATAAGAATCAGTCATGGTGCACTTGAAATATCATCTCCAAAAGATTTTAAAAACATCAACCAAGTGTGACTTCTATGCATACTTGGTAAAAGAAGCCCCTTTCACGGAGGGCCAAAAAAATCATTTAAAGATTCCGCAACAGCTTTTACATACCATTAACCTCTAGCGTTTGTAAACATATTTGAGCTCCCATTATGTTCCACCAAAGTTCACCTTTTCTCTCTCTCTCTCTCCTTTTCTACAATGCGCATATATCAGCACATTATAAATAGCCCCAGAATCATGTGTTTATTATATGCCATTAGTGTGTCTTAACAAGCATTGCTGCGGTATGCCTGCCATTTTATGTTTATGGATCTGTCAACCTAATTTACATGACTTTGAAAATATTCAACATTGCCAGTGCAGGCCCTGCTTGTCGGATGATCGTGTCAGGCAGAAATGAAACACGCATCCAGCTGAGGAGAAAAGCATATGCATTACTACGAGCTCCAATGAATTCTTGGTGACACAGTGAAATACATTTAATGCCATTTTACAAGTTTCTGAGGAATATATGTTATAAATGAGCAAGTGAGTGGGTGATATACTCTGGGCAGCCCTATATTATACTGCGAGAAACAGATTTTTGTACTCATCTGTCTTGCTTCTGAATAAACTATAAGCGTAATAGCCAGACCTGAGTAATATTTGTACCTTGAAATGCCTGTCTGCCTAGAAATTCGAAGAATGCTAACCCCCACCCACATACAGGCGCACACACAAAATGCAGTGTCTAACCTGTAATGAAAAAGAAGCTGAACTGTTTCAGATGGAACAGAAGTTGGGAAAAATAGTGTTTTGAGCTCTTGAATGAAAAATTACAGCGCTGAACTGACAACTCTGTGCTTTCTTGCCAATTAAATCTCTTGCACCATGACTTTTGCAATAATTTAGAGCACATATTTTTTTAGAATGCCATTCCATACTTCCAGTTCTACTTCCACATTTGCCTCCATCACTCTGCAAATGTAGCTGGTAAATTTTATTAATCTGATGCTAACTTTTTTAGAGGTGCACAAGCATACTATGTTTGGTTTTCCTTTCAAGAAATTTCATTGATGATGTCATGATCGATTGCTAGGCAGATAAGCATGCCCAATCCAGATATTTTCACCACAGACTTTCACCCGAGCTTGTCCTACTTAGCCTAGAGGTGGAGCTCTTGCCTCATAATAAGGAGGTTGTGAGTTCGATACTAGGCAGATGAATGGTCTCTTGCTTAGGCAGGGGGTTGGACTAGATGACCTGAAGGTCCCTTTCAACCCTGGTAATCTGTTACTTGTGAAAATCCAGTGTATTGTATTGTGGTTGGCTCCTGCCCCAAGGAATGTGGAGGTGGGGAAAACATCCACATGTCACAGGCCTGTTTTGCTCCCGATGGAATCTTGTGGAAGTTTATCTGATTCATAGTTTCGTCAAGATCATGGTTTTTGCTGTTTCCCTGTTCAAGACTGTGTGTGGACTTTCTGGACTTTGGAATTGGACTCAATTTTCCCAGTTACTAGGTGAGAAATTGGATTGCATTTAACCTGTGCCTTGTGTGTACCAGAAAATCCCTTTAACATTTAAAAAGGGATTTTTTTCTGCTTTTCTGTTGATAAAGACTTTTGGTTTTCCTTCTATCGTGTGGTGTGTGTCTTTCTGGACTAATTACCCTGTAATTACAGGCAGTTGGGACACGCCGGGAGAACAATTAGTAGTAACAAATAGTTACCTGAGTGTGGTGGTTGTTTGATTTCAGATAATGAATTTAAAATGTAGTCTAGATAAGATAGAATTATTATGTAGCAGAATGACAGCTAAACTACACTATGATGTCAGATCAACAGGAAACTTAAAATTAGTATAACCTGCAGGTGCCAGATCATGCATTCAGATCAATCACCAGTTCATGGTGTTGCTATAATCTTTGAAGCTGTAAATAGCAAGAGCCATGATAACAGAATGATTGTCTCCCATAATTGAATTGGCTTGGTTCTCTGGTAACTTGATAAGGACCTTCTGGTTTGCCTCCCCTCTTTGAAGCATATGTGTTGGAAATGCATGAAAAATGCTCTTTTCACTATGGTCATGCCTGGCTACAGCATATTCTAAATCTAACTGAACAAAGGGAAGAAGAAATTGTCATAAGAAGCAATATCTGCTAAGCAAATTATTTATATGTTTTCCATATATTGTCGTCCTTGATTGATAACAGATTCCTTAGATTTCAAGGAAATAGCTTTCCCAACCCTTGAATCCTAAGATTTTTATTAATATTGATTGTTTCTTTCTTGCTTTATTTGGCCCCTAAGACAATCATTAAGTGTTGTACCACATGATTCTTGACAAATGTATCTTTTTCTTTTACGTACACTGAAATCATATGCACCAAGACAAATTCATTGTGTGTCCAATCACACTTGGCCAATAAAGAATTCTATTCTATTCTAAAATCTGAAACTCCTTTTAAATAGAAATTCCAGGGGTTGAACTTCACAGTGCATTTATGAAAATCAGTTCTTTGTTTATTAAACTATGATCTCTGCGTAGGTTATGAATTTACAGTTTAGTTGCCTTCCTATATATCTCTGCTTCACAAAATGATTGCTTTGTCCTAAGTGTATTTTTTAATTTCAGCATTATTATTATCTCTGTGACTGGGACATAAATTATCCTTTCTTTACTGTTTCTTCTATGTACCACTGCATTCTGTCCATTCTTAGCAATCCGCAATACATTTTTATAGTGTCAACTTAATGCCAAATGACAAGTGTTGAAAATATAATAAAAACTGGGACACATTAATCCATTTTGTATGAAAATGTAGAAAGATAATCAGGTTCTAAATGGGATGCCTAAGCTTTAACAATATTGTTGCTAAAGCATTTCTTCCAGAAGGGATCATACTAGAGATTCTGATTAGAAAAGAATTACTGCTCTGTCAAACTACTCTGAATTATAAAAACTATGCTATGATGCTAAGAACATAGCGATATTTTTTTTAAAAAAAGAAATATAACATAAAAAGCAAAAAACAATACATATACCTCTATTTAGATTACACAATGGCTTAATATGAAATACTGAATGTGGTTTATAAATAGATACTCTGCTTCCTATAAAGGAGAATTTTTGAAGTTTGCTCTCAGATTTATATTCTGGTGGCTTGCCCTGCCAGTATTGGTGGGGGTAGCCTTAGAAATGCTATGGTTTGGCTGTTTACTATCAGCCTCTTTTGGTACTTCAGTGGTGGGCTGCTACCAGTTCAGAGTAGTTCACACAAACCAGTGGCAGAAATTTGGCAGCGGTTTCTAAACTGGTAGTGAAGGTCAGCTTGCTACACCCCAAACCAGTTCCCCGGTTGCCACTGCTTGAAAGCGGCTAGCAAATTTCCCTCTGTGCATGCGCAAAGGCTTTTGCACTGGCGCAGAGGGTCAGTATCCAACTGTAACATGCGCAATGCACATACTTCCAAACCAGTAGGGAAGGTAAAAGAAAAAAACCCTGGGTAGTTCCTTGATGGGGGTATTACTTAAGAGCAAACTTCACCCTTTACAAACACCAACAATGTTACCTAGTTTGGATAATGAAACATCTGCAAGAAAACAATCAAGCTCAGATAGCATCAAGTATTCCTCATTTGCTTCCTCAATTCATAGGGAGGGAGATTGATTGTGTTCATTGTGTTCAGAAATGTTCAAATTAGTATCCCAGCGAAAAAAGTTTTCAAAAAACCCAAATTTAAGTAGCTAAAGCAAACATTTTTTAGTCTGGATCAATTTAGTCCGGGAACAGAATAAGTGTGACAGTTTCACTAACAGCACAGCAGTGTTAATGGTTATCCAATACAGATCTTAATCAGAGGCACAGGACATTCTCATCCAAGGCTGCATGAACAATTGCTTCATGAATTGGAACAATAATCACCTCCATGATCTAACTGACCACACCACCCCATTCTTCTCCAAAGTTAGGAGGATCATGTATCTAGTTTACAAGTGGCCAAAGATATCCTAGTAAGCACTATTACATTTCATTAAAATTCATTTGCCATCAGAAGTCCTAGCTAATTGGCTAGATCAGTGATGGTGAACCTTTTTCCCCTCAGGTGCCAAAAGAGCGTGCGCATGCACTATTGTTCATGTGCGAGTGTCCACACCAATATTCCCTCTAATTTTTTTTCGGTATGGGCAGAAAATGTCTGAGCGGCACATTTTCATACCTGGGCATGGATCAGTTAGAAACAAAAGGAGATCACGTCACATCAGGACACACAGCAACGGTCATAAATATGAAACGGCAGCCAAGTTTTGATCCTGTGATCAGGGCCGCCGATAGACCGGTATTACTGGGAGTGGTGTAACAGGCCCGGCAAAATTGAAAAATTGGGGGGGGGGGGCGCCCGCCAAAAACTCCCCAACCCCGATTGCGACGAACTCTGCCTCTGCGGAGCTTCTCCGACAGCCCCGCACCTTCTTCCCACCCCCGCGAGGAAAGAAGGCAGGGAGGCCGGCAGACAGGCAGGGAGCCCAGATGGCAGCCGCGGAAGGAGGAGTCACCGCGGGGGTCTGGAAGCCAAGCCGCGCTGCTGGGGAAGTGGAATTGAGGAAGCCTGGAGAGGGCTGAGCCCGGCCGGCTTCTCTGCCGGTCTTGTGTCGTCCCCCCCCCCGAGGATTGCGAGGGCAAGAGAGCCGCGCCTTTCGGCCTTCGGAGGTGCTGGGCCGTGGGTTCAAGGGGGGGCGTGAACACCGCCCGCCGCCAATAGCTTCTTTTCACTTGCATTCCTGCTGCTGGCGCTGGGAGCAGGTAAGCGCGAGGGGGAGGCAAGTGGAGATCCAGGTCCCTCTTTTCATGCATCCGCTCAGTGAGCCTTTCTTTGGAGTTGCCTTTTTTTTCCTTTCTTTCTTTCTTTCGTTCTTTCTCTCTTTCTCTCTTGCTCTTTCATTCTTTTTTCTTTCTCTTTCTTTCTTTCTTTCTCTTGCTTTCTCTCCTTCCTTCTCTCCTTCCATTTCTTTCATTCCCCCTCTCTATTTTTATTTCTCTTTCATTCTCTTTCTTTCTTTTCTCTTTCTTTCTTTCTTTCTTTCCTTCCTTCTTTCTTTATTTCCTTCTTTCTTTCTTTTGTTTCTTTTTCTTTCTTTCTTTCTTTCTTTCTTTCTCTCTTGCTCTTTCATTCTTTTTTTCTTTCTTTTTCTTTCTTTCTTTCTCTTGCTTTCTCTCCTTCCTTCCCTCCTTCCATTTCTTTCATTCTCCCTCTCTATTTATATTTATCTTTCATTCTCTTTCTTTCTTTTCTCTTTCTTTCTTTTCTCTTTCTTTCTTTCTTTCTTTCCTTCTTTCTTTCTTTTGTTTCTTTTTCTTTCTTTCTTTCCCTCTTTCTCTCTTACTCTTTCATTCTTTTTTCTTTCTTTCTCTTTCTTTCTTTCTTTCTTTCTTTCTTTCCTTCTTTCCCTCTTTCCATTTCTTTCATTCCCCCTCTCTCTTTTTATTTCTCTTTCATTCTCTTTCTTTCTTTCTCTTTCTTGCTTTCTTTCTTGCTCTTTTTCTTTCTCTCTTTTACCTTCCCTTCCTCTATTTCTTCTTTTCTTTCTCCTTCCTACCTTCTTCCCTCCCTCCCTTCAGTCCTTCCTCTCTTACTCTCCCCTTTCATAAGTTTCCTTGCTTCCTTTCTCTGTTCCTGTCCCTTCCCCCTTTCTTTCTTTCTTTCTTTCTTTCTTTCTTTCTTTCTTTCCTTCCTTCCTTCCTTCTTTCCTTCCTTCCTTCCTTCCTTCCTTCCCTCCCTCCCTTTCTTGCTTTCCTTCTCCTTCCTCCCTTCTTTCCTCCCTCACTCCCTTCTTTCACTCCTTCCTCTCTTACTCTCCCCTTTCACACCTTTCCTTGCTTTCTTTGCACCCTTCCTCTCTTCCTGTCCCTTCCCTCTTTCCTTCCTTCCCACCCTCCGTCCATTCATTCACCCATTCCTCTCTTGATCACCCCTTTTACCATTCCTTCCTTCCTTCCTTCCTTCCTTCCTTCCTCCTTCCTTCCTTCCTTCATAGCTCGCCCTCGTCTTTCTTCCCTTCCTTCCAGATGGGAGTGCCCCCTCACCTGCCCGACTGCTGGTACCCTGCTTTTTCTCTCCCCTCATCCTTTCCAGCTCCTCGCCAGTGGCTGCCAGGTGTGAGATCCCCCTCCCCTCTCCCCTCGCTAGAAAGCACATGGTTTTGTCAACAAGGCCTCTTCCAAGAAGGGAGAAGTGCCAATGAGCCGTAAATAAGCCATGCTCCGCCTGACCAATGCCAGGAGGCTCTTTCTTTCCCTCGCCGCTCCCGCTTCTTTCTTTCTCCTGGATGAGTCCACACAATCGGCTTAACCCAGTTCCTGAAATAGCCTATGGCAGTGTTTCCCAACCTTGACAACTTGAAGATATCTGGACTTCAACTCCCAGAATTCCCCAGCCAGCATTCGCTGTCTGGGGAATTCTGGGAGTTGAAGTCCAGATATCTTCAAGTTGCCAAGGTTGGGAAACACTGGCCTATGGGACCACCTCGCTTGGCGTGAAGCGGGAAATGATCCCCAGGGGATGGAGTGGCTCGGCAACTTAAAATAGTTTTAAAATGGCGGGGGGGGGGCAGACACTTAGGCTGTATGGGGCCCCAAAATTCCTGATGGTGGCCATAGTTCCCTCTAAGCTGAGCAGTGAGCAATGGCTCACTTAAAAATCATCATCAACTCAGAGTTTTTCAAACCTGCCCAGAAGCCAAGAGGGAAAGAGTGAGAGGGAAAGAGTGCCGCCCAGTCCCAAAGGGACTGCCGCTCAGACACTATACTTTTCCGCCCACCCCCAAAAAAAATTAGAGGGAACACTGATGGTGGCCCTGCCTGTGATCATCGGGCTGCTGCAAAGGTCCTAAGTGTGAAAAGGGCGCATAAGTCACTTTTTTCAGGGCCGTTGTGACTTTGAACGGTCAGTAAATGAACTATTGTAAATCAAGGACAACCTGCCTTTCCCCCTGGATGTTTTCTGTGGAGCTTCAAAATGGACTCCTGATCTGCTTCTAAAAGAGTGCACTGGTCAGACAGATAATCCTCGACTTCTTTTCTGAGTCCTGACCCCAATGTTTCTATTTCCTGAGTAAGACGGTTATTAAATGACTTCTGCCTCACTTTACCACCTTTCTTGCTACAGTTGTTAAGTGAATCCCTGCAGTTGCTTGTCAGAAGATCCCAAAAGATGTTCACATAACCCTGGGACATTGCCACCATCATAACTACGTTGTCAAGTGTCCAAAGTTTGATCCAATAACCCCTTTATTTTTCTAACAAAGTCCTTCCTTCCTAGAAGGAAGAATAGAAAGAGTAAAATGGAAAAGAGGATTAAAGGGGGATACAAAAAATAAAAAAGGGTTCTGTTCAAAGTTCTGCTCAGATTAAAGAAATTGGAGTTTGAGAAGGGTTGTTTGCTCTTTTTTTAACTTTAATTGTTTTTTCTATTTAGATATAGGGATTTAGGGATTTCTTATCTGTTTTAATAAAGTTAGAAGTATTGATTATATTAAGATATGTAGTAACTGATACTGGATTAATGCATAAATGGAATTGAATTTAGAATTGTTGGGGAGATTAATGATATTAATGATTTTTAATTGATTGAAAATAGAGAATATTTAGATTTTTTTCCCTTTTTTCTTTTCTCAAATTGACTGAAATGTAACATTAATAATTAAGTAAGAAATGTAGATAAGTATTAATTGGCTAATTGTTAGATGGGCTGAAATAATTTTTAAATTTTAGATTAGGTAATTGTACTATTTAGAGGGGGGAAGAAGTCTGGAATTTGTATATGTTTATATTTTGTTTTTAATTTTCTTTTGTTAACATCTGATTGGCTATACAAAGTTTTCTTGGTTTATAGAAAAATGTATAAAGAAAGCTAGGGGCAACAACTTGTGTGCCAGCACCCGTGCCATAGGTTCGCCATCACTGGGCTAGATATTGCCTCAATAGTCACCATGGGCTCTGCCTATGAAAAATTTACACTTTGACAAAGGTGAACAATTTTATCATCAAAATGCTGTGCAAAGCACTTCAGCTACCATGTGACAAACCTTGCTGTATAATTATGCTTTTCTCGGAGAATCTTTCAGGATATAGGATAATAATTCCCACCTCTGGAAACTATTGTTTCCACTAAGATTCTTTGGCATACTACTGTTCATAAATAAAATTGAACCAATAAAGTCTAAGGAATAGAGCTTAATGGGACCTCAAGGCTCTGTGAAGTTCACCTACTTTCTACATATGTCAACATCTCCTACTACCAGGTGTGTCAAACTTGGGTCACCATGGCAGCGTCACATGATATATCGGGACTTTTTTCCACTTCGCTAAATGAGATGTGGGTGTGGCCAACATATGATGCATCTGGCTCGTGGGCCAGGACTTTGAGAGCCCTGACATGCTCAAACCATTTGATGGTGTGTGTGCGTGTGTGTGTGTGTGTATAATTTGAGAACCAGTTGTTCAAACATGAATATGGGCACAAAACCAGCAAGTTAACTTTGGGCAAGTCACACTCTCTCAACCCTAGGAAGGAGCCATTACAAACCATTTCTGAAATCATGCAGGACTTGTACAGGAAGTTTCTGAGAAACTGACATAAATGGAAGAAAAAAAATGTGTAAATATACACTGCTTAAAATAATAAAGGGAACACTTTATTTTGTGTTATTTTCAAATAACACATCCTAGATCTATCTGAATGAACTATTCTCCTTGAATACTTTGTTCTGTACAAACTTGAATGTGATGACAACAAAATGAAATTGATTGTCAATCAGTGTTGCTTTCTAAGTGGACAGTTTGATTTCACAGAAGTTTGATTTACTTGGAGTTATATTCTGTTGTTTAAGTGTTCCCTTTATTTTTGTGAGCGGTATATTATATATTATACAAATGTAAAGTAAACCACAGCAAACTCGATTACAGGAAATACAACTTCAGCAACAGAGTGGTCAACACCTCAAATACACTACCTGACTCCCCCAGAAATTTAACCTTAGACTGTCTACTGTTGACCTCACTCCACTCCTAAGGGGTCTGTAAGGGGCGTGCATAAGTGCACCAATATGCCTACTATCTCTGTCCTAATGTCTCATTTTATTCGTATCCATTTTATGTATTAATAGCCATGTTTATACCCATATCTGTTATCCAGTACATGCTTGACTAAACAAACAAACAAACACACATGTTTGTGGTGGGTGTCTAAAAACGTTAAATCAAAGCAACTGGACCAAAGTTTATTAAACAGAGAGATTTTGTTACTCATCCAAGTAACAAACATAAGAAATGGTTCTATTTCACCAAGCCAAGCAGCTTTTATCCACACCAATTGCTTTTGTAACATCTTCACTGGGCCATAAATATATACATGTGAGAATGAGAATTGTGGCAAGTATGTATTAGCCTGCAACTACTGTATTGCTCTTTCTGCATAGGACAATAAAGAAATATGACATTCATAAACTGAAACTTCCGCAGTTCTTTTTTAGTTCTTGAGTAAAAGACTTCATGCATTTCTGATTGTTGTTTCATGATAATTTCTGTTTTAGTGAACTTGCTTGGTCTACTTCCATGATGGAAGTCTTCAAGTAAGTTACAAGGCCGTGTCAAAATACAGTAATAAAGCTATCTGCCTTCATGCAGACAATAATTAATTGTATTCATTTTGAAAACATGTAAAAATATGCCAACCTTCCCAAGGTACAAGATAAGAATATGATAAATGGGGCTTAATGGAGTTAATATTCATAGACGATATATGTCTCACATGCATTTTATTAACTACCATATTGCATGTAATTATGATAGCTGACCTATTAAACCAATTGCCTTGGACATCTTGTAATAAAGAACAAAGCAGAACCTCTGTCTTCTTTCCATCCCCTATCAAATGTGTGAGAAATTATTTAATTTCCTGTGGAATGAAACCAAGTCTTGAAAAGGGAGAAGATGCAGTAAATGGCAATAGATGATGATTTTGCCTTGTGTGCAAGCAAGAAAAATGGACTTTCTTAAACATGCCATAACTCACTAAAAATAAATTCAGATAATTGCTTCAGTGAAGTTAAAATTATCTGTTAAAAATAGAGTATTGATATTATTTTCCCCATATGCAATATGCAAAAAAGAGAGAGATAGACTTAAAGCTATTTTTGCTCCATGTTAAAACTGTGTTTTTTTAAAGTGAGGAAAACCTGTGTTTAAAAATGATGCCCCCCTATTGAAAAAAGAAAAAGTCCTTTCAAAAGACTGGTTGACTCATTCCTTGCACTTGTCCGCTTGGAAATTTAGACTAATTTTTCTTAAAAACCCTGCTGTTCTGTTTGAGTCTGTGCAACACGAAATCAAAGTTTGAGACCCCGTAAACAATTTTTCTTGCATTTCTGAAACTTGAAATTTCATGACTTTTCATCATTTCAGGGGTTCTCTCTATGAGAATTTTTTTGGGGGGGTGGGGGGCTTAGTTTTTGCTGGGCAAAAAAAGGCACACTTGTACTGTTTACGAGTCTGTGTGACTAGCACCGAAAATTCTTTATTTTGCTTATATTTGGTCAATTTGAAAACTTCTTTCCCTTGCAAACTAGGTTGAACATTTCTGCACACAATGAAATGAAAATTGAAATAAAAAATAATGCTTATGGGTTTATTTTGTTCATAAAAGCACGCACGCCCCCTTTTTGTGTGTTTTTTTTAAATTTAGAGATAGTTTAGCCTGCAAAATGTGTACAATTTTACTAAATTTGGTGTGGGATTACTAGTTTGAACATTCCTGATCATAAGAAAAATATAAATGAAGTGAAAAATATGGTGCTTATTGGGTTTTTTAATCAGAAACAACCCCCCCCCCCCCCCCGCTGCTTGCAACCATTTTCACTTTAATTTTTTTTAGGCTACAAATCTGAAATATTTTTCATATCTTAGGCATTCATTTACTCAATTTAACATTGCTGATCATCATAAAAATATTTTTTTTTGGGGGGGGGGACTTTTTTCTTGGCAAAAAACCCTCATTTCATTATATGCAGAAATATTCAACCTAGTTTCCAAGGGAAAGAAGTTTTCAAATTGACCAAATATAAGTACTTAAAATAAAGAATTTTCGGTGCGAGTCACACAGACTCGTAAACAGTACAAGTGTATAGTGGTTTTGAACAGAGCAGCAGGGTTAAAAAAAAGAAACCATTCTTTCGTTAAACAATTTCAAAGAGCACTCTAGTGATATGGCAAGAAAGGCTGCCTAACCCAAAGGTGGTTTTCTTTAAGAGCAATTGAACTTTCTGGATTTTTGTTTGTTTGAAAATGTTTCACTTCTGTTCCAAGAAATATATTTGCTTATAACAGGAGTGGGATTCAGCTGGTTTGGACCAGTTTGGGCAAACTAGTAGTTACCACTTGCGGGTGGACCTGCCCACCCGCTCTGGTGCTATGTCATTCTATTTAGCCACATTTTCTAAGCCACGTGCATGCTTGTGAGCAAAGCACATGTGCGAAAGGCCTAGTTATGCATGGAAGGCATTCATGAGAGATAAACCAGCATGTGCATGCATTCACATTTTTGGTGCTGAGCAAACTGGTTGTTAAATTATGTAAAACCCACTTCAGGTTTCTAAATGATTGGTGGAGAATGGAAGGATTTATATTCTTTGCCGTCATCTGGTCATTAGCACTCTTTCTGACTGTCATTGGGGTTTATCTCTATCCTCAGAATCAACTGAATCAGAGTGTATGGGAACTTCTTGCTTCTGCCACCTGCTTGGACTAGATGATCTCCAAGGCAGTAATGAGCTGCTGCCCCCATGAGGGGGGTGAGAATGCAGTGGGGATATGCACTATTTATTGAATGCACTATTTATGCACTATTTATTGAATACTTAATAGGTTTTTTATTGTCTTTCCTTAAGTATAATCCTTAATGACTTTTAAAATAGGAAATAATTAAATAGTTTGTTTTTACCCATTTAATCATTTTAATCATTATCTAGAACTGAACTTTTATAGCAATTAAAGAAAATTGAGCTACTTGCCTAATCTGTTATCATACTGAACCTTGTGGGTTCAGTACAAAACCTTAAAATGTTACTGTGCTCCTCAACAAATAATGCTGCCTATCATTTGTCCTTTTTGTGGCTATTCAAATAATGTGACTTAATCAACTGAAAAAGAGTCCAAGCACCTATTTGAAAACTTATCTTGGTCAGTAAGCCTCTCCCATCCAATCACATGATCTTTAAGCCACACCCCTCTGGTCAAATGATTGTTAAGCCACTCCCGCCTGGTCACATGGCTGGCAAGCCACTCCTACACAGTCACATGACCACCAAGCCACAACCACAAAATAAGCCAAACACACAGTGTGACAGTAAAATTTTTGGCAGCCCATCACTGCTCCAAGGTCCCTCCCAATTCTATTCTTCTATGTTCTATGACAGGGACCAAAGAGAGATTGTGGTTAATCAATGTTGTTTTCTTGCTGATTCCTTTTGAAATCAATCAAGTGACTGCAACTAAGAAGAGATTGTGATTCAATATTGTAATATACCGGAAGGCCACTAGGGGCCGCTCTAGGAGTGGGAACAATAGGAGTCTGTGATTGGTTGAACAGTTTTGACAGCTGGCTATAAAAGTGAGCTGTCAAACAAGAGTTACCTCCGTTCACATTATGTAGTGTTATTGTGTTGCTGTTATGTTCATATATTAAAGCGTTCACTTAGCTTCTTTCGTGGAGTAGCCTCAGTAATTGCACCCATCCTGATGAGCTATACAGCAAATATTATTTTCTTGATCATTCCTTTTGAGTAAACATTCATCCAGGTAGTCATACTGCAATCTTATGAATAGTAGTGGCATGTAGAACTAAGCAGGGAGTATGTGCTTTTACTTGAGTTATTCTTTCAAAATTCACCACACCTCTATTTTATCAAGGTCATAGTCTTGTAGATAATAATTTTATTATACCCAAATAGCAGTAATAACAGACACAAGAGACTCAGTAAAGAGATGGAGCATTGCTAACGTGAAGTGGAGAAATTTTTCTATAAGCAGTAACTGAAGTGTGAAATCTGAATTTGGCTGTTTGCTAGAAGACCTTTCATTATCCAACAAGGTAACATCATCAGTGCTAAGGAGTGTGAGGTTTTCTCTCTGTCCTGCCCGTATTGCTGATGTATGTTTTCTCCACGGTAGTTCCTTAAATAGGGTTGAAGTATACACAAAAGTCAAACTTGACACAATTAGCTTGAATTATTATTAAAGTGCCTAAGAGGTTATTAGCAAGAAAAGTCTGTGAATTGTAAATTTTGCTGATCTTGACTTATCCAACAATTCCAAAGTTATTTTTTTCTTTAAACAAAAAAAAGCGGGGGGGGGGGGCATGGGGAAATAATATAATTCAGGTTGTAGAGGAAAGGCTGTGAAATATTTCAATATAAAATGAACAAGTAATAGTTGCCTTTATTCCAACAAAGACTATAGACCTTTGTTTTAATAAGCCAATCTAACCTTGGCAGCTGAGAAAAAGAAAAAGAAATTTGCAGTTAATCAAAATGATGATGATAGCAATTACTGGCAGTGGGAGAAATTGGTTTTCATATTTTAATGTGATCTTACGCAACTCAAACTTTTTGAACCTATATACAGATTGGAGCACAATTATACTCAGAACTGTGTTTTTATAAAAGCTGTAGCTTAACAGATACACATTTTAATGGATCTTGGTTCAACTGGCTTTATAAGAGACATTTTCTGTCTCTGCAAAATAGACAAAGCCCACTGTATTCAGAGGCATTATGAAGATTTGGGTGAAGTTACATAAAGGACATACAGGTAGTCCTCAACTTTAAACCACATTTGAGCAAAAAATTTATGTTTCTAAGCAAGATAGCTGTTTTGCCCCATTCTGTGAAATGCTGCAGCTGTTAACTTAGTAATGCAATTATTAAATGAATCTGATTTCCCCACTGAATTTGCTTGTCAGAGGGCCACAAAAGATGATCACATGACCCCAGGATACTGTAACTGTCATATATATGAACCAGTTGCCAAGCATCCACATTTTCATCACATGACCATGGGGATACTGCAACGGGCATGAGTGTGAAAAATGGTCCCAAGGCACTTTTTTCAGTGCTGTTGTAACTTTGAACAGTCAATGAATGAATGCTTGTAAGTTGGGGATTATCTGTAAATTCAGATTTAATCAGTGAAGGGCTACCAAACTTTTTACTACCACACTGTGGGCGTGGCTTATGCATTTTCTTTCAACATCTTTCAGTGCAAATTGGGCGCTCTGGGGTGCAGCTCCATTTTTGGACAGCTTAACACCACTGCATTCCCTCCCATCTGGGCAGTAGCCTACTCCTGGATTCAATGGAATTTGGGTTAATGAGCCCTGAGACAATGGCTGGGGTGTGTCTCCCCATATTCCGTTCACCACCTCCATGGCTGCTTGCTTCTCTTGCACCTAAACTTAGGGGAGACGGCATCCCCTCCTCCTGGAGCCCATTATGACACAGAGCATCGGCTGCAGCCGGCTGGCCCAACCAGTGTCTTGGTGCCGAGAAAGGACATGTGTCTCCCCCCTGTGTCCTATGTGTGCACAGCACCAGCAAGGGCTGGAAAAAGAAGCAAGTGGAGATGTGCTTCATCCCTGTTCTGGAATACAGAGTAAGTTTCCATCCAGCACAGTCATCCTACTCTTCTCAGGGCAGGTGAGGAGTGAGAGAGAGGGCTGGGGCCACCCACTGTTGGGATGATCTGTCAGGGAGCTGCAGGAGAGGGTCCAAAAGCCGCATGCAGCTCTAGAGCTGCAGATTGCCAACCCCTGCCTTAGTGTCATGATACACAAAGGCAGAATGAGAAAGTTTTAGTTGCTGAACTCATATATCTCTGATGATCCCTGAGTTGCTTTTAGTATAGAGTCCTCATATGAGGTGAAGAAGACTTCATGATTAAGCCATGGAGGAATCCCTACTTTTGTAATCCTTGGCTGTAAAGGTCCCAGGATTTAGAGAAATACGGGTAGTCCTGGATTTACGACAACTGAGCCCAAATTTCTGTAGCTTAAGGGAAACATTTGTTAAATGAGCTTAGCCTCACTTTACATTTCTTGCCACAGTTGTTAAGCGAGTCACTGCAGTTGTTATATTAGTCACACAATTGTTAAGGGAATCTGGCTTCCCCCTTGACTTTGCTTGGCATGAGGTCACAAAAGGGGACACAGCAAGGGCCATAAATATGAATCAGTCACCAAGTGACTGTAAACATGGCGATGCTACTGCATCCCCATGGTTACACTTACAATGGTTGTAAGTGTGAAAAATGGTCTTAAGTCATATTTTTCAGTGCCATTGTAAGCCGTAGTGGGATCCTGCTGGTTCAACAACCTTTTCAGTGATTGCATATGTGCCTGATACATACTGCATGAGCATGTGCAGGTTTACGAAAACTTACTTTCCTTGTTAGTGCTGGGGAGAAATACAGCTGAGGTCCAGCAATCAGCTCTGCCATGTGAATCAGCTGAGATGATATAGGTCAGTAAAGCGCTGGGGCGGGAAAGTGGGCCCACCTGATTGTTGGAGCAAAGTGGTTTATTCCCAGCTGATCATCGGAACATGCAGTTTGCCTGAACCAGTCTGAACTGGTAGAATCCTGCCCCTGCTTGTAACTTTGAACAGTCACTAAAATGAACTAGCAAGGACTACCTGTAACTGTGATAAATCCTGATATTCAAAGACTTCCCCCTTCAAATGTACATGTATATCAGGTGTCAGACTGGCAATCCACCGGCTGGATGCATCACACACAGGCCACACCCTCCACGAAGGGAAAAATGTTGTGACACATCATGTGACGGCAACATGATGCGACAAGTTTATTTACTTACTTACTTACTTACTTACTTACTTACTTACTTACTTACTTATTAGATTTGTACGCTGCCCCTCTCCACAGTTTGATATCTATGATGTATATCAGGGCTAGTAAGAACAGAACAGAACAAAAGTATTACTGTCTGATTTTGGCCAGAAGCAAAACTTCTATTTAGTGTAATGAAGAACAGCACCTGAACTTTTGCTCCACCTGAATGGAAAAATGGAAGAGATTGTATAGAACATGGGTGTCAAAGCCACCACGTCACATCACTGTCAGGTGATGTTTCATGATGTTTTTCCTCTTACTTTTTTGGGGGGGGCTGGAGCTGGAGTGGGCGCGGCCTGAGTGTGGCACATTCATCCCACAGGCTGCCAGTTTGACACTCCTGGCATAGTTAACATTAGAAAAGAAAAAAACCCATATGTTCATAGTACTTTCTGAATCCTATCCTCATTAGGCTACTTTATGACGAAGCAACCATTAGGTTTTGTAGCCTATTCCTTTGTCTAGATTCCTTTTGAGTTGTGTCTACACCATCTGCTTCTTGGTGTGACTTTTAAACAGGCAATGTGCCTGAAGCCCCATTCCTAAACATTCCAGTCAACCAAAAGTGATGGTCTTTCCTCATTTAACCTACATGTTTTGTTTCTTGCAGCTCAGGGCAAGATCCAAAAGTAAGTTAGTTAGTTAGTTAGTTAGTTAGTTAGTTAGTTAGTTAGTTAGTTAGTTAGTTAGTTTGTTTGTTTGTTTATTATTCATTCATTCATTCATTCATTCATTATTAATTTGATTTCTATGCCGCCCAATCCCAATGGGGCTCAGGGCGGCTTACAACAATATAAAAAATAAAATTACAATAATAAAAGAAGTCAAATATAAATATTAAAACAATAAAATCCCAATTATAAAACATATAAATATATATAGTGATACCTCTTCTTATGAACCCCTCTTCATACGAACTTTTCATGATCCGAAGCCGGTGCTTAAGGTTTTTTTGCCTCTTCTTCTGAACTATTTTCACCTTACGAACCCGAGCCGCCGCCGCTGGGATGCCCCGCCTTCGGACTTCCATTGCAAGCCGAAGCACTGGGATTCTCCTGAGGCTCCCCTCACTGAGAAACCCCACCTCCATACTTCCATTGCCAAAAATCCCTTCATTTTTGCTGGCGCTACTTTGAATCCCAACGAGGGGAGCCTCAGGGGAATCCCAGTGCTTCGGCTAGCAACGGAAGTCCGGAGCCATGGATTCCCAGTGGCGCAAGGCAAAAGGGGTGACTTTTGGGATGGGGTTGCATACATTATTTGCTTTTACCTTGATTCCTATGGGGAAAATTGCTTCATCTTACAAACTTTTCATCTTATGAACCTGGTCACGGAATTAAGTTTGTAAGATGAGGTATCACTGTATACATATATACATTATATAAATAGATCTATCCTAGTCTCCCTTAATTTTCAAATTCAGCAAAAAAAACATGTGATATATATATATATATATATATATATATATATATATATATATATATATATATATTTGTTTTCGTAGATTTTCACGGGTACAGGTAGGACGGTCTTGGCATATTTGGGGTTCTTCCCATGTAGGATTTGGAAATTTCTGGTGACATTTCAAAAAGGTCCCCCTCGTCATCTTCAGGCTGGTGCTTCTGTCCTTGTTCTAGGGCGAACACGGACAGAAGCACCAGCCTGAAGATGATGAGTGGGACCTCATCGAAATGTCGCCAGAAGTTTCCAAATCCTACACGGGAAGAAACCCAAATATGCCAAGACCATCATATATGTGTGTGTGTGTGTGTATTCATGGGTATAGGTATGTAGGTTGATAGACTCCTGGCAATGTTTCGACTCCTCTTGACATTACAGCACAAATCCAAAGACAACAGCCTAAAGATGATGAGTGGGACCTCGTCAAAACGTTGCCAGGCCCCGAATATGCCTAGACCTACATATATGCAGTATATATATACACACAAACACGATTAAAACATTTGTGCATCCATATGGCACAGGGAAGATTTCTTCCTCATTATCTACTACTTCTCAGTTGCTCAAGATTATAATTAGTTTACCAGGCTGTCATGTCCAACTAAAAGCTTGAATTGCTACCATAGTTCATCTAATGTGTCTAATGACTCTGTTCAGTAAAAGTACAAAGCAAACAAGCAGGGTGGATCAGGCAATGCAATAAAATGTCACAATCTAGACTACCTCCATATCTTGCAGGCTCAAGAAAAGGCATCCATGGACCACCCTTTGTTTGCTCACTTCCAATTTAGTTTACCAAAATAATATATATATATATTTTAAAAAGAGATTATTTGATTAGACCATCTCTCCCATCTGCCCTGTATTTTCAATACACTAAGAAAGATTCTCCCTCTTACATTTGCATGTTCAATCGTCGTGTAAAAAGAGACATACAGCGGATGCGAGTAAAGTCTCTCCCAAGCCCCACAGAATCTGGTCATTCTGTGAGCTCATCTACAATCAGCTGCATGAGGGAACTGTAAACCTGGGGCCATTTTCATACCAGCTGGGAAACCTTATACATAATGGGCGTATTGGAAATAGAGCTAAAGAAACTGGTTGTATTTTTCCATGATAAAATAAAGATAAAGAAGTCCCTGCAGATTTTACTCCGCTAAAGATTTCTGACTATAGAGGGCAGTGCTCATCTCTGTTTCAAGGCCAATGAGCCAGCACTGTCCGAAGACATTTCCAAAGTCATGTGGACAGCATGGTGTCAAAGGGTACTGTGACCTTCCTAACAAAGTGGTACCTATTTATCTAAACGCATTGGCATGCATTTGAACTACTAGATTAGCAGGAGTTGAAGTGTGGATGGGAGCTCACCCTGTTCTTGGCACTTGGGTCTTGAACCTGGGCTGTTGGCTTTCTAGCAGACAAGCTCAGTTTCTTAACTGCTGAGGTACCATACCATCCATTATCAATGATATGAATGCAAATACGGAGAGGGGTGGCATACAAATCCAATAAATAAAATAATAAATAAAATAAAGACAGACATTTTCTCACTAAGAATGAAGATATGCATGATCACAAAGGAGGATGCTTTTCTAATATTCTAATTTATATTTCTAAATTGACACCTCTATTATAATCAAAATGGCATTTTTAAAAAAAAAAACCCAAAGACATGCAAATACAGTAGCATCTTGGAGAAGATGGACTAATCTGAGTCAGATAGACAGATTCCCTTGGCATAGATACTGCTTTCAGGAATATAATTGTGACAAATCTAAGCCCAGTGTGAAAAAGAAAATACACAGTGTTTCAGAAGTCTGCTCTTCTTTGAGAGGGATTTTTCCCTTTAAATTTTATTGTTTTATTTGTTTTATTAGTGAATTTTGGCATTCCAAAAGGCAGAAATTTGAGCTTGATGCATTCGTTGGAAAAGTTGAGACCATGTTGTAGGTGCAACCATAAATGGGTCCCCCTGGAAAGAGATGATGGGTTTAGCCAAACAAATATTCCTATTTTAGAAGACAAACAAGTAAGTTTGTTTCTTGCTACCCCCTAGCTTGCATACACACCTCCACAAACACAGAGATACCTGAATACGTTCTGCCACCACTGTCTAACTTTATCTTTATTTGATTTTTTTTTACAGCAAGCATCACATTTCCAAACAAAACACTGAGTTCCAATCATGCACCATTTTAGTTCACCAATTTAATTTTCTTCTAATGCCTCTGGCAGTCCAAAGGGAGTCCAGAAATATGCCTGGTAATAAAAATTATGTTGGATGCTGGTGCTTTGCTGGGAAACTTTCTGAACTCCCTCTTTTTTTAATTAAAAAATTCTTATTATTTTAATCAAAAGTCAAGTGTAGCAGGGTGGAATGGGATAACTTGGCACAGCCAACTCACCATGATCAACTTGCTATGGGACAACTCATCATGGGCAACTCACCATGGGACAACTTGATATGGGACAACTTAACAATTCAATCTAATTATAAAACAATTTTTTAAAAAAAAAAAATGAATTTTTGTCATTCACATTTCGTTTTGTCCCTCCTTTTGCATCCTTTCTTTAAACGGATGGTGAAAAAATGGTGGATATTCCACCATTTTTTGGATTTTAGTGTACTTTTGTCTTGCGGCAAGTTGTCCCACAGCAAATTGGCCATGGCAAGTTATCCTGTGGTGAGTTGGCTTTAGCAAGTTGGCCACAGAGCAAGTTGGCTGTAGCAAGTTGGCTGTGATGAGTTGGCCATGGCAAGTTAGCTGTGGCGAATTGTCATAGACCCCACAGAGTGCCCGATCGAGTTCACCACAGAAGGTGTCTGAAGGTGGTGTATTTTATGAAGGTGTATAAAATCACAAGTGCAGAGCATTACATACTGGGATACATTGGGTACAGATATTAGCTTGAGGCAACTCCTCATTGCATGGACATGGAAGTTTTCCTGGCAGCAACTTGTAAGTGGCTTACAATTCTTCTGGGATCTTTTTCTTTGTTTCTTTTTTCTTCCTTTTTTATTTTCACCTCTAATCTATATTACATGTATTCCCTAGCAGTCTTTCATCCAAACAATAACCATGACTGAACTTTCTTAGCTGGGGGGAATGGGGGAGGGGGTAGCATAAGCCAATGCTGGAAGAATTTTGTCATCTAAACATTGCCTTTATTTTGAAGTATAATCTCCCAATTGGAGAAAAAGGCTGTATTGTCCAGGAATATTTACAATTAGGGATTTTAGATATGGGAGCTGTAGTAGCACAGTGGTTGGAATGCAGTATTTTAGGCTAACTCTGCCGACTGCCAATAGTTCAATCCTGACTCTTACTGAGGTCAGTAAAATGAAGACCCAGATTGTTGGGGGCAATAGGCTCACTTAGAAAGGGCTGAAAAACACTGTGAAGCTGTATACAAGTGTAAGGGCTATTGTTATTGCTAGTGCTAAGTATATATGGCAATGAAATGCAATATTCACAATCCTAAATTTACATTATAACTCAGGTATTCAAATGTCCTCCCAAAAATAGGTATGAAAAGAAACCATAGCCACTTGATACATGAAAACAATCCATACTTAGATAATATAACAATATATTTTGGGGAACCGATCAGAATAGAAGTCTGCACATTTTTCAGCATGTCTATGGGCCTTGTGCGTGTCTGTTCAATAGTGTTGAAGCAAAATCAACAGTGTGTGGAATAATGAGAGAGAAAATGCACATAGATATTCCATCCCTCTCTTTAAAATTGTTATTACAAATATTTCACTCAAACAAATATCCTGAGCGCAGAAAACACACAATCTTGCAATCCCATAAAATACATAAGCCTTATCATCACCAAAGAACAGAGATGGCTGAGTCCTTTCTTTAAATATCAATGTTTCTGTTCTAGCTTTTTCTTGGAACACAGTGTCCTTGGAGACTTGCTTAAGGTCATCCTGCAAGTTCATATCAAATGCAATATTTGCACTGGGCAATTCTTGGTTCACAGCTCTGATCTTTATCCACCATCTGCTACTAGGCTGCTATCTATTTCTCTGGTTGGATTTATTTCTCAGCATGGAGTTTACCTGTAAATTTACTGATAAATTACCTACAAATTTGAAAACTGGATTTTACATGTACAGTGTTCCCTCGATTTTCGCGGGTTCGAACTTCACGAAACGTCTATACCACCACTTTTCAAAAATATTAATTAAAAAATACTTCGTGTTTTTTTCCACTATACCACACTTTTTCCCATCCAATGACGTCATATGTCATTGCCAAACTTTCGTCTCCCTTTAAAAAACATTTTTTTAAAATAAACTTTAATAAATAAACATGGCGAGTAATCATCTAAATAGTTGCTAAGGAAATGGGAAATTGTAATTTAGGGGTTTAATGTGTTAAAGGAAGACTTGTGATACTGTTCATAGCCAAAAATAGTGTATTTACTTCCGCATCTCTACTTCGCGGAAATTCAACTTTTGCGGGCATTCCCCACGAAAATTGAGGGAACACTGTATTCCATACTACACCAGAGCTTGGTTTTAATTACAGATCTTGTTATTATGTTAATAATATCTATGAGGTCCTATTCTTTCTATAAATCACTGCTTATATGCAAAACATTGTTTCTGAAATGAAGAAATGCCTATTGTATGTTTTTTTTAAAAAAAAACAGTAACCTTTGAAAATAAGTAATAACCGCATGATGTATTGCATAAAAGCTACAGTCACTGCTTCATCTGGGTTTTGGCTCCTGCTAGATCCCTGTTCACATTTTGATCAATTTTCCAATCAGCAGCACCATTGTGTTGATTTTTGTTTTCCAAAAAAGGCATCCTCTTTGGGATGTGTTTTTCCTCCGAAATACTTCAGGCCACTGGCAGTAAAAAGATTTAAGGCTGCTGTCTCATAAAATACAGTAGAACCTGGGAATTGATGCTTTATCCATGGCAATGTGAATTCCTCTTTCCTGTTGCTTGCAATAAATGTTGGGATTAACTTGTTTTAAGAAAGAAAAAAAAGAGAGAGAAATAAAATCTTTTTTTTAAAAAAAAAGTTCCATGCAATGAGGGGAAAAAGTAGAGTCTTCAGAGAAGGGCACCATATAAATCCAATCATTCATTCAATCAATCAATCAATCAATCAATCAATCAATCAATCAATCAGTAAATAAATAGAACTAGATCCATAATATTACAGGTTATATAATCCAAGAGGAATGGTATGAAGATATTATATTATGAATGAAGGCAAATATACATCATCAGTTAATCAACAGGAATGCTGATTTACCACCAGCCTATCAAGAGATGGGTGGCACAAGCAAATGACAGCTAATGACCTAATAACCATCCATCCAAACATCCTAATTGACATCTAAAAAGTCACAGGCACCATATTAAATACCACACAGAGAATGGCATACACTCTGCTAGACAGACATTCCCTGAAGATTGACTTCAGCACGAGTCCAAAAGTTCATAAGACAAAACCTCTGGTCCCATTGATTGACCCAGATTGGATTCTGCAGAGATTATATTGTACTCTGCCCAGAGCCCCTCTGGAAGGAAAATAGATGTCTAAGAAATACAAAATATAAATAATATAAACAAATAATAACAATTAAATAAGGTCTGCCTGCCTGCCTGCCTGTCTGTCTATCTTCCTACCTACTATCATCTGTCTGTCTGTCTGTCTGTCTGTCTGTCTGTCTGTCTGTCTGTCTGTCTGTCTGTCTGTCTGTCTGTCTATCTATCTATCTATCTATCTATCTATCTATCTATCTATCTATCTATCTATAGAACCTAGCTATCTTTGTTTCTGCTTCATGTTATGTACTAAGTGCCTAAATCCACAAATAAACAGAAGAAAGGGAAACTCAAAAGAGAATTCTTTGCTCCAGTGGAGTTAATGACAAAACGTCATCTAACCTAAGGGTGAGCCGTGATGCTCAGATCTAAAAATATATATTAAAAAAACATTATTTTTCTTTCTCTTTCTTCTTTTTATCCCTAAATTATGGGATATTATTTTAATTTTTTTATTTTTCCTCTTCTCTCTTTTGTGTCTATCACTCGTCTACCTGTCACACACTCTACTTTATCTGTTTAATATTAATAAGTAAGTATTAAGTAGTGTTGGCCGAACCGAACCCGCACAATTCGGGTCCGTACCGAATTTTGTGGTGTTTGGCATGCCGGACCCGAACCCGATTTTTTTAAAAAAACCTGTGCTTTCGGTCGGTGTTTGTGCCGAACACCGCGAAATCCACTGGCCAGCTGTCATCTGCTGAGAAGAGGAGGAGGAGCTGGGTGCCGGTGGCGGTGGAGGAAGGTGAACACCGGGGAGCTGTCAGCCGCTCGGGAGGCTGGGAGGGAGGCACAAAAGGAGCTGGAGAATCCCTCCCACGAAGAGATTCTGGGGGCAGAGCTTTGATATCCCATACAGTGGCAGGTTGTTAAGGACGCCAAAGTGATCACTTCCTGGATTCCATGGAATCCAGGAAGTGATCACTTTGGCATCCTTAGCAACCTGTCGGTATACATGACATTAAAGCTCCACTCCCGGAATCTCTTCATGGGAGGGATTCCCCAGCTCCTTCAAAGGGAGAGGTGATCAACTTCCTCCCCGCTCAGCTTTAGACAGCACCATCCTCTTTTCCTTTTCCTCCTCTGTTGGCAAACAGCTCCCCTGCCCCACTCAGCCAGCCCCTCCCCTCCAGCCCCTTGCATCGGCAGCTGGAATCCTGAGGCAAGCTAGGGAAAGGAGCCGTGTACCCATCTTCCCCATCCAAATCTTCTGTCCATTTCCTCCCTTGCCCCCCCCCCAGTCAGTCAGGGCTGCAGCAGGAATCACTGAGAAAGATCAGCTACTGTCTGACAATTTTTTATTATCTAATTGTCGTAATATATCAGTATTTTAACATGCTACCCTTATACAACAATACAGCTTTGTTTATTCTTAGCAGACAAGCTTTCTCATAATTTCCACTTTATTGTGTATTTTAAATATGGTCTGTATTCCAATTCTGACCTGCTGTTTTTATTTTTCCTCTCTTTTGTGTCTATTACGAACTACTGTCACACACCCTCCTTCATCTGTTTAATATTCTTACCGTAATACATCTGCATCTGATCATCAACCGTAATAAATGGTTTGTACCTGTGTTTTCAAGAATGACAGGTCTATGCTGCTCCACCATCCAGAATCACCCCTATTTAATGGAATTTCTAAATCAAAGAAGGGCAGTTTTTTCATGCTAAGTTTTGAGAAGATGGATGAGAAACTTAACAATTCACAAAATGGCTGCCATGATGTTTTCTCTGTGTTATGAAACCTCCCAATTACCAAAAGATGAACTAGCCTCTCAGGATACTTTCCACCATCCGGGGGCGACTTTTGCTACAAATAAATATAGTTTTGCTTCCTTTGCAATAAGTACACATTCCTTCCCTTTGCCTTTCCTCCTCCTCCTCCTCTTCTATCATCTTCATCATCACTGTCATCATCATCCTCTGTCAAAAGAGCTGCTGAGATTGCATTCAGAGTGCTATTTTTACATTAAAAAAAAAAAACCTGCTTGGTTTTATCGCCATTTTTGCCTTCCTGGTTTTTTTAGCATGCAAGGCAATTTGCATGAACATTCCGTTGCTGCACTAGGCATCTTTACAGCTCGTCTGTATGAACCCTGACATCTTCAATCAGAAACAATGTCATCAACAACACCCTTAATGATTAATAAGCAGTGAGCAAGAAGAGAATGTGTAACACATTATTTAAAATAAAAAAAAGAGGAGGACAAGGAGGCGGAGGAATCAGTAGCAGCAGCTCTTTTCACACAATCGCCTCCCATTTGCATCCAATGTGCTTAGTAAGGGCATGATGCGCATACATATCTCTGTGTATCTGTATGCATTAGGACACATGCACTATCACAAACTTGATTTTCAGCATTAGCTTCCTTTTTCTCCTTTCAGTCTTTCCAGTGCTGCATCGGGAAAACAAATACAGGATTCTTTTCACATAAGAAGTAAAACACTTCTTGCAATAATGTTGTGGGGTTGTTGGTTGTTGGTTTTTTGGGGTTTTTTTGCCCTTCTTCAGCGCCCTTGTAAACCTGAAGAAGTTAACCTGGAATTCCCACTTGGTGCTTAGATAAAAACTCCATGTTACATAATGAGTTCTCTTGGGATTCTAGAGGAGTCTTCCCCAATATGTTTCAGATGTATTAGGACTATACATCCCACAATATTTAGCCAGCAATTATCTGTGTTGAAATTTCAACTCACCTGGAAACCCCAGTTGGGAAAGTTTATTGTGAGATGTTTCAGAAGCAGTCTGAGATCTTAGACACCAACAAACTATGAGTTGCAACACTTGATTGCTTAAAAAAAAAACCTGTTTGAAGCAATACATAGCATCATACATGTCATGCAAATATTATTTAGTTATTGCTTCCCTCCACCTCTTCATAGTTTCTGTCTCTCACATCTTAAAGAAGAAAGCCAACAGACCAAAAGCATTTAACTGACAATTCAATGTATTGTCTAAATCCAAAATATGGATAAGTGACCAAGTGCAGCATATTGTGTGATTCTCATGACCATGGAAACTGTTTTCAGACAATGCTGGTTCCCTCAGCTAAGAAATGGAACTGAACATTCCCCAGTAGAATCCATTAGACTGAGTGGATTTTAGTCAGCATTATTGAACTAAAATTTGTCCATTCAGAACTAATTTTCTGCAGGAAAAATAGAACCTGTAACAAAATCTTGCAGAGAAAGGAATTCCAGTCTGAAATGTCCTTGTCTAAAATAATGTTGTAGACTTATGCAATACCTGGCAATTGGAAGGAGAGCAGATCAGAATGTCAAAATCCAGAGAACCACTAGATGGCAATCAAGAATATCCATTAGCATCCACCTGGTAGAGATAGTCCTCAGTAGTGTTGGACGAACTGAACTCACACAATTCGGGTCCGTAAAATTTTTTAAAACTTCGGGCAAAGTTCCGGTCGCATTCGGCATTCAGTCACCTCGGCTGGCCAGGAAGTGACGTCTCCATGATGTCAAAGTCCCGCCCCTGGAATCCCATCGTGGGGAGGGTGGGGGTGGGGGATTCCCCTCTGCCTGCCACCGCCCCCCTCCCCTTTGATGTCAGAAGGAGGATGGGCACGCACAGTGTGTGTGGGAAGCATTTCTCCATTGAGAAAGTAAGACGGTGGCAAGTTTCTCAGCGCGTTAAAGCTGCCACTGTGGTGGTCCCTGGAGAAACTTGAAGACAGGAGGGCAGGGCCAGAAGGGTTCGGCGGGTTCAGGTTTGGGTTCCACGAACTTGCCTGAACCAGCCGCCAAGTTCGCACGAACCCGCCGAACCCGAATTTTGTTGGGTTTGCCCAACACTAGTCCTCAGTTAACAATTGTAGTTAGGATTGGCAACTTTATTGGTAAGTGACATAGTCATAAAGCAAAAAAATAAAAATAAAAATCAGATGACCACACCAGAGGTGGGTTCCTCCCAGTTCCTCCTGGATCTATGGAACTGGATGTAACATGGCAACCTGAGTGCTGGCATGACCCAGGCCTGCCACACTCCTGAACCAGCTCTCTTGGTGGCACCATAGGTGCAGCCATCTTGGGGGTTTTTCTGCGCTGTTGTTCTGCCCCCGCTACTGACCAGAAAGAACCAGCATTGTCTGAAAACAGTTTCCATGGTTTTTAGTTCTGCGTGTGTGCAGAAGCTGTTTTTTTAGCACTGAACTGGCAGAAAAAAACCCCAAGAACTCACCCCTGGACCACACCTACTTACAATGGCAGTCCTAATTGCAGCTTCTCCATTGTTGGAAATTGTCAGTGAAGGCTGCAAATGGTGATGACTATAGAATGTTGCAACTACTGTAATACAGTTGCCTAGTCTTCAGATCACAATCATGGGGGGTTTTTTTCCCTTGAGAAAGAAGATGTTTTGCTTCTCACCCAGAAAGGTTCATCGGTTCTGGCAGGATGATGGAAGTGATGTTTGGATTAATTCTGACAGGATGGGGGAAAGGGGAGTTGGAAGGATCATATACCATGATATGATATAAGAATAGTGGAGGCACATTACTGGAAATTCAATTCAGATCATGATCTTGCTGTCATGTGGGTACTGAACATCTCCTGCCAGCTGCATCACCAACAACATCTAAGACATTTACCCAAACAAGAAGGCAGCAAGAATAAAGCTTTCTCTTTCAAGATGGACAGGACATGAATGGAGCACATTGAGGGCTTGTCCCCAAAAATCTAGAGGTATATAACTCTGCTCAGTAAAGAGACTCCATTGCTAGAATTGATTTGAAGTCTGAGATTAAACTTTTTCAGTAGAGGAGACAGCAGTCCCCTGTCTATGGTCCCGGTTTCATTGCTTAGCTGCCAATGCCATAAAAACGTTCCTTTTAATTTCATTTTTAATTATTCACCATTCATCAGAACCCAGCTCATCAAAAAAACACATCTAGCACTACTGCTGCTTCAAATTCACATCCTGCTTATATATCCAGAACTAATTGTGACCCAAAGATCTAGCGTGTGCATCATTTCTATTTTGCCCAGAAGAAAAAAGAAGAATAAAAACAAGATCATCTTTACCTGATTTTGATTCTTTGGGAAAAGGCAGGCCGTTCTCCACACACACGGACATTAATCACTTCGAAAGGAGCATGTAACTTTCACAACTCGATGTGTTAATGCTTATGTAGTACCACTTAAATCCCAATTATAACTTAAACCACCTTAAAGGGTGGAATAGGTTTATGCTTTCTGGGTGTAAATTAATATTACTGAGGGCTAATCTGCTTTTAGGAGATGTTCAGTGTTTTGTAAGATCAACTTTCAAAAGATTCTTGCTAATCTCCCTTCCTACGGGAGTGAAGTACATTTAAGCAACCTTGCCTTTCTATGCAAAATGGCTGGCTTTCTGATTTGTAATTAATGCTTCCTGCGCTCGCTTCGGAGGGAATGGAATTATAGAGGGTAATGTCATTAATGTAACTGAGGCAGTCCCAAAATGACAGATAGGGTGCTGCCCCCTTTTGGTTATATGCAGTAGACCAAAAAAAAAAAGACATTAATCATACTACAGTATACTGTTGCTGGCTTGTGCCATGTTTTTCGGAAAAAGAGAGAAACTGTTATTTCACTAAGTAGTTCTGGACAATCCCTATTTATTTCTTTGTAGAGGACATTATGGAATTTGAGATATTATAATCTGTCAAAGTTCTAAAATGAGTTAATCAAGCCTGTCACTCTCTCTCCCTCTCCCCCAGAAATCCAAGCTAATTTAATTTGAATAGAATTTTTTTTACTTGGACCTTTGCTCTTTGTAGGAGCCATTATGTAAATCAGTTTCAAATAAAGAACTGCTGCCTCTTCTCTCCGGCGTGAATCGAAGACTGCCCCCTCCCCAATATTTTTCTATTTACACCCACATTGCTGCTGCAGAAATTGCTTTACAGGTTTGTTAGATGAAATTGCTCAATGCAGAAAATCAAGTCCATTTATGTCAAATGGTTCAGTGCTGCCATTAAATTATACGTTGCATATTTCTCAATAGTATACTATTTGTTCCTTCCAGCTGAGAACCAGATACTAACAATAAGACAAAATAAAATAGGTGAATTTGTTGGACATGAATACCCTAAGAAGGAATCAACAGAACTCAGACTGCTAGTGAACCATGAGAGTCCACTCTGTCAAAATGCTTGGCTTGGTTGTTGTTGTTTTTTTCCAAGGGAGCAGGAAGAATTACTGGGGAGGGGGTGGGGTGGCACACAGAAATAATATAAGATGGAATTAATGCTCCAACTAGCATTGCATTATGCTCTCAATGACATTCATTGTACAGATTAAGCAATTGAATTGCTCACAGTGAACGAAATGTGGTTGACTTTCAGAAGAAAGGAAGCAGTGGGACAACCTCCCCCATCCCTTCAGTCTTTAAAAGAGCAGGCCTCGTGGTTTGAATATTTACTCTTTATTTTAATTCTTTTAAAGGTTACAAACTTGGGGCTACTCATGCAACACCCAGAATAAATCGTCAATTCATTACATAACATTCTCTTCCTTTACAAACAGTGTCCCACTATCTTCTCCAGTAATGGAAAATGATTATTGAAAAATGGAAAGACCTGGGTTTTATGGGAGATGTGGGGTTCACAAATACAGTTCATGTACAGTTTTTTTTAATGTTTGTAACAGAATTAGGAAGCAAACCTATTTTGTAAACAACAGAGTTGCAGATAAGAACGGAAGAAGACCAACATTCACCAAGTTTGGTCACAAATTTTTCATGGAACAATATTTTATTGGCTATAATATCAACAATCCTCACATTGAAAGGCAGTCACATTCCCCACCAAGAGCAGTTTCTTCACCTTGACAGTGAAGTTGCTTCTACAGGTTTACTATAAAGGGAAGACATTAATTCAATCAGAATAGAGCTGGAAGGGACTTTGGAGGTCTGGTCCAGTGATGGTAAACCTTTTTTTGGCTTGGGTGCCAAAAAGGTGCATGTGTGAGTGATAGCATGAGCTGGCCAGCGCATACATGCATGCTTGAACTGACATAAGGCAATATCTCACATGCCCTCAGATATGGTTCCACATGCCATCTGTGGCCCCTGTGCAATAAGATCGCCAACTATACCAGGGATCCTCAAACTTGGCAACTTTAAGACTTGTGGACTTCAACTCCCAGAATTCTGGAAGTTGAAGCCAATTGCTTAATCTCTATATGTCAATTGCTCAATCCAGTGTTTCCCAACCTTGGCAACTTGAAGATATCTGGACTTCAACTCCCAGAATTCCCCAACCGGCGAATGCTGGCTGGGGTATTTTGGGAGTTGAAGTCCAGATATCTTCAAGTTGCCAAGGTTGGGAAACACTGGTTTAATCTGTACAATGAAGTCCACAAGTCTTAAAGTTGCCAAGTTTGAAGATCACTGCCCTATACTATTTCAGTGATTGTCCAGTCTCTTAATAACCTCTAGTGATGAAGCATCCATAACTTTTAATGGCAAGCCATTCCACTGGTTAATCATTCTTCCTCTTAGGAAGTTTCTCCTTAATTCCAGATTGCTTCTCTCCTTGATTAGTTTCCATCCACTGTTTCTTATCCTGCCATCTGGTTCTTTGGAAAATAATTTGGCTCCCTCTTCTTTGTGGCATCCTCACAAATATTGGAATGCTGCTATCATGTTCCCCCAGTCTTCCTTTTTTTCTAGAGTAGCCAAACCCAAACCTTGCAGTTGTTCTTCATATGGTTTGGTCTCTAGGCCTTTAATAATTTTAGTTGCTCTTCTTTTAAATCACTTTAAAATATTATTTATTATTATTTAAATTATTAACATAATATTTAATATTTTTAAAAATCACTTAAAAGAAAACCGAGGCCTTACTTGGTTAAGACCAGAGAACAAGTGTATGTTTAGTTGGAGACAATATAAAATCATTTTTTTTAATCCTTTCCCTTCACGGCACCATATGAATCAGTAACTCTGGATTCGAGCAAGAGGGTAAAGAATAACTCATGCGATCTGTTTTATTTTTATTCATTATCTACTTTATTCATTGTCGACCAACCAAACACAAACATTGTCAAATGTATCAGATCAAACAATGGACTTCAAACAGTCTTTTCTAGGACATGCAACCCAATTGGTGTCATCATTGGCTCATTATTTAGGAGGAGGAGGAGGAGGAGAATTGCATCTTGGAAATCCAATGTTCTATATAGCACCAAAGGTGGCTGTTTTGAGGGGGGAAGGTGCCACAAAAGTCAAACAGGAAATACAATACAGTGATCCCCCGTTTATTGCGTCCCCGACCATTGTGAACAGGGTACTTCGCGATTTTTCAACCCGGAAGTCAAAATACCATCTACGCATGCGTGCCCGTTTTTTCTATGGGCACGCATGCGTTGATGGCAACCGGGAGATCAGCTGCTGGGCGGCTTCCCTGGGTCTTCCCCCTCTTGCTGGCGTCAGCGAGGAGTTTCCCCACCGCCCACGCAAACTCCTTGCTGCCGCTCGCCCGCCCTTCGCCTGCCCACGCCGTTCGCTCCCCCTCTTGCTGGCGGGAGGGCGAGAAGCCCTCCCCAGCACCCGCTCGCCCGCCCTTCGCCGCTCGCCCGCCCTTCGCCCTGGCCGCTTCTTCCCAGCGGAGAAATTCCAGCCCCCACCTGGTCCCGCCCGATCCTCCTCCCTGAGGCAGCTCGCCCTCCCATGGCCGCTTCCTCCACCCTCCATTGCAAGCCCTCGCCACTGCAGCCAACGCGCGCTGCGATCTTCAAGCCCGGCTCCTTTCGGCCCAGCATCCCGGGCCAAGCAGCTGCCTTCCGTGACTGAGCCTGGCTGGCCCGGAAGATCGTAGCGCACGTTGGCTGCAGCGGCGAGCGAAGCCAAGCAGGCGCGCCGTTTTCCGCTGACTCCTAAAGCGGGGAAGTTCGCCCGGAGTCAGCGTAGAACAGCGCAACTGTTTTAAAACGATCGGAGCTTTCCAATGAGTCCCGAAGACAAACGGCCAGGCTCAGTGGATCAAGCCCGGCTCCTCTCGGCCCAGCATCCCGGGCCAAGCGGCTGCCTTCCGTCACTGAGCCTGGCTGGCCCGGAAGATCGTAGCGCACGTTGGCTGCAGCGGCGAGCGAAGCCAAGCAGGCGCGCCGTTTTCCGCTGACTCCTAAAGCGGGGAAGTTCGCCCGGAGTCAGCGTAGAACAGCGCAACTGTTTTAAAACGATCGGAGCTTTCCAATGAGTCCCGAAGACAAACGGCAAACTTCTGTGTTTGTCTTCGGGACTCATTGGAAAGCCGCGCGGGTGTTTTAAAACATCCCCGCCGACATGGGGGGCTTGCTAGCACCCCCCAAACCCGGGTTGGGGGTTTGGGGGGGTGCTAGCGAGCCCCCCATGTCAGCGGCGACATTTTAAAACAGCCGCCCCGCCCCCCAATCTTCGGCTCCTCGCTAGTGCTGCGGAAGTTAAAAACACCATCTGCACATGCGCAGATGGTGTTTTTACTTCCGCAGCGCTACTTTGCGAAAACCCGCTCGTTGCGGGGGGTCCTGGAACGGAACCCTCGCAACGAGCGGGGGATCACTGTACAGCAACTGAGAGAGGGATCTTGGAGTTTTGGTGGACAACCAATTGAATATGAGCCTGAAACATATAGTGGCAGCCAAAAAAGTCAATACAATCCTAAATTGCATTAACAGAGGGATACAATCTAGAATTAGGGAAGTACTAATACCATTCTATAAGGCCTTAGTTAGACCGTATAGATGACCAGTTTGGTCATTACACCACAAAAAAAAAAGACATTAAAACTCTAGAGAAAGTGCAGAAGAGAGCAACCCGGATGATAAGGGGACTGGAAACTAAAACATATGCAGAGAGGTTGCATGGACCAGGGGTGACATGATAGCAGTGTTTCGATACTTGAGGGGCTGCCACAGAGAGGGGTCAAGCTGTTTAACAAAGCAGCAAAAGGCCAGACAAGGAATAATGGATGGATGCAGTGAAGGGCTACCAAAATTTTTACTACCACACTGTGGGTGTGGCTTATGCAGGACGCCCTGCATTTTCTTTCAACATATTTCAGTGCAAATTGGGTGCTCTGGGGTGGAGCTCCATTTTCGCTACCTCACAGCGCCCTTCCCCAATCCGGGCAGTAGCCCATCCCTGGATGGATGCTGACCAAAGGGAGATTTAATTTGGAAATAAGGAGGAACTTTCTGACAGTGAGAGCGATCAACCAGTGGAACAGCTTGCCTGTGGAGGTTGTGAGAGCTCCAATACTTAAGACTTTCAAAGGGACACTGGACTGTCATTTGTCCAAAATGGGATAGGGACTCCTGCTTGAGAGGGGGGTTGAACTAGATGACCTGCAAGGCCCCTTCCAACTCTAATAATAATCTAATCTAATCATACAATCTCTCCCCAGTATTCTCTGTCCCATAGTATCTTCTGCTAAAGACAGCAGCCTCGCTTGATTTAAACAGTAGGGCCAGTTGGCTGCTGTGGCTTAAGAAAAGATTTTCTCAAAATATAGAGCTATTCAAGGTGAGGCTACCTGCTGTTTAAAGAGCATGTTTGCAAGGGTTTGCATTTGAGACTGTAATATCCTTTGTATCAGTTTTTCTGCAAGTACATAATTGACCTGTCAGCCCACCCTGTAATAACAACTGTGATAGACAGGAAATATATTAAGAAGGACCTTTAGTGTCAGATATGCTCTTAGATCCTTGGCTGTCCTTCCACTTGCTTTCTTTTTAATTAGCATTTGCAGATTGTAATGAATTGTCATATTATTTTTATCATCATCAATGCATTTTTCTCTTTTCAAAGATTAATTAGGCAGCAGTACAAAAGACAACTTTGGGGTCCTTGAGGAGATTAGAGTTTAAAATAAGAATGCCATTTACACTTAGAGAAATAATATTTATGAACATCCACTTATTAAATATAAGCATTGTCTGAAATATCATAGAAGGCACAAAAAGAAATTTCTGGGGGAAATGTTATAATTGGAATCAGACAGAAGTATATGCTCAGTAAACTATTTATGTCCATTGCTATTATGTATTATAATATACTATAGTAATATAGTGAGGGTTAATGTATAGATGTTTTTTAACTTCCCAATCTAAAGAAAGAATGACTGGCCTAACATCACTCACTGGTTTCTATGCCTAAAAGAGGACTAGAAATTTGTTCTTTCCACTCTAGTCCAGCATCTTAATCATTACATTACAATGAGTTTTAGTGTGCATGTACATGTATATGTAAATCTACATGTCACAGAATAGTATTTTCAGTATATTACTACATACACTGTAAATCCTGGAACTGAAAAAACACAAATTGTCAACAATATAGCATAGAGAGGACCCCTAAACCTCAAAAGATGACACAATAAAAGGTTTATTCATTCTTCTAATGAAGGTTCTCTGTTCCTTCTATGTAGAACGTATGGATTTCAGCTCCCCAAAAGTCCTTGCTGTAACAGTCATTGATGAAAATTCTTGGTGCTAAACACCCCATAACTGGAGGACTACAGCAATAGTGAAAACTGAAATCTGCCCGTCCAAAATAACCCATGAATTCCTAAGATACAGAATGACTCCAACAGATGAGAATATATGAAGTTCAGTGTTGAAATAAAGGGTCTTCATTGCTCTCCAAGTTTAGCTGTTTGCTTGAAGATGTTTCATTGTCAGATTAGATAACACCTTCAGTGCATCACTGATTATGCCATTTTAGATAACCTACTGCATCTTTTCATGGAGAAGTGTGCTATATGGGCAGGCCCATATCAGCAAATCATTACTCCCAACCAAAATGGACATATCTTCTAAAGCCGTTTGCTTGTTGTACATTGCTTGTTCTATGCAGCACTCTGCTTCTCACCTGATCTCCATTCTCTCAATTGCATTCAGCTATTTCTTCAAGATTTCCCTATTTTGTCCTTTTCGTGATTGTTTCTCTTTTCTTCTTTATTCTAATGCTTCTAATTGCATTCAGCTATTTCTTCAAGATTTCCCTATTTTGTCCTTTTCGTGATTGTTTCTCTTTTCTTCTTTATTCTAATGCTTTTCTTCTTTATTCTAATGTAAGAATGAAATACATTTTGTATATACAGTATGTAACAGAAGTGAGTACACCCTCTTACATTTTGTAAATATTTAAGTATTGTATTTTTCGGAGTATTTTTTCCCGCTAAAAAAGGGTGGAAAAGTCAGTACGTCTTATACACCGAATACAGCAATTTTAGCTGTCCCAAATCCCCACCCCCATATCCCATTTTTGGGTAGAGGATCTGGTAAGCCTGCAGAAAACTTCTGGGTATTGGGAGAGGGCAAAAACGGCCCCGCTTTTGTGAAAAATTGCCCATTTTTGGCCCATTTGTTTTGTAAAAATAGGGGCATTTTTACCACTCTCATTTTTGTGAAAAAATGGGCAATAGGGCCCATTTTTTTGCAAGAACAGGGCTGTTTTTGGCTTTTGATTACCCCATCTAGCATGACTGGAGGAGGAATTCTGGGAGTTGAAGTCCACTAGTCTTACAGCTGTCAAGTTTATGAGACCCTTGTGTTTGGGATTAGGGGTGCAAGGGTCTTCAAACTCAACTCCCATTTCTGAGCTAGCATGACTGGAGGAGGAATTCTGGGAGTTGAAGTCCACAAGTCTTAAAGCTGTCAAGTTTGAAGTTTGTAAAAAAATATACATGTTTGTAAAAAGTATTCTGCTACACTGGTATTTTATTAAATAATATATTACTACAACATTTGGTTCAGAATCCTTTTTTCCTTGTTTTCCACCTCTAAAATCTAGGTGCGTCTTATACTCCGGTGCATCTTATACTCCGAAAAATATGGTATATCTTTTGGTATGACAACACTGAAGAAATGACACTGCAACACACAGGTGAAGAGTATACTCACTTTTGTTGCCTATTGTCTCCATCTTACTGTCCCCATTTATCTGTACTTACTTCCTTTATTTATGTTTATATTTATACCTACACCTGCTATCTTGTTCATGTTTGACAAACAAACTCATAAATAAATGCTATAATATTAGACATTCTCTGTCTTCTACACCAGGGATCCCCAACATCTGTGCCATGACCCACCACTAGGCTGTGGTCCATTTGAAACTAGGCCATGGGAGTAATGGGCAAGTCTGAGCATGTAAAACTCCACTTGTGTGAGCCGAGAGCACCTGTGCTCACACATGAAGTTCCACTTGTGTGAACAGAAGGCATTGCACTTGTGCACTGAGTTTCACAAGTGGAGCTTTGTGTATAAGTGCAAGCACCCTGTACTCGCGAATGAAGCTCCATTCACACAAATGTAGGGTATGTGGATGAATCACTAACACAAATGGAGCTGTGAGTATGTACATGCCACTCATACAACATCCTTGTGACGGGACACCAACATAGAAAGGTTGGGGACCACTATTCTCCACAACAATCCCATTTGTGGATATAGAGATTTAGGAAGCAAAACAAAATGAGAAGCTGGGTGACAGGAGTTCCTTCTTTTACTTCCACATTGTTTATTTAGCATAATCCATTTCTCTGGGGGGGAAATCTCTGGATCTGAAAAATAAGAACATAAAAGATAATGATTTATCTTCATAGCTGTCAGTAACAACTGCAGACTTCATGAGTTTGGTAAATGAAAAATATGAGTGTCTTGAAAACATGATGTTTAACAGAAATCATAAACATTACAAACTAAATATTTTGTGATACTGGCAACCTCTTCATTGCGCTATTATATTAAACATGATGTCATCTTCCACACAGTATTTTCATGGTCATTACACCTAGAAAGTTTCTTCATTCTTTAAGTATTTGTTCTATTCAGTAAATTGAGTTCCATTTATTGCAAATAAAATAAATAACTCACAGTTTTGGTTTATTTTGCTTGATGGTAGGTCTATTTATAATTCAGCAGTAGTAAACATTCAGATAAATCTCACCCACTAAAGCAGTGAGTGTGAATGTGACAGTTATGATAAAAAGTACATCAGACTGAACGATCAACAATGTGCCTTAATATTCCTATTGTATTTGTGTTTGTGTATTTCTCTGGGGGATATTGCATTTGGAAAAGGCAGGTTTAGTTGATATTGTGTCTCATAAATAATAAACTATATTGTTGCTCCAAAGTAACAAATTAAAAAATAATAGTTACTATGGTCTTTATTTATTGAATTGATACATAATAATGGCTCTATATAGCAGTAACATTTTTAGGGAAGACTTAAACATGACTTCTAATTTTAAATCAATAAACCAAATTGCTATATTTGTGGTGATTTATGATTACTGGATATTTGGAGACTTTATAATCCCTCTAAAAAGGCTTTTCTTATTTTTCCTAATCAACATAGTTGGCAAATTAAGTTGGCAAACTGACAACTGTTAATTTTTGCATACTAGAGACAAAAATATATCTTCCTTAGACCTTTCTCATTAGAAAAACCAACAAACCAGTTGATATTGTGAAATAATACTTTTTAAGAGTCAGCATTGGAATCAAGATAAAGAAAATAAGTTTATTCATAGATTGGATCAATTATGTATCATTACTTTGGACAAATTCAAAGTGTATTGATGGAAAATATGTTTCCACTTGGTAGAGTCATGAAGCAAAGAAATCCATTGACTTTTTGTCTTTTTGTCTTTGCTATTAAGTCCCCAGCTAATCCAATGCATTCAGATAATAGAATTCATAGTATTAAAATTAAAATTGAGAATAGATTGGATTTTTTTTTCAAATGATACAATATTCTCATTTATAAAACCAGTTCAGTATTTCTATAGAACCCTGATATACAGGATTACCATATGTATAAATCTATATAAATCAGAAATGTGTTTTCATGTGCCCAATTGCAGCTGAAACAACAGTTTGACTGTACATGAAATATATATTTCAAAAAGTAAGCAATATTTGTCATCTACTAACAAATAATTGATAATGTATTTGAAGGTTAAATGAATAGAATAAGTATAAATGTGGGGTGGGAAAATGGGCAAAGTTACAGTTATTTTACTTAAGAGGAATGATTGTTCCTAAAAATGGATATATAACCAAGATTGACTCCCCTGCACCGTTCTCCGAAAGCTGCGCCCCCGCGCCCCCCCAAAATACACCCCCACGCAGCCTTTTTCACAGCCGCGCGCTTCCCATCCCCATGCCAGCCCGCGGGGGGGCGGGGAGGCGCCAGCAGCAGAAGGGAAGGGAGCCGCGGCCGCCCCTGCCTCCCCACAGTTCCTCCGGCCCCTCGGCCTTTTGGCGCTGCCCCCCGCCCACCCCCTCTGCTCCTCCGCCGCCTCCTGCCTTTCGGCGCGGCTCCTCCCGCACCCGGAACACACACCCTGCCTGTCTCACCTTTGCCGAGAGCACTTTCGTCCCGGGCTCTCAGCAAGGGGATTGCAGGAGAGGCGGAGCAGGCATTCTTTCAGCGGAGGCCGGTGAAGGTGATATTCAATGTCGGGGGCGCGCGAGCAGTTGCGCGCGCTCCCTATCCCCCTGCTAGCCCGCTCGGAATATTCAAAATAAGAAAAGCCTTTGCCGGTGAAGGCTTTTCTTATTTTGAATGTTCTGGGGGGCTAGCAGGGGGATTTGGAGCGCGCGCAAACGCCCGCGCCCCCCTTTGAATATCACCTTCTCCGGCCTCCGCTGAGAAGAACGGAGAGAGAACGAGAGAGAGTGAGAGCAACAGACAGCAAGATAGAAAGTGAGAAAGAGAGAGAGAGAGAGAAAGGGGGGAGAGAAAGAGATAGGAACAGAGAGAGAACAAGAGAGAGAAAGAGTGTGAGAAAGAAAACAAGAGAGAAAGAGTGAGTGAGAGAGAAAGAAAACAAGAGAGAAAGTGAGAAAAAGAGAGAGAAAGAGGGGGGGAGAGAGAGAAAGAGAGAGAGAGAAAGCAAGAGAGAGATGAGAGGCAGGAAGAGAGAGAGAGAAGAGTGGAAGGAAGAGATAGAGCGAAATGATAGAAAAAAGGGGAGAAAAGAGAAATGAGAAAATGATTGAGGCAGAGAATGACAGGAAAGAGAGAAAACCAGAGAGAGAAGTGACTCTTGATTTAAAGCATATGGTAAAAGCACTTAAATAATAACAGAAAAAAACCCCAGCCCTCACCTGTTTTTATTAATAGTTATATTTTTGGTTTTGCTGGTTGATTTAGTTTTAATAGTAATGGATTTTGGTTTTTTTAAATTATTAATTTATTTTAATAAAAAAGAAGGGTTTTTTTCTTATTTGTTTGTTTGTTTGTTTGTTTGTTTGTTTGTTTGTTTATTTATTTATTTATTTATTTATTTATTTATTTATTTATTTATTTATTTATTTATTTATTTATTTATTTATTCTTCTATGCCGCCCAGTCCCAAAGGGACTGTCGCTCAAACACTATACTTTTCCGCCCACACCGAAAAAAAATTAGAGGGTACATTGCTCCCCTGTATCAAATTCTTCCAGTAAATTTCTTAGAATATAGATTTCATAGTTGGCAACAGCTATTGAAACTATTTGTTTATTGGGACAAATAAACTACACTGAAAAGGAATATAAATCTGCCAAGGAAGATAGTTTAGGAGCACCCTTTTTAATTTAGTATTTTAAAACTTTTCAAATTAAACAAATTACCGGTATTTGGCCTCATGTGGAATATAATCCCAATTACGTATGCTTCAAATGAATTTAATATAAAAGTACTACTGTTGAGAATTTCAATCAATCAGAAGAGAGCTAGAAGGGACCTTGCAGATCTTGTAATCCAGCCTCCTGCTTAAGTAGGAGATCCTATATCTGTAATTGTGAACCTTTGGCACCCGAGCAAAAGAAAGGTTCACCATCACTATCTATACTGTTTGAATGGGATTTAATAATAACCCTCCTGCAGTTTTTCTTATTTTGCCTATGGTTGTCTTGCATGTTTTGGAGCTCACCCTGAAATAAATTTACTAAAAATATATATTCTGGTGATCAATTCACGGTAAACCCTAGAGCATCCAAACAGCTCCCACTCATAGCATTATTTCTTCATTGTTCCATTAAAACAAGAGATGAAATGTAGGCAGACGTATGGCTAAAATGAAAGTATTCTAAAGCATGAAGGAAAATCAATACAATTACCATAGAGTAGATACATTTTGGGCTATGTATTTTATTTTGTATTTAATTTTTGTTCTCCTCCATTTAATTATTTTCGATTAATGTTAAAGGAGTAAAACAGGAAGGGGAAAGGGAAAACCTTCCCTTTTCTGGAGTGTATAAATGGTATAGTTAATCATTTTCAACAGTTTTGATAAAATAGCATTGACATTTCCAGCCTCTTTAAAATTATGCAAATCACTGAGTGGTAGAGTACTGGAGCTCTCTTCTCGAATAGAACACTGCTGTTTAAAGTGGTGTTGTATGTCAAGTAGGCTAAGGTGTGGGTACTTTGATTAGAATATTCCCTCTCTTCCATCCCCATCTTTTCTGCAGCACAGATCTGTGTGCCATCTGGTCGCCCACAGTCCTTATTATAATTCAAAATCACATGCATTCAAGTTCCTCAAGATTGGGCTGCATTTTAATTGGTGGGAGATAAAAGAAAAATGTGTTTCATAGGGCCTTCCCTTCATTCAAGTCCATCACTTTTTAATCTGATGGCAGTGTTTTGAGAATTCAACCCGCTATACAACTCATAATCATGATTAATTTTTATTATTATTATTATTATTGTTGTTGTTATTATTATTATTATTATTATTATTATTATTATTATTATTATTATTACACTATATGTGATTCCTGAGCTTCTAGTGTTGGTGATTGCCCCAGGCTTTTAGTGCTGGGTAATTGTAACCTCCACTCTCGGGGAACAGGTTCCAGATAAACACAAAGATTCATGGTCTTGACCTTCTCCCTGTAGAGCTCTGGCCAATACATTCAGTCAGTCCCGGGCTTTTCCACTATAGCAGTAATGATGTCAACTGAACATGAAGTTTTTTACTGCTACAATTACTTTCTAATCTATCTTCTTTGATCTGCCAGATCTCTGCAGAGCTGTTGAACAGATTAAGATGATATAGTCAATGGTGAAATCCAATTTTTTTTTACTACTGGTTCTGTGGCTTGGTGGGCATGGTGTGGCTTGGTGGGTATGGTGTGGCAGTGGAAGGATACTGCAAAATCTCCATTCCCTCCCTATTCCTGGCAAAAGGATCTTGCAAAATCTCCATTCCTACCTGACTCTGGAGCCGACCAAAGGTGGTATATGCCGGTTCTCTGAACTACTCAAAATTTCTGCTATGTGTTCTCCAGAACCTGCTGGATTTCATCCCTGGATGTAGCCTAGGCATGTAATGGACCCAATGGGATTTTGGACCAGTCTCTGGAACACAGAGAAGGAGGGAGCACAGGAAAAAAATTGCCCAAATAATGTTTCTTTCTTACGGATTCTGGTAAATTCTCCAACCAGAGAGGAGCTGCAGGAGATGTAATTTGTCTACACTCTTAGAGGGGGGGAAAAGAGTGAATCTAGCTACTTGGGAGAAGAGTTTGGTGATAGGAGCAATGAAGCATTTTTATGTTTTCAATAGCTCTAAAGCTTCTTATTCCCCTTCTGGAAAAATAGAGGAGTGAAAATCATCCTGTATACTATTATGACAACTTTGCAAATTTCTTTGCAAGTAAAATTGCTTCACTGTTTTTCAATTCGATCTATATTCAAATAGTAAGAATGTATATAGATTTGTCGAAAGATGTTCTCCAATGTTGTAACATTTGGAGGCTGTGGCACCCCCTCTTCCTTTTGGAATTCAAGGAAGCAGAATTTAACTAGGATGTTTAAACTCACGGTCTCCACAGGGCAAATAAGAGAAGCCAAACAGATAAATAGTCTAAAATGATGGATTTGATAAGGCAATCAAAGTCTCATCATTTTAAGTGTGTCACATACCATAGTTTTTGGACTATAAGATGCACTGGTATATAAGACACACCAAGATTTCAAAGAAGTAAGTAAGAATGCACCCCATTCTTTGTGGAAATAGGGTGGGCAGAGAGCTCCTAAGGGAAAAATGGCCCTTTTTTAACCAGGGTGGGTTTTTTTTCAGAAATGGGGTGTTTTTGCCTTCCCCCAGCCCCCAGGAGCATGCTGCAGGCATTCCAACCCCTCTGCATATCCAGTTTTTGCAAAAGAATGGGCCCCTTTTTTTGCAAAAATGGGACATGGGGGTGGGACTTCAGGAGGCTTGTTGGCAGGGATGGGCAGCAGGCAGGATGGGATGGAATGCAGTTCCACCGGCAGAAATGAAGATGTGTGCGCAACTCCAGCTGATTGGTGGCGGTCACTTCCTGGATTACTGGTCTTAGCTTGGCTCTCCTTTTCCCCCCTGCTGCTGCTGCGTCTGTGCTCCTTACTTTTTTCTCTTTCCTCGCCTCGAATGAATATCCATCTCTCATGCTCGGCTCCCCTCCAGCCTCACATGGCCACCTCCCGCCTGAGGTACAAGCAGAAGGTGTGGGTGGAAGTGGCATTGGCAGCATTTATGCTTCTGGCAGCACCCGTTCAGCTAGCTACCCAGCCTGAGGTGGGGGGGCAACCCAGGAAGAAGAGCGTGGGAAACGCGAAGGAAATTGTCACCCCAGTGAGTGACACTGGTAAGGTTGTAAGTCGAGGTCTTAACAGTTCACTTGAAAGATGATGATTGTTCAAGCCACTCCCACCTGATCACATGGCCAGCAAGCCACTCCTACTCAGTCACATGACAATTAAACCACACCCACAGTGTGGCAGTAAACATTTGGCTGCCCATTACTGATGGAGGCTGATTGGAAAGTTGGTTGATTGATGAACAAGACCACCTGGTGCAGATGACCAATTGGTTTGATGGGAACATGGATTTTTATAAGTTTCAGACATGTTGCTAGGGAGGATTGTGCAATGTAGTTCTGTATCTTCTACTCAATGATAAGTGTCAGGCCTGGAAACCATCTGACAGGTAGTGGGTTAATCCTATTATGTCCAGATGGTTATGTCCTGTTCTAAATCTCATCATCCTGGAGTTGAAAGTCTTTTGGTTTGTAGATGCTGTAGGAAGTTAGCACCTACCCCTCTCCTGGAACAATGAAATATTCTAGGAAATATTTAAAAGGAAGGATATTATATTTCCATAGATAAGAAATGGAGAAACATTTCTTATCTATGTTCTTATCTATGTTGCAACAGCAACAGCAACAACAACAGAGTTGGAAGGGACCTTGGAGGTCTTCTAGTCCAACCCCCTGCTTAAGCAGGAAACCCTACACCACTCCAGACAGATGGTTATCCAACAGCTTCTTTAAAACTTCCAGTATTGGAGCATTCACAAATTCTGGAGGCAAGCTGTTCCACTGGTTAATTGTTCCTTAGTTCTATGTTACTTCTCTCCTTATTTAGTTTCCACCCATTGCTTCTTGTTCTACCCTCAGGTGCTTTGGAGGATAGCCTGACTCCCTCTTCTTTGTGGCAGCCCCTGAGATATTGGAACACTGTTATCATGTCTCCCCTGGTTCTTCTTTCCAATAAACTAGACATACTCAGTTCCTGCAACTGTTCTTTATATATTTTAGCCTCCAGTCCCCTAATCATCTTTGTTATTCTTTTCTGTACACTTTCCAAACATCCTTTTTGCATCGTGCCAACCAAGTGTGGCCTTACCAAGGCATTATAAAGTGGTATTAACATTATTGCCCATGTTTCTCCAGCACTCCGCAGACTGCGTTGGCTGCTGATTGGTTTCTGGATGCAATTCAAAGTGCTACTAATGACCTATAAAGCCCTACATGCAGGGGTGGGCAGCTGGGAGGATGGGGTGGAATGCAGTCCCACCAGTGGAAATGTATTTATTTATTTATTGGATTTGTATACCACCCCTCTCCGAGGACTCGAGGTGACTCACAACATAAATGAAGCTGTGTGCCCAGCTCCAGCTGACCATCCCACCCCCCCATCCTCCTCCTCCTCGGAAAGTGGCAGGGAGACCAGCAGTGGCAGGAGTTGCAGGGGGGCATTTCCTCCCCCTCTTTTCTCAACAGCTGATTGACACCCGTTCGCCTGGCTACGCAGCCTGAGGCAGGGGATGATCCAGGAAGGAGACCGCAGGAAACACGAAGCAAATTGTCCCCCCAGAGAGCAACACTGGTGAGGTTATAAGTCAAGGACTTAACAGTCCTTGACTCATCATTGTTCAAGCCAGTCCCACCTGGTCACATGGCTGCCAAGCCACTCCTACCCAGTCACATGATCATCAAGCCACACCCACAGTGTGGCAGTAAAATTTTTGGCTGCCCATTACTGCTTATTGGGTGTATAATACGCACCAACATTCCATCTTCTTTTGGGGGAATGGAAAGTGTGTCTTATACTCTGAAAAATGTGGTTGAACACACAACATAAAAGGGGATTTGAGCTTTACCTTATTCCTACCATTTTGCCATTTACACACGCGCCCATTGATGCTCCTGATAGCTGCAATTGCATAACCATTAGGACCCATGATGGTGCAGTAGTTAGAATACAGTATTGCAGGCACAGCTTAGAGTTTAATGCTGATCCACAGCTTAGAGTTTAATGCTGATTAGCTCAAGGTTGACTCAGCCTTCCATCCTTCTAAGGTCGATAAAACGAGGAACCAGATTGTTTGGGGGCAATAGGCTAACATTTGTAAACAGCTCACTGAATGCTGTAAAGCACCCTGTAGTCTAAATGCTATTGCTATTACCTTCTTCCATGTAACACATAAGAGGTAAAGTACAAGGACAAAGAAGCATGCATGCTGATCTCAAGCCCTATTTCCCCAACTTAAACCTTCCCTTTCCCTCCATTCAACTAAGAGGTCTGAAGGTGAAATATAATGGTGCCCACTTATATGTGAGAATAATTATCCAGGTGAACCTAACAACAAAGCAAATTATGCTTGTATCAGACAAGCAAACAAGCTTTGTACATTCCAGCTAAAAAGACTGTCAAGCCCAACCAGGGAAGCAAGATTCAGATGGTGTTTTATTAATCAATGCAAGGGGGGAGGGGGTAGCATAAAGAGTTTTAGATGTTTAATTAGCAAAACTCCTCTGGTTTATAGTGAATTCTATAAGGTGGAATGTCTGAGATTTGTTTGAAATTCTCTCTCCTGGATAAATAAATATTTTATTTATTAATCAAATTCATACAGCTGCCCTTCTTACCTTAGGTGACTCTACTGAAAGGCAAATGGCTCTTTAATCAAACAAGACTGAACTCTCCATCTGTTCTTTGTTTTTCCTGCTTTGAAATACTCTACTTTCTTTTCCAACTTCTGAGAATAATCTTACAGTACATGAAAAAGGAGGGTAAGTGGAAATAGAAATAGGCATAATAAACACATATAGTCCCATCCCCTGACATATATCCTCATGATAGATAAGATTAATGTCCATAGCTTGACATAGTTTAGGAAGAGCTTAATTAGGAGAAACACTTAGTTAGTATTTCACTTTCCTTATTTCCAAGTGTCTTGAAAGTGAGCTAGACAAAATCACAATCACCACATACACAACTAATACTTTTGCTTGTTTTGGCCACCTTTGATAGGGTACTTATTAGTTAATACACTGACCAGGTAGTAAGAACTAAAGAGCTAGTAGGAAAAGATAATATTCTATTCAGCATTTGAGGGTTTTCTTGGAGCGTTTCAACTACTTTTAGAAATGTTGATCCCCGCCACAGGGAAAAGATAGGCTATATGAATCTTCAGAAGGCTCATGAAATATGATTATTGAAATTATCTTACAGGAGGACTTGCTAAGCCATTTAAAAAAATCATGGTTAAAGCTAACCATAAAGTTTAGTATATTTGGTAGGTGCAGTCACAAAGCCTTTATGTCATGCAAACTTAGCAAATCCACAGTTTATGGGTACCGTAAGTCATTTTGCAGTTTTGGAAGAGATCAGCAGCAGAGAACTGAAAGAATGGAAGGCATCTTGTGAGGGTCACAGATATAAAGTGACAGATTGACTGTCTCACAGCAATTCCTGTTTTCTGTCTCCACTTGCTTATTTTGCAGATAAGGCAAATATTAGTGAAAAGCCTCCAGAACTACCTGTCCAAGGAGACTCAGATAATACTGCCCCCCAGCATCTCACCCCCTTGTAGAAATGGCATGCGTAAGTACAATCATGGATTAGGGGGGAAATATAAACACTTTTTGCTCTTTCTGCTTGAAAAAAAATACTAGAGTAACAGAGTGATCAGATGCTGTTTTGTGCTAAGTACAGATGTCACCCAATTAAAGAATTTTAGCTGATTAAGTAGATGCCTCTTTAATCACAATTAATTTTGATTAACTTTAAATAGGGGAGGGAGTTTTTTCAAAACGTTGGAAACAGTAAAGGAAGAGTTTAGTCCATTGTACTAGCCAAATAGAGACTCTTGTTGTGTCCACTTTATTTTTCTCTTTTGCCAATAGTACTTCTTGAGAGGCTAATAGATTTGCAGTTGAAAGGTGAGAATGTGACAAAACAGGTATTTTAAGCATCCAATGGACTAAAGACATTCTTTACAAAAAGTAAAATTCACTTGACATTTCCCCAAATGAGAAGAAATGGCTGGTCAATTCCTACCCCTTACCTTAGGTAATATGAGGTTATTCAGAAACAGAATATATGTAGTATGTCTTTATTGGAGTCATATACCTTTGTTGTTTTATTCCAGTATCTCAGTATTTACAATCCCAAACTGGATCCTCAGCTCACAAGTGAACAATTACAAAATTGCTCTATTGATTCCAAATGTAATGACTCCCAATTTAAGAACAACTGGATTAGAGGACCAGAGTCCTAGCCTCAGAAAATTTCCATTTGTCAAAAGAGAGGGTTAAGAATGAATTTAGTCCCGAATAGATAATTGACTGATACAATTGTGGAATAGAGTCAACCTGTTTATAACTTATTTCAGCTAGTTAATAAAGTCACTTCATTTATAGGTGACTATGCTATAGTATATTCCCCCACTCATTCCTTGCTACCACAGAGACATAAAAAGACAAAAATTTATAAAGCAGAAAATATTTATTGGTGGCCATACAGGCATCCTGTAGTAATCTCTCACTTAATTTTTAGGAATAACATAATAGAAAAAGAATACTACAATAAGAAGAATCAGTAACAATGTTGTCTTAACAGGGAGAATTTTTTTAATACATTTCAGATAGACCTATCAAGCAAGGGGAAAAAAAAACTTGGAAAGAAACACTGAAGTCAGAAGTCTAATTCCTAGGGAGTTAGGGTTGGTGCTTGTTTGGAAGAAAAATAAGCTTTCTGTAGCAAATGATTAAAGCTGATAGAAAAGCCTGAATCACTTACAGTAGATCCGTTGATAGTTAAAACCTAGTAATGTGTAACTCCATTACAGCATGAACAGAAAATGAAGCAGATTTAAATCCTAAACCCCAGAAAAGAAAGGGAATTCAACTGAAAGACAAGGGCTATGATAATCCTGAGAATATCAGGCTAAGCAGTAAGAGGCTTGCTACATAAAAACACACAATTCAGGAGCATAGTAACTTTGAGATGTAGATTTCATTTCCCAGAAATCCCTGGCCAGCATGTCCTGACTGAGAAATTCTGGGAGTTCAAATCCACACCTCTTAAAGTTGAAAAAGTTATATTTCCCAAAGAACCCCATGCAAAATATCAATTTATCAATTGATTCAATGAACTTCTCAGATTTTTACAGTGGGGATTACCATTCCGTGGAAAGTTTAAAATGCACATGGTTTCTTGAAACTGTGAGGTTTTCCCCAATACTGAGTTGTAGTATTAATCACTCACACTGTACTGCCATGAAAATTGCTAGTCTTATTACTAGTGCCTCTCTTACTTCTTTTTTTATTTTTTATTTATTTTACAAATGTGACATACAAGACAAAGGGAAAAAAACATACATAAAAACATATATATATACAACATTTGGGAAATGAAAGTTTCCCCACTTTTTTTGGGGGGGGATATTTGATCAGAGAATTACATTTCTTTTACATAATATTAATTTTTGAATTCTTTTATTTGACATGTTGCTTTGCATAAATTTTTATTTATTTATTTATTTTAGCCAATCATAAAATTTTGCCCATGTTTTATAGTAATCTGATTCTTCTTTTCCCTCTAATCTTTTGGATAGCCTGTCCATCTCCGCACAGTCTAGTATTTTTTTAATTATTATGTTTTCTTCCAGTATTTTATCTGTTTTCCACCATTGGGCATATACTATTCTGGCAGCTGTTAGTATATGTATAACTAGGTATCTTACTTCTTTTTCTATTTTTTAATTAAAAATACCCAATAAATATAATTCTGGTTTTTTTTCGATTTCTTCATTTGCTATTTCTTTTAACCAATTTGTTATTTTATTCCAAAACTTTTTTGCCTGTGTGCATGTCCACCATTGGTGGTAAAATGTGCCTCTTGCTTTTTTACACTTCCAACATATTGGAGAGGTTTTTGGGAACATTTTTGCATCCTCTCTTACTTCTGACTTACCCCTGACTTCTTTCTAAGGTAACAAATAGCAATAGCATTTAGATTTATATACCAATTTACAGTGCTTTACATCCCTCTCTAAGCTGTTTACAGAGTCAGCATATTGCCCCCCGAAATCTTGGTTCTCATTTTATCGATCTCAGAAGTGTAGGAGGCAAAGTCAACCTTGAGCACGGTGAGATTTCAACTGTCAAATTGCAGGCAGAAGATGCAGAAGATGCCTGCAGTACTGCGTTCTAACCACTGCACCACCATGGCTCAAGGCAGAGTACAGTATATGCTGTTTAATATCTACATGAAGCCGCTGGTTGAGATCATCTGAGGGCACAGGCATAAGTATGCTGATGATACGCAGCTATACATTTCCACTCCGTGTCCACTCAGTGAAGCAGTGGAGGTAATGTGCCGGTGTCTGGAGACTGTCAGGGTCTGGATGGGCGTTAATAGGCTCAGACTTAACCCCGACAAGATGGAGTGGTTGTGGGTTTTGCCTCCCAGGGACAATACCAACTGTCCATCCATTACTCTGGGGAGGGAAATCTTTGCCCTCCTCAGAGAGGGTTCACAACTTGGGCGTCCTCCTCGATCCACAGCTGAGCTTAGAAGACCATCACTTGGCTGTGGTGGGGGGGAGCATTCACACGGGTATGCCTTGTGCACCAGTTGCAGCCTATCTGGACCAGGAGTCTCTTCTCAGAGTCATTCATGCCCTTATCACCTCCAGGTTTGATTACTACAATGCTTTATACATGGGGCTGCCTTTGAAAAGTGTTTGGAGACTACAAAATGCAGCTGAGCGAGCTATAGTGGGACTGCCAAGATCTGCCCACATTTCAACTCCATGAGCTGCACTGGTTGCCAGTTGGTCTCCGGGCCCAATTCAAAGTGTTGGTTATGACCTACAAAGCCTTACATGGCTTAGAAACAGATTATCTTCAGGGCCATCTTCTGCCTCATGTATCCCAGTGGTCAGTTAGGTCCTACAGAGTCAGCCTTCTCCAGGTCCCATCGGCCAGACAATGTCAACTGGCGGGGCCTAGGGGAAGAGCCTTGTCTGTGGTGGCCCCAGCCCTGTGGAATGAACTCCCTCCAGAGATACATACCGCCCCCACCCTCTTGGTCTTTCGTAAAGGTTTAAAAACCTACCTTTGCCAGCGGGCATGGGGGCCATGAGTGATGAGACTGTCTGCGGCCGATACGAGATATGATTGGATTGGATGAATGTGTGTGAGTGTACATGGGGTCTTTTAAAATGTTTTAGTAAATTTTCATATTTTATAGTTATTAGATTTCTTATATATTGTTATATTTAATGTTGTACACCACCCTGAGTCGCCTCGGGAAGGGTGAATAAATAAACTATTTTTATATATTTTCAGGCTACCCATGAAGGGATTATGAGAAATTTCAACATTAACACCGGTGCACTAGAATGACTGAAGGTTTTCCCCGCTTCACTCATGAGCTCATGATTTCATGGAGACTCAACAGGAGAGGGGGGAAAGATATTGCACAATATATTTGTGCACTGGATAGGTGAAAGTAGGAATATATTTCCATAACCAGTGGGTTATGTTTTGCTAGGGAAGTTTCAAATTATAGAGGCCAGATTTAGAAGAATTGAGTTGTAATGTGTCCAAATTATTTGGTAGTAGGTAAGAGAAGTTCATTACTGTCTTACCATAACTATTGCAAAACTGGCAATTATTCCACTGAAGCACTGGCAATTTTCTTATTTTTTTTTATCACGAGCTGGAAAACCATTTAACCTCCAAAATTAAGGAACGAATATGAATTTATATATATTAGAAATGTATTGTTATCCAATATATGTTTTAGAATGGTTTGAGGTAGTCAATTCTAATTATTACAAATTCTGGTTTTATACAGAGTGAGTTATCTAAATGCTTTTCAGCAGTAGAAATAAAAAAAGTGTTCTATTATATTTTATTTTCAATCAACCTTTACAAAAATTCAATACATAAGCTAAAAGAATGAAAGCTAAAATTATAGATAATTTTCCAATCTTTCTTATTCTATTGAGCTGGTCTCAAGGAATTTAATGTGATCCAAGAAAATCTGTATGTGAGAATTGAATGTTATTGTTGCTATTAGTATTATTATTTAGATTTAATAAAGCCACCCACTCCAGTTTGAAGTTTAGTATTGGTTTGCAATGCCAGGTATACCTTAATAGAAGTTATTTGTCAAACCGGTGCAGAAGTTGGTGATAAATTAACAGCTTGCCATACTATCTATAGAAGCCCTCATGTTTATGGGAGCTTGGGAGGGGTGATTTTCATGGGGGAGCAGATGCAGCCACAAAGCATTCTTTTGAGTGGTTCAAGGCCATCCTTTGTCCAACACCTAGGTAGAAGCGGAAGGAGGAGTTGCCACACTGGCACAACCTGAGTGGGCAACGTGACAAGTTTGTGGGTGGAGGACAAGGGATGTGAACTTTCAACGGGATGGGAAACTGAGATTTGGGTTTCCCAGTGTAGGTGTCAGATGGCTCCTACAATAAAATGGAACTTTGAGGAATACTATGACTTGGACTCTGATTTAATTTGGATGCTACCTGGAACCTTGACAATATTTTTCTAAAATAATATTTTTATTCAGATAGTGTGAGAGGACAGAGGCAACACTGGGATAGACTCAGATTAAAATCCATGAAACGGCTGATGACAGCCCTTTCAGCTCCCCAAAGTATTGAATTAAAATCAGAGGTCTATTCAGGGGTGGACAGCAGGCAGGGCGGAGTGGAATGCAGTTCCACTGGCAGAAATGAAGCTGTGTGCTGTCCTCCCTCTCATCCTCTTCCTCCTCCTCAGAAAGCGGCAGGGAGACAAGAACCGGCAGGAGTTGCAGGGGGCCCATTTCCTCCCCCCTCTTTTCTCAACAGCTAATCGGCACCCATTCACCAACTACCCAGCTTGAGGCAGGGGGCAACCAAGAAGGAGAGTGTGGGAAATGCAAAGCAAATAGTCACCCCAGAGAGAGACACTGATGAGGTTGTAAATCAAGGACTTAACAGTTCACTTGAATGATGATCATTCAAACCACTCCCACCTGGTCACATGGCTGGCAAGCCACTGCTACCCAGTCACATGACCATCAAGCCACACCCACAAAATAAGCCACACCCTCAGTGTGGCAGTAAAAATTTTGGTTGGCCATTACTGGGTCTATCTAATGGTACTCTGAAAACCACGAGGCAGAAGAGAGTGGAGGTAGTATCTTTGAACTATTCCTATCAATTTTGCATGTCAATTTATCCCACTTGTTGGGATCCCCTAATCTGAACCTGTATCTGAAAATATGTGCAGACTCATTCTGCCTACCTCTTTTTAAGATCTTCAATTATATCAGTTTCAATAATCTTGAATACTCACTTAAATAGAAAGATGAGATTTGTAAGTTTAATAAATGATTTCCATAATTTGTAATGATTAAAACAAAGCAAAAGTAATTTCAATTCCATGTCACGTGTCCAGGCTTGGGCACCATATTATCAGAAAGATTCAAAGAAACTGAAAGACAGAGGAATTAATCTGATCCAGAGATTGGAAATAAAATCCTACAAAGACATGTTGATACAAATGTGCCCTACAGAAAAAAGTCATATATTATTGTTTTATTGTCTTAGAGTGCAGAAGAGCCAAAATAATCTTAAATTATAGGAAGGCAGATACAGGTTGAATGTTAAGAAACCCTTGCTTAATTGGTAAGGTCATATAAATGGCTGATAATAGCCTCGAGCTCATGCTTTTAATTGCATTTATTCATCCTTCATGATCATCTAACACATAAACTCTAATAGAAGATAAAAATGAGAGCTGGTTTGGTCTAGTGGCACTAGGCTAGGCAGCAGGAGACTGTTAGTTCTAATCCTGTTTTAGCCATGAAAGTTGACTGGGTGACTTTGGGCTAGTCCCTTTCTCTCAGTCAGTGGTGGAATTCAATTTTTTACTACCAGTTCTGTAGGCGTAGGGTCGCCTGGTGGGAGTGGTAGGGAAAGGATACTGTAAAATCTCCATTCCCTCCCTACTCCAGGGGAAGCTTATTGCAAAATCCCCACTCAAAAGACAGGGAAGAGATGGGGATGGGGCCAGTCAGAGGTAGTATTTACCGGTTCTCTGAACTACTCAAAATTTCTACTACCGATACTCCATCACTGGTCAAAACTTGCTGAATCGCTCCTCTACTCTCAGCCCAACTCACCTCACAGATGTTGTGCAAAAAATAGAAGTTTTTGTTTTAAAAAAGTGTTGCCTTGAAGCGAGAAACACTTTTAAATTAAATAAGTTAGAAAAAAACCCTAATAAAATAAATAATAAAAGTGAGATACAAATAAACAAATAAAATAATAAATAAAATGCATGTTAATTTTCTGATGTTGCCCCCCTCCATTTAAAAATATATTGATATCGACATTTCATTAAACAGTGCTATAAATGAATACATGTAGAAATAAACTGGACAAATGGTAGCCCGAGTATCATCAGGTTACACTTTACATAGTTTTTCAAGCCAAACCACTTTCCTGAGGGGGTTTTCAGTCATCCGGATCTAATGCCCACACAACATAAAAAGTATCTGTTTCTCTATCCCTGTCATCTCAATTTCAGATGGTCAGATAGCATTATATAAATACTACCAACTCTTGAAAGACATGCTGTGTCTTGCTTTTCAATATCACTTTTAGATTTGCTTCCTTCCTTTGCTGTGTACTGAAATCCTCTCCCCTGGTGACCTTATTTATTTCAACCATTTTTCATTTTAGGCTGAACCTGCCTAGGCTGTGATTGAAACTTGAACATTAATCAAATTTCTTTCTTAAAAAACCCATAAGACAGGAAAAATAAAATTAAATAAATACTTTTATCGGGTTACTTCAGTTCTCTTTAGCTTCTTTTTTGTAATTTACCCCCTTCTCTCTAAGGTACCTATGGCAAAATTGGATTAAAAAAACACCACTCCTTGAGTGTTTTCATATCCAGCTGCATTCCATTCCAGCAGTGTTAACTTCAGTTCATCTGGGATTGTATATTATTTATTTTTTATCAAGACTCAGTGGGATCCTGATTGAAAAGCTTAGGTGAAAAATGTCAAGACAAATATTGAAGTAAAAAGTGTTTATCCCATGTGCTATAAGTCTGGGGTCTGCTTAACAACTTTTTTCACCTCCTATGTTTTTTCCCTGACTCCAAGCTGTCACCTGAATAAATTGATTTAAAAGAAGGGGGAAGAAGAGAAAATACAATCTCTATTCCATTTACATGTCACCACGCAAAACAGTGAACTGTAGAATTGTTTTCTTCAAAGGTAGATTTGATTCTCAGCTGAACTTTCCAGCAATTGTACTTGATTACTCATTTGGTTCCAACATACCATATGTAAGCAATCTAAAAAAAAATAAGTGTGTTTAAAATTAAGTTAGTTAGAAAGCAGGATGCTTCGTTGTTTGACATGACACTTGGTTTCAATGGGACCTAAATACTTCTGGATTAATGCTGTTTAGCAATTGGCAGTGCCATCAAATGTCCGAAGATATCTTTATTCACTGGTCTTGTCAGGATATAAGTGTTTGCTCTATGTAGAATTCTATGTATACATTGAAATTCTAACTCTAGAAACATCTCCAATGTAACCTGTGCCTTGAATTGAATCACATCAAGGATAGGTTTTTGCTGAACCTATGAGATACAAAAGTAACTAGTAATATAAAAAATGGTATTTAGACCACATCATATCTCTTATCTCCCATTGTATCTGCTTAGTCAATCTGGGTTCTTTCAATTAAACAATGTCATCTATCAGGACTAGAGTTATCAGATATCTTAACAGCAGGGGTAAAATGTTCCTGGTTCACTTATGCATGTCGGTCACAAAGGCAGTGTGAGGCTCCGCCCACCTGCCCAGATGCCACCATTTGGTTTTTTATACCCTCTGCACATACACAAAGTGTTCTTGTGCAGAGGGGGAAAAAAACCCAAATGGCAGTGTTCAGGTGGGTAGGTGGAGCCTCACACTGCCTTTGCGACCAGCTCTCCAACAACCGACAGGCGCAAGTTAATTGGGAGCATTTCACCCCTGTTAAACAGGCAAAGGATGACATGGACAATTGGAAAGGAAAACAAATGGGGGAAATGGAGAATACACCAGCTGTTTAATATTTCTTCACTGGAGAAGAAATTACGAGTGAATAAACAAGTACACTCTGGAAATTACACACTGAGAGGAATTGTTGAAGAGGTTAGTTTTGATTGTTTCATTATAACATTCTTTGTGGTTGGATCCTTTTAGTGATGAGAAGGGTCTCAAGCATAGTTCCCTCTAAGCTGAGCAGTGAGCCATCGCTCACTTAAAAATCATCATCAACTCAGAGTTTTCCAAACCTGCCCAGAAGCCGAGAGGGAAAGAGTGAGAGGGAAGGAGAGAGAGAGGAAGAAAGGAAGAGAGAGAAACAGGTAGAAAAAAGAGAGGAAGGAAAAGAGAAAGAAAAAGAATGGGAGTAAGGAAGAGAGAAAGAAAATCAAAATCTAGTTTGAAACTAGCTCAACTATTTAAGTGGCATTTTGATATTGATAGAGTTGCCCTATTATGAGCTCACTGTTATAGACACACAGTACAGTATTTTATTTTGAAATACTTTGAGGCAAAACAGGGTGGGTTTTTTGTTTGTTTGTTTGTTTATTTATTTATTTATTATTTCTGTGCCACCCAGTCCCGAAGGGACTGCCGCTCAGACACTATACTTTTCCACCACCACCCCAAAAAAAAAATTAGAGGGAACACTGGTCTCAAGTCCTTGAGTTTGTTATTTACGAAGTAGTAGAAGACATGATTGGATTTTGTACAAATAAGGTTTTCCTCTTGTTTGCTGTGATAGTTGGAGCATTCCATCTTTATTTTGTGGCATATATTCTTGTAGTGGTTTTTGAAGTTAGCTACATAGTTTGCTTTATTTTTTCATCAGAGGGATTTTTTTAATTGTTGTTTCCTCATTGATATGGGTAATTTGTTTTTCTTGTTTATGATGGTTATCAGTAGTACGTGTAGTCTGATAACTCTTTTGACTTCTAGCAAGAAGATATTATAGATGTCATTAACAGTATTACAGCCAGAAAGTAGAGTTTGCCAGTCGAGATGTCAGCATCTATGAGTTCATAGTTAGCTTTTTAAAAGTTGTACTTGGGTGTCTCATTATTAAGGTGATTCTTGCAATGGTGTAGATTTGAGGCTGAAGTCTATCATGCTGTGGTCACTTTTGGAAAAGGGTTCTTGTATTTATAGTCCATAAATTGTGCTTTTGCTGTTGCAGAATATGAGATCTAGGAAGTTGTTGAGTCTAGTATTGTTCATTACTAGTTGGTCAAGTCCTAGATTAGTAACAGCCTTGTATAGGGTTGTATGGATGGGTTCAGTCATGCCTTTATTTGGGGTCCAGTTTGATTGATTAAGGTCTCCAAGAAAGATAAGGGGATATGGGCAGTAGGCTGCTCACATTAGTAGTGAGGTTAATTTATTCACATGTGTGATGTCATAGTCTTGGGCTCTGTAACACAGTATGAAGCAAAATGTGGTATTTAAGGACAGGTCACAGATGAAGATTTCAGGAAGGATGAAATCAAGTTTAACTTGGATGTTAGAAAGTTTGTTAGAGGGGGAAATGGTCTAGGAAATTTCTGCTGCCTCTCGTTGTAAGGAACTGCTCAATTGAAATTAAGTGTTTAATGAAGCAATCTGTTTCACAGTATTTTAGTGACTATATTATAATTATAATTATCCTAATGTATAAACGGATTTTAAAATTCACTTACAGTATGGAGCAGCTGCTAAATAAGAAAATGTTTTAACCAAAGTTACACTTTTTTAAAAGACTAATTGAGCTAATGGGTTAGCATTGAGTATCAACGGGCAGACTCTTTCATCAAGATTTGAGATCTCTTTATTTCATGATTTCATTTTATCCCCATCAGAGCAATATAATTAGAATCATGCAAGGGGAAAACAGAGATGCAAGTCTTGGCCATGCTTTCTTCCATGCTTCGTCAATAACTTTTGCAACCTCTGTTGTGTATTATATAAACTTTGTATTGCTGATCATTTTTGCCACTCCTCGTGTACTTTTGAATCAACTATCACCATTGTTTGTGGCTTTTGATAGCAGTCTTAAACTCCCCCCCCTCTTTTAAAAATATTGAATCTGGGCCTGTACAGGTAATTCTCAACTTAAAACTGCAATTGAGCCCAAATTTATGTTCCTAAGTGACACATTTGTTAAGTGAATGTTGTCCCATTTTATGACCTTTCTAGCCACAGTTGTTAAGTGAATCACTCTAGTTGATAAGTTAGTAACTGGGTTGTTAAGTGAATCTGGCTTCCCCACTGATTTTCCTTCTCAGAGGGTCACAAAAGAGGATCACTTGAACCCAGGACACTGCAACCGTCACACCAATTGCCAAGTATCTGAATTTTGATCACATGGCCATGGGGATGCTACCATGGTCATAAGTGTGAAAAACTGACAATAATCACTTTTTTCATTGATGTTGTAAATTTGAACACTCACTAAATGAACCACAGCAAGTCAAGTACTATCAGCATTTGTTGTTTCAATTCTTTATTTACTGGCATCCAAGGTGAAATTTATTGAGATCTGGTGATCATCAGACTATTCAGGTGCTGTGATAAGCCATCATAATTAATCCCTAATTGGAAACTTAAGCAGACTCTAGCTTTTATTGTTTTTTTTAATGGCTAATTTGGACCATTGAATAGTTTGATATTAATCAGCCAGTTTCTATTGATTGATATGCAGAGCTTTTCTTTTATTCTTGGAGTCCAAAACATGAGAAATTGAGAAATGAGAAATTTTATTGATTCTTAGGGTCTGACATTTGCTACGGTTAAAAAAAAATAGCCTCTAGTAGTCTAAAACATTTGAAGAACTTATATATTTACCAAAAGTCCATTTCCTACCTGCACTTAGTTGCTTGCTGAGATTTAAATTTCACAAATGAATTTGATGAACTGGGGAAGTCATTGCTGCTTATATAACAGAGATCCCTGGTGTATCCCAATTTTGCAATTTTAGTAATGTTTTAGAAGACATGAGAAGCAATCATCTTATACAGTATGTCACAGAAGTGAGCATACCTGGAGGGCAGAGCCAACATTGGGATGGTACAGTCATTCCCCGTGAAGGCTCCATGGGAAGAGCCAAACCCCAGCTGATTGGAGACCCTCATTAGGGTCAAAGCCACTCAGGTGAGCAGTGAAGAAGTGAAGGTGAGCAGTGAAGAAGCCACAGCCCAACTTCCCAGCCATCGGCTGTTTCAGAGGAGATTGGAACGCCATTAGCCCCAACAGCAAAAGATTTGAAATGAAGAAAGGAAGATTGGAGTCATCTGGATGACAATACCTTTCTAATATTAATATATTTTAAAGAATGGGAATAATTTATATATATATGTGTGTGTGTGTGTGTGTGTGTGTGTGTGTGTATAAACTTTGGACTATAAATTAAAAGGATCGCAAAATGGCAGAAAAAGCTTTGTAAAATAAAATAATTTACTCTGGGTTATTTTAAGGATAAAATCCTTGTCCACTAAAACATTATGATTAATTATTGGACTATGATATTTTGCTTTTATTATTATTTATTTATTTTTGTATTTTAAATTTTAAAATAAAATTTTATTTCTTTTATTATTATTTATAAACTGGAATTTTTTACAGCTTTCTCTATCCTTTTCGATACTGTGCTGAAATATTGTAGCAGACTTATTTAAATGCAGTGACATCTGGTGTCTGTTTTGAATACATGTTGCCTCGGAGCACAGCTGGGGATTCACCGGCCTGGGACTTGACCAATTAGTATTAAACAATACTAGACTTAACAGCTGTCTTGACCTCATATTCTGTAATAGCAAAAGCACAATCTATGGTCTGCATGTAAAAGAACCTTTTTCCAACAGTGATCATAGTATGATTAACTTCAATCTCAATCTACCCCAGGATAACTTTCACTTGTATAATGTGTCACCTAAGTACAATTTTAGGAAAGCCAACTACGAACTCATAGATGCCAATCTCTCAATTCTTGACTGGTGAACTATAGTTTCTAACTGCAACACTATTGATGATTTCTACAACACATTCTTAGTACAAGTTAAAAGACTTATCAGACTACATGTACCACTAATTTCAACCAGAAGTAAAACAAAAAATAACTTACCTGTCTTGATAAGGAAACTACAAACCAAAAAAAGATATCTCTGGCGTAAAAATAAAAAAGGCCAAGTAACCAACTTCAAAAGACACTACAAAAGCATTTGCCAACAAATAAAAGCAGAATGTCTCAACTACCACAGCAAATGAGGAAAATCTCCTTCACACCAAATCTAACCGAGCCTTTTACAATTTTGTCAAAACAAACTCAAAGACTCTGGACCTATTCCACCTCTCGTTGGACTCAACAACAAAGAATACCATGATGATCCACCCAAAGCTAAACTCTTCAACTCTTTCTTTGGCTCTGTCTTCGTTAACAATAATGGTTCATCCCCCATCTTCACAAATCGCACCTCAAACTCTCTCAACGACCTAACCCAAGTAGACTTCACTATAGACCATGTTGAAAAAGCAATCTGAGACCTCAAACCTTCTCTATCAGTCGGACCAGATGGTCTTTGTGTTTACTTCCTAAAAAAACCTTTCTTCTGCTATAGCCAAACCAGTAAGCATCATCTTTCAAAATTCCTTCAGGACCAGCACACTCCCCAAGCTATGGTCAAAAGCAGTAGTCATCCCCATCTTCAAAAAAGGAGACCCTTCTCTCATTGATAACTACAGACCAATTTTGCTATGCTGCGTCTCATGTAAAGTCATGGAATCAATTATAAATCAATGAATCACCCTTTACTTAGAATCTAATAATCTACTCTCTAACAAACAATTTGGATTCAGAAAGAAATGATCCTGCAACCTTCAACTACTTCACTGCAAAAACATATGGACTATTGACCTAGATCAAGGAAAATCCATTGATGCAATTTATATTGTCTTTTGCAAAGCCTTCGATTCAGTGGTCCATGACCAACTACTCCTAAAACTCAAATCCTATCGCATCTCAGGATTCCTCCACAGCTGGATTACTGCATTCCTGTCAAACAGGCAACAAGTTGTCAAAATTGTAAGTGCCATTTCCACCCCTGTCCCGGTTAAAAGTGGCGTTCCCCAAGGCAGCGTACTAGGACCTACTCTATTCATTCTCTACATCAACAACCTCTGGGATGATATTGCAAGCAACTGTGTTCTTTTCGCCGATGATGTAAAACTTTTCAACACCACGGACAACACATCCACTCTCCCAAAAGACCTTGACTTTGTCTCAGATTGGTCTAACACCTGACAACTTCAAATATCAACCAGCAAATGTTCTACCCTCCACATTGGCAAAAAGAATCCAAACCCCATATATAAACTGAATAAACAAAATCTCACAGTCAACCCTCACTCAGTAAAAGACCTTGGAATACTAATATCAAATGATCTAAGTGCCAAAGCCCACTGCAACAATATCGCCAAAAAGACTTCTAGAGTTGTTAACCTGATCCTACGCAGCTTCTGCTCCGGCAATCTCACACTACTCACCAGAGCCTACTAAACTTTTACCAGACCCATCCTTGAATACAATTCATCTGTCTGGAACCCATACCACATCTTGGACATAAACACCCTTGAAAATGTCCAAAGATACTTCACCAGAAGAGCCCTTCACTCCTCCACTCAAAACAGAATGCCCTACGAAAGCAGACTAACAATCCTAGGTCTAGAAAACTTAGAACTACGACGCCTAAAACACGATCTGAGTATTTCCCACAAGATCATATGCTGCAACGTTCTACCTGTCAATGACTACTTCAGCTTCAATCGCAACAACACAAGAGCACGCAGCAGATTCAAACTTAATATTAACCGCTCCAAACTTGACTATAAAAAATATGACTTCAGCAACCGAGTTGTCAAAGCATGGACCTCATTACCTGACTCAGTAGTGTCAACCCCTAACTCCCAACATTTTTCCCTTAGACTATCCATGATTGACCTCTCCAGGTTCCTAAGGGGTGTGCATAAGTGCACCAGTGTGCCTTCTGTCCCCTGTCCAATTGTCTCTCCTTATCTCATTTATCTTTTCTTCCTTTCATATATGTTCTCCTATACTTTTATATCTTTTCTTCTATCCTTTTCTTTATTTATATTACTACATATCTATTCTCTTCAATGTGTATTATGTATTGGACAAAATAAATAAATAAATAAATAAATAAATAAAATTACGTGACTCTTACTTTGCTTTACTTTTGAGAGATATCTACTTGTTTTGAGTTGAAAAGTATAGTATATCTGAAACTTGACTATTGTGGCTGCAAACATATGGCTTTCTACTAATTGGAGATTGCTTTCCTTTTATATTTTTAAATTGATGCTATGAACTATATTTTGGAGTTTGGATGTAGTTGCTTTCTTTTTTTCTATTATTACTTTTTGGCAAATTATTGGATTAGGGCAAGAAGAGCCTGATGATTTGGAACCTTTTTATTCTTTTTTCTTTTTATATATACTTATCTTTTTTTTTTGGAGTTGCTTATCCTCTTCCCTTTTTGGATCTCCCCATTTCCTCTACATTTAAATATTTTGGATCTCTCCTCATTTTCCCCTCCCTTCTTCTTCTTCTTCTTCTTCTTCTTCTTCTTCTTCTTCTTCTTCTTCTTCTTCTTCTTCTTCTTTATATCAATATTGGACTATTTTCCCTTTTTTCTTCTTTGTTTCTTTCTTTTTCTCTTAATTGATTTTTGCATTTTCTTTTTTCATCCCATAACAGCTCTTTATGGGATTAATTTGGCTGCCTGTTTTTTCTCCTTTTCATTGATTGGACCATTATACCACACTATAAATTTGATTACAAATATTTGTGAAGATGTCAAAAAAGATACCATCATACCTCACTTCATCATCTGCTCAATCAACACAAAGTCCAGCTCAGAAATCAACTGATACAGCTACGCAGGGCGACAAAGCGAATATGGAATTAAAACAAATGATACAAGCTCTGCTTAAACATGTTAAATCAGACATTGTTGGTAAAATAGAGGAGAGCATGGGCAAAATAGAAGAAGAACTGAAAAAAATGAGAGGCTTGGTGGAAAAAAATGAGCTACATTTGCAGAAAGCAGAAAAAGGAGTTCAAGAGAATAAAGCAAAGATACAAGAGGTGGACATCCGCTTGGCAGAATTTGACAAAAGACAAGAAAAGATAAATATAACCTCAGAAATGGATCGTTCATAATATTATCTATGGTTCCAGAATGTGATAGAAGAGAAATAACAAATTTTGGCAGAGAAAATGACTGAAATGCTGGCAGATGTAATGGTTGAAGATAAAGAAAAAGTATTGAATGACATGGATGAAATTTACAGGGTGAACACAAGATATGCGATGAGAAATAAACTGCCAAGAGAAGTCCACATAAGATTTACAAAAAAGACATGGAGATCAGAGCTACAAAAATTGAGGCCATGCATTAATGGTTTCCTCTGTGAACTGTAGCTCCCCAGTGGTGGCAGCACTCGTGTAGCCCCAGACAACTCATACATTCCCACCACCATGCTTGACTCCAGGCAAGACATACTTGTCTTTGTAGTTCTTACCTGGTTGCCACCACACACATTTGACACCATCTGAACCAAATACATTTATCTTGGTCTCACCGGACCATAGAACATAGTTCCAGAAATCCATGTCCTTAGTCTGCTTGTCTGCAGCAAATCATTTGCGGGCTTTCTTGTGCAGCATCTTTAGGCTTCCTTCTGGGATGATAGTCCTGCCCATCAATTTGTCTGAGCACTGACAGGCTTATTCCTCCACCCCTTCAACCTCTGCAGCAATGCTGGCAGTACCCATACATGTATTTCCCAAAGCCAACCTCTGAATATGACGCTGAACACAGGTACTCAACTTGTTTGGTCGACCATGGCGAGGCCTGTTCTAAGTGGAATCTGTCCTGTTAAACCACTGTATGGTCTTGGCCACTGGGCTTCAGGTTGGATGTAGAATAGATGTTGATATTGAGTCACATGAATATTTAAATTTGTGGAAGAAATCTACTTAAAAAGTAGGTGTGAGGGGTTCTGTTGGAGAATAAGGGCAGAATCTATAATAGTACATTTGAAATCAATTGTTTCATAATTGTCATTTTAAGAGATTTCAACAAGTATGTATGTATGTATGTATGTATGTATGTATGTATGTATGTATGTATAGCATAATATGTACCAATGGTGATATAATAAATGCACGTTTGTTTTGCTAGCTTAAAATAAACAAGATAGCTTAGCTGCCCTGGAAGAAAGCTGAGGTGTCCCAAAGATGCTTTTTCAAAAAGCAACTAGACTTTCTTTGATTTTCCTTGCAGACATTTTGCTTCTCATCTGTTCTGCCAGTGTGTTTCAACCGCCCGTAATTACAGGGTAATTAGTCCAGGAAGACACACACCACATGATAAAAGGAAAACCCAAAAATTTTTATAAACAAAAAAACAGAAACAGCTCCCTTTTTAAATGTCAAAGGGATTTTCTGGTACACACAAGGCACAGGTTAAATGCAATCCAATTTCTCACCCAATAACTGGGAAACTGAGTCCAATTCTAAAGTCCAGAGAGGCCACACACAATCTTGAACAGCACAAAAACCACAATCTTGACGAAACAATGAATCAGATAAACTGCCATGAGGCTAAAACACCAGGCTGTACTTTTATCTGTAGCACTAATTACAGCAGCCCCACCCAACCACAGGTGGCTTCATTTTCTCTTGTAATAATCCTTCAGTTGTTGTCTCCTATGCATCACTCTATGCATGTGTGGATGTGTCATTAATTCTTGTTCAGAATCCAGGGATGATACAGATGATTGATCTCCTCCTGGGCTGTCTGCCAAACTCCCCTCTTCCCTGTCACTCACGCTTCCTTGGTCAGAGGAGGCTTCATCAGCAGATTCCATCAGGAGCAAAACAGGCCTGCGGCATGTGGATGTTTCCCCCACATCCACCTACACATTTCTTGGGGCAGGAGCTGGGCCAGAGCTAACCACAACATCATCCAAGAGTCTCCTTCACACCTGAAGAAACTTCTTGGATGAAAAATGAAACCTCTTCAAGGAAAAACAAAGAAAGTACAGTTGCCTTTCTAAAAAGCACCTTTGGGACAACCATGTCCTAGATGACTGAGAATCTCCATAAACTGAGATGCTCTAATTTTTATGGCATCTGCTTTTGAAACCAAATCTATTTGATATCTATATAAGTAACTCTTAAATACCTTTAAAGTTGAAATTTCCTACTTTTATGATTTAAATGTAGGAAATTTCAACTTTAAAGACATTTAAATATTTCTTGTATAGTTATCAAATACACTGCTCAAAAAAATAAATGGAATACTTAAACAACACAATATAACTTCAAGTAAATCAAACTTCTGTGAAATCAAACTGTCCACTTACAAAGCAACAGATTGACAATCAATTTCCCATGCTGTTGTGCATATTCAATTTTGTACAGAACGAAGTATTCAATGAGAATATTTCATTCATTGAAATCTAAGGTGTGTTATTTGAGTGTTCCCTTTATTTTTTTGAGCAGTATACATTTGATACCAAAAGCAACTCTATTATGAAATAAAGTATCCAATAATGGAAAATCAATAGATGCAAATCTTAAAAGTGCTGTATTTTTTAAAAAATTAACATTGGAATTAATCCATGAAAAAAAAAATTATTTCAGGTTGATTAATATCCCAAAGAATGAATCAGAAAGGATAAACTATTTTATCTGTTGGCAGAGTAAGAAATTTAAGAGTAAACCCAAATATTTGGCATTGTATGTTATTGATTTCCTTTTGAAATATCTCATATAAATAAATTAATGGTTAACACTTATTTTTATTCATATGTAAATAGTATCTTAAATGATATCAAAAGGTTCTGGAATTTTATTATTTGTAAAGAACTTTGGTTATGTCAGGCATGGCAAATATCTAAAAGTATAAAAAATATAGCTATGCTGAAAAATCAAGGACTGAATTGAAGGGAGGTATCATTTTTCAATTTCTCAAAAAGCCTTTTTCCTGCTAATATCTGTTTATTTAGGTAATATAATTTAGCAATTAGATTATATGCTGATTGGTATACATTGCTGCTTTTTAAATTTGTTTCTGTTTTCTATGTACTTTTTTGAAACTATAACAAAATGTTATTTTAATAAGTATTTAGGTTAGATAAATGAGAAGATTCATTTTCTAGAAGTGATGATTATAAACTTCCTAATGAGTAAATTGTGATATAAATAATTAATCTGAGTCTTCCTGATCTCTAATTTACAAAGAAAATAATAATAAATCATGCCTTAAAAGTCAGGATTAAAAGTTCAGTTAATTTTAGGAAACATTTTGCTAGAATAGTTGCAGATAAATCTAGAACAGGGGTATCAAACTCACGGCATTACAGCAATGTCACATGACATATGGGACTTTTTTTCCTTAGCTAAACTGGGTGTGGGAGTGGCCAACATGTGACACATCTGGCTCATGGGCTGGGAGTTTGACAGCCCTAGCTTAATTTAACCAATCCTTGCCCAGACTTCAGGGCAGAATAAACAATTGGTGTACAAATTCAAGCATCAGAGTTCCAGAAAACAGTCCCTACGAAATAAGACTCTGAGGCTTAAAGTTCCTCAAAGATCCCATTTATTAGAGATATCATGAAAGCTTCCAAGTTTTTCCCACCCAGTTGAAAGTTCATAACCTTGCCCCACACCCAGGGATGAGCTACTGCCCAGACCGGGGGGGGGGGGGGCGGGAATGCAGTGGGGTAGCAAAAATGGAGCTCCACCCCAGAGCACCCAATTTGCACTGAGAGATGTTGAAAGAAAATGCTTGGTGTCCGGCATAAGTCAGCCCACAGTATGGTAGTAAAAATTTTCATAGCCCTTCACTGCCCACACCCACAAGTTCAACACATGGTCGAACCAAATCTTCACATTCAACTAGATACAATCTCCAGGTAGTCTCAAGCATGTGCAGGCAAATGTCCTGGGATGTTGTTATGACTAAGTTTCTAACATTCCAACCAAAAACCCCCTCCCAATTTTCCAGACTAAAATATGTGGCAGTCTGGAAACAAAAAGAAAAATGGCTTCCAAAACTAATATCAAGAATATGGAATGCAGGATTTGTAAGAAAGAAAGTGCAGTTTAGAAACCATACATTCAAGGTGCAGTAGTATGGAACCATCAACTGAAACTTTCACACCAATTTTTCATTGGATAATTAAGGTAAGTAGCTACGTTATTATAAAAACTGTTTATATCAGGATAATGCAGATGATTCCAAAGGAAGGTTCCAATCAGGAGAAAGAACTAAAATAAAAAACATTGAAAGAAAGACCTGAGAATCAGTGTCTGAGGAGTGCCCATCATTGTTATTAGTCATACTACAAAAGTAATTAATACATTTCCAAAAGCTTTCTTTGAAGAACTGAGGATTTATAAAATGAGGATTGTGATCATTCCATTATTTCAATTTGCAATAACCCTAGAAAAGTGCTTAAACAAGGAGTTCTTGAACAAAGGCTCACTAAAATTCATCCATCATTTATTTAACTTTTATATCAATTTATATAGCCAGCCATCTCATTAACCGGAAAACTGGGTAGTGAACATAGGATTAAAAACAAACACCACAATGGTATTTAAGGCCTAATGGAAAGCTGAGGCTGTGAAGAGATCATCAATATACTATAAATAAGACATTTAAATAGCATTTACACCCAGTGTATGCAATCAATCAACTGCTTTATGTACTTCCATGAAAAAAGTCTTTGCAAAGTTGGATCTAGTCCAAACATATCAACAACTATCACCATTCACCATTGATTGAACATGTTGAACTAAATGTCTCCAGAGGTCAAATCTACATGGCTGCTGGATTATTCTAGTACTCTATGAAAGTTCTAATTTCTGGAATCTCAGGGTTTGGTGATCTTCTGATTATGATGTCAACAGTGGAGGAACTTGTTATCATGCTTAGAAAACTTTGAGTTATTCAGGAAGTTCTCCCTTAGCAAAGAGAAGACCTAAAAGAAATCCACATATATCAACCAGGGTATATGGGGAACATATACCTGTTGTTAAGCCCTAATATTAAATAAACACAAACACCAGAAAACATCTTTGTGATCACATACACCTAATGAGTCATATTTTTTATTTTTTTTATTTTGTCAAGTACATATTGGTAGTGTACAAAGATATAACAATGTTTATATACATGATACTAGTAAGAGAGAAACATTAGGACAGGGGACGGAAGGCACACTGGTGCACTTATGCACGCCCCTTACTGACCTCTTAGGAATTGGGTGAGGTCAACAGTGGATATTCTAAGGGTAAAACTTTCGGGGTTAGGTGATGATACTACAGAGTCAGGTGGTGAGTTCCATGCATTAACTACTTGGTTAATATAGAGTACCAAAGCATAATATTTTTGCCCATTCTTTGTCACACATAGCTATACACCAACAATACAGTTCAGTGCAACATGCCAGTGTGTCCTCCCACCATCACCACCCAAGGACTGTTTCTGTCAACATCTTTTCTTGATTCACAGTGGAGATGTAGAACCAGCCAAGCAATAGCCAAAAACACCAGGTAAGACAACAACCACTATTTTGGAATATACCAGTTTCCTCTGTCAGTTTATATATGCTCTGCACTTTGTTTATCTCTAATGAGAACAGGATGTAAATGGCAATTGGACAAAACCCATCTGATGGAAAATCCCTTTCAAAGGTGAAATTGAGCTTCCAGGTAAAAATGTGTCATTTGTCAGCGTGAAGACTAAGAATATCCTAGTTGAGTGACCACTGAGGAAAGGATAGCTAAGTAGTTAGACATTTCCAAATGCATGCATTTTGAAGAATGGATTCCTGCAGCTATCAGACAGCCAATGAGTGAGAGACTTATGGCATATAGAAGAGGCTATTCAAAATTCAAAGGGAGAGAAGCCTATTTTTTTTTCCAGCTGGAGTATATGAATGTGCTCCGAACCCTGCTTCCTTGGCAGTCTTCTGCTATCCATGCTGATGCTTTTTGGCACTACATAAGCCCATATATTTGGCATGCTGATACTCTGAGCAAGTTGGGTCTTTAATGCACAAAGAAGAGGGCAGGTTCAGTCAACTTCCACTGGCTAATTTTATCTTCTCTGGTTCTGTCTTCTTTATGTTATTGAAAATAAGCCTTTACATAATTTTTTAGCATTATTGCTGTAACTCCCTTTCCTCCCAGGTTATACATTTTCCCTAACGGCTTAACAAAAATTATTCTAATGTATGCATCTTTGATAAGCATACATTTTCATTGATTTAATAAAATGCAAAGGCCCAAGGACATCTGTATTCTGGTCCACCCTTCAGTTCAGGTATTTCGTTAGTCAGACTCATAATTCTTAATCTGCTGTCTTTGTTCTATCAGCCATATCCACAAAGATGGATTGATATGTAAATAAGGCACCAGCCCAGTTCAATGCTCTTTCCTGCAGAATTAGAAGTGTTTAGTGATAAAACTTTGGGCTTGGGAATAAGATGTCCATGAATCTCTGGAAGCCAGACTACTTTAAGATTGGCAATGGCTTAAAGCCATCAGTATTCTAAAGTGACAGATGACCTAGTAGCTTCTCAATGTGCTAAATTCTATCTTTCATCACCCGTGAAAATTAACCAGATTGACTGGGGCTGATAAATATTCTAAACTTTTTTTGATCACTGCCTGCTTAGTTGTACCAAAATTTCATAACATCCCCTGTCCTGCATACATACCATATATTTTAGCACTAGCACTTAGAGTTATATACTGCTTTACAGTATTTTCCATCCCTTTCTAAGTGATTTACAGAGTCAGCATATTGCTCCCAATGATTTGGGTCCTCATCGGCAGACTCATCCTTCCATCCTTCCAAGGTCAGTAAAATGAGGACCTAGATTGTTGGGGGCAATATGCTTACTCTGTAAACTGCTTAGAGAGGGCTGTAAAGCACTGTGAAGTGGTATATAAGTCTAAATGCTATTGCTATTTTACCTACCTTGGAAGGATGGAAGGGTGAGTTAACTTTGAGACTGGTGAGATTTGAACTGCCAAATTGCAGGCAGCCAGCAGTCAGCAGAAGTAACCTGCATTCTAACTACTGCATTACCATAGCTCATATGTGAAATATATTGCACAAGTGTTATTTCTTTCCAAACAATTACAAATATTTTTTATAATTACAATTACAAATATTTTTCCTCGGAGAGGGGTGTCATAAAAGTCAAATAAATAATAAATAAATAAATAAAAATTAAATAAATAAATAAACAAACAAACAGATAAATAAATAAATAAAGATAAAATTAAGTCATAGTTGTAGTTGTAAATATAGTTATCACAATAATAAGCAATTTAGTTTGTTAATATTTAATGTGGTGGATATGCTTAGTGGAGATCTATTAATATATCAACATTAGGTTTAATCTTCATAAGCAAAAGTCATAAATTGCCATATTCAACAATTCACAGATAATTACTTTGTTTTATTAAAAGTTGAGATACAATTCAAAATTGTGTCTGATTCTGATGTCAGTTTTGAAATTTTAGCTTTAACGTCATTTTGAAATTCAATCTGTCTTCTACAAAACATCTATCAATATTTTTCATTTCAAAATAGATTATTACCTAACTTTCAGATTAAAATGACCCTCAAATCTTTTCTTTGTATCTTTATGCAACATTTGTAAATGATAACAAAAAATAATTTAATTTAAATTTCATATATTCTGCAGAATACTCTCTTTTTTACTTTTTTACTTTGTCATTAAATAAATAAATATTAATAAATAAATGTATTTTTTTTAAATTATAAGTGCTAAATATTAATGAAAAAGATGGTTAAATAACTTTTCTCTTCAGCAGAACCTTATTTATTTATTTTATTTATTTATTTATTTATTGGATTTGTATGCCGCCCCTCTCCATAGAATCTTACATCTATCTATCTATCTATCTATCTATCTATCTATCTATCTATCTATCTATCTATCTATCTAACTGTTGTGGTTAGCTTTGGCCCTGCTCCTGCCCCAAGGAATGTGCAGGTGGATGTGGGGGAAACATCCACATGCCGCAGGCCTGTTTTGCTCCCGATGGAATCTGCTAACGAAGCCTCCTCTGACCAAGGAATTGTGAGTGACAGGGAAGAAGGGTGTTTGGCAGACAGCCCAGGAGGAGATCAATCATCTGTATCATCCTTGGATTCTGAACAAGAATGAATGACACATCCACGCATGCGTAGAGTGATGCATAGGAGACAACAACTGAAGGATTATTACAAGAGAAAATGAGGCCACCTGTGGTTGCGTGGGGTTGCTGTAATTAGTGCTACAGAGAAAAGTGCAACCTGGTGTTTTAGCCTCATGGCAGTTTATCTGATTCATTGTTTTGTCAAGATTGTGGTTTTAGTGCTGTTCAAGATTGTGTGTGGACTCTCTGGACTTTAGAATTGGGCTCAATTTCCCAGTTATTAGGTGACCAATTGGATTGCATTTAACCTGTGCCTTGTGTGTACCAGAAAATCCCTTTGACATTTAAAAAGGGAGCTGTTTCTGTTTTTCTGTTTATAAAAAGGGAGCTGTTTCTGTTTTTCTGTTTTGGGTTTTACTTTTATCATGTGGTGTGTGTCTTCCTGGACTAATTACCCTGTAATTACAGGCGGTTGAAACACGCCAGCAGAAATCTATCTATCTATCTATCTATCTATCTATCTATCTATCTATCTATCTATCTATCTATTCTCATACGCATAAACATACATACATACTCACATATATATGCCACAAATATACATATACATATACGAATGAATCAGATAAATATACATATACGAATGAATCAGATAAACTTCCACAAAGCTAAATAAGCACGCTGATTTATCTGTAGCACTAATTACAGCAGCCCCACCCAACCACAGGTGGCCTCACTTATCTCCTGTAATAATCCTTCAGTTGTTCTCTCCTATGCATCACTCTCCGCATGCGTGGTCTGTCATAAGTTCTTGTTCAGAATCCAGGAATGATAAGGAAGATTGATCTCCTCCTGGGCTGTCTGCCAAACTCCCCTCTTCCCTGTCACTCACACTTCCTTGGTCAGAGGAGACTTCGTCAGCAGATTCTATCGGGAGCAAAACAGGCCTGTGGCATGTGGATGTTTCCCCCACATTCACCTGCACATTCCTTGGGGCAGGAGCTGGGCCAGAGCTAACCACAACACTAGATATGATTGATTTCCTCTGCTACCATTAACACCTCTGCCTATCAGTAGAGCATTTGATGATACATGTGTTTAGCCCTCACAATTCCAAAGATGCTAAATTGTAGACAGACATGTGAAGGAGTGCAAGATAATAATTTATAGAATTTTTGGTCCATTGAGCATTGGATAATTTTGATGACTTCTAAAACCCTTCAGCCAGAAGTGCTTTACTTCAGATCCCACTATAATTAGCTACAAAGGTTATTTGAGTAAGACGTGAAGGGAGACTGGAAGGTTATTGTTAAATGAAATCAATTTCACCTACTCTGTTTTCTAGCTGCAATATTTTCTTCTTAATCTCAGTTGTGGTGGGGGGGATAAGTCATTTCCCCACAAACAATAACATCTGACGGTTTAGTAATATCTTCAGTGCTTTCTAAATCTTTTTTTAAGTAGAATTGGTTTGTTGTTTTTCTTCAAGACAAGATAGCTTAGAGATTCATTGCAATTTTGTACGTGCCAACTGAGAAAAGTCTTATGCAGGCTACAAACCTATGCCAATGCACCCAGGGAGTAAGGCCCATTTACTGGTTTGTCAAAACATTTTAACTTCATTTTCAAGACAATATGCCCTCCCAAAGCAGTTTACAAGGTTATTATAACAATGAGACTCATGAATTTACATATCTTTGTCTGTACCTGTGTAAATTTGTACTGTAAATAGACACATGGTTTATTCCCTCTCTGAAATTGTCTCCCCCCAGCTTCATTTTGTGTGTTTTTTAAGTGATCCAGCTAAAGATAAAGCTGCCTTTTCTCTCTTTTTTAAATGAGAGTTATTCACAGTTTGGTGATTCAAAGTAGAGACACCTTTACTTTGGGGACCATTAACAAGTATACCTGTCCTTTTAATAATTTCTGCATTGCATTTAAAACATACAAACACACCAGTAGTGGATTTCACTTACTTTCTCTACCAGTTCAGAACGGTGAATGCACGCATGCACATGAGTGTTTTGCTCACGTGCAGTGCTTCTGCACATGCGCAGATCATCCGTAATGACATCTGGGTGGGTGGTCAGAGACTCCCATCACTGCTGCTACCAATTCACCTGAACCGAGGCAAACCGGTAGCAATCCACTACTGAAACACATTCATGGATTGTGGGTGGCATACCTATTGAAAGTAATCCTATTCACTCTTATTTACTTTAATACTATGATATATGACATAGTAATCAAGTATTGGGACATCACCCTTTCCCTATGTAACTTGCAAAGGTCTAAAATCACTCATCACTCATCACTCACAGTCACGCAGAAAAAAACCATATGCTGAAACCTGAATTCAGAGTTCCAAATGAATAAACGAATACTAAATTATTAAATATGTAAATAGAAGCAGAAGATCCAACAATCATGTTCCTGTTAAGAATAAATCTGAAAATTGGACTTTTTAAATACAGTGGTACCTCTACTTACGAACTTAATTCGTTCCATCACCAGGTTCTTCAGTAGAAAGGTTTGTAAGAAAAAGCAATTTTTCCCAGAGGAATCAATGTAAAAGCAAATAATGCGAGGAAGCCCTGTTTCCTCCCAGGAGATTCCTAGAGGGGCCCCATGGAGGCTTCTCCTTGCCTTTTCTGGTTACAGTTTCGGAGGCTCAGTTTTGTAAGTGGAAAATGGTTCTTGAGAAGAGGCAAAAAAATGTTGAATACCTGGTTATTATCTAGAAAAGTTCATAGGTAGAGGCGTTTGTAGGTAGCGGTACCACTGTATATGATTCCTTTCTGAACCAGATCTGACTAGGAAAAAAAGAGCTGTGTTGAAAAAATATATTCATAAAGTAGCTGCTTTACCTTTCCAGTACTGATAGTTATCGACTTACAACAGTTCATCTAGTGACTGTTCAAAGTTACCACAGCACTGGAAAAAGTGACTTGTGACCATTTTTCATACTTATGTCCATTGCAGCATCCCCTTGGTCATGTGATTTACATGTCCTGGAGTCAGCGTGATTCCCTTTTGTACCCTTCTGACAAACAAAATCAATGGGGAAACCAGATTCACTTAACAATTGTGTTACTAACTTAAGGACTAACAGTGATTCACTTTACAAATATGGTGAGAAAGGTCCTAAAATGGGGCATAGCTCACTTAGCAAATTTCTCAATTTTATTTAGCAATGTCTCAATTTCTCTCTTTAGCAACATCAATTTTGGGATCAATTGCAGTCCATAGGTTGAGGATTATCTGAATCAGCTTTCATCAAATGGAGCTCATCAATAAGAAGAAAGCCTTTGTTTTAAAAATATGATTAAAAGCCTATTCAGAGAAAGAAGGCAAAATCTCTGAGGAGAATAGCTTGTCTTTGAAAGCTGGAGGTGGTAGGTTCAGCGAGGCAAAATCAATTCAGGCAGCATTTTAACAAGCTCTGTGACCACCAAGTATGTTTTATTACTCAAACAGGAATGTGTTCTATGTTTATGTTTATATTTATGTTTATTTAGATTTGTATGCCGCCCCTCTCCGCAGACTCGGGGCGGCTCACAACAAAGTGAAAAAACAATTTACAACAAATCTAAATTTCTACTAAAAACATTTTTAAAAAAACCCATTTTCTAAACACACATACATACACACATACCATTCATAAATTGTATATGCCCGGGGGAGATGTCTCAGTTCCCCCATGCCCGATGACACAGGTGGGTCTTAAGGAGCTTACAAAAGGCAAGGAGAGTAGGGGCAGTTCTAATCTCCGGGGGGAGTTGGTTCCAGAGGGCTGGGGCCGCCACAGAGAAGGCTCTTCCCCTGGGGCCTGCCAACCGACATTGTTTACTTGACAGGACCCGGAGAAGGCCCACTCTGTGAGACCTAATCGGTCACTGGGATTCGTGCGGCAGCAGGCGGTCTCGGAGATATTCTGGTCCAGTGCCATGAAGGGCTTTAAAGGTCATAACCAACACTTTGAATTGTGACCGGAAGTTGATCAGCAACCAATGCAGACTGCGGAGTGTTGGTGAAACATGGGCATACTTAGGTAGGCCCATGACTGCTCTCGCAGCTGCATTCTGTACGATCTGAAGTTTCCAAACACTTTTCAAAGGTAGCCCCATGTAGAGAGCATTACAGTAGTCGAACCTCGAGGTGATGAGGGCATGAGTGACTGTGAGCAGTGAGTCCCGGTCAAGATAGGGTCACAACTGGTGCACCAGGCGAACCTGGGCAAACGCCCCCCTCACCACAGCTGAAAGATGGTTCTCTAATGTGAGCTGTGGATCGAGGAGGACGCCCAAGTTGCGGACCCTCTCCAAGGGGGTCAATAATTCCCCCCCCCCAGGGTAATGGAAGGACAGATGGAATAGTCCTTGGGAGGCAAAACCCACAGCCACTCCGTCTTATCCGGGTTGAGTTTGAGTCTGTTGACACCCATCCAGGCCCCAACAGCCTCCAGGCACTGGCAAATCACTTCCACCGCTTCGTTGACTGGACATGGGCTGGAGATGTAAAGCTGGTATCAGCAGTGTACTGATGATACCTCACCCCATGCCCTTGGATGATCTCACCCAGTGGTTTCATGTAGATATTAAATAGCAGGGGGGAGAGGACCGACCCCTGAGGCACCCCACAAGGGAGAGACCTCGGAGTCGACCTCTGACCCCCCACTAACACTGACTGCGACTGACCGGAGAGGTAGGAGGAGAACCACTGGAGAACAGTGCCTCCCACCCCCAACCCCTCCAGCCGGTGCAGAAGGATACCATGGTCGATGGTATCGAAAGCCGCTGAGAGGTCAAGAAGCACCAGGACAGAGGATAAACCCCTGTCCCGGGCCCGCCAGAGATCATCCATCAACGCGACCAAAGCAGTTTCCGTGCTGTAACCGGGCCTGAAACCCGACTGCTGGGGACCTAGATAATCGGCTTCTTCCAAGGATCGCTGGAGCTGGAGTGCCACCACCTCCTCGACAACCTTCCCCATAAAGGGAAGGTTGGAGACTGGCCGGTAGTTATTAAGTACGGCTGGGTCCAGGGAAGGCTTCTTGAAGAGGGGGTGCACGAGCGCCTCTTTATAGGATGATGGGAAGGATCCCCTCCCCAAGGAAGCATTGATAATCTCCTGGACCCAGCTCCGTGTCACCCCTCTGCTGGCCGAAACCAGCCAGGAGGGACACGGATCCAGTAAACAGGTGGCGGAACTCACAGCTCCAATGGCCTTGTCCACTTCATCAGGTGTCACCAGATCAAACTCTTCCCAGACAGATGGACAAGTATGTGCCCCAGTCACCTCAACTGACTCATTGTCAGCCGACTCTGTTTTCCAATTGGAGTCAAGGTCCGCCCGGATCTGAGCGATTTTATCAGCGAAAAACGTGTTAAAATCCTTGGCACTACTCTGTAAGGGCTCCCCAACTCCCCTCTGATTAAGAAGGGAGCGGGTCACCCTAAACACAGCAGCTGGGTGGGATTCCACTGATGCAATCAAGGCGGCATGATACGCGCATCTTGCCACCTTGAGCGCCACTTTGTAAGTCTTAATAAAAGCTCTTACAAGTGTTCGATCAGATTCAGACTTACTCTTCCTCCATTGCTTCTCTAGACGTCTCTTCTGGCGTTTCAACTCCCGGAGCTCCTCGTTGAACCATGGAGCTCTACGGGGTCTAGCGCCACAGAGAGGTCGCAAAGGTGCAATCCGATCAAGAGCCTCCGTTGCAGCCTTGTTCCAGGCTTCCGCAAGAGACTCCACCGAACTGTGGACGAGTGCATCTGGAATAACCCCAAGCGCCACCTGAAAGCCCTCTGGGTCCATCAGGCGTCTGGGGCAGAACATCTTTTTTTTTTCCAATATTTTTTTATTAATTTTCTTAAAATTGGCACACAGACTTACAAACATTAAACATAGAGTGTGGGGATGTATCTTCCCCGCTTTTCTCAAAAGTATAAATGCAGATACAGAAAAAGGAATACATAGTTAAATACATAATTCAATACTACTAATGCAAAATTACCTAATAAAGAAAAATTGGTATTATATAAGAAAGAAATAGTTGTAACTAATATAAAATCAAACAGTCTTATCAATTCTATGTATATAAACTAATTCTAGTATTATTCTTAAAAAGAAAAAGGAAAAGTTAAACCAAGACATCTATATTTATTATTAATTTTCTGTTATTTTTTTTCTTATCTATCCATATATAAACTTTATTCCATGTTTCATAAAATTTCGTTTCTTCTTGATCATTTAAGCGTCTTGTCATCATATCCATTTCCGCGCAATCTAATATTTTTGTAATAACTTCCTCTTCTTTGGGGATATTTTCCCCTTTCCAGTTTTGCGCGTAAATAATCCTTGCCGCTGTAAAAATATGTATAATTAAATATAAAATTTCTTTTTTGTAATCTTGGTTAGTAATTCCTAGTAAGCAGAACTCCGGGGTGATTTCTATGTTTTGCTTTACTATCTCTTTTGTCATTTTCTCTATCATTCTCCAGTACGTTTTAGCTTTGTTACATGTCCACCATTGGTGGTAGTAGGATCCAATTTCTTTTTTACATTTCCAACACAAGGGTGATGTCTTGGGAAACATTTTTGCTATTCTACTTGGTGGGAGATGCCATCTATAGAACATTTTTATTTGATTTTCTTTTAAAGAAACTGATTTTGTCATTTTCCAGTTGTGCATCCAAACTTTCTCCCATGTGTCTATATCTATTTCTTTGCCTATATTTCTACACCACAGTATCATACTGTCTTTTAAAGTTAAATCAATATTCTTGTGAGCAATCAAGAATTTATATATTTTCCCGATTACTCTGTTTTGATTTATAGTAATTAAGTTACTTAATAAATTTTTATTTTTATTAAATATATAAAGTATGCTGTCTTTCTGGTATCTAGATCTGATCTGTGCATAGTGCCACCAATCAATTTGTATCCCTTCCTCTTGTAGTTTAATTCTAGTTTTTAATTTCGTTTGATCATCTAACAAGTCTTTATATCTTATTATTCTTGTATCCTTGATAGAATTTGGATGTATTATTGCATCTAATGGGGCAACCCAGTCCGGAATTGTTAAAAAGAGGTTTTTCTTTATATCTTTCCATACATCAAATAAGTATTTTCTTAGTGTATGTCTTTTAAAGTAAGAGTGGTTTTTATCTTTATCATACCATACAAAGGCATGCCAGCCAAGCATAAGGTCATGTCCTTCTAATTTTAATGTTCTCTTATCCTCTAAGGTTATCCAATTTTTAATCCATGTTAAGGCAGTTGCCTGGTAATATAATTTCCAATTTGGGAGGGCAAAACCTCCCCTCTCTTTTATATCTTCTAACATATTTATCTTAATTCTTGCCTTTTTACCTTGCCATAGAAATTTTCTAACCACGTTTGTTAGATTTTTGAAAAAATTTGCCCCTGGATTTATTGGGATCACTTGAAATAAAAATAAAACTTTAGGTAAAATATTCATCTTAATTGTGGCAATTCTTCCCAGAAAAGATATTTTTAAGTTATTCCATATTTCTAAATCTTTTTTAATTTCATTGATTAATTTTATATAGTTATCATTTTTTAATGTTATTGTTTTGGCTGTTAACCATATTCCCAAATACTTTACTTTTTTAACTATTTGTATTCCAGAGATACGTTCTAAATTGCTTTCTTGTGCTTTATTCATGTTTTTTTGTTATAAATTGTGTTTTATGTTTATTTATTTTCAGACCTGCTACCTTACCATATTGTTCTATTGTCTGGATTAATCTTGGTGCTGTAACTATCGGATCTTCCATTATAAAAGTCAAGTCACCTGCAAAAGCCTGGACTTTATATATCTCTTTTCCAATGGTTAACCCTTTTATCTTTGGATCTGCTCTTATTTTTATTAATAATGTTTATAAAGTCATAATGAACAGGAGGGGTGAAATAGGACATCCTTGTCGAACTCCTTTATTTATCTTAAATGCTTCCAGTTTCTCGTTGTTTAATATGATTTTAGTTGTTTGTTCTGAATAAATAGCATCTATTAAGTTAACAAATTTAGGGCCAAATCTCATTTTATTTAGTTGCATTTTTATAAATGTCCAATTAACGTTGTTAAATGCTTTTTGAGCATCTAAAAACATTAATGATAATGTTTTATCTGGATGTTGCTCATAATATTCTAGTACGTTAATAATTGTTCTAAGATTATTTCTAATCTGTCTGCCTGGCAGGAAACCATTTTGGTCTGAATGAATTTTACTATTTATAACCATTTTCAACCTGTCTGCATATATTGCAATAAATATTTTATAATCAACATTTAATAATGATATTGGTCTATAGTTTTTAATTTTTTCCATTGCTGTATCCGGTTTGTGAATTAAAGTTATCAAAAATTCAGACCATGATTTAGGAATTTTGCCATCTAGCCTACATTCATTAAAAATTTGCAGCATGTTATTTCTTAATGTTTCATTTTCTATTTTATACCACTCTGCTGGAATAGCATCTGGCCCTGTAGCTTTGTTATTTTTTTGCTTCTTAATAATTATAAGGAGTTCTTCCATTGTTATGAGACTCTCCATCCTCTCCTGTTGTTCTTCTGTTAATTGGGGTAACTCTGAGCTTTCTAGATATTTAAATACTTCATCTTCATCTATGTTATCATTTTTATACAATTCTTTAAAGAAATTTTGTACTATGTTTGCCTTTCATTCTGTGTCATATTTTATTGTTCCATCTTTATCTTCTAATTGTTTAATTAATTTAGATTGTCTCTGTTTTCTCAGTTTATATGCTAACCATCTCCCTGGTTTATTGGCATGTTCAAAATATTGTTGCTTAGCTCTTTTTATTTTTTCCAGCCTTTGATTCTGTTCTTCCAATCTAATTTTATGTTTAATTTAAAAAATTTTTCCAAATCCTTATTTTTCATATTTTGTTGTGATATAAATTCTAATTGTTTTAATTCATTCATTAATTGTTCGTATTTTCTTTTCTTTTCTTTGCTATATTTTGCTGTGTAGGATATTGTTAATCCTCTTATGTATGCTTTAGTTGCGTCCCATAAGTTTTGGGGAGTAGTATCTGTATTTTTATTAATTTCAAAGAATGTTTTTAATTCCTTCTCAATCCATTCTTTGTATTCTTTCTCTTTCAAAATGTTTCTATTCATTTGCCAATTGTAATGCTTTTTACTATTTCTCATATAGACTATAACTGGGTTATGATCCGCCCATGTGTTGACATCTATTTCTACCTCTTGTATATATTCTGCTGTTATTTTGGGAGCCCACACCATATCTATTCTAGTCCAAATTTTGTGGGGGTTTGAGTAAAAAGTATATTAATTCTGCTTTCATTTTCTGAAAAGTGGAGGGTAATAAATTCTTTTTTTTCTTTTTACTGTTTTTTTCTCTCTCCCGAATGGTCTAATTGCCTATTTGTTATTGCATTAAAATCTCCAATAATTAACATATTTTCCAAATTTAGTTCTATAATTTTTTGATGTAATTTTTTATAAAATGTAATTTGGTCGTCATTTGGGGCATATATAGAAACAATAGCAAGAGGTCTAGGTTCAATGTTAGCTTGGACAATCAAAATTCTACCTTCGTTATCACTAAATAATTGTTTGGAATTTATAGAACTCTCAACATACATTGCTACTCCTCTTTTCCTTTGATCTGCTAATGCAGCATACATATTTCCAATTTTAGTATTTAGCAATAAATTCCGATTACTTTTTTTTATATGTACTTCTTGAAGTATAACAATTTGAGCCTTTTGGTTCTTAATTTTAGAAAATATTTGTTTTCTTTTTTTTGGTTCATTTAGTCTATTAACATTTACTGAGAAAATTTTTAAGTCTCTCGATGTGGTCATTTATTGTACTTTTTGGTTTCCCGCTGAGGTTGCTTTCTTCTGGCCCCGTGGTCCTGCTCCTCCACTTGTGCTGATGCCCCCATGGCTTCCGCCTGCATCACTGCCAGTTCTCTTGATAGCTGTTCCATTTCGCTTATTCCACTGTTTTCATAAAAGTCTCTTGCTTGGTCTAAATTCTCCAGCTTATATCTTGTGGATTTCCATGTCAGTGACAGTCCTTGTGGAATAAGCCAGCGAAAAGTTATATTCTCTTTGATCAAAATTTTGGTCAAAAATTGATAATCTCTTCTGTTCTCTCTAACACTTCTTGGAATTTGTTTTAATATTTTTATTTCTTTGCCTTTGTGTTGTAGTTGACCAGTTCTTGACCAGTGCAGTATATCATCTCTCAAAGTTCTTCTTACAAATTTAATGTGAATCTCTCGTGGAAGGTTGTGGCGACGAATGTAGCTATTTGAAATTCTGTAAACTTCATCGATTTCTTTTGTTATTTCTACTGGGTCAATCTTGAGGATTTTCCCAATAATTTCAGCCATGGTGGCCTTTAAATCTTCATCCTTCTCTTCTATTATATTTTGAAATCGTAGCCCATATGAAGCCTGTTGCATTTCCAGATGTGTGATTGATTAATCATATCTTCTATAGCATGAATCCGCTCTATCTTCAAGATAGTCAATTCTTTTCTCCATTTTCTCCGTCTTTTCTTCAGCTGCTTTCATTCGGTCTTCACTCTCTTTCAAGGTTTGTTTAATCTCCTTCATCTGGTCTTTCATCTCTCCTGTGTCTACTTTCATTTCAGCCATCTCTGCTTTTATTGCGTCTCTCTGTTGGGTTGCATCGCTTTGAGATTTAAGCATAAAGTCTTGTAATGCAGTCAGTGTCTCTTGGATTGTAGCAAGTGTAGGTTGTTGTGGTTTCTCTTTCTCCTTCTTCTTGGTAAACATGGTTACTGATAAGGCCGGCTGTGCGGGGGAGGGATGGGGCGAGCCTTGGGGGGATGATGCAGCAGATGTTTGCTTCTTAATTGTTTTGGTATGAGTAGAAGTACTTGACATTTTGAAATTTAAGATTGGTATTATTTTATATTAGCAGTATGTAAAGAATCAGTATAAATTCCAAACCTACACAATTAATTGCCCTAGGCAGACCACAGTAAAAGTTCAAATACACACTGAAAATTGAAATATAGTTCAAGTACAAATACAATTAAAATTCAATGTTCAATATTCAAAATATAACTCATTAATTCTTATTACTCTAAGTCCAAAATTATATCAAAAGAGAGAAATTGATTTGGCATAGCAGGAAAAAGGAGGGGGAAAAAAACCAAAGGAGAAGGAAGAGAGAAGAAAAAAAGAAAAGAATAGAGGATGAAAGAAGGGGGGCAGTCTAACAAAAAAGAAGAGATATAATTCAGTTAGGGAGGAGCAGGAAACCAAGGATTGTTAACAATGCATATACAAAACCCAAGGAATTATAATATGATATAGGTTTAAAATTCAAAACTTAAAATTATAAGAAGGAAAAAGCAAAAATCAGTTATAATATTTCTCTTATAATAAAATAATTTTGTTGATTGAAGATCTAATCTGTTTTAGAAGACACTTTTAGTATAGGTTAAAAGAAGGTCCCGTTGATTAAAAGAGTAGAAACAGTAAAGTTTAATCTTCTCAAAATTTATAGGATCTCAGTTTTCCAAACGATTTCAATTTAATTATCCAATATTAGAATGGAGTCGATCCGTCTCTCGCAGCTTAAAGCAAGATGTAAAGCCTCTCCGCTACAAATCCGACAGAACAGCCATTAATCCAAACGAAATGATCCAACGAAGTAATCCAAATGGGGTCAATCAAATAATCCAAATGTAAAAAATCCAAAATAAGAAGGAAAATATTTTTTATATATTTATTCAAGTTTTGTGACTAGATAATAAGCAGTCTTAATCCTTCCGCTGGGAAAATCCGAGCCCGGACTTCATTTTTGACTATTTTTTGTAACCAATTGCTTCAAAAGAGGAGAAGAATATTCAGCCAAATAATGTCATTTTATATATGTTAAACCTTTTAGTGTCTCATTTTAAAATCCTTTAAATTCCCCTTGATTTCAAACGTTTGACAGTTCAAGTCCAAATTCAAGACAATAAGTGAAAGTAGTGAAAGTAAGTTCCGGCTGTTGTTTCGCGCCTGGATACAATGTTTTAAACAACTTTCTCTTTCGCCTTCTTTTAAAACTTTTTTATTTCTCGTCTTTCTTTTACTCCGATCTTCTTATTTAACATGAAACATAGAAAAAAAATCTTTTTACCTTGATTATGCTTTCTTTAGTGTATTCCTTTTTCGATAAAAGTAGCTTTAATCTCTGCTTTCACTTTTCTAATTCTTTCTTGCTTCCCGCTGGTTTGGTGGGATCGCAATGGCCGCTTCCTCTTGCGAGAGGACCGGTGCTCCCTGTTCCAGAGCTGCAGGACAGACCCCTGCCTCCGGAGCCTCAGCGACAGCCCCTCGGACAGAGGGAATTCCCCTGTTCTAGGATTGAGCCATCCGGACTCGATATGATCGCGTTGGAGCGACCTCTGGAAGGGTGGAAGGAGTCTCAAGGCAGAGCCCTGCCAAGAGACTCCGCTGCGGTCCTCAACGAAACCGGAAGTCCCTGGGGCAGAACATCTTAATTGGTTCTGCCTCCCTGCGGGGAAGGATTGGAGCCAGGAAGTCAAGCCGTAGTAGAAAATGGTCTGACCATGACAAAGGCAACACTTCTAAGCCCCTTAGTCTCAGATCATTGCTCAGTTGCTCAGAGAGGAATACCATGTCGGGTGTGTGCCCTCCCTCGTGCGTTGGACCCTGTATTACTTGAGTCAGGTCCATGGCTGTCATGGTGGCCATGAACTCCTGTGCCAGTCCAGAGGCTTCACCGAGTGACGGCAGGTTGAAGTCCCCCAAGACAATAAGTCTGGGGAACTCCACCGCCAACCCGGCTACCTCCTCGAGCAGCACAGGCAGGGCTTTTGACACGCAGCTGGGAGGCAGGTACGTGAGAAACAAGCCCACCTGAACCCCTAAGTCCAACTTCATCAAGAGAGACTCGCAACCCACAATCTCTGGAGCAATGAGTCTACGTAGGCAAAGGCTCTCCCTGGCTACAATAGCCACTCCACCCCCCCCCCCCTTCCCTGGGGTCGAGGTTGATGCCATATCTGAAACCCAGCTGGGCAAATTTCAGAGAGAGGAACTCCTCCCTCTGGGCCCAGCCAGGTTTCAGTAATACATGCCAGGTCGGCCTCCTCATCCAGGATTAAATCCCGGATGAGGAGAGCTTTATTTACCACCGACCTGGCATTAAGCAGCAGCAACCTGAGCCCAGGGCCAGAATTACACTCATCACCAGTACCCAAGGTTGAGCTCACAGAGCCAGAACAAGGGATCGTTATTAAGCAACAATCCCTCATTCCCCTGGAACGGCCCCCGCCATATCTGCCTCTCCCCAGCAACACCGGGATATTCTGACCCTCTGCCACCCCAGAGATTAGTGCCCCCGCTCCTCCCGCCTCTCCGGCGTCAGGTGGGCCAAGTCCATCATTCATACTATTTCCAATTTTCTCATTCATACCGTGCTCCCACCCACCCCAACCATCACACTCATACCAATCATTCACTCCATGCACAAGATTATGTCTGCTCCAATCATCCATTAATTAGAAGACCCCCCAACAATATTAAAAAAGAATTAAATTAATAGTAGTTAAAAACACTAGTAAAATGTGTCACAATAAATACATATAAAAATAGAGTAGAAAAAATTCATAAAATTAATAATTAATGGTATAAAATCAGTTCTTAATATTAGTTAATCATCGGTCAATCAATCAGTCCAGGTGTAATGTCTTTTGTAGATCTTCTATAGGTCGTAGGTCTTAAAAGGTCTTAAAAAAAAACTGCTGTTTTCTACAGTCAGTCCACTAGGGGGTATAGATCTTCTATAAAGTGCATAGCAGTCAGGAGGATGGGGGAGGGGAGATGACAAACCATGATAGGCATTTACAAAGTTAGTATTAGCAATGTCCCTAGGCCAATTGGCCATATTGTTCCCGAGCAAACAGTTCTGTCTTTCTCACCCCCTCAATAATTTTTTGTCGTTGTCCAGCAAGTCCATCAGTCTCCGCAGTCTTTCCATCCCACTTAACCCCCCCTTGGCACCAGCAACTCTCACCTACTGGTGCCATGTGGGGGGGGGAGCAGGGGGGGTTGTTGTCCCTAAATGTTCCCCACTTGCAGTTATCCTCCGCCACTGGCAACAGGTCGCTCCCATCTCGGTATTGATCTCCACTTCTCTCCGTCACCTCTGTTACCCCCTGGCCTCCACCGCCTCGGTGCCGGTCACTCTCACTCACTGGGATCGGGGGGGCTCAGTTCAACAGAGGCCCCATGCTCCACGTTCTCTCGACTCCTTTCCTCCTTTCCTCTCTCCGATGTTTGTGTTTTTGCACAAGGCACAACCGCCATCTTCCGCGTCCCAGCTGGTCACCTCTTGACACCGTGGTTTTTCTCGGTGCCTACAACACCCCCTGGCCTCCACTGTCTCAGCACCGGCCACTCCCATCCGTCGGGCCGGGTCGGGAGGCTCAGCCTGGCAATGACTCCACACCTTCTCAGCCGCTCTCTTCCCTCTGATGTTCACACTCAGCGCCGGCACCGCCGCCATCTTCCGCATCCCAGCTGGTCATACTGCAGTCTCCCTCGCGCTTCCAGCCTCAATTTCAGAGTACTGTAGTTGGGAACACAGCAGCAGCAGCAGCAGCAGCAGCAGCAGACAGCCTTCAAGACATTACATACTGGACTAACACATTTTCCGATGATATTATAGCGTTATTCAGAGGAGCGGCGGGCCCACCATCTCCTCACCGCTCGAACCGGAACCTAATCAGGGAACATCTCTCATTTTGGATAGATAATCTCAGGGATTATCTCTTGCTTCCCCAAATTTTAAAGGGCGCCTTAAGCAACTCTGGATGGACTATTCAGGCACTTTGCATGCTGTAATGCTTGAAACATCAACATATGGGAAGACTTTACATAAACTGTTGAGAGAGGAAAAAAATGCCAGGCACAGAAAGATACCCATATAGTTCTCATTCAAACTAATAAAGGAAGAGATTTTCTAAGAAATTATCAGGTTGGGTATATGTTATATTCAGGATGTTTTGCAATCTTTTGCAATTGCAGATATTTTAAGTACTGTATTTTGATATTCCTGATTCCAAATTGAACCAGAAGGGATATATTTTGGAAAGCCTGGGGTTGGTTCACACAAACCATTGCCTTCAGTCAGGTTCAGGTATCAATGGAAGATACCCCTCACCATTTATTTAAGGCTGCTAAAATTGCAAAAGGAAGTACATGTACTTGCTCTAGAGACCAGGATCAGATAATTTCTTTCCCCCAGGGATAAAATGAATATTTTTTTCTGATCAAGTACAGCTGTCCATCACTATTACATTTTGCCATGGTCATCATACCAGCCATTAATTAATTAAAATTAATTCACCAATCAACCAGAACAGGATAATTAGCAAGTCTGGTGCTACACAGAGAATCCTGGGTATTTTAAAATTTATGATCAAGAGCTTTGACAGATGAAGCCCTCAGGAATGAACTAGAGAACTGATCTGGGAGAAAAATATAACCATATAACACCATTCCCCTCCCTCCCCATTCCATCCTAATTCTTCTTCCGCAGCTATGGTGGAGTTAACAGTATTCTGGAAATAACAAATCACAATTTCCTATCTTGTGTTTGTCTAGCATTGGTCCTGAATAAAATCCAGAGGAAGCCAAATTGAAGACATTCATGGGTGACACTTGTCCTTTGTTGTCATTATTGAACCATTCATAGCACGTAGTGCAACAGGTCACCTTGACAAACAGTGGTATTTTTTATGAGATGTACAGTCAAGGTCATTAAAGCCTGTGACCATTTAAGGCCTCATTATAATGTTCAAAAGAGCAAGAGGTTACTCCTAGAGAAGTTTGCTGGGTTAATGATGTAGTTCCTCCATCTATTTTATTAGTTTCTCGATCTTGTAACCTAGCTGCAGTAATGCAAGCAATGTAAACAAACATTCCTATTATTTTTAACATTGTGATCATTATTATCAAACGTTATTTACGCTTTTACATTCTTATTTATATAGCTTTCCTAAATTAGTGCAGAAAAATACCTCCGATAGTTGTATTCTTTTATTCATTATTCTTTTTAAAATGTAATAATTGTTTTAGTTTCAAAAATAATGGGATATGTCCAATCCATTGATCTCTATTCTTAAAAAAACTAAAACAAAACTGTTGGGGGAAAAAAGCCCTATCATTTTCAGGAGCAGGAGGTATTTGACCTTGATTTCTTAATATAAGAAGTAGATCCCATCTTCTGTTTAAAACTAGTAAAAATCATTGGAGTTGTTCCTCCTCTACTTCCTGGAATAACTTTGCATCAGAAGCTGAGCACTAAAGAACACCAAATTCTAAAGCCTAATGATTGCTCCCAGGGATACAGATGTTTGAGCATGGAGGACTGAATCAAAACCTGAATCATCCCACTATATAGAAACATAGAAACATAGAAACATAGAAGACTGACGGCAGAAAAAGACCTCATGGTCCATCTAGTCTGCCCTTATACTATTTCCTGTATTTTATCTTACAATGGATATATGTTTATCCCAGGCATGTTTAAATTCGGTTACTGTGGATTTACCAACCACGTCTGCTGGAAGTTTGTTCCAAGGATCTACTACTCTTTCAGTAAAATAATATTTTCTCATGTTGCCTTTGATCTTCCCCCCAACTAACTTCAGATTGTGTCCCCTTGTTCTTGTGTTCACTTTCCTATTACAAACACTTCCCTCCTGAACCCTATTTAACCCTTTAACATATTTAAATGTTTCGATCATGTCCCCCCTTTTCCTTCTGTCTTCCAGACTATACAGATTGAGTTCATTAAGTCTTTCCTGATACGTTTTATACTTAAGACCTTCCACCATTCTTGTAGCCCGTCTTTGGACCCATTCAATTTTGTCAATATCTTTTGGTAGGTGAGGTCTCCAGAACTGAACACAGTACTCCAAATGTGGTCTCACCAGCGCTCTATATAAGGGGATCACAATCTCCCTCTTCCTGCTTGTTATACCTCTAGCTATGCAGCCAAGCATCCTACTTGCCTTTCCTACCGCCCGACCACACTGCTCACCCATTTTGAGACTGTCAGAAATCACTACCCCTAAATCCTTCTCTTCTGAAGTTTTTGCTAACACAGAACTGCCAATGCAATACTCAGATTGAGGATTCCTTTTCCCCAAGTGCATTATTTTAAATTTGGAAACATTAAACTGCAGTTTCCATTGCTTTGACCATTTATCTAGTAACGCTAAATCATTTACCATATTACAGACCCCTCCAGGAATATCAACCCTATTGCACACTTTAGAGTCATCGGCAAATAGGCAAACCTTCCCTACCAAACCTTCCCCTATGTCACTCACAAACATATTAAAAAGAATAGGACCCAGAACAGACCCTTGTGGCACACCACTTGTAACCTGTCTCTGCTCAGAATACTCGCCATTAACAATAACTCTCTGATGTCTATGCTTCAGCCAGCTTGAAATCCACTGAACTATCCAGGGATTAAGTCCAATCTTCACTAATTTATCTATCAGCTCTTTATGTGGAACCGTATCAAAGGCTTTGCTGAAGTCCAGATAGGCAATATCCATGGCACCACCTTGATCCAACACCTTTGTGACATAGTCAAAGAACTCAATGAGATTAGTCTGACACGATTTGCCTTCAGTAAAGCCATGCTGATTTGGGTCCAATAAGTTATTGTTTTTTAGATGCTGATTTATCCTCTTTTTGAGTAGAGTCTCCATCATTTTAACTACAACTGATGTCAAGCTAACTGGCCTGTAGTTACCAGCTTCTTCTCTACTGCCCTTCTTGTGGATAGGCACAACACTGGCCATTCTCCAATCCTCAGGAACATCTCCTGTTAACAGGGATTGGTTAAACAAATCAGTCATGGGGGTAGCAATGACAGATCTGAGTTCTTTAAGAACTCTGGGGTGGATGCCATCTGGACCCATTGCCTTATTTATCTTTAATCTTTCAAGTTCTTCTAAGACATCGGCTTCTAAGATCACTGGAGCTGAATCCGTACAGCTGGAAGTAATGCTATATCCCTCTATAGTATTATTTTGTAAGGTGTCTTTTGAGAAAACTGAACAGAAGTAGCTATTGAAATGGTCAGTGATCTCCTTATTCCCATCAATGCATGTATTATTCCCGGTACTAAGCTTTGTGATGCTGCAGTTTTTCTTCTTCCCATCACTAATATATCTGAAGAAGGTTTTATCCCCCTTCTTTACAGATTTTGCTATTTCTTCCTCTTTTGAGGCTTTAGCAGCATATATTATCTGTTTCGCTTCCTTCTGTCTCATTTTATACACCTCCCTATCAGCTATACTTCCAGACTCCTTATACCTCCTATAGGCAGCCTTTTTTTCATTGACTATAGCCCTTACATCATTGCTAAACCATAGCGGTTTCTTCTTCCTTTTACCTTTAGTTACTTGCTTTACATAAAGTCTTGTGGCTTTTATGATGGCCTTTTTTAATACAGTCCACTGGGTGCTCGCTCCTGCCATTTTATTCCTCCCCTTTAATTCATTATTTAAATATTCCCCCATTGCATTAAAATTTGTTTTTCTGAAATCCAATACTTTGGTTGCAGTATAGGATTGCTCACAATCAGTTTTTATATCAAACCACAAACATAGATGGTCACTGCAACCTAAATTTTCTCCCACCTTGACCTCTGAAACCCAATTCCCATTCATAAAAACTAAATCTAGAATATTCTCCCCTCTAGTTGGTGTCTTAACCAGCTGTGCCAGAGCTGCTCCTGTAAAGGCCTCTACTATATTCTTACTTTTGCATGTAAGGGCACTGGGGATATTCCAGTCAACATCAGGCATGTTGAAATCACCCATAACCACAATATCTCCCTTTACTGCCATTAGGGTAATCTCATCCACCATCTTGTTGTCATGTTCCTCAGATTGCCCTGGAGGCCTATAGATCACCCCAATTCTAATGACAGAACTGTCTTTATTTTGTATGCAAATCCAGAGGGTCTCCAGATCTTTACATGTATTTTGAATTAGTGTTGTTTTTAGACTTTCTTTAACATAAATGGCTACTCCACCTCCCCTTCTCTCTATTCTATCCTTCCTATACAGTGTATATCCTGGTATGGATATTTCCCATTCATTAGAATCCTTAAACCATGTCTCAGTTACGGCAACCAGATCCAAATTATCTCTAGATATTATGGCCATTAACTCACAGAGCTTGTTGCTTAAGCTTCGAGCATTCGTGTACATTACCCGAAGAACATTATTTTCATTATTAGTTTGCCCCTTATCATCAACAACTACATCTATTTTATTTACAGCTCCCTTTTCATAAGCTTCCAGAAACTGATTTATCCTCATTGGTCGGGGACATATAAAAACCACTGACAACTACTGAACGTCTCTTAGTACTAATCCTTGAAAGTGAACCATAATACTGTTGTAACCCAGGTTATCAATATTCTACAGTAGTCCATGAAGATACCAAGGGCAATGATGATGAAAACTGCCTAGAGATCCAGAGGCATCAGTAAGAATACATAGCCCAATCCTACCCTCTCAATTGTTTGCCCATCAGGGTGATTAAAGCCATCTCTTTGCCTGAAACTTACCTAAAAGGAATTTAATAAAATATAATGCTTGTAGCTCAGGGTTGACATGGGGGATACTTTGTGCTCTCTGAGCTTTGTTGTTTTATTGCAGACTTTTCATCACCCAAATTAGGTAGCATCAACAGCATTCCTCATAAAGAAACCCAAATAATCCCTGTTAACCAGAAGCTCTCAAAGTCGTTCCACCACCCCCATTTCAACCATCTGGCCAGAAATGGCAAGTTTGATCTTGCGCTATAATTTTTTTTTTAAAAAAGAAGACATATAAGCACAGTCTCCTTAGGAAAGTATGTACTTGCCTCCTTCAATGTAGAACTGAAGTGTAGAACTCATTCCTCATTGATTCAGTCCCCCATGCTAAAAAATCTACATCCCTGGGAACAATCATTAGGCTACAGAATGAAAATCAACCATAACACTTCCTATAATTCTTAACTATGTGACATGTTTGTTGATGCACCTCTTACGGCCTAGTTCATCTTATGTCAGCACCAGGTGTTCTGTCCACCCCAATCTAGTTATGCTACAAATCTTGCGGTCCTGTTTCTCATCACTAATATTTCAGTCAACTTGAAAATATGCTTGAAAGCATCTTTATGCTACACCAGACATCTGACAATATGCACCCACATGCATGAATAATGTCTATTAATAATTCCAGAGGGAACCATTACTTAGAGAAGACTAGAGTGCATATACTTTTAAACCAGGTTCTCTGGTATTTTCCAGCCCAATGTGTTCAATGCTGAAACAACTTTATCTTTCTGAGCTAAGCCACATAGGATTGGTGAGCTTTGTGGCTTACATTGGTTGCTTGCAGTTTGTACAAGCAAATGAAATATTCCTAGCACATTACGCATAATCAAAACAGGCCCAATTAAGCTCAGTACTCTATATTCCACCTCATTAATTGCAACTCCTAAAATACAACAGATGTGATTGCTGCGGGCCATGAGTTAAAGACAATTTTTTCAGTTACGCACTTACAATGCAACCTAAAAGTTACATGAAGATTTAATTATTACTTTCATTTTCATGACTTCCTGTAAAAACCCGTTTTTCACTTAACAGCAGTAGTATTCAACCACAACCCTTTGCAAAAAGTTCAGTGTTGCGTGCTGCAGTAAAAAAAAAACCACCACATTTTTTTTTCTGATATGCTTTTGACCCAATTATTGCAAAAAAGCAAGAGTATTCAGGAAATTCACAGTAATTTTCTACATGCAGCATGGGGAGCCATTTTACCATTGCTTCAAATACCATTATCAATGAAGGAACTTTGGACATTATCTAGTATACTTGAAGATCCGTGTGATTCAATGAAATTGCATGGAGGGTCAGGTAGACATGAGCACTGTTTTACAAAGGACAATGCACAATCTTATGACAATTCTCTAGTTAAAAAAAAAATCTTCTGTCTAAAAGAACTGTCCAATCCAAGAGAAGAATCCACATCGTTGAAGTTGCACATTAATAATAATAATAATAATAATAATAATAATAATAATAATAATAATTTATTGGATTTGTATGCCGCCCCTCTCCGCAGACTCGGGGTGGCTAACAACAATAATAAACACAACATGTACAATCCAATAATAAAAACAACTAAAAACCCCTATTATAAAACCAAACATACACACAAACATACCATGCATAACTTGTAATGGCCTAGGGGGAAGAGCTATCTCAACTCCCCCATGCCTGGCGGTATAAATGAGTCTTGAGTAGTTTACGAAAGACAGGTAGGGTGGGGGCAGTTCTAATCTCCGGGGGGAGTTGGTTCCAGAGGGCCAGGGCTGCCACAGAGAAGTCTCTTCCTCTGGGCCCCACTAAATGACATTGTTTAGTCGACGGGACCCGGAGAAGGCCAACTCTGTGGGACCTTATCAGTCGCTGGGATTCGTGCGATAGCAGGCGGTTCCGGAGGTAATCTGGTCCATTGCCATGTAGGGCTTTAAAGGTCATAACCAACACTTTGAATTGTGACTGGAAACTGATCGGCAGCCAATGCAAGCCACGGAGTCTTGATGAAACGTAGGCGAATCTTGGAAGCCCCACGATGGCTCTCGCGGCTGCGTTCTGCATGATCTGAAGTTTCCAAACACTTTTCAGAGGTAGCCCCATGTAGAGAGCGTTGCAGTAATTGAACCTTGAGGTGATGAGGGCATGAGTGACTGTGAGCAATGACTCCCTGTCCAAATAGGGCCGCAACTGGTGCACCAGGCGAACCTGGGCAAACGCCCTCCTTGCCACAGCCGAAAGATGATGTTCCAATGTCAGCTGTGGATCAAGGAGGACACCCAAGTTGCGAACCCTCACTGAGGAGGTGAGTAGTCCCTCCCCCCCAGGGTAATGGACGGACAGATGGAATTGTCCTTGAGAGGCAAGACCCACAGCCACTCCATCCTGTCTGGGTTGAGTTTGAGTTTGTTGACACCCATCCAGGCTCCAACGCCTCCAGGCGCTGGCACATCACTTCCACTGCTTCATTGACTGGACATGGGGTGGAGATGTATAACTGAGTATAATAGCACCAGGACACCAGGATGTTTTGGGACATCTCTTTTCCCATTATTTCTACTTCAATTATTTGAAGTAGATATTGATTATAAGTACAAGTTAGCTCACAGACATGTTTCTGCTTGCACAACTTCTGAAATCTGGATCCCTCAATGCCCTTTTCCTTAGATAATGGGACTATTGTAGTGATGGTGCTTTGGGATGTACATTTTTGATGCGTAAACATTCACATATTACAGTTTAAAACAAGATTAGACAACCTGATAAGCTTCCAATATTTTGGACTAGTGGCCTTTGTTAGATCCCATGCTGACTTGTGCTAATAGGAATTGAAGCCGCACTGGATATTTCTTTGTAGCCTAGAGCCGTGATGACGAACTTATGGCACGCATGTCACAAGTGGCACACGGAGCCATATCTGAGATCATGCAAGGCAGTGCCCTATATCAGCTCCAGCGTGCATGTGCATGCTGGCCAGCTGATTTGTGGCCTTCTTTTCAGATGCTTTTCATTATCCCCAGGGTTCAGGTAAGCCTCCTAAAGCCTGAGAATGGCAAAAAAATGGCCCAATGGGCCAACTGAAAGTTACTTTCCCAACTTCTAGTTGACCTGTTGGAATATTTTTTGCTCTCCCTAAACTTCAGGAGGCTTTCCTGAACCCTGGAAATGGTGAAAAATGGCCTAATGGGTCTATTGGAAAATTTCAGTGGGGGGATTGTACATATGCGCAGGGGCAGCTCAGGGGGTTGTGCGCATGCACAGGGGAAATGCAGGGGGGTTTGTATTCATACACATAGGGCAGTGCAGGGGTTGTGCACATGCATGGGGCAGGGCATTGCATTATGGATGTGGGCACACTTGCTATCACGCATGCACACACCCTTGTTGGCACTCAGGCAAAAAAGGGTTCTCCATCACTGGCCTAGAGTGTACAGGAAATCCTTGGCTTTTCTGTTGTTAAGTAAGACATTTGTTAAATGAATTTTGCCCCATTTTATGATTGTTTGTCTGTCTGTCTGTCTGTCTGTCTGTCTGTCTGTCTGTCTGTCTGTCTAGCTAGCTAGCTAGCTAGCTAGTTAGTTAGTTAGTTAGTTAGTTAGTTAGTCCAATACACAATGAGGGTTTTAGTGGGTATATATCTATATACATATAGTAAAATACATGATGAAGGTTATAGTGAAGATACTCATAGTAAAATATATCTATGAAAATAGAAAAGAAGATATAGTAATAGAACATATCAATGAAAGAATAGAAGAAGAGATATAGGAATAGAAGAAAGGAATAGGAGATATAGGAGAGCAATAGGACGGGGGACGGAAGGCACTCTAGTGCACTTGTTTTCGCCCCTTACTGACCTCTTAGGAATCTGGATAGATCATCTTGCCTTAGTTCTGAATCAAGTGCAGTAGATAAGTTAGTTGTCAGGCTTCTGATCAGTGCCCTAACACATTCAAAAGCCTCAAGCTACCGAGCAATAAAAATCCTGTCTCTTATTAGGACCACTATGTCAGCATTACTTAGGTAAATCCAACTATCTCCACTCCCTTCATATCTTGCCTCTGACCCTGTCCCCCTACCCAAAGTGTGTTACCCAGTCACATTCCCCAATGAAGTAATTTCACGGGTTGCAGAAGTCACTCCCTTCCAGGCATTGCTGGTATCCACGGAGATGGCCTTGACTTGATCAGCTGAAATGCATCTTGTTTTAACTGAGGAATAAATTTCTTGGTGCAGCTGTGAGGCGTGATTCCCCATGACTCATATCTATGGCAACTCGGGAGCAGGTCAGGCAAACTTCATGAGTTGACATTAGTAATCTAGTCATGAAATGAATGGGGCTTCCCTATTGACTTTGCTTGTCAGAAGGCCGCAAAAGATGATCACATGACCCTGCACTGCATCGGTCATCAGTATGATACAGTTGCCAAGGGTTTGAGTTTTGATCACATGATCATGAGGGCGCTGGAGAAGTTATATCTGTGAAAAATGATCATAGGTCACTTTTCTCAGTGTTATTTTAACTTTCATCGGTCACTAAACAAACCACCCGAATATGATTTCACTTTGGAATTCCTCTTTGCTCACTTTTATTGGTGGCATAAATGAACTCCACATTTACTCTGTCACAAGATCAGGAAAAAGGAGAAAATGTTTTAAGTGCTTTTGTTTCCATGGCATTGGAGCCTTGAACATCTTTGTGGCAGGGTGGGAGGTGTTAAGGGAGATAAATGCTGAAGCACTATGGATGATATCATTAATAAAGGCCTTCACTTAAAGTACTTGTGTCAGAAATTTTGACTTAAATAACCAATGGCAAATATTTGTGTCTGCATTTTTCAATTGCAGGTAAGTCCTTGATTTACAACAGTTTATTTAGTGACCATTGGAAGTTATGAAGGGATTGAAAAGGTGACTTAGGAACATTTTTCACTCTTATGACGATTGCACCACCCCCATGGTCATACAATTAAAGTTTAGCTGTTTGGCGCTGCAGGCTACTTCAACTACCTGCTAGCTGTAGTTCCGCAATTCAAATCTCTCCACCAGCTCCAGGTTGACTCAGCCTCCCCTCCTTCCGAGGTGGGTAAAATGAGGACCTAGATTGTTGGGGCAATATGTAGATTCTGTAAACTGCTTAGAGAGGGCTGTAAAAGCACTATGAAGCGGTATATAAGCATTGTGGGCATGGATTATGCAGGATGCCTTGCATTTTATTTCAATATCTTTCAGTGTAAATTGGGTGTTCTGGGGTGGAGCTCCATTTTCGCTACCCCACTGCATCCCCCCCCCCAGTCCGGGCAGTAGTCTACCCGTGTATATAGCTCTATGTGCTATTGCTATATTTATAACAGTAGCAATGCCCTGGGGTCACATAACCACTGTCTGAAAACTTCTGACACACAAAGTCAATGTGGAAGCCAGATTCAAATTAGCTTAACAATTTCAGTAATTCATTTAACAACCGTGAGGGGGGGAGAGAAATGTAAAATGGGACAAGACTCATTTAACAAAGTTTTCATTGAACAACAGAAACATTGGGCACAATTGTGGTTATTAAATCGAGGACTAACTGTATTTGGCTGCAGTGAAATATCATAACAAACTAAATTTGATGCCCTTTCAAATTGTCCATGGTATTTATTTGGAGTTAATGCTAAGTACTGGTTGGATTTAAAATTTTGTACAAAATGTCTCCATATTTGTCAAATGTACATTAAAACTAGATACATACATAGCTGTTTCAAGCATGCATTTTTAGCCAAATCTGGACAGAATTGGAAAATAGGGCAAGACATTAATTATAGGTATAAGTTGTGTTGCAGTTTAACCCACAATTTTCACTGAAGGAATCCACAGCAAACCACTGTTATGCGACATCTCCCTACCTTAGTACAACTGCAATACAAAACCAAATGAAAATAGACAAGCAAACATGCTGGTGATGTTTATAACTGAACAACTACAGCTGGTTCTTAATATTTTCAAAAGCATATCTGGGGTTCTTTGAATAGTTGTAAATTTTTCTTCTTGTTTCGCTTGTATCATGTCATTTAAGATTCATCAAGAGGATCGGCGTGTTTCTATTTTGAACTGTGATGAATAAAATACTTGTCCTGTTTGTAGATATTGAGAGCAGACATAAATAATGAAGACCCTAGTGATTAGCTTCTGAAGTCTTTGTTTTAGAATTGTTAATTTATATTTTGCTTTTTTCTGGTGCTGTTTTAATTTCTGGGAGCTACACAGATTTACATATGTGTGATGGATGGTTATATAAGTTAAATAAATAAATAAATAAATAAATAAATGAATAAATAAGTGAATAAATAAGTGAATAAATAAGTGAATAAATAAGTGAATAAATAAGTGAATAAATAAGTGAATAAATAAGTGAATAAATAAGTGAATAAATAAGTGAATGAATGAATAAATAAATAAATAATCATATGTTTTGCCTTACTAGCACTAGTACAACAACATTATGTCACTATTCAAAAAATATAAATGTTGGCAATTATAATGTGAATCATTCCCTGTCTATTATATCTACCTACCTACCTACCTACCTACCTACATACATACATACATACATACATACATACATACCTTGCCACCCAGCTACCCAGCTATCTATATGTCTGTCTGTCTAGAAGGGTGCTAGATGTCCAGGCTTGCTGAATATCAGTATCATTTTGGCAAAATAACATTGATTATGTCCCATCAAATTAGTGTCAATTTTCAGCCATCATATAGCTATTTTTTTTGGGGGGGGGGGGGGTGTTGTTCTTTTGTTTTTTGCGGGATGATCAATCTTGGAACTGATCCTTCAATGATCATCCAATGGATCTGCAATTGCCACTGGAACTGAATTCATCTGCATTGCTGCTAGTTGTCCTCTTCTTCTTCTTTTTCCTTCTCTCTTTCCTTGAATTGGAGTTTATTCCAGAGAACTGAATCGTTCTTTCTTTACTCTGTCTAAGGTTGTACCATTTGACCCTGGTCATTTGTGCCTTGAGTGAGAACTCTTGGATGAATTTTTTCAATGTCCAATGTTGTTTTCTTGAGTGTCCATGGTATTCTCAGTAGAAATGCAATATTCTTTTCATTCTGCTTTCATTCTAAAATAGGGGAAAAATGAACCTGCGCTTTACAAAGGGGCAAAGTTTATCATCTTAGCAGGGGTAAGTGGGTTCTAAGAGAGGCCTATTCTTAGAAATATTTTCACATAATCACTGTTTGTCCAGGGAAGAAAATCAAGAGTGAAGAGCTAGTGCGAAATGATTGCAGTTGCACTATATCTCACGGCAATACGTTTTCACTCCAGGATCCATCTCAAGCTACACCTCAGCCATAAGCTTTAGGAGCAGGACAAGAAATGGAGAAATTGTCCACAGGGGACCACAGAACCCTTTGTCCAATTTTAAATCAACAACTCTACAGTTTGTTACACTTTTGCAAATTGTTTGTGAAAGGTCATTGCTAAGTGGCGGAGCAGTGGTTTGAGGGAAGTCTCAACTCTTTCCTTTCAAATTCTTCCTTTGCCATATCAATTGGACTGCTGCAGAAAAAGGAAAACATGCATTTCTTATATCTGTTGCATAATTTATTAGGTATGTTAAAATAAAAGCCAGCCTTTCAAATCAATAGCAATAAGTATGCAATTAAATAAAAACCCTAAACAGGAACAGCTATTTAAAAACCATGCAACAACAATAAAAAAAATTGGCTTAAAGAAATAGCTTTAAATTAAACTTAGGGGAAAATAAAGCTTAGAGGCAGAAAAAAAACCACACTAATAAAAAAGTCCGAGTGCATCTCTATTACCAAAAAACGATGGAATGTTTCCCACAAAATGTGTTCTGTATGTTGTACGGTCACCTGAATTGCAACCCCATGTTGCTGTAAGAGGTGCAACTTCATGGACTGGTTGTAAGTCCCCCCCTCTCCCCCCCCCTTCAGAGCCAATGTTGGAAAGAAACTAACCCAGTCAGGAGGAGGAAACAAGAAAAGTAGTCTAGACTTGCTAAATAAACACAAAAAAGTTGGATCTGACTTCCTTAGCACCACCAATGCCTTTAAGTCTTACCTGGTCTTTCCCAAAAGCTGTGAACTTGAGGAGATTCCTGTATTACAGGCAGAGAACAAAATAGAACTCTAAATATGTGGATCTGGTTGATTTCCCCTATCAGTCATTGTAACTTTGAATGGTTGCTGAACAAGTGATAGTAACTGAGGGTTATCTGTTATATCAGCAAAATGATTCTTCCCTGCCTTCATTTATCTGCTTAACTAGTTTTGCTACTCAAATTCCATGAGCAAAACAACTTTTTAGGATCACCCTTGTCTTCCACTCCTAGCTCTGGATAAAAAAAGCTTGTAGGCAGGGGTGGGCTATTGCCCAGATGGGGGGGACGCAGTGGGGTAGCGAAAATGGAGCTCTACCTCAGAGCAACCAATTTACACTAAAAGGTGTTGAAAGAAAATGCAGGGCCTCCTGCAGAAGCCACGGCCACAGTGTGGTAGTAAAAATTTGGGTAGCCTTTCACTGCTTGTAGGGTACTTTATTAAAAAGCCACGTAGTTTTATGTATGTATGTATGTATGCATGTATGTATGTATGCATGTATGGGTGGAATGCAACATAACAACACAATCAATCAGAAGTAGAAAAAAAAGCAAACACAAACACACACAAACATACACACACACACACAAATGGTGACCAAACACAATGAAAATGTGACAGGAGAGATTCCCACATAACTAACCTTCAATGCCAGAGGGAACAACAAAGAGTAATTTCCTTTCTGAGGTCATGGAAACAAAATTAACTTTATAATCAATGAACGGGATTTCTACATATAATCTGAAGTGCTAAATTTCTCAAGCTGATCCTGATTTAAGGTACTGAGAGATTTAAAAATGTAATCAGTCTTAGAGAATCTGTGACATAAATCCGAGATTGCAAATGAGTGAGAAAGAAAGAGAAACATTTTACCAAGAGCAACAAGTTCAGTAAAAGGCTCTACTTGCTGACAAAAAGTTTTTCTCTTCCCTCCTCCCAGGTTCCTTCCGTCAACTTCCCACATTGTCTTCAGGCAACACTGTAGTTTTAGTTCAGAAAATGATTACCTGTCTGAAATACTGAAGAACCATTCTTCCATCAGAATATATAGAGGACTCAAATGTCAATTTTCTCCCATGAAATAGCCAACATCAAAGGCTAAAGGGGAAACCACTCTACATTCTTGGGTGTACCACCACTATATCCATCATCTACAGTGCACTGAAGTACAAAAGCTAGCCACTGGCCAAGGAAGTTTAGATCATGATATTATGGTTCCTTCTAAAGAGCAGTCTTGTTAAACATGACAGCAAGGCAAGATTATGATAAATGTTTCTCACAATGCCAAGAAACTTAAAAACCTTGTCAGCTCATGGACCTAAACTTTCTCACATATTCAATTAATATATCTGCCACTCATTGTAATCACCCGACTTTTGCCAACTCTATTATTAGATGAGGTCAATAGAACCCGGGCAAAAATTTTCCACTCGAAACTCCTATGGAGCAATTTAGTTCATTATTTCTTTTTTCTTTTAAAAAATCAACGTTGTACATGATTTATTTTTGTCTTATAGGTAATTAAAATTCATCTGAATGCAGCCATCTTTGATAAAGTGGTGTACAATATAGTCTATTCAATTTCAAATCCCCTGAGATTTGCAAAAATTCTGAGATGAAGAGGTTTCTCTTCAGATATGGCTGTTCTAAAAGGTCTGAAAATGATTTGGTGATTTGGAGACACACACCATTGGAAATACAGGAATCCAAAGAAAGAGAGGACATTTACATGCACTATTTAGCCAATTGGCAAAACTTTTATTCATTTGCCATTTGAAGTTCTTCCAATTCTCTTTTTAATGAATATTTTATTTCATATTATAAAATACACCTTGATCTGCTGACCTCTGTTCTGTTCCGTTTGATTCTGGATGATTGTTATAACTGGTGAATTGTTTTGAGATATTCCTTCCTTATCGGAGCTGATTTGTAATAGCAAATAATTACTTCTTTATTTTAAGTCTTTGAATATTTGTGATCAGTAAGCAACTTTTCTTCTAGTAGACCTGCAGCTGCTAAACCTGGTTGGTGAGCTAATAATCCTAAATCCTGTAGTCCACTTGTCATCAGGTATCCAGGAATTCAACTACCTGGTGCAGTCCTTATTGACCTGAGTGATGAACAATCCAGTACACATTTCTATAGGTTACTTCTCAGCATATTGTTTATGGGAATGGAACTCTTTATCTGGCTCTCTGATGAGACCTGTCCAGTATGGTTGAACCTCTGACATAGCTCTCCTTTTACTCAAGTGTGCAAACTTCACACCCATATCCACGCAGTTTCTCACTGGATTACTATTACTGCTATTATTGATAGCAGCATTTTGTTACACTAAAGAGAAAAAACACCGGTAAAATTTACTTATCTTGGCTACTGGTTCGGAAGCACATACGCCACCATTGCACATGTTTTTTCACCCTCTGCACATGCATAGAAGGCTTTGCACATGTGCAGAGGGTTAAAAACAAGAAAATTGTGATTTGCGCCAGAAGCAGAGTGAGAACGCGGAGACAGAGCTGGATTTAAATTGGGTCACTTTATTAATTAAATATAAATAAATTAATTAATCAAACAATGACTGGGACCTGCAGAGGTCGCTAAGAACTTTGGGGCAGAAATGATGTCATAAAACCTTCCTTGGCAACTATGGGCATAGTTCCTTGCTGATCCAGGTGAAGGGGACTATGCCATCACCTGGATCCTAGCCAAGCTATGTATGTGGGGAGGCTCGCCATCCAATCCCTGATGGGGATGGGGGCGAGACCCAAGGGCACCCTCTTCCCAACCTCTCAGGCTGGTGATGACACCATGAGGTCTTGGAGAAAGTGTGCCCATCATCTCCAAAGATGCCCAAAGGAGAACACGCAGTTGCTAACCACCGCCCAATTTCCGCCCCTAACCTGCCTACCCCAGTGACCAGAGGGAAGCCAATTAACTAAATGCAATCTACGACTAAGACGCCATAACTGCCAAAAATTCCTATTCAGCCCCCTAGGGCAACCCCAGAAGCACACTGAAAGATAGGGAGGGAGGGCGGGTGTTCACTCCTCTGCAGCCAGGGGCAAAAAGGAGGGCCAAACAAGGCACAGCCCTTTTTAAAGGGCTGGCCTGGCCCACCCCGGCACGTCATAAACCTGTCGCGCGAAGCCTAGGCTGGGATCTCACAGAATCTCATGAAATACCAGCAAAACAAGATGGTGGCTGCACCAGAAGCCGCGTTCCCCAGCTCTGGCACAAATCCTGGCCAACCGATAACTTGGCCAGCAGGTGGGTAGGACCTTGTGCTGCAGACCCTACCAATTCTCAGAATCAATGGTGACCGCAGCTACTGGTACGCCCGAACCAGACTGGACCTGTAGCATTTCACCCCTGAGAGAAAGAGAAAAAAGCGACTAAGCTCAAGGCTGCAAACATACTCATCATCCTGTGAGGTGATTGACTCCTGTGAGTGTGATTGACTCTAAGTCATCCAGCAGCTTTTATGCTTAAGAGAGGCCTAGAAGTCACAATATCCTGGTTTCTGTGCCAAGACCTTCACCATAACACCAAACATGGTTGTGCAGTAATAGTCGTCATGGGGGGGGGAGGAGGTCAGGGAGAGAGGGAAGGAGGGAGGGAGGAAGACAGAGATGTCCACAAATGCAATTTGGTCATAGTTATTCAACCCTGCAACATAATGATAACTGCTAATATTTACTAAAAATCATAATATGCCAAATGTTCCAATCTGTGCTGTTTAGATCATCACAGTAACACAGTTTCACCTCCCTGTCACTGAAGTAGGCATTATCCATCTGCTCCTGCTCGGATCTGTGGACTCTTTTGCTCAAGATGTGATCGTGTGTCAAAAGGGCATCAGCAACAATTTATTTCACATACATAGAGCAGGAATTCTAAGCTTCAGCATCAGCTAAAAAGGTCAGGACAAGTTAATGGAAAGGGAACTTAGGATATTTCAGAACTCATCAAATTTGGTGGACATTGAAACCCAAGTATTTAGTCGGTGCAGAAATTACTATTATACCATCCAAAGTTCAATTTCTCAGGTGAGTTTTGGCAAATGAGAGCACAGGGAGTTTTATTCTGAAGTTTCTGCTCCTACAAGAAGCTTAGATAATCACAGTAAAATGATAATATGACCTTTGATTACCAGAATATATCATATCAAACCTGCCACCAAAAAGATCAAATAGCTGTGTTTAAGGAATATGTCTCACCCACCCACCCAAATTTTCATTTTCCTCCAGTGGAGCACAGTTGGATTTTTCATCTATTCTTTTTATTATTATTATTGATTGATGGCTTTTGGGAGCAGGTGGGGGGAAAAGGCATATTCAAAATGTTGAAAACACATTTCCTACAGCTCCACAGGTATTGTACCGATGTACAATTGGAAGGATTTAGAAACAGAGGATGCCAAGTATCCGAAGAAAACCTGTTACCACTTTTTTGTGACTAACAAATGTTATTAAAGGCATATGTTTGTGTAAGCTACAGCTCACTTCACCAGAAGCAGTGGAGTGGCTAGAAAAATGTAAGATAATTCAGATGAAGCAATAAGGGAGGAGAGGAAGACAGAAGGCAGGGTGTTTAGGTAAATGTAGGTTACCTATGAGTCAGATTACAAGTAGCTTTTCCACTAGTTAAAAATCTATTGTGTTTGTTGGAAGATTCAGATGTATGAGTTCAGCAATATTTTAGTCAATCGTCCTGGCAGTTTTGTTTCTTTCCAAGATGGCTACTTTGAGATCTGTATGAGAATTGAAATGCTCTGACATTACTTTGTCCTTAAGAACATAAGTAGTATGTTACCTGCTAAATTCGACTCTGATCCATACAACCCAGCAAACTCTTCCCAGGTTGGCCAAGCAACTAAACAAGGAAGCCTGAAAAAAGTCTTCTTAGAAGAATTTATCAAAGTTTATCACAGTGCCATCAAAGCCCATTGATCCTCATTGTTTTGAGTCTTGAACTATAACTTGTGCCCAGTAATTATTTTGAGCAAAATTTGACCTGTTTCTTCAACATGGAATTCAAAGAGGCATTTCTGGAGATGATAATATATATCATCATACAGGAAAGCCTCATATCAATATATCTAATCTTATTATCTGGTAGGACTTCATGATGATTCTTTTGATATAAATCTGATGGCCAAATAATATAACTGGTGCTGCATCACCAGCTCCCATGTTTGTTGTTTCTTGTTCCTTGTGAGCATCAGTTTCTGTTTGAATGATTGCCTATCATTGTGTGCAAGTTTGGGTCTGCCACCCAGTGCCAGAGAAAGTACAGTATCATTGTCAAGAATTGTAGATTATTAATAATGGGTTAATTTCAATCTATTTAATGGGAGAATCAACAGAATTGAAAATCAGCTTGAGAACTTTGAAAACCAATGGCATTTCTTTCTCTTATCTTTTAATAAGTATACCCTGGTTCTGGCTTGTTCATTTGTTTAATGATTTCATTGGGGGGGGGGGTGTATTTCACTTCCCAGAATACCCTGTTTGAGCCAATCAAGTGGGTGCCGATCAAGTGGGTCTGAACAAATGCAACTCTAGTGTAGAGCAGGGGTCATCAACAGTTTGGAACTCTGGGACCACTAAATTCATAATTTTAAATCTTGTGAACCACTAATAGGATTTGCCTAACGACCAGGTGGGCATGACTAAGTGGTCATGTGACTGGGTGGGCGTGGCCAACTTGGTGTCACTGACATCAAGGGGTGCCTCGCCGGCTTCCATTTGCTCCTCCCTGCGAGCCACTCCTCACCTCCCTGCCCAGGCTCCTTAGGACACCAACAGGAAGCAGTTGTTGGAGCTAAGCAACCACCACGAGAAAGAGTTGGCAAAACAGCTGACTCAGTTCAAATTGGATCTGACAGGAGAGGCTCAGCAGAAGCACCTCACTGAGGACTATGAGCATGGGCTTTCCAAGAAGAGGAAAGACCTGTGGGAATGCAAGGCCAGGTACTGGCACCTGGTGGCTCACTGAGGAGAGATGGTCAGCCAGTTCCAAGCCATGATGCAGTCCCCCTGGAATAAGACCCTCCAGATCTTCACCAACAGTGGCACTTTCCTCCAGCCTTCACCCAAAGCTCCATACCAGGAGGCTGAAGCAGACCCCAAAGTGGAATTTCTGCCTGTCTTTGACCCACATAAAAAGACCCCAAAGAGAGAGACTCTCTGCAACAACAAAACTATTTATTGCATGTATCTGGCCTAGCGGACCTAGTTTGAGGACCTCTGATTTAGTGTAATATTAAAAATGTTAATAATTGTTCTGCAGACCATCAAAATTTTCTCAAAGACCACTAGTGGTCCATAGACCACTAGTTGGTGACTGCTGGTGTAGAGCCTACAATTGAAAAAGGCACCCACCATGAAAGCATGTAGGCTCTTTATAGGTTACACCATGGAAGTATGTAGGCTCTTTATAGGTTACACAAAAGCATGTCGGCCCTTTATAGGTTTCCTATATAATGTGCTATAAAGGCAGAAATCAGAGGCAAAATAAAAGGACAGCTGCCAGACAACTTGGATTCAGTAAGGAAATCAGAATTGAACACTTCTATTATAGTCACAATATGTTTATTAATTTTATTAAAGAAATTGTTTATGGCATTAAAATATAAACATAAAAAATATAAAGGGGAGGGAGAGCTTCCAAAAGTTTTTGATTTTCCATTTTTTATTTACCCAGAGCTGGGCTGGTGTGAGAATTTCCTCTTTACTCCCCTCCTGATTGCTCAGAGGACTGGCAGAAAAGGGAGAAATCAGTTTATAGTATGTGTATATGGGGAATGGCAGCAAATGGACCTAATTTACCAATAGCTTTTATCCACAAACATGGATGACCTTAGAACAGAAGGACCTCAAAGAGGTTGGTTTGACCTACATTTATTTGTTATTACACAGATATATTGCAAATTCACTTGCTTTTAAAGGGGAAACTCTTTCAATGTTTCCCAACGACATTGCCCCTTATCACACATAAGTCAAAGGCATACTTAGCAACCTTGTTTACATTGAGTAGGATACATCCTGAGGCGATTCTGCTGGGAAATGTCTGGAAGTGTCCATTCATTGAACCCAAAACAGTTTGAAACAAGAGCTACACAAGTATTCCATCTGAGCCTATCTACGTGCAAAGCACCAGGTTGTCCTCTGTTGAGCTCTGACCCTTTCGAAGGAAAATGAAGGCGGATCTAATTTTACAAGACAGACTTAAACACCATTGACAGTTCTGGATCTGGATCAGACCTACAGGGGAAAAATAGGTTTAAATGTAATAACAGTACACTGACATTTAAAAAAAAAACTTATAAGACACCCTCAAAAATGGTTTAAGAAGATGAAGATTTGTGTCTGGACTAGATTGATGGAGACAAGTGCAGAAAATTACATTTTACTTTCTTGCCTTTTTAGCAGTTTTCAGAGCCTTGCTTTGGCAGCTTCAAAAGATTCTTAGTGTATAATAAGAATAAAAATGATGTATCAAAAAGTGATGCATGTGGTATTAAGTGCTCAGACTCATAAAAGATGAAAAAAATTGTTGACTCCACCAAATTTTAAAAGAGAATGAGTTCAACCCAGACTTAGGCATGATTAGAGTAAATACATCAAATGCATCAAAACCCATGCAACATGTTAATTTATAGTATATTAACTCATTTAACTCCCAGTGAATTAATGGGACTTAAATTAGTAATTATTCACTTCAGTCTATTAATTTCAGTGAGTTTTCTAGATTCCATCACTGCTTCTCCCTTTTCATTCTTTTTTCCACAAACAATGAGGCTAATGTAAAATGATGCTCAGATTATACTGGAGTACATATCTATAAATACAAGATTTATATATACAGTAGGTATTGGAACATTTTGACTAATATTTTTTAAAAATGGGATCAGTCCACCAGAAATCCCAACACTGTAGAAGAGATTGGGAAGTTGTGCAAGGGAGGATTCTGGTAAGAGTACAATGGAAGTACCATTGATGAGCCGAGGTGGCGCAGTGGGTAGAGTGCAGTACTGCAGGCCACTAAAGCTGACTGCTAGATCTGCAGGTCAGTGGTTCAAATCTCATCACCTGCTCAAGGTTGAATCAGCCTTCCATCCTTCCAAGGTGGGTAATATGAGGACCCGGATTGTGGGGGCAATATGCTGGCTCTGCTAAAACGTGCTATTGCTAACATGTTGTAAGCCGCCCTGAGTCTAAGGAGAAGGGCGGCATTAAAAAATTGAATAAATAAAATAAATAAAAATAAATATCATTGCTAAGGAAGCAACAGCAACTGGAAAGAGTGTGTCCAGTGACACTAGAAAGTTTTTTCAAAATGTTTTTCATTTATGTTTGATTAGCAGTTCTCTCTCTCTCTCTCTCTCATTCTTGTAGACTTTTCTCTTTTGTATTTTGCTATTCTAATAATGATTTTAAAAAACTTCAAACAGGAAATAATGTAAATTTATCCATGTAGTTATCAGGATTATGTAAATAAGGCTTTAGATTAAACTGGTTATACAATTATAACTCTATCATCCTTGTAATGTATATGTTACCCAATTCACTCATTTATTTAAGCATTGAATGATCAAGGGGTTGAAAAAGCTTCCTTTCTTGTGCAGTCATCAATTTATTCTCTCCAGCAAAATGACTGATTATTTTAGCACTCGTAATTGCTGAATTATTACCGACAGAAGTATCCTACACTTTGAAAAGAAATCTATCTTCCAACATTCACTGCAAAATCTCCTGTGGGATTTCCTTCTTTCTAACTTGTATGCCATGAATAGTGGTTTCATTTAGAGCTACATATACACCTAATTTATTAGCTGAATCAACACTGAATCATGTTATTAGATCAGAAAGAAACCATTTCTTCCCGCTGTTTTTTTAAGGGTGAGGTTATTAAGCATGAATGACAGTATTGTTAATTATGATAGAAACATAGTTTTTTATTAGTGATTTATATTATTGTTTTAAATTATTCATAAGGAAGAACTGTACTTTGTACAAAAATATTTATGATATTAAATTCTCAATTTGAAATAAGATAGCAAAAAATATACAGTATATTTCTGAAACTCAGGAGAACTGTTGCTAATCCTTATTACAAGTAATGCTGAATTGCAGTTTCCAGAAGCCTCTTCTAGCATAGTAAATAGCAACAGACTCAAGCTCAACCCGGATAAGACGGAGTGGCTGTGGGTTTTGCCTCCCAAGGACAATTCCATCTGTCCGTCCATTACCCTGGGGGGGGAATCATTGACCCCCTCAGAGAGGGTCCGCAACTTGGGCGTCCTCCTCGATCCTCCTCGATCCACAGCTCACATTAGAACAACATCTTTCAGCTGTGGCGAGGGGGGCGTTTGCCCAGGTTCGCCTGGTGCACCAGTTGCGGCCCTATCTGGACCGGGACTCATTGCTCACAGTCACTCATGCCCTCATCACCTCGAGGTTCGACTACTGTAATGCTCTCTACATGGGGCTACCTTTGAAAAGTGTTCGGAAACTTCAGATCGTGCAAAATGCAGCTGCGAGAGCAGTCATGGGCCTACCTAGATATGCCCATGTTTCACCATCACTCCGCAATCTGCATTGGCTGCCGATCAATTTCCGGTCATAATTCAAAGTGTTGGTTATGACCTTTAAAGCCCTTCATGGCATCGGACCAGAATATCTCCGAGACCGCCTCCTGCCACACGAATCCCAGCGACCGATTAGGTCCCACAGAGTGGGCCTTCTCCGGGTTCCGTCAACTAAACAATGTCGGTTGGCGGGCCCCAGGGGAAGAGCCTTCTCTGTGGCGGCACCGGCCCTCTGGAACCAACTCCCCCCGGAGATTAGGACTGCCCCTGCTCTTCCTGCCTTCCGTAAACTCCTTAAAACCCACCTTTGCCGTCAGGCATGGGGGAACTGAAACATCTCCCCCTGGGCACGTTTAATTTATGCATGGTATGTCTGTGTGTGTGTCTGTTAGCATATGGGGTTTTTAATATTTAAACATTTTAAACTTGTCTGATTACCCATGATTTGTTTCTACATGTTGTGAGCCGCCCCGAGTCTTCGGAGAGGGGCGGCATACAAATCTAAGTAATAAATAAATAAATAAAATAAATAAATAGCAATGGCACTTAGACTTATATACTGCTTTAGAGTGCTTTACAGAACTCTCTAAGCAGTTTACAGAGTCAGCGTATTGCCCCAACAATCACCAACCTCAGAAGGATGGAAGGCTGAGTCAACCTTGAATCTGGTGAGATTTGAACTGCCAAATTGCAGGCAGCCAGCCAGCAGGCAGCAGAAGTAGCCTGCATTACTGCACTCTAACCACTGCGCCACCATACTTTACCATTCAAATGGTACAGAACATTGAGGGATGTAGTTTAGCAATATTTGAATCATCCCAGGATTCCTCTCTCACTCTAGGCAATATTGAGATCGTTGAACCAACATGCTGCTTCTGAAAAGTTATCTTCTAGGAAAGTGCAGAAACTATCCAATAATATTCTTGTGGCATATTTGAGAGCTATAAAAAGATCCTGAGTCACCTTGTGTTAATCTTGGACAATCATACTGATACCTGGATTTGGAGTGTTTTTAAAACAAATTGGTATTTTATTTCCCCATCATCTAGTAAAAGTATCACTGGGTTGTAAACACTGTTTGTTGATTTTCAAGCAATCTAAAACTTATGTAAGAAAGAGGGAAAAATCTTCATTCCTTTCATATCTGTATTTTTAAAATGCTCTTAACTGCAAAAAGGCTGAAAGGCTGAGAAACAGCTTTCTTAAGGAATAAATGATAACCCTTCCAGAATAAAACAGATTTTTCTACCTGGTAATGAGGTAAAAGAAAGATTCACTTCTTCTGAATATGATGAATGGTATCTCCAGGATATAGCGTGGTATAGTCCCATTGAGAAAATTAATTTAATTAATTAAGCAAGCCTTCGAATCAGTCTTGACTTTTGGTGAATGCCTAGAGAAATCTATAGGAAGGAGGAAGGAAGAGAGAGAAACTGGATCAAAGTTTCTCTAGCTGACGTTTTTGCCTAAAATGGGACTAGAACCTCAGCTGTCCCAATTTTTAATCAGATGCCTTAACCACTACACCAGCTTGGCTCTTGTGTGACCAATTGCAAAACATCATATACCTGAAGATAGATAAAGTTCTGAACTGCAGCCCCCCCACTATCTCCTTTTGTAAGAATGGCCCTATGCTCTTTGTAACCCAGCAACATTATGATGCAAATTATCTTCGAAGCTACTGTTTTGCTTTGCAGCATGCTTAATTTCTTTAAGTCAGCATTTGCATAACTTAATATATCTTCATCCTTTTTGTGAGCTTTTGTAAAGATTTTACTGAGGCACACAAATTCATTTTCTTATTCTTGGTTTGGACCATATATGTATGATTTGTCATCACTCATTTTATTTTCTCTGCCAAACATAAGTACCTTGACCTATGATAGAGTAATATGAAGTTTCATACTTCCTTTTGCATTATACAATTTAATATTTGTCTCAAATCATTTTGATTGATTGACAGCAAGGTATCATTTGCATACACAAAAGTACATATCCATAAAGCTTTTAGTCAACACATTTATAATATCATTATATATTTTCCCATAAATACACTGAAGAAGCAATGAGTATCCCATATCCTTGCCTTACTCAGTCCAAGCTACCACCCTTTAGCCCTATATTATTAATATAAAACTTTGCATAGCGAAAGCCTTTGGATCAGTGGTGGGATTCAACCAGTGGAACCAGTGCTCTGAGTGACTTCATTTTGCATCTTTGTACTGCTCAGTAATTTTTCTACTCTTTTGTTTCACTCCCATTCATTTATTCATGGCATAGAAAAGAATTATTTTCCAGAGGGTCACATTTATGCAGAACATTGCACATTTTGAAATGAACAATGTCATTTCATTTGTTCATCCATGCGGTTACTAATCTTCCACATGTCATGGTTATCTCCAGATGTGCTCATATATAATGACATCTGCCACCCACTATGTCTGTGGTCAATTTAAGATTTCTGAGTTTAGACTGATTACTATCTTTAGACGTATTCTTACTACATGCAACATTCCCTGCTAATGTTTATTTATTTTATTTATTTATTTGTCAAACATATATAGGATAGTAGTAGTTTGTATAAACATAACATAAGTAAAAAGTAACTATAAAAGAGTACAATAGGACAGTAGGGCAGGGACAGTAGGCACAATGATGCACTTATGCATGCCCCTTACAGACTTCTTAGAAATGGGGAGAGATCAACTGTAGACAGTCTAAGGTTAAAGTTTTCGGGTTTGGGGAAGAAACCACAGAGTCAGGTAGTGCATTCCAGGCATTGATCACTCTGTTGCTGAAGTTGTATTTTCTGCAGTCGAGTTTAGAGCGGTTACACTTAGTTTGAATCTATTATATGCTCTATTGCTGCAATTGAAGGTGAAATAGTCATTAACAGGAAGGACATTTTGGTATGATTTTATGAACTACAGTTTGGACAGTATCAGTCAGGTCTCACACATTTTGGCCAGTCTGTCACAAGTGCAACCAACAACTGAGCATCAACTGCATACTGAGATCTCTAACCAAAAGACAATTTTGCAAAGCAATGTACTGTTGCCTGCATCTCAACAACTAGGTAGTATATGCAGTATAACTCAAATTATTTATAGAATAAACCAAATAATACAAAAATAAATTAATAATGATATAAAAACAATAGATTAACATCACAAAAAATAAAGGAAGGAAAAATGCTATTTTCCTATGGGGAAAAATATTCTGTAGGTTACTACAAATCTTTTTTTTTCTTTCCTGAACAGCAAATGAACTTTGACAAAATAGAAACATATTATCTGATTATTTAAGGAGGAAGCCTTAGGGTCCGTTAACTAGGTTTAACAAAAGTTCTCATTGCCCCCATTAAAAATCAAATTGCCCCCCTGTGAGGCATGAGGCCCAAGTTGGGAACCAACTAGAAGGATAAGTATGGATGGATCTATAGGTTGGCTTTATAATATATGTCAATTCCTACTTTTTGAATAGTAAGAATTATATGTCAGGTGGAGCATCAGGGCTTTAGAGATGCTTAAGTGGGGCATGGCCAAAAAAGGTTGATAACCTCTGTTCTGGAAGAACAAGATCTCTTTTTCTTTCTTTCTTTCTTTCTTTCTTTCTTTCTTTCTTTCTTTCTTTCACTCATTCTTTCTTTTTTGCTACAGTCTAAGCACTATAAATCCAAAGCTTTTTATAAATGGACAGAATTGAGATTTGGTGTGGATAATTTCATAATTCATTGGTGTCTTTCAAGTTATCTTCCTCCAAAGAATAGGATAGGATGGGATAGGATGGAATAGAATAGAATAGAATAGAATTCTTTATTGGCCAAGTGTGATTGGACACACAAGGTGTCTTTGGTACTTATGCTCTTAGCGTACATAAAGGAAAAGATACATTTGTGAAGAATCATGAGGTACGGCACTTAATTATTGTCATAGGGTACAAATTAGCAATCAAAGGAACTGCCCTGCCCTATTAATAATATTTTAGGAAAAATAAATAAACAATAGACATGTCCAAAGAGAATAGGCCAATATACTTTCAAAAGACAATGAACATCAATTAAGGAAGTCCATAATGTCCAAAACTATTTGCATTGGATTATCTTAGTTTTAAAATAATAAGAATTATAATATGTGTTTCTTAAAAGTTGGGACTATTTGATGATATAGCACTTTTTAAATTCTGCATTATAGTATATTGTCCTAATTTATGTGGTTATACTTTCTAATTTGTTGATAATATTGAATTGTTGATCAGCCTCTATAAAATCTTTCACAATGCATTCAAAACTGTCAAATTTTCAGAAGTTGCATAAATGCCTAAACCAAATACAGAATGTAACAAATATTTTACATCTACTGTTTGGTGCAGATAATATATTTTTTTGTACTTTTCTGGAAATCTTTTGAAAAGCTTCTAAAACCAGTATATCATAAATTATACAAAGAACAACATCAAAAGCAAATAAAAACTACTTCAATAGCAGTATTTACATATATCCTGTGTGTGTGTGTGTGTGTGTGTGTGTGCAATACATACCTCAGTCCCCAAATTCCTTCTTAAAATAGCCATGTTTTCACTACATTTCTAAATATTAACCAGTAAATTGCTCTTATTTCTGATTAAAAATCATTTATCCTCCCTTTTTTCAACTGAAGAAGAATTACTTTCAAGCTTAAATTTCTCATGAATAAATAAATAGACCTTTATTACAGTCAAAGACCATCAATATAATAATAATGATAATTAAAAAAAACGAAAAAAACCAGAAAAACAGAACATCCAAGAACCGTTTTAGATTCTTAGAATCTAGATATAGTAGTACCTCTAGATACGAGTTTAATTCGTTCCATAACAGAGCTCATATGTCGAACAACTCGTATTTGGAACAAAGGGCTTTAGACTTTGTTTTTCTCCTCCGAGATAACCAGAAGCAAGGATTCTTCCGCCACCTAGTGGACGCTCGGCTCGTATCCCGAATTTGAGCTCAGGTCTCAAAAAGAAATGTGGCTCGTAAATTGGAATACTCGCATGTGGAGCAGCTTGTTTCTAGAGGTACTACTGTATTTTAGTATCTCTTTGATCCTAGTAGCAGATTATTGGGTGATAAAGGTAGTCCTTGACTTACAACAGCTCGTTGAGCATCCAAAGTTGGTCGTCACCCAAGTCAACAAAGACATGCTAGGTGTTGAGGTTCTTGGACATCTGGAGACAAATGACTTACAAAATTCATGCCTTTTCGCTGACCAACCAAAATTGACCCATTGTAAATATACAAAAGATGTACATATCTAACTATGATGAAGGCACACATTTGCAATGAATCTCCACTGCTGCTGCGCAGAATCTGGCCACCTGTGCTGTAATTATGGCCTGATCATCTTTAAGCAACCACTGGAGATAGGTAGTGTCTGAGTGGTCAGGATACCTTGCAATTAGTGGCAAAATATGTTTTTTCCTAATGTCTGTATAAAAGGAGCATCTCAGGAGCATGTGTCCCTCAGTCTACACCTCTCCTGAGCCACAAGAGCAAAATCTTTCAATGAATGGTATTCTTTTGTACTTGCCGTACAAAACGGCGGATGGAAGTGCATGGCATCGTATAAGAGCAAATGCTTTTCGGTGGTTTGCTGATTCCAGCTGTCTAAGATATCTGACAGGAGCCACAACATATCTAGTGGCATCTGGGGCCAGAAACAGCAGAGCTTTATTTTTTTTTAAAAAAAGAATTTCTCATGAGAATTTGGATACAGCTTTAATTTCTTACCAAATATAATAATTCATTTCCAACAGTTCTGCATCCTAGAAATATCATATTATTCCAAATATGAGGGGTTTTTGGTACTCTCTGAGCTTGGTTGTCTTCTTGCAGATGTTTCATTACCCAAGCTAGGTAACATCATCACTTCTACTAAGGAGTGAGGTTTGCTCTCAATTTATATTCTAGTGGCTTGCCCTATCAGTGTTGGTAGTCCAGCAAATGTAAAAAATGTCAAAATGTTATATTTATGTAGCTACTTACCAAGCACATCCATATTATATTAAAGTAACCAGAATAACTTTACAAGCCCCAAGGCATGTCACAAATTTGAACACCCTTAATGTTTGGAAATTGAAAGTTGAAAAATTTGATATGCACTACACCTATAATTGGAAGCAAGATTTACCGGGAGTTCAGAGGGACCAATAACTGTGTATAATTGTGTGTATAATATTCAATATTATTTGCATTACAATACATTACTATTAACAAGTAAGTCTAATCAGGGCTTAAAAACAAGAAAAGTTGAAACCACCACTGTTGTATTGAAGCCATTGATTTAATATAAAAATCCGTGGTTTGAGCCTTAAATTGAAAATTAACATTAAAATGTCTGTTTAAAAATATGTGGGTAAAAGTCATATAGACATTATTGCCAAGTTTACAATGTAAACCCTAAAATCTTATTAATTTTCACTACATTTTTATTTTCTCCAGAGAATCATACATGGAGTGGAGTGAGAGAAAGAGGTTGCTGATATTATGCAATGCAATTTTTAAAAAACTGATTTGAGATCAGGTTTACATTGATCTGCTCAATCCTAAACAAAATATCATCTTATTTCTGACAGCTTGCATATTAAAGGGATTACCCAGTTTATCATCCAAACAAATAAAGGAAGGTGAAACACAACAACAAACAACAAAGAATGAAGAGGAATGACGTAGAGTTGAGTGACTAACAAATGTCTTTTCATATCACAGGGAATAACATTCTGGGATTCTTCAAATGCATTGCTTTGTAGGAAGAAATGTGAGTTAATACTTTGCTACACTTTACTCTTTTCTGTCAGTTCAATCTACTGCATCTCAACAGAGCAATAATGTTTGTCAAGCTTTGATAGAGTTAGGTTTTACAAAGGGAGCTAAGATGAATGTGGTTTATTTGAATTTGACTGAATGTGATATACAGCTCCATTATATTTTTTTTAATATGCAATTTATGGCTCAACATTGTGTCGACCAGGATATGATAGTTTATTCAGCAAACTATAGTTTAAAGAAAATTTGCTCTAGCAAGATGTCTGAATTTCTTTAGTAAAATAAGGTATTTTACTTAGTAAAGTAAAATATTTTACTAAGTAAAGTAAAGTAGTAAAGTAAAATATTGTACTAAGTATTTTAGGTATTTTAAGTACAGTAGCTTGTATACTTTATATTTGCTGGTTTCTTATCTTGATTCCTTAATTTCAGCTTCCTAAAATATTTTGTTTTCTCTTCAAATACTTTATATAAAATCCTTTAAGTCTGCTCTAGAAATTGGCATGTAGAGTTGCTTCGGAGTAAGGTGACACCTAAAAAAATATATAATGTAACATAACATTAACATCCCATGTTGACTGTATGACTGTAACTTGTTGCGTATACCCTAAGATTTTTTATTAATATTGCTTCTTCATTGCTTATTTGACCCCTATGACAATCATTAAGTGTTGTACCACATGATACTTGACAAATGTATATTTTATTTTATGTACGTTGAGAGCATATGCACCAAGACAAATTCCTTGTGTGTCCAATCACACTTGGCCAATAAAAATTCTATTCTATTCTATTCTATAACATAGCCTAGCCTAGCCTAGCCTAGCCTAGCCTAGCCTAGCCTAGCCTAACCTAACCTAACCTAACCTAACCTAACATAACATAACATAACATAACATAACATAACATAACATAACATAACATAACATAACATAATATAATATAATACAGCGGTACCTCTACTTACAAACACCTCTAACTACAAACTTTTCGAGATATGAACCTGGTGTTCAAGGGTTTTTTGCCTCTACTCATGAACCATTTTGAACTTACGAAAGCTCGCTTCTCTCTTGGCTGCTACTGCTGCGAGCAGCGGCGAAAACAAAACTAGTGCTTTTATGTTTGCAGGCTCTTATGATTGCAAAAAACTGGAGCCAGACTTTGCCGTGCGGGGTCCCCACCCCCTACCTTCTGCTAGAAAACGGCGTGTCCGAGAAGCTCTCCGCAGCCGCCCCATGGTGGCGGGTGGATAAAGCAAGGCTAGTGGGGTTCTTGGAGTGGCAGCAAATGGAGGAAGCAAAGTGCAACAAATAGAGGAAACAAGGCATCCCCCTGCCCCCTTTCACTGCCCCACCAAGCACCCCGCTAGCTTTGCTTCCTCCATACATCCCCTTTTGCTGCTTGTCTAACTACCCCCTCCCTTCTCTCCCTTCATACGTCCCTTTTTGCTGCTTGTCCAACAACCCCCTCCCATTTCTCCCTCCATATGTCCCCTTTTGCTCCTTGTCCAACCACCCCTCTCATTTCTCCTTTCATACGTCCCCTTTTGCTGTTTCTCCAACCACCCTGCTAGCTTTGCGTTATTCATAGGTCCCTTTTCACTGCCTCTCACTGCCCTTCGTTCACCTCGCTTCTAAAGTTTTGGATTTTCCTAATGGGTTTGCACGCATTATTTGATTTTACATTGATTCTTATGGGAAAAATTGCTTCTTCTTACAAACTTTTCTACTTACGAACCTGGTCACAGAACGAATTAAGTTCGTAAGTAGAGGTACCACAATATAATATAATATTAATATAATATAATATTAATATAATATAATATAATATAATATTAATATAACATAACATAACATAACATAACATAATATAACAGTACAGTACAATACAATACAATACAATATAATATAATATAACAATACAATATAATACATACATTTTATTTATTGGCATGAAGTTTATAATTCACATCATAATTGTATTGCATCTAAACAAACCTTATAGTACTTTGAAGGGTCATAAAATAAGCCATTCCATCAAAATCCTCAGTCTGAATTTATTTTATTTCCTCCTCAGGTTAAAAGATATTAATTATTGTAACAGAATCTTGCAAAATTTTCTGAATTTTTTCTCTTCTTCTTATACCCTGGTAAATGAGAAAGGAATTAGACTGAATCTCCTCCTATTGGTTTCTCACAACTTTTCAACACAACCTTTACATATATCATAGTAATTTTAGTAACCATCTCTGAATAGTTTCACCAAGCACTGTGCAGCTTACATGTAGCCTCAACAGATGGCTGGTCATGTAACAATTGTTCAAAGTTACTATAGCCCTGGAAATGATTCTTGCAGTCCATAAAGCATTTGGGACCATCATAAACTGTTGCACTGCACGCATATGCGTACGAATCACACAACTACATTTCAGGCCCTCGACAACTGGTTTGCATTTTATGACCAGTTGCAGTATGCTGCAATTACATAACCATGATTTGCATTTATTTATTTATTGCCAATTTCTGAGGTCTGGTCAAAAAATGTTCACATTTGGGAATATGGATTTGCATGATTTACTTAACAACAAGGGGATTTGGACTTATGACCACATGATTTGCTGAAAGGCTGTCATAAAGACATTTTTTTTAAAAAAAAAAGGGGGTTGGTTCAAGTTGATGATTCAACACCTCATTGTATTGACTTACAACCATAACTCCATTCCCAAATGTGGACTACCCATACTTGGTTTCAACAACCTGGCTAGTCAATGTGCCATCCTCAAACATATAAAATGCATGAAGAGGAAGAATAACATCTGTTGAGATTCCACCTTTCAAAAATTTTCAGGCAAACCAGCCTTCGAACAAAAGCATTCATTTAGTTGCCCTTGAGATTCTTCACAGTACTGGCAAAAGGCAGCTGCATAGAAGTCATGCCAATACATGAAATGTTTCTCAGAATGTTCCACATATATTCCTCTTGGCCAAATTATAAGGGATGAATCACAGGGAGTCTGATTCTACCTAAGTAAGTCTCATTTCACAGACAGTACTACATCTACAAGTATCCAAAACCCATGTTCAGTATGCCAAGCAATTAATAATGAGTTCCTAGTAAATGGAAACTCCTGGAGCTGGAGCTGTCTCTCTCAGAAGTATTTGCAATGCATTGGATGCAAATCTCATGGAAAAGGTCAGAGGTTGTAACAACTAATTCCAGTTTAAAGTATGTTGGAGATGCCTCAGCTCTTTGAATTTTTTATCCTTTAGAGTTTTAGAGAGGGTAAAGATAGCAAGAAATTCACTTCCTTTTTCTTTCTCACTACTCTATTTTCTCTATGTTGGAATGTGGATAATTTTAGGTTCTCCTCTTTAACCTCTTTTCTGTAGGAAAACTTCCTTCCTTCCTTCCTTCCTTCCTTCCTTCCTTCCTTCCTTCCTTCCTTCCTTCCTTCCTTCCTGAAATACGGACTTTCTTCTGGAACATATAATTTTCTTATTATTTTATTTGACTTTAGGACTTTAAACATTCTCTCTACAATTACTTTTGAAAGGACTGGTTTTATTGGCAGATCTTTCCTTGTTTTGCTAAATATAGGCTTCGGTGAATAAATTGGAGGATCACAGCCGGTTACCTCAACATTAAAGCTACAAAGTCAGCATCTAAATACTTTCTATCCCTTACAATAACTCTATCCGTATTTAAATAGGTAACTTACTTTTAGTCCCTGCTGATTCTGCAAAATGTGAGCACACACATTCAAGGAGTTAGATGTGGTTTCTTTAATGTTGCTGCTAAAAATGTCCCAGTCTCAATTGTATTACTTCATTAAAGAAATATTTGGGGAGGGGAACTTTAGGCCAAAGTATCTCCCCAGCTGAATCAGCTTTGGAAGTGATTTTCAATTTTTCATGCAAAATGTTTGTGCTTGAGGGAAGGATTCTAACATTTAAATGAATAATACTCTTTTTCAATAACATCAAAATGACATTGAAAGCTTGAAAGTCCTTGAGCATGTACAATAATTGAGGAGGCATCTGAATGAATTGGCCAGACAGACAGAGACTTAAAAGGTCTGCTTTTACTGCTGATACTTAGCTTCAATTATGTTCACTATACTGTATGTCCTTACTTTTGCCATCTCATATTTACCATTCATCTATTATTTGATTGTAATGAATGGAAGAATGAAATGTTATGCATATGGAATCAGATTTTAGCAGACAGGGACTCTAGTGGGCAGAAGTGAAGAAAGTGACTCATTCCTAATATGTGATATAAGACCAGATCCATTCGTTGCATATTTCTGAGGTTTTGCTGCCACCAATACTTGATTTGAAAAAATTATAAACTTTGGTCTGAATAAGCAATGATCAAGGTTCATTGACTAGCCTCCAAAGAAGATATCCCTGATCCAGTATGGTCACCCAGTACTCTGATACATATAAGGTCAAGTCAGAACTAAATTAATTCCATTTCCCGAATATGTTTATTAAAAACTCCAGCAGAGAAAAGTTAGAAATGTCAATGTGATTTAAAACAGAACGCAACATATATTATTATTATTATTATTATTATTATTATTATTATTATTATTATTAAAACTTATAATTATCTACCTAGGATGATTAGGAATTTAACCCTGGATTATATTTACAGTGATATTCCATAGAACTCTAGTCTTTAGAAGATAAAACAGGCGCACCAAATGTTGTTCGATGGGAATAGTTTCTGAACTGACATCCATGAACTCACCAGACGCCAAGCTAGCCTTGAAGGAGACTTACCATTTTATATTTTCACTTATATTTCATATTCATATTTCATATTACATTTATATTCGCAAATGACACCCTTTGCACTGCAGTAATTTCTTGCATCTTTCATTGATTCTGTTCTTTATTTGAAAGAGGCAACTCATTTTGCTAAGACACAATACTCTCTGAAAGAACCCCATCAGAGAGAGGAAGAATTTCTTTCCCAATGCATCAGAGAATCCTTGATTACAGTTATATTGTCAAGTTCATCTCCTCATTTTGCATATATATTGCAAAATGATATTCTTCGGAATCTTTTCCCCTTTGTTTACTTCCATCCTTGCTTTGATATAATTGAATATTAGTTGCTTTTCTGCTGCATTCTTATATGACAGTAAGAAATTCTGCAGTCATTACGTTGGAGCCAAAGTCAGGTGAACAATAGTTGATGGGAGTAAATGAGGTGGTTCTTAACCATTTCAGGGTGATTTAGGCATGCTTCCATCAGCCCATTCCCTAGGTCAATCTTATCTGTCACCTTTCTTTCCACATAGAGCTGGATGAATTATCTAGCAAGATTGGAAAATAGCTTAGCATATGAAATGACCGAGATTGGCATTGCCTCAGTTGCCTCCCAAATAAAGTGCAGATAGCCTCAACATAGGGCCACAATAGAGCCCACCATTTCTGGTGCCAAGCAAGACAGTTGTTAAGCGAATTTCCCACCCACCCATTTTATGACCTTTCTAACAATCTTTCTTCTTGTTAAGTGAATCACTACAGTGGTTGGTTAGTAATACCGTTATTGAGTAAATCTAACTTCCCACTGACTTTGCTTGTCAGAAGGTCACAAAAGGTGATCATGTATGTATGCATGTATGGTATGCTTGTATGTATGTTTGCTTAAATAATGGGGTTTTTTAATATTTTAAATTGTAAATTATTAGATTTGTCATGAACTGTTTTATTGTGTTGTGAGCCGCCCCGAGTCTACGGAAAGGGGCGGCATACAAATCTAATTAATAATAATAATAATAATAATAATAATAATAATAATAATAATAATAATAATGTGATCCCTGGGGCATTTGAAACCATCATAAATATAAGTCAATTGATAACTGTCTGAATTTTGTGATTTTGTGATCATGGGGATGGTGTAACAATCATTACCATGAAATATGGTCATAAGTCACTTTTTGCAGTGCCATTGTAACTTTGAACAGTCCACTAAGTGAACTGTTGTAAGGCAAGAACTATGTGTACAAAAGAACATGGATGTCAGGCATGGAAACTTAATGATTGTCATTAAGCCAATTGCTCTTTCTCAGCAGCACCACACAGGATTGTTGTTGTAGGGCATGGGTATGAAATTTAAAGTGTCTCATTGCTGTCATGTGATATTTTGTGATGTTTTTCCCATTTGCAGAACTGAGGTGGATGGGCCCTAGGCATAATGCATCTGGCCCGTGGGCTAACAGTGTGACACCCCTCTTATAGGGAAGAAGGAGGCCAAATTGCTATACATACCATCTTCAGCTTTTGAACGCTAATAAAAACATAGAAACATAGAAGACTGACAGCAGAAAAAGACCTCATGATCCATCTAGTCTGCCCTTATACTATTTCCTGTATTTTATCTTACAATGGATATATGTTTATCCCAGGCATGTTTAAATTCAGTTACTGTGGATTTACCAACCACGTCTGCTGGAAGTTTGTTCCAAGGATCTACTACTCTTTCAGTAATACATAAACATACATGTTTATCATTGGTTAACGATATAAAAGAAAAAAGGACAAAGAGAAAATTTGAAATCTTGGTTGTGACTCTGTTCCCTTCATAACCCTAATCTGGTTTTGGCTTCATATTAATTTGTTTGCCTTGGGTTACAACAGAATCGGGTGCAGGAAGAGGAAACCAGAGGTGGATAGAATAGCAATAACACTTCACACTTAGACTTATATACCACTTGTCAGTGCTTTACATCCCTCTCTTAAGAGGCTTACAAAGTCAGCATATTGGCCCCAACAATCTGGGCCCTCATTTTACCCACCTCTGAAGGATGGAAGGCTAAATCAACCTTGAGCCAGTGAAAATCGACAGTCAGAAAATGGGCAGTCAGCAGAAGTCGCCTGCAGTACACATTCTAACCACTCCACTCACCACAGAATCATCTAGCCACAATCACTTTCTTTCCATATTCATACCACATTCACAGGCGTATATTATTTATTTTATTTTTATTTATTTATTTTGTCCAATACACAATGAGGGTTTTAGTGGGTATATATCTATATACACATAGTAAAATACATGATGAAGGTCATAGAGGAGATACTCATAGTAAAATATATCTAAGAAATAATAGAAAAGAAGATAAAGTAATAGAACATATCAATGAAAGAATAGAAGAAGAGATATAGGAATAGAAGAAAGGTATAGGAGATATAGGAGAGCAATAGGACAGGGGACAGAAGGCACTCTAGTGCACTTGTACTCGCCCCTTACTGACCTCTTAGGAATCTGGATAGGTCAACCGTAGATAATCTAAGGGTAAAGTGTTGGGGGTTTGGGGATGACACTACTGAGTCCGGTAATGAGTTCCACACTTCGACAACTCGGTTACTGAAGTCATATTTTTTACAGTCAAGTTTGGAGCGGTTAATATTAAGTTTAAATCTGTTGTGTGCTCTTGTGTTGTGGTTGAAGCTGAAGTAGTCGCCGACAGGCAGGACGTTGCAGCATATGATCTTGTGGGCAATACTTAGATCTTGTTTAAGGAGTCTTAGTTCCAGGATTTCTAGGCCCAGGATTGAAAGTCTAGTCTCATAGGGTATTCTATTTTGAGCGGAGGAATGAAGGGCTCTTCTGGTGAAGTATCTTTGGACATTTTCAAGGGTGTTAATGTCTGAGATGCGATATGGGTTCCAAACAGATGAGCTGTATTCGAGGATGGGTCTGGCAAAAAGTTTTGTAAGCTCTGGTAAGTAGTGTGAGATTGCCAGAGCAGAAGCTATGTAGGATTAGGTTTGCAACTCTTGAAGCCTTCTTGGCTATATTGTTGCAGTGGGCTTTGGCACTTAAATCTTTTGTTATTAGTATACCAAGGTCTTTAACCGAGTGGGGATTATCTGTGATAATTTGATTATTCAAATTATATATATATAGCAATATATATATTGCTGACTTCTGGTGTATCAAGAAGAGAAAAAGTAGCAAAGCCAAAGGTATTGTCTATTATATACTATATAAACTAAATGAGAACATCAGCATTAAGCAATGAGTTCCTGAAGAAGCTTCTTGGATGAGAAGCAAATGTATTCAAGGAAAAACAAAGAAAGTCCATTTGCCTTTTGGAAAAGTACCTTTGGGACGACTGAGAATCTCCATAGAGATTACACAATGAGTCAGAGCAGATTCCACATAGAATGGAGAAAATAAGGATTAGTAGTAAAGACAGCAAATTCCTTGCCAGTAAATCTCCATTTACTGGTTATTCTTGATACAGTTCTTGAAATACGAGGATCCACATCTGGAAGGACTCAATTATGTACTTATATTTTATTATTATGGTTTATCATACAGTCAGCCAGATGTTTAGACTGGATTTGTTATCCATCTGTCTTTTATCTACCTATTGAGGCAAGTGTTGTTTGATGGTACTAAAGGCAGATGTAAGTTATTCTGAGTAAAACTACCTTTTGCAATTGACTTTTGTCAATGCCAAAGGTATTCAAGTGATGCTCCAGTTGATTCGGGATTGTACCCAAAGCAGTTATTGCTATTGGAGCTATCTTTGCTTTTGTTGCTATAGTTGTTCTATTTCTATTTGCAGTTATTTATGTTTTGTGGTTTTTTTCTCCAGTTCTTTCTCTTTATTTTCAATGACTTTGTCTATTTTGTGGTCCTGCCAGTCAGACTAAATGGAAATTGCTCCAAACTAGACTGCAGAAAATATGATTTCAGCAATAGAGTGGTCAACACCTGGAATTCACTACCGGACTCTGTTGTTTCTTTCCCCAATCCCAAAATCTTCAACCTTACATTATCTACAATAGACATCTCCCCTTTTCTAAGAGGTCTGTAAGGGGTGTGCATAAGTGCACCTTTGTGCTTACCGTTCCTGTCCTAATGTCTTTTTATCTTTTCTATTTTTATACTTATATTATGTAGAACATACTACAATATAATACTATATCTATATGACAAACAAACAAACAAACAAACAAATAAATAAATAAATAAATAGTATTTTTACTATTGTTGGTAGTCAGTTTGTGTGATCTTCTTAGAGCAGCTAACTAGGTGGTCCACTGTTTCTTCAGCTTCTTTGCAGAGGCAACATTTACTGTCTGTTGATGTCATCTGAATTCTGGCTCTGTATGAATATGTTCTTAAAGCTTCGTGCATCCAGAATTAATAGCAATACACTTAGACTTACCATATTTTTTGGTGTATAAGACACACCCTTTCCCCCCTAAAAGAAGCTGAAAATTTGGGTGCATCTCATGTAGCTTCTACTAAGATTTTTTTTCAATCTTAGTGATGTGCTAATGAGTGAAGCAATCTTCCATGCTTTGCTAGCTAAGTGATCTTCTCTTTGCCTGCTTTTTTCATTGCTGCTCCCTCCAACAACAAGCTGGGCTTCTGTGCTTTAGAAGCCTTTTTTCAGCCCTAACAAGGTGCTAATCAGTGAAAGATATCCAATGCTTTGCTAGCAAAGGATCTTTATTTTGTCTGTTTTTCTTATTGTTTCTCTCTCTGAAGAGAGACAAAAGTGAAGTTTTTAGAAAATGTTTTTTATCCCGAAACAGGGGATAAAAAGCAAGCATATGTGCTCAAAAACAGCAAACTAATGAGTTGAAGCTGACCAGACTAAGGACTAGGCAGATGGATTCCTGGTAGGCAGATTATTTTTTCCTATTTTCCTCCCCAAAACCTAAGCTGTGTCTTATTCTCCAAAAACTGCAGTATATATCACTTCACAATGCTTTACAGCCTTCTCTAAGTGGTTTATAGAGTCAGCATACTGCCCCCAACAATCTGGTCCCACATTTTACTGACCTCGGAAGGATGAAAGGCTGAGTCAACCTTGAGCAGATAAGAATAAAAACTGCTGAACTGCAGGCAATCGGCAGTCAGCAGAAGTAGCTTGCAGTATTGCATTCTAACCACTGTGCCACTATGATATCTTCCTTCAATTTCCCTGCTCTTAGCCATTGTCAAGTCTTCTTGTTATCTGCTTCTTTTCTTTATGTACTGAACAATTTGCCTTCCATTTGCCTTTTCTATTCTTCACTTGGTCTTTTGTGCAGGGCAGCTTGGTCACGCTAGAACAGTGATGGCAAATCTTTTTTTCCTTCGATTGCCAAAAGAGCATGGGTGTGCGCTGTTGCACATGCGTGAGTGCCCACTTCCATAATTCAATGCCTGCGGAGGGGCGAAAAACGCTCCCCCACCCCCTGGAGGCCCTCTGAAAGCTGGAAATGCCCTGTTTCCCAACTTCTGGTGGGCCCAGTAGGATCATATTTTGCCTTCCCCAGGTTCCAAAGACTTATCTGGAGCTGGGGAAGGATAAAAATGCCCTCCCCCATCCCCCCAGAGGCTCTCTGGAAGCCAAAAACACCCTTCCATAGCCTCTGTGTGAGCCAAAAATCAGCTGGCTGGCACACAAATGCACATTGGAGCTAAACTAGGGCAATAGCTTGCTTGCCAGCAGATATAACTCTGCGTGCCACTTCTGGCACCCGTGCCATAGGTTCGCCATCACTGCTGTAGAACTTAGGAAGCCTTAATGGTATACTAACTTCAGTGTAACTTCTTCTTCTGATATTCTTCCAATGCCTTTTTCCCTCCTTCTTCACTATCTCATGTACCTGCAACATTCCATACGCACCTATTTTACTTGGTAAATAGGATCTGTCAACATTACTGCATGGATGAAGGACATGAATCATTGTCATTATTGATGACAAAATTGATGAGATGCCCATTTGTCCACTCCAAACTCCATTGAAATATCTAACTACTGTTTGTTGCATTGTTAGATGGATGTTTAGAGTAGATTTGGTATTTTTATTCATCTATCAAGTCCTTCCCAAGGACCTGGGATAGGCAGATGTTGATGTTTGATGGTATTAGAGATATGGTTGCAGAATATCAGCTGTTCCAAGTAAAGCTGCCTTTTGCAATTGATTGGTTTATTTGTTACATCTCTATAACCCCCACCCCCCACCCCCAAGAGCTCAAGGTAATGCACTCAATACAACTTCCTGGCATTCCTCCCCCAACAATCAACTTGTATCTTGGACTGAGGGAATGTGATTGACCCAAAGTCACTCAGTGAGGTCCATGTTTAAGGATGCTATTCCTTACACTAGTAAACTTGACCTTCCCATAAAATCTTTTAGGAAATTCAGTGGTAAACCTTGTGGTGTATACAATAAGGCGCAATCAGGCAATTTTACAAATATAATAAAGGGATATTTTTGACTGAGCAGTAAGTTGTAAATATGTGCAATTATACAAACAGATCTTAATTAGTGTTGGGCAAACTGAACTCGCACAATTCGGGTCCGTGCAGACTTTGCAGTGTTCGGCATGCCAAACACGAACCCGAAATTTTTAAAAACTTCGGGCAAAGTTCGGGGTTGCCCCACCCCGGAATCCCATCATGGGGAGGCTGGGGGAGTGGGGCAGGGGATTCCCCTCTGCTTGCCACCGCCTCCCTTCCCTTTGACGTCGGAAGGAGGATAGGCGCACGTGGTGTGCGTGGGGAGCGTTTCTCTGTTGGGAAAGTAAGATGGTGGCAAGTTTCTCGGCAGGTTAAAGCTGCCGCCGAGGTGGTCCCCACTGAGAAACTTGCCACCATCTTACTTTCCCAATGGAAAAATGCTCCACACACACACTGCGCGCACCCATCCTCCTTCCGACATCAAAGGGGAGGGGGCGGTAGCAGGCAGAGGGTAATCCCCCATCCCCACTCCCCCAGCCTCCGCACCGAAAGCCAGGAAATGATGTCTCCATGATGTCAAAGCCCCGCCCACGGAATCCCATCATGGGGAGGCTGGGGGAGTGGGGGCAGGGGATTCCCCTCTGCCTGCCACCGCCCCCTCCCCTTTGATGTCGGAAGGAGGATGGGCACATGCGGTGTGTGTGGGGAATGTTTCTCCGTTGGGAAAGTAAGATGGTGGCTAGTTTCTTGGTGCGTTAAAGTGGGCTGCTTTGGCAGAAGACGGGAAGGCGGGGCCAGAAAGGTTCAGTGGGTTCAGGTTCGGATTCCACAAACTTGCCTGAACCAGCCGCCAAGTTTGCACGAACCCGCCGAACCCAAATTTCATTGGGTTCACCAAACACTAATCTTAACTTCCTATTCAGGCATGAAATGTTACTATTTAATGTGTTTCATTTGTGATTATTTTACAAACAGTACTCTTAGGACAAATGCAGTGTAAGCCTTCTGCTTGTTGGCATTCTTTTCAATGGTTAGAATTAATATGATACCTTTAGCCTTGGAAAGCAGAGTGGGGGGGGAGGGAATCACAGTAGAAGTGCAGAGAAGAGAGTTTTCATCAATGTATTTCAGATAAGTGGTTAGACAGAGACCCCTAGATTGAGAAGAGCAAATCACTGGTTTATAAGACCCAGATAGGACCTACTTTACATTAGAAATCATAGTAAAAGATTGCTGGGAGTATGGGATATGAGCAGTCATGTGCACCATCTAGTTTTCAGAGTCACAAAAGCCTAAGGGATTTGATCTTTTGCACATTCTTATGTAAAAGAACCTGATAATTTTAAATAGAAGGAACACTGGCTAACTAATCTTTATTTGAATATTCTATTTCCAACCTGCGTGAAGGAGCTCATAGCTTATTTCACGTTGGGGTGGGGGGAACTTGCTTAAATCTCTTTTTGGGCAAATTCTTTGACATGCCTAATGGCATCCCAGCATGAAAAAATAAGGTAGCAGCTAACAGGCTCAAAAAGATTCAGAGGAAGATGCATTGTTTGGTTCTCTGCTCCTATATGGAACTCAAACTGCTTGGTTTTGACCATTAGCACATCAAATAGCTTTGAGTCAAAGCATCTAAACTCACTTACTTCCAAATAATCTACTAAATTTATAAGAGGACAGTTATTTTGTTCAGAACAAGGAGAATATCTCCAGGATAGAAGTAAAATGCTCCCATTTTCTGGAATTCATATCTCCTGAAGCTATTTAGCTCCAACTCTTGTCTTCAGGCATAAGATGATTTTTCTTGGCTTCATTTAAGTTATTTTCTTATTCTTATTCCTCTGCTCAATTGATGCTTTGAATTTATATTTTACTTCTTTATTGGATTTTTAATGGAGCTTTTAAATGTGACTTGCATTTTAATGCTCTTTTTAATTATGTTGTTTGTTTCTTTGAGTGCTTTTTAAATGAAAAACAAGATAATATGTTTAAAATAAACAATGCTATTTATTATAAAATGAAGATTGAAATTTAGTTATCTCTCAGGTTTCATCAGCTTTTAAAAAAACTGTAGCAATATGTACATTTTAGAAAAAAATGTCTATTTTTATGGACTTTAATGAGTATCCAACTTTAAAGTCATAAGTGTTCACATATATGACATGCAGAAAATATTGAGAGTTACAATCACTTAACAAAGTTGTTACAAAACAGTAACAACACTTATAGCATAGTGCTGATGAATCAGTCATACTTTCCACTTACTAATTGTTCTCTTAGCAACCTTTGAAGTTATGACAGATTTCTCCCAGTTCAGAGTTCCAATGGTTGCATACATACACACAATCTCATCACTACATTTTGGTGGCTTGGCAACCATCTTACCTTTATGGCCATGATTTATGTTTTTTAATCTGTTTGTGGCATTTCCAGTTTCTGATTTAAAAAAAAAGAATGTTTTTAAGAATACATGGATTTGTTTATGAATTATGGTGTTCACTACCTCTACAAAACAAAATGTCATAAAATTGTATCCAGTCACATGGGTGCCCCAACCCACCATGATTCCTCCAAAATAAGACATCCCCTGATAATAAGCCCAATTGGGCTTTTGAGTGCATGGCAATAAGGCCAAACACTTATTTTAAGGATAAAAAATATATAAGACAGAATCTTATTTTCAGGGAAACACAGTATAACCACCATGATTTATCACAGAAATTCTACATTCTGTTACAGTCATAAGTTTAGGATTGCTTTAGCCTTATTAAGGAAAAACAACTCTTTTTGTTATACAACAGAATTGTTTGATGAATAATAATTTAGTTGTTTCATATTGCGATCAGTGTTTTAAAAGTTGACTTGGTTGACTTCAACTTCCAGAAATCCTCAGTTACTTTAATTTTATGTATTTGTACTGTATTGTTTTTTGTATTGTTATTGTGTACTTATATATGTAAATAAAACATATTTAAAAATTTAAAATAAAATGTTTTTGCTCACAAATGACAATTGTAGGTTCAACGACATGATATTCTGAGAGACCAAAGTGTTTTCTGTTGGTTTTGAATACTGCTATTCTCAATGTTGGATCTGGGTCAAGATTCTGCATCCAGATGATTTGTTTCTTCTATGTAGATATGATGGGGTATTTATGACAAAATAAGGTATATCTATCCAAAATTCTGTTTTGCAGATGGCATTGTTGCGTAGTCTTGTCAATAAAGTGGGTGCTAAGAATGAGCTTTCACCTGATCTATCACAGCATGCAGTTGGTCAGCTGTTTTAGCAAGCACATGACTGCTATGGAAAGCTAATGAAAAAAGAGACCTAATCGTCTAGATTGGGTTAAAGATAATTAGTGAGAACATATTGTGAGGTGTTGTTTTCTCTTCTGGGGTTATCTTGTAATAAATCATTCCCAGCTGTCAGTTCAACCCAATGAAATTGCAGCACCGGACTTACCCGGCAGCAGGCTTTGCTGGAGGGACCGGGAGACACTGGACTCTCATGGCAGCAGCCATCTTGAATCCCGAGCGAAGTCTCGTGAGATGAGACTTCGCTCGGGAGTTCGGGCCTGTCTGGCCCGGCTGCTGATTGGTCCGGGCGGGGCCTGCTTGCCCTATATAAGGGCGAGCAGGCCCGGGGCTCTTCCTTTTCGCCCGGACAGCAAGCCACGAGCAGACACCCGCCCGCCCTCCCTATTTTGCAGTGTGCTTAGGGGTCGCCATTAGGGGGGCGAATGGGAATTTTTTGCAGTTCTGCCTTTTAGCCGGGCTGTTTTTTCGCCCATTCCACACTGAGGAGATGGATGTGCGGTTAGGGGGTGCTTGCATTTATTAGGTTAATTGGCTTACCTTTGGTCATTTGGGTAGGCAGGTTAGGGGCGGAAAACTGGGCATCTTTGGGGATGATTGACAGGTTCTCCGCAAGCTCATGGAGGGAGTGCCTTCCTGAGCAGCTGGGGGGAACCTGTCTTTGGGTCCTGCACCTTTAATTCCCGGATTCGGGGTAGCCGGTGGGACCCCCCTCATGCAAAGCATGGCAGGGTCGCAGGTGATGGACTGGTCCCTCACCTGGACTTGCATTGAGATACGCCCATGAGTTGCCCAGGAAGTTTTTTGTCATAACGTCATTTCCGCCCCGGAAGTATTTGTTTGACCCTGCAGGTCCATTTCCGGGTCATAGTTGATTATGCTAATTTATGCAAATTTAATGAATAAATTATGCAAATTTATGTTAATAAAAATGACCCAGTTTAAATCCAGCTCTTGTGTCCGTGTCGTTACTCCGTCTCTCCAGCAACTGATGTTCCTCTGCTATGAACAAGAGTCCTAAGATATGAACTCATTAGTTTTAAGCCTGCATATGGACACATGACAGTGCATCAAAGGGTAGATTTTTGTGTTGTAACAAAACTCAGTGCATCAAAGGGTGGATTTTTGTGTTGTAACAAAACTCAGAAGTGCACATGCATGGGTAACAATCATTAGTTTGCCAATGCAAGATGATATTTCCTGTGTTCATTATAGAAAAGTACAGCAATGTCCAGAAAACAAGCCCATTGTATTGACTGCTCAAGATTGAGGCTGATTATGTAGTTTAGAGTGAAGACTTGAAATAATGAAGATTTGTCAGGGCCTCCTATCTATGAATCCGAGTAACAAGCTAATCATCAACGTCTCAAATACAGTGAAGAAGCTTTTGTGACAGGAGCTGAGGATACATCAGCCTTTAAAAAGTTGGCGTCTTTTTGTTTTTGTAATGCAGTACAGATTCTAAAGACACTTCAAGTACTGTATGCACTGAAATACATTTTGTCAGTAAATTTAATTATGTACTTTGAGCAAAAGATGGTTCTCTTTTAACAGGATGTTTTTAATTAGACATTCATGCAGGAATGAACAAACAGGCACATAATCAGATGAATAAGCATGGACATGGAATCAAGTGTCACAGTTCTCAGCATTGTGGCTGTTTTCTCCATGCATACCACCACACATTATGCCCTTTGACCTCTAAAGGTCACATTAAAATGCCATTTGACCTCTAACCGGACCTTTTAGTCAGCCCAACAACTGAAGCATGCCCAATACTACTAACTGGCCTTATGATCAGCCCACACAAAGATGTCAAAAGCAGTAAAAAAAGAAAAGTGCACATTTAATCCAATTATATAACTTTGACCCATTTAGAAAGCAGGGACAGGGATTGTTAAGATCTTCTACTTTTTATTCACAAGTTATAGAAATATCAGTAGCTTTCTCAATAATATTTCTTATTTTTAATGGAAGTTTATTAAAAGGAATTAAATTAATCATGCATATGACTTTCTCAGAATAAAAGTCTTTTAGGCATATAGTATCTGCATTGTTCTCTTTACTCTTAAGCAGGTGGGTTTCAACAAGTTAATTTGAAAATTCTTGCCTTGACATGGAACTATTCACATAGTCTGATCCAATACTGCAATTTCAATAATGATATCTTTTTTATTGTTATCTTAATTCATAAAAAAATAATCCCATATATAATTATCCCTTTTCAGTCCTTTTGAAATTTCCTATCACACATTATGAAACTCAACAAAAATGGGAACAGCCAATATAAATTAAGTTTATAAATTAGATCTTCAGTCCAGATATTCCTTCTCTTCAGATACAAAACTTGGCAAAAGACTTTGTGAAAAATGCAAATGATCTCTCTTTCTATGGTGATATTTAATGGCACATTACTTTCTTTCCTATCACCCAAGAAGTGCTGTTGGCACTGAGGTTTTTATGCAATAACAATAATAATGAAAGGCTTTACAAGTCTGAATCTGTTCAAAATGATATTAAATGCATTTAATTTTTTAATACAGCACCATTCAAATTGCTCAGTTGATTGATTTTCAGAGAATGTTCTGATTCTGGCTTCTCCAGAATGTTCTATTACAATGTGCCAAACACATTGAAGCACTTTTAAAACTCTAAGTAACATACAGCCCTGTCCTGAACATATTTTGTTACTCAAATCCAGCTGTTCTTATCACTGGATATGACTGCATTAAAAATTAAGTGTCATTTTCATATAGGCATCAGTAGGAGTAGGATTACATCTCCAATTCTTTTATGGTTCCTTCAAAGCTTCAAAGCTAGGTTTGATGTTTTATTTATTTATAAAATTTATTGGCTGCCCACCTTACCATAGTGTAGAAGTGGCTAGCTTATAATTGAATATAAGGTGTTGTGAGTGCTCCTGATCTACCTCAGGTCATGTCTGATTCTGAAGATGATGAGCCACAGATGGCCTCATTTTCTTTTGTAATAATCCTTCAGTTGCTGTCTCCTATGCATCACTCTACGCATGTGTGGATGTGTCATTAATTCTTGTTCAGAATCCAGGGATGATGCAGATGATTGATCTCCTCCTGGGATGTCTGCCAAACTCCCCTCTTCCCTGTCATTCACGCTTCCTTGGTCAGAGGAGGCTTCGTCGGCAGATTCCATCGGGAGCAAAACAGGCCTGCAGCATGTGGATGTTTCCCTCACATCCACCTGCACATTCCTTGGGACAGAAGCTGGGCCAGAGCCAACCACAACAGTAACACATATATAGATATATAATAGAATTTATTACAAGGGAATAATACTAAGATTAGGAGGTGAAAGATTGTGATTAGGCATATTTAAATGAATTATTATGATTAACATGCAAAAAATATATTGGAATTTATAGCTTTTAAGGACTTCAAATTCAGGGGAATTAGAGATATAATACAGAACTGATTAATTTTTATAAATAATTGGTTTTATTGGTGTTTATAGAAAACTGAGATTGAAAATTTGGTGGAACTTGAATATTTAAAATATTTTTTAAAATGCGTGAATTAACGGGTCAACAAACACATTGCATGAAGAAATGTAATTGATGTTTAAATATATTTTTGGAGAAAGTGATAGAGAATCTTAAAGAGAGAATACTACTGTTTAAAGATAAAGAGGTGAATATGGAAGAACCACAAAAAATGGAGGGGGGAGAAAATAAGTAAAAATTAGGAAAAGAGTATTATACATATTGATACATAAAATACCCGGCCAACGGTTTCTCCGTCGGCCGGAGTTGCCTCAGGGGCGGGGGAGGCGATGAGGCAGCGATTTTGCTGCGAACTTCCGGTCTCGGCCGAAACCGGAAGTTCGGGTTCTGGCAACGCGCCAATCAGAGCGCGTTGCCGGCAACTTGAGGCGGGCCAGCAGATCGCCCTATTTAAAGGGCGATCTGCAAAAGCGGCTCCCATTGCGATCTTTCTGTTTGCAAACAAAACAGTTTGCAAACAGGCTTCTATCGGTGACGGCGATCGGCGGCGGCTGCGGCGGATCGCTTTCGGTGTGGACGGGGCCTATCGAGGCCTCGACAGGTTTCGAGCCAGGGGCTTGCTGCCCCTGACTCTTTTCGTTTATTTGGCAAGCGGAGGGTAGGGTAGCCTACTCTCCTGGGGGGTGGGGACAGGTGGCAGCCGGGCCCAAAGACCTCACCTGGTGTCATTGGTGATTCTGGGGCTTTTGCCTCTGAGTCCGGATTGGGATTTTATTTTGATTAGGGAACTTTTGATTTGTCTAGGTGCCAGGGGTTTAAGGGGATCTGGTAGGCCTCTTCCCTTGGGGGGGCGGTAAGCTAACCCACCCACCCCAGCCTAGGACCCTCTGCAGGGTGACGACCCCTCCCCCCCCTTTTTATTCCTTCGGGTGGGGCACAGGGGTTGTTTGGGTTTCTTTTGGGGCCAAGGGGCCTTGTTTTGGGGGTGCTGGGATTAGGTGGGCTGAACTAGGTTCCCTAAGGTCCCTGGGCTCCCTTTGTGGCCACGCCTTGGTGAGTTTTAATTTTGGGGGGGGTTTTTCCCTTGGTGAGCTTTGCACAGGTTTTTAGGACCTCTATACCTCCCATCCGGGGGGCTAGGGGAATAGGCCCATTTTGGGGGCTTGTTTTATATTTGGGTTTGTGCTCGGTGGCCTGTTTAGTATGGGCCCCAGGAAGCGTGTAGCCAAGCAGGCTCCACAGGGCCCTCGCCCTAGAAGGGCCAGGGTCCCCTCTGTCAGGGCTAGGGAGGCTGGGGCTGTAGTTCCTACCCCCCAAGCGCCACCCCCGCCTGCCGCCCAGGCCCCTCAGGGCCAGGGAGCGGTGGTATCTGCTCAAGCTTTTTCTGCTCTTTTAGATCGCCTGGACCGCATGGACGCCCGCTGGGAAGCCGCCTTCGGGGCACGCGGGGGTTCCGGGCCCTCTGCAGCGTTGGGGGCCCCTCCGGCTACTGCGCACGCGCAAGAAGCTCCGGACCAGATCGACTCTGTGGTGCGGGATGCCAATTCTGCAGCGGGGGCCCCTGGGGTCCCACTGGATGGCAGGGGTGAGTCTCTTTCCATCGCACCCACACCGCTTGTTCAGGGGTTACCCACCTTAACCCCCCCGGCGGGAGCGGCCGGCCTGGGCCCTCCTTTGGGGTCCAGCACGCCTGCGGTCTACTCCCAGGTATGGGGGCCGACCGCACCGCCGGCTTTAGCTCCAACCGGGGCGCCAGTGGTGACCACGGGATCTTTGATGGGCACAACTGGGGTGACCGGGGTCCAGGTGGCCCCCTCTGGGATGGGGGGTTCTGTGGTTCTGCCTGGACTGGCCAGCCTTCCGGCGGCCGTATCCTCGGTGGGGTTGGCCAGTAACAGTGTGGCCACCTCGACTGACCCCATGGCAGCTGCCGTGGGGGCGCTTCCTGCGGGCCTTCCCTCGACTCCTTTGGGGTATCATTTACACCCCTCAATACGGGATAAGATTTGGCGGGGGGAATACATTGATCTTTACACCCTTTTGAATAGGGAAGTTCCCAAGAAGGAACGAGATGAGGAGGCCCGTACTGACCGGGCCAAAAAGGTCAAGGTACCTAGGTCGTTCCGTTCTTGGCTCTACGCCTTTTTGACATACGCCACTGTGGTTATACAGAAGGAGCCAGGCAGGGCCACTGCGCTCCTAAAGTACATTGACCTCATTGCCATGGCGCACTTCGAGGTCAAAGGGGATGCCTGGCAGACCTACGACGAGTCATTTCGCATGAGGGTGGCGTTTGACCCTTCTCTGCCCTGGGATCGGGAAGTTCCTGATCTATGGTTTCAGGCGACCCGCAAGAGCGGGTCTGGCCAAAGGACCGATAGTGGTCATTTGATGGAGGAGGAGCCGGCTGCGCCCCGCACAGTTGCGGGGCAGGGTGTTCGAACCACCCCGCTCTGCTTTGAGTACGGTGCCAAGGGCTCTTGCGCTCGCTCCTCCTGTAAGTTCCGGCATGCTTGCGGGAAGTGCGGGGGTTCCCACGCCACGCACATGTGCCCGCGTCCCGGGAGAAACAGGAACGGCAGGGATAAGAACAAGCCCGCAGTTCCTGCGACTCAAGGGCCCCAGTCCGGTCAGGCTTAAACCCCTGGCTGAACTCTTGCGGGGATATCGACCACCGGAAAGGGCGGCCGCTCTCCTGCGGGGCTTTAGTGAAGGTTTTCGAATTCCGTATCAGGGTCCCCGTAGGGCCTTTATGGCCAAGAATTTGAGGTCCCTTCAGGGTTACGAGGATTTGGTTAGGTTAAAAATTAAGAAGGAGGTAGATGAGGGGAGGGTCCTGGGCCCCTTTCCCTCCCCTCCCATCCCGACTTTGAGGGTATCCCCCCTTGGGGTGGTGCCCAAGAAGGCACGGGGTGAGTATCGTTTGATCCACCATCTTTCTTTTCCCCGGGGGGAGTCGGTGAACGACTTCATACCGGAGGAACTGTGTTCGGTCCGCTACGCCTCGTTCGACGCGGCGGTAGCTATGGTTCGGGCATGTGGTGTCGGGGCGCTCATGGGCAAGAGCGACATTAAGTCCGCTTTCAGGCTCCTGCCCATACACCCCGACGATTTCGATCTCCTGGGTTTCTGCTTCGAGGGAGGTTTTTACATGGATCGCACACTCCCCATGGGGTGTTCGATTTCGTGCGCTCTCTTTGAGAGCTTTAGCACTTTCCTCGAGTGGGCGCTCAGGAGTCGAACTGGGTCTAGATCTGTCATACATTATTTAGATGACTTTTTAGTGGCGGGCCCGGCGGGCACGCCTCAATGCCAGGCCTTAATGGCGGCATTTGAGGGGCTGTGCGATTATTTAGGGGTGCCCTTGGCGCCCGAGAAGACGGAAGGGCCCTCCTCTAGGATGTCCTTTTTGGGTATAGAGCTGGATTCCTCTACGCAGTCTTGTAGACTGCCAGAGGACAAGCTATTAAAAATGAGGCTCAAACTGGAAGAGGTAGCCAGCCTGAAGAGGGTGACCCTCAAGCAGCTCCAGGAGCTTACGGGGCTGCTTAACTTCGCTTGCCGGGTGATTGCTCCCGGTAGGGCGTTTTTACGCAGATTGTATTCTGCAATGCGGGGTCTGAGCTCGCCTCGCCACCATGTGCGGCTCAGTGTGGGGGCCAGAGAAGACTTGCGGGTATGGCAGACTTTCCTGGCCCATTTTAATGGGATCTCCTTCTGGCGGCAAGATTTGCTTCTCCAAGCAGACTTGCAATTGCACTCCGACGCCTCGGGTTCCCTGGGCTTCGGGGTGATGCTAGGAGGGAAGTGGTGCCACTCCACTTGGCCGGCCGAATGGGCTGCTGCCGGTATTGGACGGGATCTTACATTCCTGGAATTTTTTCCCTTAGTGGTGGCTGTTGAACTTTGGGGCAGTCAGCTCGCCAATCGGGTGGTGCACTTTTGGTGCGACAACCTGGCGGTTGTCCACGTGGTAAATTCTTTGTCTTCAAAGAATGAGAGGGTTATGCACCTGGTGCATTTTTTCGTCAGTAAAGCCTTGGCTTTGAACGCACTGTTCTTGGCACGCCATGTGCCGGGGTTAGAGAACGGTGCGGCTGACGCTTTATCCCGTGGACAGCTTGCCAGGTTCCGAGCATTGGCGCCCTGGGCGCAACGCACTCCAGAACGGATGCCAGGACACTTATGGAGCCTGGCCGGGCTACGGAACCATGGAGGCAAGAGGCTGATCGGGCCATCGGGCTGTCGATAGCCCCGAGCACCCGGGCTGCGTACCTCCGGTCAGGTAAGGAGTTTATGGAGTTCAGGGTTAGTAAGGGCTATGGGCTTCTGTGGCCCATACCGGTTGACCAGTTGTTGGAACACTGCGTGCTGCTGCACCAACGTGGTCTGACCGTGAAAACCATTAGGGGCAAGTTGGCGGGCCTGGCGTTTATCGCCAAAGCTCAAGGGTTCCCTGACACGTGTAGTGACTTTCGGGTTAGGCGAATGCTAGAAGGGTGGTCCCGGGAACGGCCGACACAGGCGGCTGATGCCCGGCAGCCCTTATCCATATTGCAGCTGTCGGCCCTAAGCCAAGCGTGGGTCAGGCTGTGCATTTCACCCTATGAGGCCTGCCTTTTCCATGCGGCAGCGACTACGCTCTTCTTTGGAGCTTTTCGGGTGAGCGAAGTTTTAGCCAGCTCTGTCCGGGACAATAGCATGCGCGCGCTCCAGCGGAGCGACGTGCAGCTACAAGCTAGTGGGGTCTCCATACGTCTGCGACAGTCCAAGACGGACCAGCGTGGTCGCGGTGTGGAGATTGTTTTGGCACCAACGTCGGATGGTGCAGTGTGCCCGGTGTCGGCCCTCACTGCCTTTTGCGCTAATCGGGGGGAACACCCGGGATTTTTATTTTGTCATTGGAACGGGGCCCCCTTAACTAAGTACCAATTCTGGGCGGTTACTAAGCGGGCCCTGGAGCAGGTGGGCGCGGACCCCGCGAGGTTCGGCACCCACTCGTTTCGTATAGGTGCGGCCACCGCAGCCGCCAACGCTGGTCTGACGGATCGCCATATTATGGCCATAGGCCGTTGGAGGTCGGCGGCCTTTCGTACATACGTCAGGCCCTCCCGATAGGGACCCGTTCTGGCTGTTTTAATTCTCTGTTTGTCGTTTCAGCTGTTGCTGGTTCCCGGCCCGCAGTTTGGCTCATGGGCCACAGTTTCGTGTTTTGGGCCGGCCGTTTTGCCTCACGGTCCCCTGTCGGATCACAGCTTTCCCTGGGCTCGACGGTGGACGTTGTTTGGATGGGCCGAAGGGGAATGCGCTGGGAGGGGCTCTGCCCCCTGTTTTTTGAACAGTGTTGTGCCAAGGGAGCTCCCGAGTTGTTGGTTATCCACCTCGGGGGCAACGATCTTGGCGTGTTGAGCGGCTTGTCGGTAAGCATCCAGGCTCGCGAAGACCTTCGGGCCATCGCAGCCGCGTACCCAGGCACACGCCTGGTTTGGTCTGAGATTCTTCCCAGACTTTTTTGGCGGGATGCTGTTTCACCCAAAGCCGTTAACAAGGCCAGGTTGAGGGTCAATCAGGCCATTGGTAAGGTGGTTAGGGAGTTGGGGGGGGGTGTAGTTAAGCATCCCCGTATAAAATTTGGAACCCCCTGGCTCTACCGAGCCGACGGCGTTCACCTCTCAGAGGAGGGGAACGCCATTTTCCTGTCGGACCTGCAGAGGTGCCTCCAGGAATTGGTGTAGGAGGCTGGGTGGGGGTCGGGGGGGCCAAGATTGAGATCTGACCCCCCCCTCCGTGGCAGGTTTGGGGCGGAAATGGGCATTTAGATGCAACTGCGCATGCTCCTTTCAGGGCATCATTAAAGGGTGATGGACCGCCTCTCTCCAGGAACCAGAGGTTTAACAACGTCGGGGATTGGAGAGAGGATGTCCATGGGGAATCACCGGATCCAATGTCCCACGGGGATTGGAGGGTGATCTCCTCCCACACGCAGAAGCGTGGCTAGGATCCAGGTGATGGTGGTACCTTCACCTGGATCAGCATGGAGTCATTGCCCAATGTTGCCTAAGTATGTTATGGTAGGAATTTCCGCCCCGTTAGTTTTGCTCTGCAGGTCCTTAGTTTGTTGTTTATGCAAATTTATGCAAATTTATTTAAATTTATTTATTTAAAGTTATTTAAAGTTATTTAAATATGTTAATTAATAAATGACTCTTAATTAATCCACAACTTACGTCTCAGCGTCGTTACTCCGCCTCCGGGGGCAAATACCCGGCCAACGGTTTCTCCGTCGGCCGGAGTTGCCTCAGGGGCGGGGGAGGCGATGAGGCAGCGATTTTGCTGCGAACTTCCGGTCTCGGCCGAAACCGGAAGTTCGGGTTCTGGCAACGCGCCAATCAGAGCGCGTTGCCGGCAACTTGAGGCGGGCCAGCAGATCGCCCTATTTAAAGGGCGATCTGCAAAAGCGGCTCCCATTGCGATCTTTCTGTTTGCAAACACCCGCCCACCCTCCGCTATCACCAGTGTGTCCTCCTGAGGTCGCCTCGGGGCCGAATAGGAATTTTTTGCGGCCTCCCCTTTAGAGGCGGCCGTTTTTTCGCCTATTCCACACTGACGGGTGCGGATTGGATTGGTTAGGGGGCGTGGTGCATTTATTTAAATAGGCCTCCCTTTGGTCATTGGGGTTGGCAGGTTTGGGGCGGAAATGGGCATTTAGATGCAACTGCGCATGCTCCTTTCAGGGCATCATTAAAGGGTGATGGACCGCCTCTCTCCAGGAACCAGAGGTTTAACAACGTCGGGGATTGGAGAGAGGATGTCCATGGGGAATCACCGGATCCAATGTCCCACGGGGATTGGAGGGTGATCTCCTCCCACACGCAGAAGCGTGGCTAGGATCCAGGTGATGGTGGTACCTTCACCTGGATCAGCATGGAGTCATTGCCCAATGTTGCCTAAGTATGTTATGGTAGGAATTTCCGCCCCGTTAGTTTTGCTCTGCAGGTCCTTAGTTTGTTGTTTATGCAAATTTATGCAAATTTATTTAAATTTATTTATTTAAAGTTATTTAAAGTTATTTAAATATGTTAATTAATAAATGACTCTTAATTAATCCACAACTTACGTCTCAGCGTCGTTACTCCGCCTCCGGGGGCAAAGAATATATTGTAATTATAATGAGCATTTTAGGTTACCAAGTAGAAGTTGGAAAACTATATATATGTAATGGTGTTGTTACTGTTAGCATTGTGTAAAAAATGAATTGACCCAGCCAGTACACTGTCCACAAAATATGTTGGTTGTTAAAGGAAAACTGTAAATAAAACATGTAGCAGAAGGAGGAGGAGGAGGAGGAGGAGGAGGAGGAGGAGGAGAAGAAGAAGAAGAAGAAGAAGAAGAAGAAGAAGAAGAAGAAGAAGAAGAAGAAGAAGAAGAAGAAGAAGAAGAAGACTGAGAAAATGGCTGCTTTCAAGGACGTTTCCAGTTGTCTCTAAATAGGGCAATGTAGGAAAACCCACCAAGCACCTGCATCAAGCTCTCCAAAACATGTTGCTGTTCCAGTGTTTCAAGAAGGAGCATTTTTCTCATTTAGACAGTTTTATGAAACATTCATTTCAGTGCTTTACACTAGCGGCCCCAAACCTTTCCACCTTGGCAGTCTGGCAGGGGGGAGGGGGGAATGTGAGTGTCAGGTGCATGTGCACACACACAGCTCCATTAGTGCGAGTGATGTATCTGCATACCCTCTACTCACACAAATGGAGCTTCCTGCATGAGTGGAGGCTGCCTGTGCTCGCATATAAGGCACCAGTTGCACGAATGAAGCTTCATGCGTAAGCTCAAGTGTCCTCTGTTAACACAAATGGAACTTTGTGTTTGAGCACAACTGCCCTTCTTCTCCCATGAATGGAGCTTCACATGGTCTGGTTTTGAATAGGCTGCAGCCTGGTAGTGGTCCGTGGCCCAGGGGGTTGGGGACCCAGCTTTACACAACCATGGTGGGGAAAAAATATTGAGATGACCACTCTTTGCAATCCACTGCCAAATGTTAGCAACCAAAAAGGTGGCTTCAGAATAACCACTGGACTCTTAGCCGCCCATCTGCACACCAAGTCAGTGTAGCTACTCAAAGCACAGGAGAAGCAAGATAATTAATTCTATGCAGGTAGGAAGAGATCTATAAATAGAGAAAAATATGAAGCACATTTATACTCAATATAGTCAGAAAAGAATAACTCAGCCAGATATCCTTGTACTATTCAACCTCTAATTTGTTTTTCAAAAGAATAATATTTATTTAACACTGACATATTTTCTCTATTCAGGGTTAATGGAGGTTAAGTAAAGACACAAGAGCAACACAATTGTGGGCTTGCTCACAGCACAAGGACAAAACTGTTATGCAAATAGAATAGGCTGTCTTCTCAGCCCCCTCAGTCCTATTTGACACAAGGACCTAAGGGCTGCACATTAGTGTTTGAAGGTTTTCGGTAATACTCGACTCATTTGCATTTGGAAAGATTGAAATCACTCTTGTCAAAGTGCTATTAATTTTTGAGCAAACTTTTTTTTCCTTTCACTCTGTTACTCCACTAGGTAATTTCAGGCCACATCAACTTTTGCTTGATGATCTGCATAGTGAACTTTCCCTCAGTACTTTTATTGAAAAGTCTCTAATTCTTCTTTTGGTGCCACAGAGGCCACATCTATACACTCACACCTGATTATATTATTATTAGATATGTAGTCTACTCTTATGATTAATTGAAAAGGAAGAAATAGAATTTTATAATAACACAATGAGAAATATCTCTTCAGCAGGAAGGAAGATAGCTGAAGTAAAGCTGCTGCCTTCTAATCTCCCAATTATCTCCATCTACCTCAGCGATCTAGTCAGAAAATAATATATTTCACTGCAATTCAGATGTTGTAAATCTACTAGCAGGATGAAAATGTTTCACATATTGTATATGTTTCAGGAAATGATTTAGGAAAGTAGGGGAAAGAAAACAATATTTTCAAAACACTTTTCAAACAATTTTCTATTGCTCAGTATGTTAAAATGGTAGGAGGTTTGTAGAAATAAAACCTATACTAAGGATTTTCCATTTTAAAAAAATTCAAGCTGCATCAGTGCAGTTGGTAAATAAATTTTCTAAACAAAACTTCATAACCTATCTGTTTCTACTGTCCTTTACAGAAATCTGACCTTTCCTCTTTGAAGCAATTAAACATAAAGCTCCATATGCTGTAATCATATTGATCTTCTAAAATGTTGGGTCAATTTAGGTTGATCAAGTATTAATTAAATACTATAAAATATATTTTATGTATTAGTTCAAGAAAACTTGTATTTCACAAACATGCTTGACATTATGTAAATAGCTGACAACAAACTAATGCATTTTTTATTTGTAACCTGCCTTTCACCAGAAGGCAATCTATTCATAAAAAATAATAACAAATCAGAACTAAATGGCAGTTAAAGTTATACACAAGAAATAAAATCAATGTATGCCATAGTATATTTACAATCATAATAAAAATAATGCTACAGTTATAAAAATCTAAACCTGCTTACCATTTAATTTTACTAATAAAATTTACAATAAAACAGCCTTACAGCCGTTCTCAAAATCTTCTCCGGAGAAAATTAAAATAATTTAGTTAAAAGTTACTGTGAAGCACTTAAACCTATATGTGTGTGTGCATAATGCATATACATGAACATATGAATGTATTTGAGTATGATACACCCCCCCACCCCCACACACAAACACACACACACACACATATATATGTGTGTTTGTGTGTGTGTGTGTGTGTGTGTATATATATGTATATATATATACATACATACAAACATACATACATACATACATACACACATACACAGAGAGAGATGAACACACAGACACCCACAGGTTTTTAAAAAATATATTATTATTATTATTATTATTATTATTATTATTATTATTATTATTATTATTAATTGGGTTTGTAGACCGCCCCTCTCCGTAGACTCAGGGAGGCTAACAACAATGATAAAAACAGCATGTAACAATCCAATACTAAAACAACTAAAAACCCTTATTATAAAACCAAACATACACGCAAACATACCATGCCTAAATTGTAAAGGCCTAGGGGGAAGGAATATCTCAGTTCCCCCATGCCTGACGGCAGCGGTGGGTTTTAAGGAGCTTACAAAAGGCGAGGAGGGTGGGGGCAATTCTAATCTCTGGGGGGAGCTGGTTCCAGAGGGCCGGGGCCGCCACAGAGAAGGCTCTTCCCCTGGGTCCTGCCAGATGACATTGTTTAGTTGACGGGACTCGGAGAAGACCCACTCTTAACCATAATGGGAGATCTTTCTCTGCATGTGAGTAAGTTACTGGAAATTTTTGCTTTGTTTTTCTTCTAAGACATTAAGTTACTGACGATTTACATCCCTATTGCTTCCGTTAACATATATTTCAATATTGCTTGCAATTCCTCTGGTTTGCTTCTGGATGGTATAGGGCGGGGGTCAGCAACCTTAAAAAGTCAAAGAGCCATTTGGACCCATTTCCTAGAGAAAACGAAACACCAGGAGCCACAAAACCTGGGTGGTCTTGGTCTTGGCCAACTCCCACATGACACCTCCCACCTGCTACACCTACCCAGGTTTTGTGGGTCTGTTTTCTATGAGAAAAAGATATGTCTCTCTCGCTTTTCCCTCTTCTTTTTTCTCTCCATCTCTTTTTTCCACCTCATCTTTCTTTCTCTCTTTACCTCTCCCCATCTCCCTCTTTATTGTCCTTCCTTCTTTAGTACCTTAGTATGATCCTTAATTACTTTTAAAATAGGAAATAATTAAATAGCATGTTTTTACCCATAAATACTTTAATAATTTAATCATTATCTAGAACTGAACTTTTATAGCAATTAAAGAATATTGAGCTACTTGCCTAATATGCCCTTGTGGGTTCAGTACAAAACCTTAAAATGTTATTCTGCTCCTCAATAATGCTATCTATCATTTGTCCTTTCTGTGGCTATTCAAATAATGTGACTTAATCAACTGAAAAAGAGTCCAAGCACCTATTTGAAAACTTATGTTGGTCGGTCAGCCACTCCCACCCAGTCACATGACCTTTAAGCCACCCCCAGTTACATGATTGTCAAGCCACTCCTACCAAGTCACATGGCCATCAAGCCACACCCACAAAGCAAGCCACGCCCACAGTGTGGCAGTAAAAATTTAGTCAGCCCAAGCATCTGGTCATCGCTTACTATGCCCCCCCTCATATGAGAGGAGAGAGAGGGGAAAAAGGGTCACCAGAGTGAAGGCAACCTTTGCTTCCTGCCACTTCAATCTGGAGCTGTGGGGGGTGGGGATGAGATGGGACATGGCAAGGCAATGGCCAGATCCTTAGGCAGGAGAGAAGCTGCATCCAAAGACGCTCTTTAAGCGAGCAGCTACCTCCCACCCGCCCTCCAAGTGTGCCTTTGCTGCACTAGGTGCTTGCTTAAGAGTCTTCCTGTGCATGAACACACTCTTGGCCCCACCACAGCTAGCCAGGGAGTCACGAGAGGGGAAGGAAGGTCTCCCAAAGGGAAACCTCAGCCCAGGGTGGCTATGTTCAACAACCAGCACCAGAGAATCACCATGGCTGCTTCTCCATTCATATCGTTGCCTTTACCTTCTCAGGCCAAATGAGGGAGAAGCTGGTAAGGCCAGCCCGTGATGGGACAGGGGGCCAAAAGAGCTGCATGTGGCTCTGGAGCCATGGGTTGCTGACCCCTGGTGTAGGGCAGCATACTAATATCTTTGCTCTGTGAAGTCAAGTTGCCTTCACTTATCATGTTAACAAAAGAAATATTAGTATTCAGCTTCAGATAATATTTGCCTATGCTCAAATAAAACAGGATAATTTGACCATTTATACTCACTAGCATTTAACTCATGGCTGGCTTTAAAGTATATATGAAGTTAAAGTGTAGTGCAGTTTGCTTTTGACTTACTACAATGTTTAAACCCAGCCATTTAGGTCAGGCTGTATAGCAGGCATTTATTCAAATTTAAACTTAATTAACCCAACAATTTCATTGGTAAGGATTAGAGTCCAGTGGTGGTTTCAAATGAAGGATTCTTTTGAAAATATATGCACAGGCATAGAAAATTTTGCCTTTAAGTCAGGCTAGTAAATAAAATAATTACCGGTATTATCCTTCTTCCTATTTATATGAATCGTAGATGAGGAAGCTATCCTAAGTTACAGTGTTTGAGTGAGAAGGCCATATTAATTTCTTACATTAAAAAATTGGAAAAGCTGAGGTAATAAATGGATTTTTTTTCTCTTTTCCCCCCCATCTCTCATTGTCCACATCTCAAACCTTTAGCCCCGCTTTCCCTCCCCCAAAATTATTTTCATTTCCACTAAAGAAATTTGTTCAGGATAATCAGTGGCAATTGATCCCAACCTTTATTTGGATTTGAGGAAAGACCTGTCTGTCACCAAAAACCATATTCTTCTCCCACTGTTTATTGCCATGAATAAACATGAAAATGAGCTTACTATAGGAATCTGAACTGAGAATAGAAAAAAGTAGAGCCATCAGTCCCCATTTTGAATTCATCCTCTCTCCCCCAACTATCCATAAACATATAGGTCACAATAATTTGGAGTACTGTACAGCCTTCATAAAATTAGGTGTTAGGGTGGTGAGAAATGGTGTATGTATTAAACCATCTTCTAAAATCTGGCTAGAGCAGAGATGAACTCTGTATGAAAAGCATAGAGGAGGGTAATCTGAGATGTGCTCACTAAGAGTCACCTCTTTCAGATTCAGACCTGAAAGGGAGAAAAAAAGAGAAAACAGCTGCAGACAAGTAATCCAGAATTGCACTTGTGCTATTTTGGACTTTTTCATAAAGCCTGAAAGAGTACTGTAAAATATTAGCACCCTGGGAAATAACCAGGCCAGCAGAAGCTGGATGTTTTTTTATGAGTTTCATGTTCCTCTGCCACAAGCTGGTTGATATAATAAACACAGAGACCTTATTGCTGATAAAGAGTTAATGCCTGCACTCTGACACATATATTTTGTCTCATTAATCTTGCAAAAATTGCTTCCACACAATATGTTACAAGGCTTATGGAAGATAAAATCCTTTCTTACTTTTGTTATAATATACATTAGTCCAGGAATGAAATGCTCTTGGTTCGCTTGTGCCTATTGGTTGTCAAAGGGAATATGAGGCTCCACCCACCTGCCTGGATGGCTGCCTGGATGCCATTTTTTACCCTCTGCGCATGCAAAGATTGCTTTGCACATGTGCAGAAGGTTAAAAAAGCCCAAATGGTGGCATCCGGGTGTGTGGGTGGAGCTTCACACTTCCTTCACGACTGGCTCTCCGACAACCAATAGGCACAAACAAACTGGGAGCATTTCACCCCTGCATTGGTCTTTTAAATATCAACACTTTTTATGCAACAAACAACAGAGCAATTGAACTGTGATTTTATAAGGTCAAAATACCAGTTAAAGGAACCAGGAAAGATTCATTATCATTTGTAATGTTTAATGTCTATTTTAAGAACCAAATAAACTATGTGTAATTGCTACACAAGTGTATGAGTGATATAAATAGAGGGGGTCTAATTTAGTCAGTAATATTGGAGATAGGGAGACAGAGAACATCTCATCAGCACATCTAGATTATTTAAAAATTAAATCTTGCGGACAGAAAAATTGTCACATTATGTTTCATTCCCCAGACAGAACAAAAGTATGCCTTTGATGGAATGAGTAATCTATCTTTATAGAGATCATTAGGTTCAAGACAGCTGGTAAAAAATATAATAGGATCTTGCTTGTCCTGCATAAAATTTCCTGAAAAGACAAAACTGAAGCTCATTTCCATTTGAATGGACAAAAATGTTTTCAGAATTCACTGGTGGAGTCTGGGAGATGCACTGATATTTATTTATAAGCGTCTGTACATTTTTCTATACGTTTACAAAGAATTTATCACAGAATAAAAATAATGCTTGTGATTCCATTATCCACTTAGCATGATAAGGCCAAGGAACACGCTTGTTCAGAACGAGCATTGTGATAACAGGAAGTTAGATTCTTTGCATTTCATACAAGCCAGAATTTCAGATCCGGACCTCGTTCAAATAAATGGTTTTCATTTTTTTAAAAAAAACATAAGTTGGGGAAAAAGAAGTAGTGCAGATATGTCTAATAGGTTTTTTTTTCCATTAGTGTTCCTTAAAGCAGAGCTGTGCTTCAGATTCAATTCCAGAAGTGCACTTCAAAAATTACAAGCACACAGATGTACCAACCTGTCTGAAACTTTTAAAGTGAAGAAGGGACTGCTTTACAGAACTGCAGACATTTGTATCTCCACATGGCGTAGCTTCTTTGAGGAATCAAATCAGAAATGCTGTGCATACCAGCCTACCCATGTCTCACATAACTCTTACCCCACACCACATCAAGAACAATGTTGACATAGTGTGTGTGAAGGAGGGGAAGGCTATTCATGCAAAGGAATCCAGAATTTTCTGAGAGCACAACTTTCAGTAAACACACGTCTTGGTATGACTAGAATAATTGAGTTGCGTTGATTCTATTCTGGTTAATTTCATTTGTTGAGTTTTCTGGATGCTGCTGTTTGGTTCTTATGGACACTGAGGAAGAATAAATCGTGACAAAAATTTGGTTCTAGAAGGAAAATTCTCATCCTTTTTTTTTTTAATAATAAATTTTATTGATTTTATAGGTTTACAAAAAACAAACGTATAACAGTGCACAGTGCATGTGCCCATCACCAAACAACACACACACCCCATCACCCCCACCACCCCTATAGGAGGATTCAAAGACTTTTGAGTTATTTGTCTATCCATTGAAAATTCTCATCCACAGCAATTATTTTCTCTGGGCAGAGATAGGGAAGGAGCAATTCATGAGTAATCATCAATTCCTGTGTGTGTGTCTGTGTGTGTGTGTGTGTGTGTGTGTGTGTGTGTGGTGGATGTTTGTTTTGCAGGAGAAAAAAAAAGACTAATTGTATCCTTCTGTCATTGATTTGTCCAAAATAAGTTTATTATCTCTGCCCAGCTCTCAGAAATGTTCCTTTTCTGATCACTGAACAGGGAAAGTCTCTTATGACTAATCAACTGATTAAATTTATTAAATTTACTGATTACATTAGAAAGATTCTCCCCGCCCACCACCCACCCCTGCAGTCTTAGCTTTTTCCCATTGCTGCATATTCACCTTAGTTTAATACCACATGTAGTGATGACCCGGGGCATGGAACAAAAACAACTACAGCCAGATAACAGGGCTAACTCCCCTTTATTGCTTCAACTTTGCCCCCAAATATCCCCATGTTTACTACAAGTCTTGGAACAAAGCTCTCACGTGCACTTTCAACAACCTCTGAGCGCAAGTAGTTCATTAAACCAGATTAGTCAAACAGTAATCATGGCCAGCAGTCCATTAAGCCAGGTTAGCCAAACAGTAATCAGTTAGTTCAGTTAATCAGAAGTTCAGCGAAGCAGGCAAACTGGGAAAATACCACAAGACAGAGCAGAATAATCTCCAGGCATCAGCAAGTGCATACAAGGCTCCACAGGTTCAACGGTTGTTCCCAACAAATGCCCCTCCCACCGACACCTCCTTACATCTCAAGTCCCCAGGTGTGCCTTGTGAAGGAAGGTGAGGCACTCTCCTCTCTCATAGCCAGCTTAGTCTGCATTGGTTTCACCTTCTCTTTTCTATCCTTGCTCTAGGGCAGTGATGGCAAACCTATGGCACAGGTGCCAGAGGTGGCACACAGAGCCATATCTGTGGATATGCAAGCCATTGCCCTAGCTCATCTCCAACAGGCATGTGTGTGCTGTCCACCTGATTTTTGACTCATGCAGAGGCTCTGGGAAGGTGTTTTTGGCTTCCAGAGAGCTTCCTGGGGGAAGGGTGTTTTAACCCCCCCCCCCCAGTTCCAGGGAAGCCTTTGGAGCCCAGGGAGGGAGAAACACAAGCATACTGGGCTCATCAGAAAATGGGAAACAGACCATTCCTGACCTCCAGAGGTCCTCTAGGTGGTAGGGGAAGATGTTTTCACCCTCCCCAGGCATTGTATTATGGGTAGGAGCACTTGCACATGTGCAATAGCACGCACCCACACTCTTTCAGCACCCGAGGAAAAAAAGGTTAGCCATCACTGCTGTAGGGTCAGGAGGGGGATGATTCTTGCTCTTCACCTGAGCTCTGTGTCTCCTGATCCTTCCTGTCTGTAAGTCTTTCTGATCTTGAAAAGCCTTGCCCAGATTGACTCAGCTCTTCCCCAGTTTCCCTCAAGGCCAATGGAGCCGCCCTCTTGGTTTCCGTCCAAATCATCTCCCCCCTCAGATTCAGACTCTGACAGGGGCATGACACATGGGAAGTCCTTCTGGAGTGCTTTTATTGCCATTGTACCCCTTCAAACGGATGCAAACTTCTTTATCCAAATGTTGCTCTTTCCTTCTCTCCAACTCTTGCTTCCCCTGTGCGTCAATTTGACTTATTACATACCTGAATAAAAATTAAATTATGCTGTCAGAAGCTAAATAGAGAAGCTAAAGATAATGAAATATTAATAAAATACTGATACATTTGAAAGAAATGTCTACTATTAGCTCTTGGCCTCTATTTCTATTTTAACAGTTAATGGATACTTTTCAAGTTCTCCTTACAATCAGGATTTTGTTTCCTTCAGATATACTACAAAAGCTTTTAACCAACCAAGGAGAGACTCGCAATGAGCTTTTCAACCTGACAAAAAAGGAAGAGTGCCATTCTGGGTGCAGCTTTTGGACCCACCACAATGCAGCTTGGATAAAGAAGTGGATAAGAATTAAAAAAGAAGAAGAGGAGGAAATGAAAGAACTTGTAATAACAGCAAAATTGGTGAAGAAGAATTGAAGGAAGATCAAAAATTGGTCAGTACCAGGTTAAGACGAACTGGATGGGTTTTTTTAAAAACATCTGACTGGCCTACACCCATTCATTGCCAAGCATTTTAACAAGAAGGTGAAATTGAGGAACATCTAATAGAACATCTGACAGAACCTATTTGATAATGAAAGATCTAACAACAGCAGAGGAACAAATGTTCACCTTCTAATTGACAAAATTATTTCAGAAAACAGCAAGAGGGCGGGGAAAGTCCAAGTTGAATATTGCTTGGATTTCAAGAAGGCATTCAACCCTGTGTCACATGATTGGATAATGAAGTCCCTAGAAAGTAGAAGACAGGGTTATTTGTCAATGATGATAGATTGAGAGAGATTAATCCAAGAGCGGAATCTTTCAAGGAAATTCACTGTCACCCCTATCCACTGGGATCAAATCCAGCAGGTTCTGATAGGTTCTGAAGAACCGTTAGTGGAAATTTTGAGTAGTTCAGAGAACTGGCAAATACCACCACTGACTGGCCCCAAAGTTGGGTGGGGATGGAGATTTTTCATCTGAAGTACATAAACAGATAGACAGAGACACACATAGGCAGACACACAAGCAGAATTAGGCTCCTATGCACAGCCTAATTCCAATCTACTTTTAGTGATCATTTTTGTATATAATATTGAAACATAATAATACATCCAATATTAGCATTGGTTCTACAAAGGTAATGTTTAATCCAGTGTGACTTTAACCCCTAAATTCACCAGGCATATGTGTTTCAGACTTCACTGGCACTTTCCAATCCAGAGCATATACCTATTTAGTCAATTATTATAAACATGTGTTTATATCATGTTCTGCCAGTCTCTCTAGTATGAGCCTCCCAAAAATTCAAGGATACAAATTTCAGACACACACACGTTTGAAAATTCAAAACAATGTTCTTTATCACAAAATTCAAAATAAACTAAGCACTCTTTTTGTATTACAAAGAGCACTCGTCCCAAAACAACCTGGTACTCTGTACAATTCCCTTAATCAGTCCTTAAGTACTTAGCTTGCAGCTGTGAAGAAACATCACAGCCCTTCTTCTTCCACGAAGTGAAACACACACACACTTTGCTCTGCTTTGGTTTCAAAGTCGTGAAAAATCAACAAACAAAGTCTGGAAACAGCAAGGCAGTCCTGAAGAACAACGATCAGATAATCTTCCACAACGGCCAAACCCACACACTGCTATTTATATCAGCAGCACTAATTACTGGAGCCCCACCCAAACACAGGTGGCCTCTCTTATCTCCTGTAATATGTCCTCAATTGGTCTCTTCTACGCATAACTCTGCACCTGTGTGGGTCCAAGACTTCCACATCCAAATTGACTGAAGATAATGGAGATTGACTTCCTGGGCTGTGTGCCAAGCCCCCCTCTTCCAAGTCACTCCCATCTTCTTCTTCGTCCGAGGAAACTGAACTACTTGGCTCTGTCGGCAATAAACAGGCCTATGACATGTTGAAGTTTCCCCTGCATCCACCTCCACATTCCCTGGGGCAGGAGCTGGGCCAGAGCCAACCACAACATATCATAAACTCTATTCTCGGAAATTACTCCAACCATGAGAAACTTGGCTCATGGCCAGACCTGCCCATACTTCAATGAATCTGCTCCTATGAATTCCATGCAAAATTCAAAAGACTTCATAACCGAGGATATACTGATTTACACATTGACTATGCTGACTGCATTAAAAAGAAATTCACCTTCTAACATCCAACATCACTCAAAACCAGCCCAACATCCAACCCTCCATCATCCAAAATCAATCTCTCATCATCCAATATTAACGCAACATCTAAACTTCCTTCATCCAAAACCAACCCCCACCATCCAAAATTAGGTATGCATGCCTCTTACTTCCTCAATATCAACCACTTGTGATCTTAAATGCAAGCTAATTAACACAAGAAGCATTGTGAACAAAATATCCAAACATCTATTACTAAAAACTGCTAAATTAGACATTACATTTGTCTCTGAAACATGGCTGAATGAATCCATTATCATTATCATTTTTACTGGTCGTGAAACCCGCAGAGGAGATGGAGTTGCCATCTTCTATATAAAGTCACTAAACCTAAAAACAGACAACAACTGGTTAAAATAGAGAGTTCTCTATCAAATCCTGTCAATAGTGGTGTCCCTCAAGACAGCACTTGCACCTGTCAATAGTGGTGTCTCTCAAGACAGCATTCTAGGACCTGCACTCTACATGCTTTACATAAATGAGCTTTGTGAACACAATATAAGCAACTGCATTCTCTTCACTGACAATGTCAAACTGTTTAACACCACGGACATTGCTATTATCCTTCAAAAAGACCTTGACTGTGTCAGAATGGTCAAACAAGTGGGAACTTCAAATCTCAATCAACAAATGCTCTGTCTTACACATTGCCAAAAAGAATCAGAACACAAAATACAAGCTTGGAGGACACGACCTTGTAGACAACCTTCATTCTGTCAAGGATCTTGGAATACTCATATCTAATAATCTAAGCACCAAAAACCTCTGTAACAACATTGCCAAAAAGGCACTAAGAGTAGACAATCTAACCTTGTGTAGTTTCTTCTCTGGCAATATTACCTTGCAAACTGGAGCAAACAAAATATTTGCTAGACCAATTTTCAAATACTGCTCACCTGTCTGGAATCCAAACTGCATATTGAATATTAATACAATCGAGTGAGTTCAAAATATTTCACAGGAAGAGTCTTTCACTCCTCTGCTCACACCAGAATACCTTATTCCACCAGACTTGAGATCTTGTGCTTAGACAACTTAGAACTATGTCACCTTTGAACCGATCTAAATGTAGTTCATAACATTATCTTTCACAAGGTCCTACCTGCATCAGCATCAACCACAACAGTACACAAACACAAAATAGATGCAAACTTAAATAAAGCTTCAGCAACAGAGTGATCAATGGCTGGAATTCACTACCTGACTCTGTACCCAAACCCCCAAATCTTTAACCTTAGACTGTCTACTGTCAAACTCACCCCATTCCTAAGTGGTCTGTAAGATGGCATACATAAGTGAACCAGCTTGCCTACTTTCCCTGCCCTACTGCCCTATTGTCCTCGTTTATATGTATTCTGAAGTGTCTGCATAACAACCGCCGGCTGGCAAGCCGTGCTCATTGGTGTCTCTATCCAGGGTGCTGATTGGTCACGTGTACCTAGTTACAATGTAAGCGGGAAAGTTTACTTGTTGTGGATTGGCCTGTACCTCAGCCAGCTCTGTGTATTTAAAGGCTGGTTCATTGTATATTGTTTAAGTCTGTGCCTGCCATTTTCCTGGTATGTTGTTAACTGTTAATAAAGGTTCCTTCACCTGAGCTTCCGACCATTATACTGGTGACGAGGATTCGGTATTTGATGAGAAGTTGGGATGTTACACGGGCTCCCCAGTTTCTTTTAGTTTAGATCCCCAAGTACCGGCGGTGCGCTTGAAGGCCCACCGCGTTCCCATTCCCCTGCGGCCAAAGGTGGACACTGAGCTGGACCGGCTGATCGCTCAGGGGGTTTTGGAGCCAGTGGATCAGGCAAAGTGGGAAACCCCTGTAGTAATTGCAATGAAGGGGGATGGGGGAATTCGTTTGTGCGGGGACTTCAAGTGTTCCATAAATAAGGCACTGGCCCATCATTCATATCCGCTGCCAGTAGTGCAGCAGTTACTGCACTCCTTTGGAAATGGGCGGATTTTTGCAAAACTCGACCTCTCGCAGGCATACCAGCAGTTGCCTGTGGACCCCCAGATGGCGGAGGCCCAATCCATCATCACTCATCGGGGTTTTTTTAAATGTAACCGGTTGCAATTTGGGGTGTCAATTGCTCCGGGAATCTTTCAGGGTCTGATGGAAAGACTATTGTATGGAATCGAGGGAATGGTACCCTACTTCGACGACGTTTTGGTGTCGGGTAGTACGGTGGAGGAGTTAGGATCGAGAGTTAGGGAAGTCTTGACCAAATTTCGGGACGCGGGGTTAAAGCTAAAATCTAAAAAATGTGTTTTTGGAGTTCCCAGGGTGGAGTTTCTGGGTTTTACAGTAGATGCTGAGGGAATTCACCCCACCGCGGAGAAGACTAGGGCTATTAGGGATGTCCCGAGACCGCAGTCCAAGGCAGAACTTCAGGCGTTTTTAGGATTGTTAAATTTCTATGCAGTGTTTATTCCGCATAAAGTGTCCGTTGCGGAGCCGTTGCACAGATTGCTGGACAAGCGGTCTGTATGACATTGGGGAAAACGTGAAGAGTTGGCTTTTGAGGCGGTAAAGGACATACTTACCTCGAATCAAGTGTTAACCCAGTACTCACCTGCCCTGCCTTTAGTGTTGACATGCGATGTGTCCCTGTACGGGGTGGGGGCGGTGTTAAGCCATAGGTTGCCCAACGGAACGGAGGCTCCGTTGGCATATTTCTCGCACATCCTGGCCAAAGCGGAGAGGAATTATGGCCACATTGATAAAGAAGCTTTGGCACTCATTGCGGGTGTCCGCAGGTTTCATGATTATGTGTATGGAAGGCACTTCGAGCTGGTGACAAATCACCAGCCATTGTTAGGGCTTTTAGCGGGCAACAGGCAGAGCCCTATAGTTTTGTCCCCGCGGATGTCTCGCTGGATAGTATTCTTAGCAAATTATACTTACACTTTGACCCATAGACTGGGCCGCCATATAGTGCATGCAGATGCGCTGAGCAGGTTTCCCCTGTTGGACCTTCTGTCAGACCCGGCACCAGCGTGTTCAGTCATGGCCTTAGCGGAGGGGCCCCTGTTGTTGGCAGCGCCCGATGTGGCTAGAGAAACGGGGTGCGATCAGGTATTAGGAAGAGTCAAACAGTGGGTGCTTAGAGGGTGGCCTGCCTCTGCCCCTTCCAAGGTGTTTGCACCCTACTGGCATTGCCGCAATGAGTTCTCTGTAGAGAAGGGGGCTTTGCTGAGGGGAAGTAGAGTGGTGATTCCCCCAAATCTTTTCTGTCAGGTTTTAACGCTCTTACATAAGGGGCACCCTGGCATCGTCCGCATGAAGGGGCTGGCCCACGATTATGTCTGGTGGCCAGGCATAGATAGGGAGATTGAACAGCGGGTGGCGTCTTGTTCTATGTGCCAGGAAAATCGACCTTTCCCTCCCCGGTCTGAGCCATTGTGTTGGGAGCCTCCTGCAGGGCCTTGGGTGCGCTTGCACATTGATCTATCTGGCCCTTTCTTGGGGCAAAATTTTCTGATCTTGGTGGATGCCCACTCTAAGTGGCTAGAAGTGGCCCACCTGCGGTCTACCCAGTCCCAGGCCATTGTGGATGTTTTAGGGTCTTTGTTTGCCACACACGGGTTCCCTGACCTTCTAGTGTCAGACAACGGGCCACAATTTACGTCAGTGTTGTTTGAGTCATTTTTGGCGGCTGCGGGCATTAGGCACGCATTGGCATTGCCTTGGCATCCGGCCAGTAATTGGCAAGCTGAACGTATAGTTCACTCGGCCAAGGATGCCCTCAAGAAAATGCCACATGGCTCCTGGCAACAGAAATTAGCGGAGCTACTGCTAGCCCAACACTCCACCCCTTGCGTGGCGACCGGGAAGACCCCGGCAGAACTTTTGATGGGTCGGAAGTTGAGAATTGCCCTTGACAGGCTGCATCCCTTGTACTCTCAGGCTGCACAGTGGCCAGAGCCTCCGGCCAGGAAGATTGAGGTAGGTGATTCAGTGTATGTCCATTCCTACGTGGGCGGATGGATGTGGGAACTAGCCACCGTGAGCAGACAATTAGGACCCCGTTCTTTCGAGGCTGTGTTAATGGACGGCCGCATATGGAAGAGACACTTAGATCAAATCCGTTTGAACAGGGCTGAACCTCCAGGAATCGCCGAGCATGACGACCACCATGGGGACTCCCAAAGGGGGTTATTTAATTCGACTTTAGCAGCAGGGACCCCGGGACTGCAACCCCCGAGAATTCCCAGCCGGAAGAGGTTTCATGCCCTAGCACAGTTCAGAGTAATCCCATTCCAGATATAGAGCTAGAGGGTGCCGCAGGGCCAAGACGCTCCGGCAGAATTTGTAAAAAACCCACGTATTTGAATGACTATGTGTGCTCCAACCAAAGGGGAAGGAGTGAAGTGTCTGCATAACAACCGCCGGCTGGCAAGCCACGCTCATTGGTGTCTCTATCCAAGGTGCTGATTGGTCGCGTGTACCTAGTTACAATGTAAGCAGGAAAGTTTACTTGTTGTGGATTGGCCTGTACCTCAGCCAGCTCTGTGTATTTAAAGGCTGGTTCATTGTATACTGTTTAAGTCTGTGCCTGCCATTTTCCTGGTATGTTGTTAACTGTTAATAAAGGTTCCTTCACCTGAGCTTCCGACCATTATATATTCACTTTGTTTATGTTTATACTCATAACTGCTATCTTGTACAAGTTTGACAAAGAAATAAAAAAATAATAATGTAAATTCAGATCCTGTACACAGTCCGCCTTAGACACGAAAAACATCTGGGTGACTCTGGACCAGTCATTTTCTTTCATCCCAAGTCACATCAGAGTGTTCTTGTGGGGAAAACAGGAGGAAGAAAGTGTGTTGCATACATTTGCTGCCCTGAATTATTTGTAACAATATTAAAATGGGATAAAATATATTTAGACACACTGATTGACATTAAATATTTTTTTTAAAAAATCAAGGAAACTATGATTATAACGAATCACACAAATGGCTCTGTAAGTTGAAACAGAATTTGGTTTGCATTCTATCTTGTTGTAGGTTGTAATGCTTTAAAAGTTAAAAAAAACTGAAATGAAGCTTATACAAAGGTAAAACTTTTAGGAAAGGTGTTTAAAGATGGTCCATTAAAGTTGTTCTAAATATTTTTCTTTGCTCTCCAGTTGCACCTCAAATTGCAACTAAGATTATCATATTTACATATTTTTATCCTGATTCATTTCACAATACACAATTGGTTCTCCAGTCTATTCCCCAAAGCAATTTATCTCTATATTTCACTTATTTTACATTTGCTGTTCTGTTGGGGTTTTTTATGACTCTAGTATCTATGTACTATAAATTTATATTTGTACCAGTCTTGTAACAGCTAATGAATTTACAGTTGTTTCTGATGAGAGCAGATGGGAGGCTATAGGTTCTGTTTTACTACAGCTTCCCTGATTTTTTGTCCTTGGGCAGATGGCACAAGATCAATCATTAGGAAATCCATGTTTGGATGTGCATTACACAACAGTAGACAACTTTCCAATCTTTATTTTAAAAAAATCTGCACTGCTGCACAACTAACCAATTGTACATGCAGGCTAAAACATCAGCCTGGAGTAACAACATAAATGGAAAAGTGGTTAAAACCAGGAATGTTTTGGGTTCCACGAGCAAGGGGAAAGTAAAAAGTGCACTCATAGGATCCCACTGGCCCTGTAAAACAACTACAAATTTCTGCACAATTCTTTCAGAACATCTCAATCTCCTCCTGCTTTTTCGACAATTGCAGTCCAAAAGATGGCTTGGGTCTTGTATAAATTCTATAAGCATATGTGAATGTTCCATTTCTGCCTCATTTTGCTGCAAGTAAAATACACCACATCCATCAATCATTAAATGCCAAGCGGAACTCCAGTGGAGATTCTGACTTAAGACTTTGTGGGGGGGAAAAGAGAGACCTACCGCATCCAATTTTAACTTCATTCAACATGCAAAGAAGTGACAAGGAAATCTCTACAGAGTTAGCGAGAATCATTCCTGAATTTTTATTAATGTCAAACTCCTCATTTTGAGTCACAAAAAATAGGGTGAAGTCACATGAAATTGGGTGCAGCATGAGGCCTAGCTACTGCTGTAAATAGGAGCTGGGTAGTAAGCATGGGATGATCAAGTTTCAGTGAAGAGTGTTGAGATGCTATAAAGCTCAAGAGACTCTTGCTTGCCACAAGAGGTAAGCCAGAAAGGTGCAAAGAACTGCTACTTTCCTGTCTTTCCACACAATTTCACTTTGTAGGTCTTTTACCAACTTTTTCTAAAGTTGGCTGGATTCTTTGACTTCTGAGTTGGAAGAATGATTGTAATTTTCAGATTTTTCCAGATGAGAAGCTGAAGCAAAGCACATTGTTTGGAAGAAAGAAGCACTTTCTGTACCAAAGGTAGAGTGGGTTAGAGAGGTGCGCAAATTGCAGGCAATTCGTCTGAAAGAACCACAGTACATTGCTTCACCTTGGTAAAAAAAAAAAAAACAACCCTGATTGGGTCTAGTTTTCAGAACCAGTGCTCTACAGTGGTAAGACTTTTTGTGAACTTAGTACCTCTTCGCAGAATTGTTCAAAAAGGGTATTTTGCTCAGCTATCCAATGAAACAAAGCTCCCTTTCAATGGTGTAGACAGCTATAATGATGACATAACCATTCTTTTCCCCATAAAACAACCCTTCAAAATTGCTGGTTCCTGTACTTCTATTCTTTAAGCTGTGGTGGTGTTATTTTTGGCTCTTAATTCTTAAAGAGAAAGTCCCTAAAGGAAGACCATACAAATAGTCTTTGACTTATGATCACCATTGGGACTATTGCTAAATAAGGTGGCTGTTAAAGGAGTTGAACCCAGTTTTACAACTTTTTTTGGGGGGGGAATTGTTGAGCAAATCACTGAAGTCATTAAGTGAATCACCTCCTTGTTAAGTGAATCCAGCTTCCACTATTGAGTTTGCTTGTTGGGGAGACTGCAAATGGCAATCACATGACTAAAGGACATTTCAACCATTGTAAATGCATGCCAATTGTCAAGCACCTGAATTTTGGTCTCATGACTGTAGGGGTGCTGCAACGGTTGTAAACACAAAGTTATAAGTCACTTTTTAGAACTGCTCTTGCAGATTTGAGTGGCCACTAATTGAATGGCTGTAAGTCAAGGACTCCCTGTAAAATATCAGATTTGCTAGATCAGTTCAGCAGGAGAAGCTACAGTGGTTTATTCTCAGCAAGGCTGGTTCCATTTTTTCTTTAACAATTTCTCCACTATTTTGCCTTGAGTATAATTTAAGCTAATTGGCCACATTTCTGCTCAATCACTTTTTTAAAGAAGTGATTTTTGTCCTGAGAAAACAGGACAGTTCACATTCAAGAGCCTCAGGTATGATGTCAGTCCTATGGTGGAAGAGTAGAAAGCCTTAGGTGGTGGGTCAGTTTAACTTGATTTGGGAAATGAATGGGAATCTCATGATCATGGGGGTACATTGCAGCATTTCCATGGTCATGAGATCAAAAAGAGAGTAATTTCTGAAGCATAGAATTTTTTATTAGGATCTGGCGAGAACTTGTCTAAATGATTTTTTCCCCTAAAAGAAACATGTTTGCAATAATTGGGATTTGGGAATTCTGAAGTTCAGTAACATGGGGTGTCCAAGAGTAAAAATATGAGCTACTCAAACACAATTTAATTTTTTGAATGTTAGCCTTTAGTTCCTCAACACCCCACATCTCTTTCTCTCTCCTTCCCTTTCTCTTTCTCTTTCTCTCTCTCTGTATGTATTTTGTTGGAAAGCAAATCCAACCATGGGGATACAGCTCTATCCCATACTGTGTATTGTGTCTATGTGCATTTTGATATTTTAATTACAGTGGTACCTTGGTACTCGAATGCTTTGGTTCTCGTACATTTCGGAAACCGAACAAAATTTTTGGCAAAAATTTCCTTCGGTATCTGAACAAAAATTCGGATACCGAACAGCCACAGAAAATTTTTATTATCCGAAATGAGGGGACGGGGTGAGAAGGAATGGGAGTCGGAATCCGACACGCCCATCCTGGCTGCCCAATAAACAGCCTACCCAGTCATGCTCCAAGCTGTAGGAAGGGGGGTGCGGCTGCAATACCGGCAGTTTCGGGGGACCTCCTTTCCTCAGTGGTTTGTCTTGTTCCCTTTAAGCAGCTACACCAACTTTCTCCTTCCCAACGGTGGCAGAGGCTTTCCTTCGAGCAGCAGCAGCGCCGGGAATGTCAGCGGCTTCCCTTTCTCAGGTCACGTTCCCAGCACTGCTGCTGCTTGAAGGAAAGCCGCCACCGTCGGCGGGAAGGAGAAAGTTGGTGTAGCTGCCTACAACTACAAGACGAACCACTGAGGAAAGGAGCCCCCCCCCCCTCCGAAACTGCCGGTATTGCAGCTGCCCCCACCCTTACTACAACTTGGAGTGCTTAGACCTCAGATCTTTATCCCATAGGAAATAAAGGAAATAGGGGCTGGAAACCAATTAAACCCATTTCCATTATTTCCTATGGGATAAATTAATTCGGTACTCGACCAAATTGGTTCTCGACCACACTTCTGGAATGAATTGTGGTCGAGAACTGAGGTACCACTGTATTTATGTTTGCCCTGCATGTAAGTTTGCACACCCATATAAAATGATCTACGGGGCTCACCCAGAAAGTAATGCACCACATTTTTTCTTCAATAATTATTTATTGAACACAATGAAATTTTCATAAAAGAAAGAATTATTTTTCTTCTACACTTCCGATTTTTCCTTGTAATCTCCATCCCATTATATGGTCTTCCTCCAGCGAGACACTGTCAGTACCACTCCTTGTTCTGGTCATGAAGCCATTTGTGCGAATCACCTCTTCGTCATCATCAAAATGTCTTCCGCGAATGGCATCCTTTAATGGCCCAAACAAGTGGAAGTCTGAGAGAACTTGGTCAGAGCTGTAGGGTGGATGGCTGCTTGTAACGTAAATCACTTAGTCGCCATTTTGAAACACGGCTGCAGCTACGCTATCTGTCCGAAGAAATACAAAATTTACACACGCACTCCTGACAATTCAAATAATATATATCTAAAGTTTCGCATTGGTACTATTACTGTAGGCTCAGGAAAAAAATGTGGTGCATTGCTTTCTGGGCGACCCTCATATGTCCATCCATGTGAAAAGTGGAAAGATAGCAGCAGTGAATTATTCAATGGAAGGTCATGGTAGCCTGCCATCCAGATGGAATGCAAGCTGTTGCCAAACTATTTCTTTCCAGTCAAGCTGGTATGAACAAAAGACTGGAACACCTTAAATGGGCAGTGTGGGTGTTCCCAGGGTGTCTTTTATTTTGACACTAAGAAAATAACATAAAATGTTCATGTGATTTTTTTTTTATTATCTTTATGACTATTCTGAGAATGAACATTGTAAAAAAATCGACTTCAGCAACAGAGTGGTCAATGCCTGGAATGCACTACCTGACTGTAGTTTCTTCCCTACATTCCCAAAACTTTAACCTTAGACTGTCTACCATTGACCCCACCCCATTCCTAAGAGGTCTGTAAGGAGCATGCATAAGTGCACCAATGTGCATGTTCTGGTTTCTGGTAGAAATTTAGCAATTACAAATAACTCTTATTAAATGCATCATTTCATGAATAAAGAAACTCCATTTATTTCTCTGCTCTCCTGTAATTCAAACACATTCCATAAAGCACTGGGTCCGTTATCTCTCTCTTAGCTGCATTTCTCACATTCCTCCTTCTGCTTCACTTAAACAAGATTTATTTTCCTAACAGCATTACTTTGAAAAACAGTAGCACTGACTGATAACAATTCAAAATACTTTGGCTTACTTTAGCGTGGCAAAAACACATCCATTTTTCCTTTCGGCAACGTTGAAACTCCACCCTTTTTCTCCACTGACCCCCTGATGTGCCAAATACATCACTACAATATTTAACCCATTCCTCTCCTTAATATCTTCTTCCAGACCTCTGCTCTCTACATTTTTGGGCCCTTCTGAATTTAGGGTTAACCCAGAGAGCATCTCATTCTCCTTCACTAAATCCTGAACTCATAGCCCCATCCTGTGGCTGGCCTCCCACCTGTTCTACTACCTGTAACCCCGGGGCCCCCACTAATTCATAAACACTATCTGAATCTGAGTCCTCAATATCTTCATCATCCTCCAACTGATCAGGAGTATGTACAACAGTGCCTACCGTCTCTGTCCTAATGTACCCATGTATTCATAAAATATCATATACTCATAACCATGCTTATACTTCTTATATATTCACAAATATGTTTATATCTTGTTTACCCTTTGTCTGTAATAATATACAACTCGACAAAATAAACAAATAAAAAAACCTGCTCAAAAACAGCATTTCTTTAAATGTTATGGGATCTAGTGGGATCTAGGAAGTGCACCTTCTCTGTTGCAGCCCCGCCCTGTGGAATACTAGCATTAGCATTTAGACATATACCGTTTCACAGTTCTTTATAGCCCTCTATAAGTGGTTTATAGAGTCAGCATATATTGCACCCAAAAATCTGGGTCCTTATTTTACTGACCTTGGAAGGATGGAAGACTGAGTCAACTTTGAGCCTACTGAGATTCGATCTGCCAAACTGCTAGCAGCTGGTTATCAGCAGAAATAGCCTGCAATACTATGCTCAAACCACTGCGCCACCATGGCTCTTCCCCTTCCCCTGCCGCATTTTCTGGCTTCTAGAAAGCTCCACCCCCCTATGCAGGAATAGGGTGAAGTTGGAGCCTGAGAATTATACGATTTGATGGAGCAAATTTTTCTAGTTTTACAATTTACCTGTGTGTTTTTAAATTGTCCTCATGATCTGCCTAGAGTTGTTTATCAAAAGATCAGGCAACCATGTAGGTCAAATACATACATGAATATATACATGCATACCTCTTCTCATCATTCTGAATTTTACAAGGAATGGAGCAGGGTCATATCCCCGTGTTATTCCAGGGAGTCTTTGAAAAGGCAATGTTTTCTTGTTTGATTTCCAAGAATTTCAAATGTCTTTTCAAACTTCAATGTATTCCTATGATATATTATTTGGAGGAAGGCACTTGAAGACAACTTGGGCATACTGCCACCAATGCCTCTCTCCAAATTGACCTGGCCCAGCTCACCCCGCTTTTGAAAAGATTCCCTTGATAAACTATGTGAACTTAAGTTCCTGGAAATTGCATGATTCTGGTGCAGTCCAAAAGACTACAACCCAACTGATGCCTCTCAGTGTCCATTCTCTGCTGATATGCCTGAATTTGGCCTCCCCACCTGAAGGAAGTTCCTTGCTAACTTGCTTCTAAAAATCATAATAGTCAAAACCAATGGGACCTGAATGCCTATATACTTTCCCCCCTAGTTTTTAAATTTAAAAAATTGAACTGTATTTATTGGCTTCTTGAAAAAGAAGGAGAAACCTCCACTTGAGGCCAAGAAGAAACTTCTACTTGAGGTCAAGAAAAAATATTCCACTCCATGTTATGCTTAACTTCTTATCAGATTGGTAGAGATTCTCAGTCATCCAGGTCATGGTTGTCCCAAAGGCATAGTTCCCTCTAAGCTGAGCAGTGAGCAATCGCTCAATTAAAAATCATCATCAACTCAGAGTTTTCCAAACCTGCCCAGAAGCCAAGAGGGAAATTTTATTATTATTTCTGTGCTGCCCAGTCCCGAAGGGACTACCGCTCAGACACTATACTTTTCTGCCCACCCAAAAAAAAAATTAGGGAGAACACTGCCCAAAGGTGCATTTTTTTAAAGGGCAAGTGGACTTTCTTGTTTTTTCTTTGAAGATGTTCTGCTTCTCATTCAAGAAGCTTACTCAGCTCTGACAGGATAGTGTCCTTATAAGGGTTGACACCAAACACTCACAAAACATTAAAACTTGAAATAGGCAAAAATTGTACTCCTCGCTACATTTCTCCAGGAAAATTCAGGGCTCTTTTTCTGTTGGCCTACTTCCAATTTGAAGGACAAGTTTCTCACTAACACAACATGGTTGCCATAGTAATAGTTCCATGCATGATCAGCATTTACCAAAAGGTCAACCGGTGAAACTGTTCCTCAACTTCCCGTTTTCCTTCCAGGATTTTCTCTCCCACTTCAGCTTACTTTTCCGAGCAATGGGCTTCAACCTAAGCAATGAGGCACAGACACTCATCATTTTGTTTTATTTTTAAAAAAGACCTCCAAGAGCTACGTGGGGTCAATACAATGTTGGAAATAGATGTTATGCTTGACAACAATACTCTACAGCCTGCTAGTCCCTCACTTTTTCTAGGCTGAATTATAATCTAAAACCAGATAAAAATCATGTGAGCAGGGAATCTGGCTGATGCCAAAAGTATTGTCCTGATGAAAGAACTTGTTTAATAAGCTCTTTTCATTAAGTACAACATTTGAGTAATGAACTTCAGGCTTGATATTTTTGTTTTGTTTTGTTCTCTGAACTACTCAAAATTTCCGCTACTGGTTCTCCAGAACCTGTAAGAACCTGCTGAATTTCACCTCTGGGTCATTCCAAAAATACCAAAAAGAATATAAACATGCTTTTAAAATCAATATTCTTAGTTGATTCCTGTAAGGGATGGAGTATGTACATATGTGCCCACATATTGGGAGGACAGGCAGTGGAGAAATAACGTAATCAGTTTTATTCATAAATACCCATTAGAGGCACCCTAAACATAATTTAGATTCTCTCCTGGTTCTCTGAGCTTTCAGACTCTGCAGACAACCATGTTTTATGTTCCATTATCATTTTAATGGAATGAGCAGGGTCAATACTGTCACATTTTTGCCTATTCCCGCCTTCGTTCAGGGACAGAGAATTATTCTAAAGCCAATCATCAATCAATGGATGTAATCAACCGCTTTAAACTTCCTTGCCATCTTCATGTAACCTGTTTTGGATGTAACAAAATTTACATATCAGTGTGTTGGATTTGGGGTTTGTTTCTCTCTCTCTCTCTCTTTGTTCCCCCCACCCCAGCTTCACTTCCCTATCCCCTCTAAGATAGTAAAAGGCTGACAAGGATTTGAAATGTGTTTGGTGATTAAAAAGATTATTGCAGTAGATTGATTCCACAGATTACATCATTCCCACTCCAGGACCTTTTTGCTGTGTGAATTCATTTACATATAATTGTATATCCATTATTGCTACACCTCATATACTCCCACTAACTTTATTTCCATTCTAGAGGTTAATAGCTTTCTGAATAAATTTAATAAAGGCACACCAACAATTGACACTAAAATCAAGCAAATAAGTTTTGGATATAAACGTAAGAGCTGCTGAAAACCGATACAGTCTGTCATAAATAAATAACACAAATCGAGTTGTGTAACTCTTTCCAGTAGTGTAGAGAATAACCCAGAATATGTTGGTCTGCTGGTGCCCTAGTGATAATAGGTGCTTGGGGCTATGGTAGAATGTCAGGACAAGAGCAAAATAGCAATAACATTTAGGCTTATGTACAGCCCATAATGCTTTACAACACTCTCTCAGTGGTTTGGAAGACATACAAATTGAGGCAGACACGTTCGAAAGACTAACAAGTTTATTCAGCTCAATGCAAATGCTAACAGTAAAAGTGCTAGCCTGCCTTCTTAGCATGGCACGCTGAGGCTAACAGAAAGCCGCAAAGTCAGTACCCTTGACAGCCCCTTATATAGTTGAGATAGAGTGGCTGTGAACAATCAGCTGGCAACAGCAGGGCAGCTTCAGTTGAAGACCTGAAGGAAGCCTGGATGCAGCACTCCTCTGTCACTAGATGGTGCATTCATAGTCCTGCAGGTAGGCAGGCCTTCTCCTAGCTCGGTCTGACCATCGGAGGGCTCCTGTTGAAGACAGACTAGATAGGACTGCCACAGAAACTCCTGTTGCCATCTCTGGAGGGTTTTCAACCTCGTTGGATGATTCCATGGCTGGAAAAGAGTCCTTAGTGTCCAGTGACTTGTGCTTGCTGCGGTTGTCATAGTTTGCCTCAGTTCCAGGATTAGGGCCATCTGTGAACAAACTTTTATCTGAAACATTGGAGTTAGTTTCTAGTGCCATGATGGTGAACCTATGGCATGTGCCACAAGTGGCACATGGAGCCATACTGGTGGGCACACAAACTCAGGTCCGGTGCCTGTTTCCCAACTTGAAATAGGCCATTTCTGGCCTCTAGAGGGCCGGGGAGTGGGGAAGACCATTTTTGACCTCTCCGGACTCCTAGAAAGTCTCTGAAGCTTGGGGAGAGCAAAAAACCAATATTTCTGGTCCAACCCGAAGTCAGAGCTTGGGGAGAGCAAAAAACCAGTATTTCTCGTCCAACCCGAAGTCAGGAAACCGAACGTTTCTGGCCTCCAGAGGGCCTCTGGGATCATTTTTGCCATTTCCAGTCTCCTAGAAAAGCTCTGGAACTTAGGGAGAGCAAAACAAAAAACAAAAAAACCCCAGGCCTTCCAGTTTAATCAGAAGCAAATGGGCCATTTTCTGCCTCCAGAGGGCATTTGGGGGAGGGTGTGAAAGGCTGTCTTTACCCTCCCCAGGTTTCTAGAAAGGATTTGAAGCCTGGGGACAGCTAAAAATGGATGTGCCAGGAGTGAGGGCATCATCCACACATGCGTGGGGGAGGCACATATGTAATTATGGGTGTTGGCGCACACATTCATGAACTCTCCTCATGTGACACCCCCCATTTTGATACATGAATCAAAAAAGGTTCACCTACCAATGTTCTAGTATGTATGCTTTCGTCTTAGGGCTTCAGGACCCCTGAGCTTGTCAGTGTGGCATTGCCACATTTGTCCATCATCCAAAACCAATGTGGATGACCTGGAGCCTGCTTGCTTAGTGAAAGTACCTAATAACCATAGGGGATGGCCTGCATATTTCCTAGAAGACACAAGGTGCCCTAGCTAGAAAGTTTTGGAAGTTAAATCCCTGGGAAGTTTTGGGGAATAATTGAGGTGTGGTCTGTCCAGGTTTGTCTTCTTCCCATCAACAACTCATCAGGACTTTGGTTTGTTTCTCAGCATGGAGTGGCATGTTGCAACAGAAGGTATTTTGAGATTTTATAGTTCCAGTCCCCAAGTCCTAACCTTGCCAGGACCTCCTTAACTGAGCATACAATCCTTTCCGCCTTACCATTGGCAGCAGGAAAAAAAGAGCAGTTAGAATATGCCTTATGCCCAGCCCTGTTAGGTATACTTCAAAAGGGCCAGAAGTAAGTTGGGGTCCATTATCAGACACCAATTTTACCAACCATGGAAGAATAGAAGGCTTGAAACTACCTTGAGCCAGTCAGAATTGAACTCCAGAATGGAATCAGAGTTTTCCTGCAATATGCCACTTAACCACAGCACCACCAGGGCCACAACCAGAAATCACATGATCCATGTGTTGTTGGGCTGTGTTGGTTTCTCACTGTGTGAGTGCTTCCATACTTAAAAATAAGAACTCAATTTCTTAGGCACATGGATTTCTTCAAAGATTCCTTTGTGTCCTCTCTATTCATAACTTTTTCCTCTTCAGAATTGTCCTCTACATCTTAACTATATACAGTGATACCTTGTCTTACAAACTTAATTGGTTCCAGGGCGAGGTTCTTAAGGTGAAAAGTTTGTAAGACGAAACAATGTTTCATAGGAATCAATGGAAAAGCGATTAATGCGTGCAAGCCCAAAATTCACCCCTTTTGCCAGCCGAAGCGCCTGTTTTTGCGCTGCTGGGATTCCCCTGAGGCTCCCCTCCATGGGAAACCCTACCTCCGGACTTCTGTGTTTTTGCGATGCTGCAGGAGAATCCCAGCAGGGAAATCCCAGCATCACAAAAACGAGCACTTCACTGGCAACGGAAGTCCGGAGGTGGGGTTTTCCAGCAAAGGAAGCATCAGTGAAATCGCAGCATCGCAAAAACACCAAAGTCCTCAAAACCCCACCTCCGTACCTCTGTGTTTTTGCGATGCTGCTATTTCACTGAGGCTCCCCTCTCTGGGAAACCCCACCTCCGGACTTCCATTGCCAGCGAAGCATACGTTTTTGCACTGCTGGGATTCCCCTGCTGGGATTCCCCTGCAGCATCACAAAAACACGGAAGTCCAGAGGTGGGGTTTCCCATGGAGGGGAGCCTCAGGGCAATCCCAGCAGCGCAAAACTGGGTGCTTCGCTGGCAACAGAAGTCCGGAGGTGGGGCATCCAAGCGGCGGTGGTGGGTTTGTAAGGTGAAAATAGTTTGTAAGAAGAGGCAAAAAAATCTTAAACCCTGGGTTTGTATCTCGAAAGGTTTGTATGACGAGGCGTTTGTAAGACAAGGTATCACTGTATATATTTTTACCCACTTTTCTTCTTCAGCCAAAAAATAGCTTTCTTCATTTAACTTGAGCCATTCTGTTATGGAACAGCAACCCTTGTAATTTTGCTTATTGCTTGAAATGATGGTGATGCTTTTTTGATTAGAAAAAATGGTGAAAAAACACCCATATGCAGAGCCCTCCGCTGCTTCCCTTTTCATGGCCCATTATTTAAAATGCACCCCTCCACATTTTTCACAGCCTGAAAATGGTCCTATAAAGGGGGAGAGGGTTCAGCAGGCCTCCTCTTTCCTGTACTCCTGGAAAGGAAATGCATTTCACACATTTTTAAGGCCTCGTCAATTTTATCACTCATCTCCCGCCCCCCGCCCCTCTTATTGGCCACCTTATTATCTTGTCAGGTGTTTATTTCCAGCTTTTGAAAACTGGCAGAGCCATTATTTGTCTATTTGTGCAATAATCCAATTTTTTTCTGGCTCTCAATAAGCAGTCATGCAACACTAAATTCATTGTAAAATGTGAGAAATGTGAGGGTGGGAGGAGGTTGGAAGTGAACCAGCGGGCCTCAGACAATCAACCTAATTAGTAGCTTACTTATTTGCATGGGACTCACAGCTATCAAATCTAGGCAAGAGTCTTCATTAGGAATTATAATAATGCGAGAGATTTCTAGTTTTGAAAAGCTATTGAAAACTTGAAATTGTCCTTGTTTAAAAGAGAAGTCATCTTCTGTTACAACGATGGCTTAGGGCAAGGAGAGAATTTTCTCTGTGCTAATCCAAAGCTAAAATTTAAAAGTATTTCCCAAATGTAATTAGCCTTTTTATTATTTCCAAAGACCCAGCTCCTATTTACATAATAAAATGGAAGGCTATGCATTTCTGTGCCTCTGACTGCACCCATAAGTCCTGCAAATGTGGTCTTGCAGTGTCCACAAGCAACAGATCTGAAACACTCTTTATTAGGGGAAATTCTTTGACTTTTGCTCCTGCCACACAAAAGGAAAATAAGAGAAACTGAAGGTGACAAGAGATCGTCATTAGCATGAATAATAATCAAAAATTTGAAAGAAACCATTGAAGAAAGAATCCTAAAGATTCATAAAAAGGAAGCATATCTAAAAACAAAAGAAGGGGAAACCAACCAACCCATAAAAGCACACAAGAGAATACAGAGGTAAGGAATGCCAAAATACAAAAGCCTATCTCTATATAACCAACCATTTTTATGAGTTGAAATTGCTGAATGAGCCAAGAATTAAGGGGAATTAAATGTGCATTAATACCTTAATCTGTCTTCAGTACAGATGTAGAATGAATATTGGCACTGTTGTGGTTGGCTCTGGCCCAGCTCCTGCCCCAAGGAATGTGGAGGTGGATGTTGGGGAAACATCCACATGCCACAGGCCTGTTTTGCTCCCGATAGACTCTCCCGATGAAGCCTCCTCTGACGAAGGAAGTGTGAGTGACAGGGAAGAGGGGAGTTTGGCAGACAGCCCAGGAGGAGATCAATCATCCTTATCATCCCTGGATTCTGAACAAGAACTTATGACAGACCCACGCATGCGTAGAGTGATGCATAGGAGAGAACAACTGAAGGATTATTACAGGAGATAAGTGAGGCCATCTGTGGTTGGGTGGGGCTGCTGTAATTAGTGCTACAGATAAAAAGAGCAGCGTGCTGATTTAGCCTTATGAAAGTTTATCTGATTCATAGTTTCATCAAGATCGTGGTTTTGCTGTTTCCCTGTTCAAGATTGTGTGTGAACTTTCTGGACTTTGGAATTGGACTCAATTTCCCAGTTACTGGGTGAGAAATTGGGTTGCATTTAACCTGTGCCTTGTGGGTACCAGAAATTCCCTTTGACATTTAAAAAGGGAGATTTTTCTGCTTTTTTGTTGATAAAGACTTTTGGTTTTCCTTCTATCATGTGGTGTGTGTCTTTTTGGACCAATTACCCTGTAATTATGGGTGGTTGGGACACACGGGCAGAACAGGCACCAAATTGCTTGGAGGTGAATTGAAAGCTAATGGCAAGAGATAGTGTTCCATGCTTGATTGGCACACTGAAAACAGATTTGGGGTCGCCCAACTGGTTTTTATGGCTAAGGCAGAACTAGAGCTCACGGTTGCTTGGTTTCTAGACTAATACCTAGCCACTGCAGCAAATTGTATCTCTAATGTCAAAGGCACCATTATATGGAACAGAAATGCAAAAGAATATATATCCCTTTCTCCATAGTTTTATTTTTTATTATTATTATTCTGACAATGATCATCTGACCATGCAAGCAATTTGTGTATTATTGTGTATTGGACAAAACAAACAAATAAAATAAATAAACCTCTTGTAGTATTGTGGTGCTCATGTAATCACTACAAAGGATTTTAAAAGTTCAGATATTGACTACTAGCAAGGTGAGTAATTTCCCCAACACCCCTTAAATCTGGGTCAATTTGTTTTCCATTACCTTTCATACACTGCCCTTCATTTTTACCACATTCTCTCCACAAAAGAGACCAAAATCCAAAATGTAATAAATACCTGGGACACCACTAGTTAGTGCAATGACTAGTTCTTTGAATGTGTTCAAGAATTATTCGGAGATAGAGATTAACCCGTGGTTGACTATTTCAAATTCCCCAACAAGCAAACAATTGTATTAACTAAAACTTCTTGATCCCATCACTCTTTATTTTTAAGTGTGAATGGAAGCTGGGTACTTTAATTTATTCAGAGTTCTTACAAATTTGTAATAATGTAACAGGAGTTTTTAAAATTTCAATTATTCTTAAACCTTAACAATTGGGTCTGGTTTTAAGTCAGGTATAAATGAATGGAATGTACTGAGAATTTAAATAGATTGAGACTCCTGGAGAACCCAGCTCAAGCAAGAGTTTATAATAATAATAATAATAATAATAATAATAATAATAATAATAATAATAATAATAATAATAATAATAATAATAATATTATATTATTATTATTATTATTATTATTATTATTATTATTATTATTATTATTATTATTATTATTATTATATATTATTATTATTATTATTATTATTATTATTATTATTATTATTATTATTATTATTATTATTATTTAGCTTTGTATGCCGCCCCTCTCCGCAGACTCGGAGTTCCTAAGGAACACCCAGGATAAAGTTTAAACTATTAAGATTCATTCCCCCACTTGAAATTTCCTCTATGCATATATCAACGTTCTTTTAATTTAAAGCATGTTCATCAATCACTTACCTTTGCAACTGTTTTGGGAAAGGGAGCATGCACGCTTGCTCTTTGTGTGCAGGTGACACTTCTACCCATGTGCAGAATGTCCGGATAGGTAGGCAGCCTCCCAGCGCTGTTGCTACCATTTCGTCCAAACTGGGGCAAACCAGTAGAAACTCACCTCTGATCTTAATATCAAATGCCCAATTCTCAATTATTTTTGACCCCCTGTTGTAGGCATATGCATAGATGTTTTAAAAGAGAATGATAAGCAATGGTAAGGAAGGAAGAGGAAAAGATGGTTTACCCCAATCCCTATAATTCACTTATAACGAATAATGTTAGGAATAATTTAAAATGAAGAGTTAAAATTACCAGATGCTACAGCATATGCTAGAGAAAGATATACTTCAAGAAGTATTTCTCCTCTTCATTAAACCTTTACTGAGAATCTGCAAGGCAATAGTAAAAAAAGAAAGTTAAGTATTTAAGGATTTCCCATCTTATTTCTTAGCAATTTGAGGATTGCTCTGTCTGTCTAAATCCCTCTGGCAGCTGGGAGGGAGAGTGTGAACATATTGAATGTTTCAAGTCTGTTTTTGTTTTTTTTACAGTATTAATATCAGTGATTCCCAAAACTTTCAGGCAAGGATTTTGATACCAAGTAACCATTGCTTCTCTGGCTTCAATTAAGATTAAGTGCTAATAATGATGGTCTGTTTCATGAGATGATTTACATGCTGCTATTTTCTTTTTAATAAATTTACAGACATTTCTAAAATTCTGCATTCACTTTGTCATTATAGGGTACTGAATATAGTAGATTAATGAGAAAAAATTGAATTCCAACAACTGTAGAATCAGACCGCAAACGTAACAAAATTGACTTACTGTAAGTGAAGGAGATCTGAATACTTTCTGAATTCACTGTGTATACTGCCTCATAATGCTTTACAGCTTTGTCTAAGTAGTTTACAGGGTCAGTATATTTCCCCCAATAATTGGGTCTTCAATTTAACCAGTTCACAGTGAGCAGTGAGTTTGCCTGCAATATTGCATTCTAACCAATTTCTTGGTTAGAATTTCTTCCCCCCCCCCTATAGATGGACAAATGGAATAGTCCTTTGGTGTTCTTAGGAGGGAGGACCCACAGCCACTCAGTCTTGTCAGGGTTGAGTTTTAGCTGGTTGATTCCCATCCAGACCCTCATGGCTTCCAGACACCGGCACATCACTTCCACCCCTTCACTGAACTGAAGCTTTCTTGTATTTTGGGTAAGATACAGAAGATAGGTGTAGATTATAATACCAACCTTAGTCATACCCGTAATACATGTAGTATTGCCTAGCAGTGAGGAACATACTAATCGGAAAGGGGCGGCATACAAATCTAATAAATTATGATTATTTATTATGATTATTATGATTATTATGATTATTATGATTATTATGATTGTTATGATTGTTATGATTGTTATGATTGTTATGATTGTTATGATTGTTATGATTGTTATGATTGTTATGATCGTTATGATCGTTATGATCGTTATGATCGTTATGATCGTTATGATCGTTATGATCGTTATGATCGTTATGATCGTTATGATCGTTATGATCGTTATGATCGTTATGATCATTATGATCATTATGATCATTAAGATCATTATGATCATTATTATTATTATTATTATTATTATTATTATTATTATTATTATTATTATTATGTTGGCACATTTGAGCTGGTTACACTATCCAGTTTTATCCCCGAAATATTGCAATGTATTTTATGCAAACCAGGTCTTGTAATCTAGAGACTACCTTGCAAGTCAGGATACTGTTAGCTGCATGCCACTGCTGGGATATATACATAGTGTGCTGATATAAATTTGGGACATCTTTAGCCTAAAATATAAAGGACCTTTCTCCCCAAAAAAGCATCTTAAATGTTACCAATGGTGTTCTCAATTAGCCACAGGTGGATAGCTTTGTGCTGCCTCTTTCTTTCTTTTCTGTAAAAAAAAAAAGTAGTGATTAGATTTTACTTAGATACCACAAACACTCCTGCATTTTTCCACTAGTTATCTATAAATTATATGTGTTCTAAAATATCAGCACTTTCTTCCTACCTCCCCTCTACACACACCCTTCCTTCTTTTCCTCTTTTTACTGCTTTTACGTAATACCCTATGTTTTGCGCAGTAGGCAAATGTCACACTTGATCCATTTGCCCTGTCAAACCTGGGGAATTAAATAAAAATAAAATCTTTTTAAAAGTTGATCCCTTTCTCTGGACTGACATCTCTTGGTGAAAGGAAACAATCTAGAGCCCTGAGGACTGTAGAAAAGGCTTGCCAAAAATGGATTACTAAGTTTTTGAAATTATTAGGAACTTCTCTTTGTAGTAGGCTTCTAGAAGGAAACATTTATTAAATCCCATGAGATAAAAATTTATTAAACATGGTTTTAATAAATGTTCACTGAAGATGTGAAGATGCATCTTGAGGAAAATTCATGTCTACAGAAGGTCCATATGATAAATACGTTTCCAAAATCTTGAAAAACGATTCCCTATCCCCTGTTCTTCAAACTTTCTTTGTTCTAACTCCTTGCCCTTTCTTTCTCCTTTCCACTTTCTTTCTGCTCAAGCTTCCTTTTGAAAAATCTCCTTGACATTTAGCTTTGTGTCTGCACAAAATATACTTTTTGAACATTTATTCTGCTGCAATGTCCCCTGCCTTTACTCATGGACGTCCAATGTCTAATGTTAACCTTTATTTTCCTTTCAGATCTGACTCTAGGCCAAGGGTAGACAGATTTCTTGTTCCAAGGGTTGGAGTTTTTCTTAAACAATATTCTTTTAAAAAAATCTCCAAAGATAGCAGAGAGTTTGGTGGTACCACAATCCACAGAGAACACATGGCTGAAAGTTTTGTTCCTTTCATTTCCCCTGATGGGAGAGAGTGTTGTTATTGTTGTTTAAATCAATACTTTGGGTGCTTTCCACACTAATTTTATGTTATTTTTTTACAATGAAAATAAACATGTCATGTGAAAGGACAGCACTGCCGTACATCAAAAACATGTCAGAAACGTACCAACAGACTATTAAAGCCATAGCTTTAACTGGGAAATATTCACCATCCTAGACCAAACCTAGTCCAAAAATGATAGAGAATTCCTGGAACCCTGGCACTCTGACCAATTGTCCACTAACAGACATAAACATCATCTGAATACCATTCAAAGAACACAATCAACAAACCAAAAAGGGAACAGAAAAACCAAAACACCTCTTCACCAACAACCAATAGTCAGATTAGCAGAGATTAACATTAACAATCAAGAAGCAAACAATACCTCCATCAAGGAACAGCCAAACAAACTAACAGTAAGCAGCCCAATGAAAGAACAACCAATTAACAGACAGGGAAAGCCACTAAAATATAAAATGGAAGCAAACTTCACTCCCTACTAGCACTGATAATGTTACCTAGTTTGGGTAATGAAACGTTCTGCAAAGAAACCCAAACACCAACCAGCCAAGTTCAGAGAAGACCCCTTATTTCAATCCCATGCTACAGATAAATATTTTGGTACCTTGCTTTAAATAATGCAGGGTGCAATATAGGGAGTTGCCCAAAAAAGTAATTAGTGGTCACAGGCAACCCACAGGCAAGTGTTGTTCACCTTGCCCAAAGAAAACGGAAAGAAGGATGTCAGCAACAAAGCATCATGATGCCCCATAGACTCGTTAAATGGGAATATTCATTTCCAACTGTGGAACAAATAATTGTAGACTGCAGCTGCGAGCTTGCAGCTCCAACTGGTCTTCTGTGCCAAAATATTCCTTCTAGCAAATGGAATTATGATGGAATTATTATAATAAAGCAAAAGATACACTTAGAAGCAGATGACCTAATGCAGTGAGAGGTAAGCATTGCCAAATTAGGGGTGATAAGGTAAATTATCTCTCTACTGGATTTTCATCAGCCTGGAATTGAGTCTCCTAGTGTAAGCATAACTAGTCTCTTGAACTGGAGCTAAGAATTATTTTCTGTTGAATCTCAATAAGCACTTGAAGATTACTTGCTGGTTTTTTTACATGTTTTAGGCTATCCAGTCTACCTCAAGAGTAGTTTTAAAATAAGTGTTTTATTTACTTACTTACCGAGGCTTATATATGCCTCTCCAATGCAAAGAGTCCGTGAGCAGTTTGCATTCCATTCTTTCAGGAAAAAAAGATACTAAAAAGCAACATAGCAAAGATCAACCAGCAGCAACATAAGCAGCAATAACAAAAACAAATCAAAGGCAAAAAAAGACTTCAGGCACCAAAGAACAGTGAACATCCTCACACAATCCAGAGTGAGTCAGATCATAGAAGGTCCATGCTGAAGCATCTATTCCTAACCACTAGGATGTCAAAACAATACACATTTTGATGTTACAATGGAAACCACATCTTTTTATACTTAGATTACAACTTCTCTCATGAATGTATCAGGCCTGGGCTTGCACAGTGATAACACCACACATGTGTTATTACTTGTTTCCTATTCACTTTCCCCATGGATCTTTGGCGCTTGAGTGGTTTAGAAAGTATTAGCTGGTTGATATGCCCTTCCCTCCCAAGATTAAAATAATTCCCAGTTATATTTATCTAAGTCTCTGAGGCATTTATTGCTTAGTGTTTATCCATCTCAGGAGAGCCTGGGTGTATTTGCACTGTGGTTGGCCATTTAAGGGAACTTGTAAATCCAAAAGGAATTAAGATTAGTACCTACTGATAAACTGGTATTCCATAAAATTGACCCCTTTCCCTTTTAATTCCATCCAGACTGCTGGCTTTTATCATAACTGCAGCTAGTGAGTTATTATGTATGCTTCATGTAAAATACTTGTCTTTATCGATCCTGAATCTCCTCACTCTTAATTTCAGTTGCATGTCTCTGACTCCTATTGCAGTGGTACCTCTACCTAAGAATGCCTCAACTTACAAACATTTCTAGATACGAAACGGGTGTTCAAGATTTTTTTCCCTCTTCTCAAGAACCATTTTCCACTTACAAACCCAAGCCTCTGAAACTGTAACCGGAAAAGGCTGGGAGAAGCCTTTGTGGGGCCTCCCTAGGATTCTCCTGGAAGGAAACAGAGCTGGAAAAGGGTGGGGGAAGCCTCTGTGGGGCCTCCCTAGGAATCTCCTGGGAGGAAACAGGGCCAGAAAAGGTGGGGAAAAGCCTCTATGGGGCCTATCTAGGAATCTTCTGGGAGGAAACAGGGCCGGAAAAGGTGGGGAGAAGCCTCCATAGGGGCTCTCTAGGAATCTCCTGGGAGGAAACAGGGCCTCTACCCTCCCCGTGGTTTCCCCAATCGCACACATTATTTGCTTTTACATTGATTCCTATAGGAAAAATTGCTTCTTCTTACAAACTTTTTTACTTAAGAACCTGGTCACGGAACGGGTTAAGTTCGTAAGTAGAGGTACCACTGTATTTGTGACAGCAGAAAAAAGTTATTTCTATTATAGTTTCCATACTAAGCATGGTTTTCTGTAAGTCTTTTATGACTTACTCAATTTCATTCCAAACAAACAAACCAAAAAGAAAGAAATCCTAATTATTGCAAAATTTCCAGAGTTCCAATATCCTTTTTGTATCAGGATTCTAAGTGTGATATTGGAATCTAAGAATGTAAGGAATATAAAGTGATATTAACATTTCATGTGTTCTTGATACTATGTCTCTGTTAATGCATTCTAGGACTGCATTGGCTTTTGTGGCAGCTGCAGCACACTGCTGGATCATACATAATTGTCCACTAGGATTTCTGGATCCCTTTCACAGTTACTTCTGTTGAACCAGATACCACCTATTCTGTACCTGTGCATTTGTTTTTTTTCTTGCTTAAGTGTAAAACCTTATTTCTGGATATTGAACCTATCTATCATGCCACCTTGATTGCATCAGCGGAATCTCACCTGGCCTCTCTGTTTAGGGTGACCCGCTCCCTTCTTAACCAGGGGGGAGCTGGGGAGCCCTTGCAGAGTAGTGTTGGGGATTTTAACACATTTTTCGCTGATAAAGTCGATCGGATACAGGTGTACCTCCAATTGGATAACAGAGTCGACTGACAATGAGTCAGTCGAGGTGACTGGGGCCCATCCTTGTCCATCTGTCTGGGAAGAGTTTGATCTGGTGACACCTGATGAAGTGGACAAGGCCATAGAAGTTGTGAGTTCTGCCACCTGCTTACTGGATCCGTGTACCTCCTGGCTGGTTTTGGCCAGCAGGGAGGTGACACGGAGCTGGGTCCAGGAAATTGTCAATGCTTCTTTGGGGAGGGGGTCCTTCCCGGCTCCCTACAAGGAGGCACTTGTGCACCCCCTCCTCAAGAAGCCTTCCCTGGACCCAGCCGTACTCAATAACTATCGTCCAGTCTCCAACCTTCCCTTTATGGAGAAAGTGGTGGTGCTCCAGCGGTCCTTGGAAGAAGCCAATTGTCTAGGCCCTCAACAGTCAGGTTTCAGGCCTAGCTATAGCATGGAAACTGCTTTGGTCGCGTTGATGGATGATCATTGACGGGCCCAGGACAGAGGTTTATCCTCTGTCCTGGTGCTTCTTGACCTCTCAGCAGCTTTTGATACCATCAACCATGGTATCCTTCTGCGCCAGCTGGAGGGGTTGGGAGTGGGAGGTACTGTCCTTCAGTGGTTCTCCTCCTACCTCTCCAGTCGGTCACAGTTGGTGTTAGTGGGGGGTCAGAGGTCAACCTCTATGTCTCTCCCTTGTGGGGTGCCTCAGGGGTCGGTCCTCTCCCCCCTGCTATTTAATATCTACATGAAACCACTGGGTGAGATCATCCAAGGGCAATGGGTGAGGTATCATCAGTACACCAATGATACCCAGCTGTACATCTCCACCCCATGTCCAGTCAATGAAGCAGTGGAAGTGATGTGCCGGTGCCTAGAGGCTGTTGGGGTCTGGATGGGTGTCAACAGACTCAAACTCAACCCTGATAAGATGGAGTAGCTGTGGGTTTTGCTTCCCAAGGACAATTCCATCTGTCTGTCCATTACCCTGGGGGGGGGAATTACTGACCCCCTCAGAGAGGGTCTGCAACTTGGGTGTCCTCCTCGATCCACAGCTGACATTAGAGAACTATCTTTCAGTTGTGGCGAGGGGAGCGTTTGCTCAGGTTTGCCTGGTGCACCAGTTGCGGCCCTATCTGGACCAGGAGTAACTGCTCACAGTCACTCATGCCCTCATCACCTCAAGGTTCAACTACTGTAATGCTCTCTACATGGGGCTACCTTTGAAGAGTGTTTGGAAACTTCAGATTGTGCAGAGCGATCATGTGAGAGCGATCATGGGCTTCCCTAAGTATGCCCATGTTACACCAACACTCCGCGGCCTGCATTGGTTGTCAATCAGTTTCCGGTCACAATTCAAAGTTTTGGTTATGACCTAGAAAGCCCTTCATGGCATCAGACCAGAATATCTCCGAGACTGCCTTCTGCCGCATGAATCCCAGCGACTGGTTAGGTCCCACAAAGTTGGCCTTCTCCGGGTCCCGTTGATTAAACAATGTCGTCTGGCGGGACCCAGGGGTAGAGCCTTCTCTGTGATGGCCCTGACCCTCTAGAATCAACTTCCCCCGGAGATTAGGATTGCCCTCACCCTCCTTGCCTTTTGCAAACTCCTCAAAACCCACCTCTGCCATCAGGCATGGGGAAATTGATTCCACCGAGCCGTTTCCATTTTACGCAAGGTTTGTTCTGAGATGTATGATTGTTTTTATACTAAGGGTTTTAAATTGCTTTTTATTGTTGGATTTGTACCATGTTTTGTGTTGTGAGCTGCTCCGAGTCTCCGGAAAAGGGTGGCATAAAAATCTAATTAATAATAATAATAATAATAATAATAATAATAATAATAATAATAATAATAATAATAAATGTCTTCTGAGTTGTTGGTTACACCTGCCAACTTGGCATTATCTAGAAATTTGATGAATTCCCCTTCCATTCTCTTATCTAAATTGTTTATGAAGATGTTGAGCCTGGGCCTAAGACAGAACCATGAAGTATATGCTGCATGCTTTCCTTCACATAGAAGTAGTTCCATTGAGAAGTACATATTCAGTCAGTTGGTCAGCCAATTGTATCTGGTGGTGATGTTATTGATGCTGCCTATCTTATATTTTTCTAACTTACCAAATAGTAGATTGTAGTCTACTTTGTCAAATGCCTTACTGACATCTAGGTTTACAATGTCCACAGCATATCACTGATCCATTAATTTAGTCACTTTGTCAAAGAATGCAAAAAGTTTTAGCTGGCATAATCCATTTTTAACAAACCCATTTTGCCTTCTAGAAATACCTTTGCCTGTTTCTAGATTTGCAGATCAGTTGCTTATCTCAGGACATCAGGTCCTGATGTCAGGCTGATTGGTCTGTGGTTTCCTCACTTTGCAAGAAGTCCAACAATCACAAACTCTGGAATTGTTTTTTGCAGCATTTGGATTCCAGCTGTGATGCACATTGACTCACTGTTTGACTGACAATGCAATTGCATATCTAAGTCCATCAAGTCTTGCTAGCTCTAGTTAACAGGATTCATTTATTTATATTAAGGACAGTAACAAGTAACAGGCTTACTTTTAATTATATTGCAGGAACTATAGCGCCTTCTAAAAAGATAAAAATTAACATCAATCAACATAACAAACTCTTCAGGCCATGAAAATCATGATCAGCCCTTTCCTCCTTTATTGTAGCAGAGGAAGCAAGAACAGAGTTATTTCATTTAGCATACTATAGGAGTGAGATTGAAAGTTGGCTTATCAGACACATCTTCCTTATTCAGTCAATATTTATTGACTGGGTTGAATAAAAAGATAATTCAGTTTCTCCAGAAAGAGAGTTCTAGTCAGGCAAGCCATTTTCCTCATGAATTGCCAGTATAGATGAACTAATCCATTTCTACTGGGATGCCATTCAAGGCTAGCTGGAAAAGTTGAATGCATCTTTGCATATCACAGATATTTGAAGCTTCAGATGAACTGTAGCCACTGTGCACAGGAAGTCTACAAGGTGATGATCAAAGATATTGTGCAGAAATTTTCAGATGCAATCTCACATATGTCCAGTAATATTATAACATAGCAAATTGTCTGGAAGTCTTCGTTTTGAAGACGGAGAATAGGCTAAATGGACAAATTGGCAGCTTTCTATGATGATTTTAAGTTGCTTAGGCAATTGTGCTGTTTTTAGTGATGGATCACCAGTGCACAGAAGTCAACATACTATTCTGAAGTTTTCAAAGAATGGAGGTGCTATGGCTCAGTGATTTAATGACAATTGACATGGTCAGTGCTCCAGTGGTCCAAGCCCTAGCACTGCATGATGGGCAATGTTCCCGTTACTTGCTTCAGCTTCCGCTCATCTAGCAGTTTGAAATAGCAATAGCATTTAGACTTATATACCCCTTCACAGTGCTTTACAGATCTCTCTAAGCAGTTTATAGAGTCAGCATATTTCTCCCAACAATCTGGGTCCTAATTTTACCCACCTGTTAGCATATAGCATGGAAAAGGGGGATGGAATGTTGAGAGAGAGCTAATTTGCATATTGGCATGTGGCCAGTTGTGGCAGTTGGAAGATTAGAATTATTGGAGATTCGTATGCTGACTGTTGGTGAATCTGCATCATAGAGAGCATATGAATACAGAAATATAGTTATACTGTCAAGTTGTTTATTTGTGTAAATATGAAGCCTGTTCAATCATAAAAGAAGAAATAAAACCATAAGTTTTATATTGGAGTCATTGTATTTGTACCCAATATAACATAGAAGCACGGTTCTTCTATGAACAGGCTCTGCTGGATGAAGTGAAGAACATCTTTTAGAACCATAAATCACATAGAAATCCAACACCACCTCAGAAGGATGGAAGGCTGAGTAAACCTTGAGCCTGATGAGATTTGATCTGCCAAATTGCAGGCAGCTGACAGGCAGCAGAATTATCCTGCAATACTACATTCTAACTACTCCACCACTGCAGAAAGTAAGTTCTATGAAAATAGATAAATAGTGTTGTGGTTGGCTCTGGCCCAGCTCTTGCCCCAGGGAATGTGGAGGTGGATGCAGGGGAAACTTCAACATGTCATAGGCCTGTTTTATTGCCGACAGAATCAGGTAGTTAAGTTTCCTCGGACAAAGAAGAAGGTGGGAGTGACTTGGAAGAGGGGGGCTTGGCACACAGCCCAGGAAATCAATCTCCATTATCTTTGGTCGATTCAGATGCGGAAGTCTTGGACCCATGCAGGAGCAGAGTTATGCGTAGAAGAGACCAATTGAGGACATATTACAGGAGATAAAAGAGGCCACCTGTGTTTGGGTGGGGCTCCAGTAATTAGTGCTGCTGATATAAATAGCAGCGTGTGGGTTTGGCCGTTGTGGAAGATTATCTGATCATTGTTCTTCAGGACTGCCTTGCTGTTTCCAGACTTTGTTTGTTGATTTTTCACGACTTTGAAACCAAAGCAGAGCAAAGTGTGTGTGTGTTTCACTTCGATGAAGAAGAAGGGCTGTGACGTTTCTTCACAGCTGCTAGCTAAGTACTTAAGGACTGATTAAGGGAATTGTACAGACTACCAGGTTGTTTTGGGACGAGTGCTCTTTGCAATACAAAAAGAGTGCTTAGTTTATTTTGAATTTTGTGATAAAGAACATTGTTTTGAATTTTCAAACCAGTGTGTGTCTGAAATTTGTACCCTTGAATTTTTGGGAGGCTCATACCAGAGAGCCTGGCAGAACAAATAGGGGCAAATAAGTGGTGCTTCATGCAGATGGTTGTATTCCTGGTTGCGACATCCAGATCTGAATCTTCCTGGTTGCGACATCCATTTGCAAAGTGGCTCTGGTGGAGGGAGAGGGCCTTGGATGACATCCACAGAAAAAGCCATTTGTCTTTCTGCTGCAAAACCAACTCACCCTCTTGTGGTACACCTTGGGATTGTATACCAAAACAGAGTGAATAAACTGTGAACTAAACAATTATTCTACATTAGCACTGTAGTCTCTTAGCTAATGTCCCAAAGGTGCTTTTTCAAAAGCAAAGTGAATTTTCTTTCAGTTGCCATTTAAAAAAACACCTTTCAGTCAGTCACGACCTGGATGACTGAGAATCTCCGTAGACAGTCTCCTGGCTAATATAACAATGTCATACATTAAATAAAGAAATAAAGCAAGACTAAGAATTTTACATTCACAATCTAAAATGTCAGGAGACCATATCAAAGACAATGTCAGGCCTGGAAGCCCTCTTGGGCATTGGATCTTCAAGCCTCTCACATTTAGGACTGTGAGAAATTGGGAGAGGGGGTTTGTGTGGAGCTGGGGAGATATATAGTCCAAATAACATTCCTTTCTCCAAGAGTAAAGGCCACTGTGGCCTGCACCTGGAGGGGTGTGACTGGGAAGCATCACCAGTTGGGGGTGGTGCATTGATTGGAGCATGTGATGGACATGTGGGTGCTGAGCAGAGGCCTGGACTTTCTTTTGGGTGGGGAAAACCTGAACATTTCCAGATTCTTGTTTTCCCAGATGTGCCAACATGACATCTCTAATAAAGTGGAACTTTGAGGAATGCTTAGCCTCAGAGTCTTCTTTTGTTGGGGGTACTTTACTTGGCAGACAAAACAAGAAGATGTGCAAGATTCCTTGTGTTAAAGATTTCAAAGAGTAAAATGCAATCCAGAATTGTAACCAATCATATTCAGATTATTCTTTTAGGGTATGTACAAGACACGTATAAAGCATTATACAGTGAGACCATTTGAGTCCATTTACTTTAGCTTATGCAGAAACTGAAGTTTCATTCCATTTTTGGAAGGAGGGGATAGTTTACTTTTTGTTTTTGTTTGCCAAAATCATCAACCCAGATTGTAATAAGAACACCCATTAGCATAGAAACTGGAAACTGAAATGACAGATTTGCTTTCTTCCTTTTAAATGCTTTGGTAAATAAGAATACTGTAATCATTTCAGCCTTTGGCAGAAAAACAATAGACAATTGAGTGGAACCTTTAATATTAACACAAATAGAACCATGCTCCTTTTTCAGATGCTGTAAGGCTACTCTTCATTATTATTTACTTGCAGGTTAATGTGCAAATGGTATCCATGCAGGACAGAATACTAAGCATCTCCGTTAATAAGGTGCCAAACCCCAGAACTGAGACAAGGTGGACAGTACAGTAGAAAATATCAAGTGACATTAAGCCCCAAGCTACATTGCAGAAAGGAGACTTTTGTAGGAAGTGTGAAATCATTTTCTAAATCCTGAACTTTGCAAATTTTATATGTCTTATAGCCTTTGGATGTGCTGTCAGCCAAACAAGAGTTGAAGCAAATTTGAAGATTTCTATCTTGATCTAAATATTTCGTATAAATTAATCTTATAGTTGCAGTTTAAATGGTTGCGCGCTGGGTTTTGTGCTTAGGAAAAGGTTACTTGTCAAGAAAGGTATTTTAGATCCATTCTGTCTGAACTGACAGATTTACTCTATGCGACGTCTTCAGATTTATGGCTCAAAAAGACAATTTTAAGTAAACTCGCATTCATGACTACTGAAGCACCTTTGGTTCAATAAGGCTTACTCCCTGGTAGCTGGGTATAGATTGGTTTCCTATTGCGAAACAATTGTAAAAGCTTTCAACTTTAGCAAATTGGTTTTAGAAAGAAATAGTCATATTGAATAGAGCTAAAAAAAATAAAAAGTAGAATTTCAGGCAATAGCAATACCATCATGGGTAAAATGTTTAAATGTACCTCAGTCCCCGTATGGATTCATAGGATAATCTTACATTAATACTATGTCATCTTCCCATTCCTGTTTCTATGGAAATGACACAGATACAGGCTCAGTTAACTATGTTTAAGGAACTTCTGGTTTGATTATTACAGCATGGCTCAGAAGATGCATCTAGCACATAATTTTGAGTGTCAGATTCTGATGAGAAGAGGCCATAGAGGATATGTCACTATGATCCCAGCCCAGATATACTGGTTGATCAAATCAGGAGATTGCTGATGTTTAAAATACTTTAGTTGAATATAGTCCATGGTCATAGACCACAGTCACAGATTTGATTGAATGTTCACTCTGAACAGGATAACTTTTGTATAAGCTATTATATAATAACATATAAGTAATGCTTTCAGCAATGGGAATTTTCCAGTCCAGGGGAAAAAAAATATCTGAAATGTTTCTACAGCCTCATGCTTAGTCATTATGATAATCTGTCTCCTGTTTGGATGACTAATACGTTGGCTTCAATTATAGTTGATTTAGAGTGTCCACACACACACACACACACACACACACATTTATATATATACACACACATAATACACACACACACACACACATATACATATGCCAAAGTGGACTGTCTTTCTACAACAGATTGTAATGAGGAGGAACAGATTATGACGAGGACAGATTCTACTTAACTGAATACAGAATTCCACATTTCATTTATTTAAATTGCCCATAAGAAACATATTTCTTCTTTTAAAAATCTTGAATAAGACATATCTAAGCTGATACCAAGATATATTGAGATTTCACACACATATGCATATACTGTCATTTACTGTGACTGCCCCATGTGTAGGAGGTGGTAATTAACCCAAATAGGGTTATATTTCATTGCCAAATACTAAAATGTCAGTATTATAAATATTCTAATGCAAACTAGTTGAGAAATGGTAGGAAAGATACAGATGGAGCAAGATTTGGAGGGAGGGAAATGCGCTAATGAGAAACTTACATGATGATATAAAAGCATCTTTGGAAACTCTCTTTTGTGAATCAATTGCTGTTTTCTTTTTTTAAAAAATTGATAGATGGCCATCTTTGGTGTTTTTTTGTCAATTTCTTTTTAGAAGTAGCACTTTGAAGTATTGCTACCATCAAATAAAATTTCTTATCTCAATTTTTAAGATTAAGTTTCATCTAGTTTCCTGCAGATTAACACAGATTTTGTAAACTCCATCAGAATGCTGTACATAGCCCATCTTTCACTAAGCCCTCAGAGAAAAACAGGGAGATACAAAAGTGATATTATGTCATACCCCACTTCCACCCTGTATCCTTCCATCAAGCAAGATTTTGGGTAGCCATTACCCTGGGGGGGAAACTACTGACCCCCTCAGAGAGGGTTCGCAACTTGGGCATCCTCCTTGATCCACAGCTGACATTGGAACATCATCTTTCAGCTGTGGCGAGGAGGGCGTTTGCCCAGGTTCACCTGGTATACCAGTTATGGCCCTATTTGCTCTCTACATAGGGCTACCTTTGAAAAGTGTTTGGAAACTTCAGATCGTGCAGAACGCAGCCACGAGAGCCATCGTGGGGCTTCCAAGATTCGCCCACGTTTCTTCAACACTCCGTGGCTTGCATTGACTGCCAATCAGCTTCTGGTCACAATTCAAAGTGTTCGTCATGACCTTTAAAGCCCTACATGGCATTGGACCAGAGTACCTCCAGAACCACCTGCTACCACACTAATCCCAGCGACCGATAAGGTCCCACAGAGTTGGCCTTCTCCAGGTCCTGTCGACTAAACAATATTGTTTGGCGGGCCCCAGGGAAAGAGCCTTCTCTGTGGCAGTCCCGACCCTCTGGAACCAACTCCCCCCGGAGATTAGAACTGCCCCCACCCTCCCTGTCTTTCATAAACTACTCAAGACTCACTTATACTATATTGTTTTTATTACTGTTGTGAGCCGTCCCGAGTCTTCAGAGAGGGGCGGCATACAAATCTACGAAATAATAATAATAATAATAATAATAATAATAATAATAATAATAATTAGAGGAAGACTGAGAGTTGCAGTGGCGAGGAGATGTTACAGATGTAGACAAGGCTAAATTGAATGGAGTGGATGTTGGAGGGTTTCTTTCACTGTTCATTTTTCAATGGGGAAATGCATACCTTACTTATTTAATAGATCTAATTCTTGCCCTTTGTTCAGGGCTTCAGGAAAGTAAACTCAGTACTTGCCTCCTCCTATTTTTCCACACAACAGACCTATGCTGAGAGAGAGTGAATGGTCAGGAATAACTCAAGCATGAAGGATTAGGATCATAAGTTAAGTTGCACATATATAAGCACTTTTGCAATTTATTCCAGTGTATGTAATAAATTGGCTCCAGGTAAGGGTCAACAGAATTCAAGACAGGTTGAACTTAGACTGTTTGTGAGAACATAGTGACTTTAAGCTGATGACACACTTAACTCCACCCTCCAGTTCATCCTCTTCTTCTCCTACAATAAGCTTCTAGGCTGAGGATGGAGGGGACCTGGATCTCCTTGTCTAGGTGATAATCAGAGTTCATTTAGTAAAACAGAGTGTCCTCGTTCATGTACAATGATAAACCATACAAGTGTGGTGAAGCTTCACCTCCTGAGCATATCTTGATTATGCTTGAGAACATCATTATTCAACAGGTTTGCAGAAGGTATCAGTTTTGAAAGAATAGCACTGTGCCAATTTCTGGGACCCATCTCTTAGGAAGAGGGTAGAAAAAAGAAGAATGGAAATGGAGAAGATTGTCCAGGGGTTGGTGGGGAAAGAGTGTGTTTACAACAAATTGCTATGGGCAATTACTGCTAGGGTGATCTCATGCCTGTGGATCAACTAGTGGACAAAGCACTTGCTATTGGTTTTCTCAACAAAACGACAACAATTCTTTATCTATGTTAAACTTAAGGATGAATTAGAGATCTTGGCGTCCTAGTGGACAACTGAAATGTGAGCCTCCAGTGTGCTGCAGTTATTATTATTATTTTATTATTATTTATTAGATTTGTATGCCGCCCCAACCCCCAAAACTCCTAATTCAGTCTTAGGCTGCAATAACAGAGGGATAGAGTCAAAATCACTTGAAGTTTTCTACAACCTTATAATGCTTATAAGACCACATGTGGGATGTGTCCTGTTTTGGTTCCCATTATAAAAATAGATGTTTAGATTCTAGAAAGAGTGCAGAGAAGAATATTAATAATGGTTAGAGGACTGGAGCTAAAACATATGAAGAATAGTTGCAGGAATTTGGTATATCTAATTTAAAGAAAAGGATCAAGGGTGACATGATAGCACTATTTGAATATCTAAGAGGCTGCCATAAATAAAATGGAGGTCAATCTATTCTCCAAAACACCTGAAGGCAGAAGACAAAGCAATGAATCAAGGAGAGAAGCAATCTAGAACTAAGAAGAAATTTCCAGACAGTTAGAACTATTATTCAGTGGAATGCCTTGCCTTTGGAAATTGTAGTTGCTACATCACTGGAAATTTTTAAGAAGAAAGTGGACAACCACTTGTCTAAAATGGTACAGGATCTCTTACTTGGGCAGGTGGCTGGACTAGAATATCTCCAACATCCCTTCCAACATTTTTATTTTTTTTATATAAAATTATAATTAAGGCTGTTTCACATATAGGTTGAGCATGAAATGATGGAAACATCTTAGGGATATAGCAGTGTGAAATGTATTACTAGATGTTTGTGTGGGATGAAAGGTAAATGGAGAAAGGCCCTAAATGCCACTTGAAATTGCTTTGTCTTGCATGCCTTACTGTGCATATTAAATAGCAATGAATAGAATTATTAAAATAGGAACAGCATTCTATTATGCTGTATGTACATTCACATAATCACTTTGTCTGAGACTCCATTCTTGTAATAGAGCAGGGGTCCCCAACGTTTGGACCTCAGGGACCATCAAGGTCCTAATTTTAAATCCCACAGACGATCAAATTCATAATTTTAAAATTCATGGACCCTAATTCATAATTTTAAATCCTGCAGACCAATGGTGAAATCTTAAAAAATTCCCTACCGGTTCTGTGGGCATGGCTTGGAGGTTAGGTTGGCATGGCTGTAGGGGACTATGGCTTGGTGGTCAGGTGACCAGGTGGGCATTGCCAACTTGTAAAATGTGGTGAAACTCATTTAACAACACTCTTTCTTATCAACTAAAATTTTGGGGTCAATTGTGGTCATAAGTCTTTCTTTCTCCCTCCCCCCCTCTCTTTCTCATCAAAGAGCCCATGTGAGTCATATCTGGATAAGCATTCAATTTTATTTCCATTGTATCCCAGACAAGTCCCTACAATTTTCTTGGCAAGTACTTTTCGGAAGTACTTTGCCATCACCTTTTTCTTAGGGCTGACAGAAATTGACTGTCCCAAAGTCACCAAGTTAGCTTCATGCTCAGAGTGGAACTAAAATTCCCAGACTCCCAGTTTAGCCTACAGCCTTAACCCAGCTAGTTACTTTCTCTCAGACCTAGGAGCCAATAGCAAACCATGTCTGAAAAACCTTGTCAAGAAAACTGCAAGATGTGCATTTATCTCTGTGTAATTTTGTATTGATCTAGCTGTGTGCACACTTTTTCTTTTGAATGGAAACATTCACGTTCTTCTTCAGGGACACTAATTCTTATGCCCAATTAACCATAAGAACAGAACCCTTATTTCCTGTCTATATAAAATACAACCAATAATATTTTGTGGCCTAACATCAGGCAAGTGCAATATATGATTTCATACTGACAACCAGCATTTGATACCAGATGCACTTTGAAATTATACATTCAGTTTGGTGGAGGCCATAAATATTGTCTACTGAAAAATTTAATAAAATAGTCTTGCCTTGACTACTTCCTGGCTGAAGAATCAGGCAAGCAAAAACATAGAAAAGAAAAGCAGAGCTTTGATGAACTGTAATATCCAAAACTATTCTAGAAACAATTACATTGTCAAATCTAAATTATTTGTTGAAGGGGAAATGTAATGTAAATAGCAAGGCAACAGCATGTGCACTCAAAAAATAAATTGGATTTTAAATTATGCTGATATACTACCCCAGTATAAGATGATGTTACATTTAATTCATGACATAGGTAAAGAATGATAATCTAGCTTTCATTATACATAATGTCACTTTTGCTAATGGAACTATAATTTTAAGTTGTTGCTTTGATAAAAACAAAGAAACAAAAGAAAACTCTTCATATAGAAATGTAGTTTAACATATAGATTTACTAACCCAGATATGCAAAATGTCTTGGCATTGTTGCTTTGACCAATATACTCTCTGCCAGCTGGTGTTTTTCAAGAGGAATGGAAGTAGAAAGATTATCACTCTTCTTACAGAATAATTTACCAACTAGTCTACCCTGCCAAGATCTATTCATATACCTTCATCTATAGAAAAATGAGATTGGATATCATTCTATATAGAGAAGCATATCAATGTAATATAAAATCTGATGCTATGCTATCATTTCAGTATCATAATCACAGACCATTACATTCACATAAGGCTTTGGGGATAGCTTTTCAATCAACAGCCTGGGCAACGGGGAAACCTCATCTTTGGCTCCTCGCTGCTGCCGCGCTACTGAGCAGATCAGCTGTTGGGCGGCCGAAGGAATCTTCCCTTGGTCTTCCCGCTGCCCAGGCAAAGGGGAAACCCCAAGATCGCTTGCCGCTTACCGCTTGCCGTTCACCCGCCCGCCCGGCTTCCGCTTGCCGCTTGCCATTCACCCGGCCGCTCCGCTTGCCCGTTCACCCGCCCGCCCGCCGTTTGCTGCTTGCCCATTCACCCGCCCACCCGCCGTTTGCTGCTCGCCCATTCACCCGCCTGCTCGCCGTTTGCTGCTAGCCCATTCACCCGCCCGTCCGCCGTTTGCTGCTTGCCCATTCACCCGCCCGCCCACCGTTTGCTGCTCGCCCATTCACCCGCCCACCCGCCGTTTGCTGCTCGCCCATTCACCCGCCCACCCGCCGTTTGCTGCTCGCCCATTCACCCGCCTGCTCGCCGTTTGCTGCTCGCCCATTCACCCGCCTGTCCGCCGTTTGCTGCTTGCCCATTCACCCGCCCGTCCGCCATTTGCTGCTCGCCCATTCACCCGCCCACCCGCTGTTTGCTACTCGCCCATTCACCCGCCCACCCGCCATTTGCTGCTCGCCCATTCACCCGCCCGCTCGCCGTTTGCTGCTCGCCATTCACCCGCCCGTCCGCCGTTTGCTGCTCGCCCATTCACCCGCCCACCCGCCGTTTGCTGCTCGCCCATTCACCCGCCCGCTCGCCGTTTGCTGCTCGCCCATTCACCCGCCCGTCCGCCGTTTGCTGCTCGCCCATTCACCCGCCCGTCCGCCGTTTGCTGCTCGCCCATTCACCCGCCCGTCCGCCGTTTGCTGCTCGCCCATTCACCCGCCTGTCCGCCGTTTGCTGCTCGCCCATTCACCCGCCCGCCCGCCGTTTGCTGCTCGCCCATTCACCCGCCCGCTCGCCGTTTGCTGCTCGCCCATTCACCCGCCCGCCCGCCGTTTGCTGCTCGCCCATTCACCCGCCCGCCCGCCGTTTGCTGCTCGCCCATTCACCCGCCCGTCCGCCGTTTGCCGCTCGCCCATTCACCCGCCCACCCGCTGTTTGCTGCTCGCCCGTTCACCTGCCCGCCATCAGGACCGCCGCGCACTAACTTGATGACGGCCATGCCGTCCCAGATCGTGGGGAGGGGAGCTCTTCTCCAGCCAGGGGACGGCGAGGCCCTACCAATGCTTGCCCGCCGCCCAGGCCCCGCGCTTGGAGCCGGAGTGAGGCCACTTCCGCCTCCGGAGGAAGGAATCTCCTCGGTGGGTGGCATCGGAGGATGCAGCAACGCAGCCCCGAAAAGGACCGGCCGAGGTCGCCAGGAAGGGAGAAGAAGAGTCAATGAACGGCGCCAGCCGCCGCCTCATCCAACGCAAAGCGCGAGAGCCCAGATCCGGAGGCAACCCGCTTGCTGTCCGCGGCGCTTCGAGTTTCTCCTCCCGGAGGCGCGCTCGGCGCTCGCTGCAGCCAAACATCCGGGGACTCTTCTTCTCCCTTCCTGGCGACCTCGGCGGCGGAGGGTGGAAGAGCGGTGAAGAAGAGGAGGAGGAGTCCGCGCTGCTCCGGCTGCCGTGTCTCCTTCTCCCTCCTTCTTCCACCCTCCGCCGCCGAGGTTGCCAGGAAGGGAGAAGAAGAGTCCCCGGATGTTTCCCCGGATGTTCGGCTGCAGCGAGCGCCGAGCGCGCCTCCGGGAGGAGAAACTCGAAGCGCCGCGGACAGCAAGCGGGTTGCCTCCGGGTCTGGGCTCTCGCGCTTTGCGTTGGGCGAGGCGGCGGCTGACGCCGTTCATTGACTCTTCTTCTCCCTTCCTGGCGACCTCGGCGGCGGAGGGTGGAAGAAGGAGGGAGAAGAAGACACGCAGCCGGAGCAGCGCGGACTCCTCCTCCTCTTCTTCATCGCTCTTCTACTCTCCGCCGCCGAGGTTGCCAGGAAGGGAGAAGAGTCAATGAACGGCGCCAGCCGCCGCCTCGCCCAACGCAAAGCGCAAGAGCCCAGACCCGGAGGCAACCCGGTTGCTGTCCGCGGCGCTTCGAGTTTCTCCTCCCGGAGGCGCGCTCGGCGCTCGCTGCAGCCGAACATCCGGGGAAACATCCAGGGACTCTTCTTCTCCCTTCCTGGTAACCTCGGCGGCGGAGGGTGGAAGAAGGAGGGAGAAGGAGACACGGCAGCCGGAGCAGCGCGGACTCCTCTCTCGGTTGGAGGTGAGCTTGACGACGCCCCCCGGGAAAAAAACTGAAGTGGCCACTTTCTCCGTCGTATGTGTGTGGGGGCTCGGGAGGAAGCTGCCGGAGGAGGGTCGACGACGGGTAGCCCCGCAGCTGTGGTCCCCGCCGGGATGGAGGCGCCTGGGTGCACACGCGCGCACATACGCACGCGGATGGGGGGAGTGCGAGCGAGCGAGAGGGGGGGGAAGCCCAGACGGGATGAACCGTTTCTTGGGTGGCGCGTGTGGAAAAGGGGAGCGAGGGGCCGGGCGGGTTGAGGGAATCAAAGAGGGGTGGGGGTGCTGCTCTGAGGCGCTCGGAAAGAGTTTTCGGAAGGCTCTCGTGTTACGGCGAAAGGGCGTGTGGAGAGCCTGATGTTGGCGGAATTGGGGACCAGCGAGGAGCCGAAGAAACCCGCTGCCCACGGAAAGGGGAAACCCGGATGTTCGGCTCCTCGCTGCTGCTGCGCTGCCGAGCAGATCAGCTGCTAGGCGGCCGCTGGAGAGCAAGAGGGGGAGAGTTAGGGAAAGAGAGAGAAGGAAAGATGAGGAAGGAAGAGAAATGAGAAAATGATTGAAGCAGAGAATGACGAGAAAGAGACAGAGAAGTGACTCTTGGTGATGACGTATGACGTCATCGGGTGGAAAAATCGCGATATAGCGTTTCGCGAAGATCGAGATGGTAACAATTGCTGAAAAATCGCGATATAGCATTTCGCGAAGATCGAGATCGCGAAACTCGAGGGATCACTGTATACCAGGCTAGATAGTTTGGGTAAACAGGATTTTAGAAATTTACAAATTGTAAGAACATAAGAACATAAGAAGAGCCATGCTGAATCAGGCCAAAGCCCATCGAGTCCAATACACAATGGCCCACCAATTGTCCATGGGGATCTTGAGCAGAGAGAGAAGGCAAGACCCTCCCTTTCCCCTGACCCCGAACAAATGATACTCAAGGGAATCCTGCCTGCCTCAACCAACATAGAGGCGGCACATGGACATCCGTTTCAATAACCACCAATTACACTTGGCATTCATGTATCTGTCTAATCCTGCCTTGAAGCTATCAAGTCTGACAGCTGTCACGACCTCTTCTGGAAGTGAATTCCATAAACCAATGGCCCTCTGGGTAAAGAAATATTTCCCTTGATTTGTCCTCACTTTCTTACCTATGAGCTTTAGAGAGTGACCCCTTGTCCTAGTATTGTGTGATAGAGAAAATAATTTTTCTCTATCCACCTTTTCTATCCCATGCATGATTTTATACACTTCATAGAAACATAGAAACATAGAAGACTGACGGCAGAAAAAGACCTCATGGTCCATCTAGTCTGCCCTTTTACTATTTCCTGTATTTTATCTTACAATGGATATATGTTCGATCAAATCACCCTTTAAACACCGTCTTTCAAGGCTGAAGAGACCAAGGCGTGTATCTGCTTCGTGAGGGGGAGGAGATATTAGCTTATATTTATCATATTCAGTGAGATAAGACAATTTGTTTTGTTCCTTCTTTGTATGCACTTTTTTATGTAGTCTTGTTTCAGTTTATCTTGTTTTTGTACTTTCTCTCTCTCTCTCTTTCGAATTTGTATTTTAACATTTTGAACAAAATAAAAATTGAGATTTTTTTTTTAAAAAAAGAAAACTTGTTCTATGCTCCTAGCAGTGGTGCAGTGGTTAGAATGTGGTACTGCAGGCAAACTCACTGCTCACTAACAGGTTTGATTCTTATCGGTTCAAGATTGACTCAGCCTTCCATCCTTCCAAGGTTGGTAAAATGAGGATCCAGATTGCTGGGGGCAATATGCTAACTCTGTAGACTGCTAAGAAAGAGCTGTAAAGCACTGTGGAGCCGTATATAAGTCTAATTGCTATTGCTATTGCTAGTGGCAGAGATTCTTTGCCTTGGCCCATCTCCTTGCTAATGACATCCAATCAGAGCAGCAGACTGCACAATTATGAAAAGAAGCTCAAATCTCCAATTCTCAATACACCAATATTAAGAGTTTAGAAACATTGTACTATTCCAGGTAAAGAAATACAGGTGATTCATTCTGGTTCTTTTTTGTGAACAGGGCAAAGGGATTCCTCTTTAGACATGAAAGGGCAGAATGAGACACAAATAATCTTTCTGGCAAATAAGCCAATACTGGCTGATGGTTCTGTGTGCTCAGCTAATGATCAGAAAGTGGCCATTAGCACCAGTTCAGTTTTTCAACAACTCCCCAACTCTACTTTTTGCTCCAATTTCAGTGATCTAATTCCACTTTCAGATGCTAAACTGCCAAACTTCCTTAATATACAACTTCAATTTTTGAACACTTACAGTTCTGAAATTGCCAAGAACATTTTTCTTTCCATTTTTGTATTTTCTGCAAACTGTGCAGTTTAACAAGCCTGCAGAGTTTTGATAGCTCACAAACGGCATGCCTGCTTTCCTGGAACAATTTGGGAGGGGTAGTCATCCAATGGGACCTAGCATAGAAAACCCACAATCATAGAAAAATTCTGGATAATCCTCCTATCTAGGGTACTTGCAGGGTGAAAGAGAAATGCTAAACAATGGTTCTTCTTAAACCTACATTTATTTATCAAGACAAATAGTATGGCTCAGAAAACAAAATTGGAAGCAATTCGTTATTGCAACCCTTAACTATAGCTATAGCAAAAAAAAAAAAAAAGAGTAACACTGTCTATAAACAAAATAAAATGGGGAAAGGAGTCAATTTCTTGCCCTTAAATCTTGATAGCATCCCACACATTATGGAATAATCGACCAATTCTTACTGAGGAGACATCAGATGCTGTCTTGAGTGTATCTGTAGCCAAACAGAGGCTCATACAGATCCTGCAGTTTCACTGGAAGTTACCTATAGTAACAGTCACCAACCTTTCGGATCTCAGGGACCACTAAATTCATAATTTTAAATCCCATGGACCATTAATATGAATTTTTTAAAAGAGAAATAGTATTTAGTGCAGTATAAAAATGCTAATAATTTTTCTGCGGACCATCAACATTTTCTCATGGACCATCAGTGGTCCATGGACCACTGGTTGATGTCCACCGACGTATAGGATTGTGTCTTGCAGTAAGGATGAAGAGGGTGGAGCTATTGTGAATTCTATCTATGTCTCTACCAAATATCTTCTCATTGCCAACTTTAATGGAGCACCAGCCTGATCTGATCTTATTTGTAAGACCTTAGTTGCTGCCCATGTTGTATAAAACAACCCTAGGTGTCTAAAAAACAGCTATACAAATAATATACATGGTTTTTATAAACTCTTACATACCTTGTCAACCACCAAAACACTATTCTTGCCAAAACACCAATACAGGGCCGATCACTTATCCAATCTTAAGAGCCTTACAGAAGGCAAGGAGAGCCATAGAAAAGTCTCACTCCCAGGTTTCATGAAATGACAGCTTTTAACAGAAGGAATCTGAAGTGAGCTCACCCTATCTAAGCTAATGAAACCACTAGATGTTCTTAAAGGTCCTTCCCACAACCTTTGAAGGAAGTGGTGTGAGGCCCCTCCTCAAGAAGCCTTCCCTGGATCCAGCCTAATTAAACAACTATCGTTCTGTCTCCAATCTTCCCTTTGTTGTGAAGGTTGTTGAGAAAGTGCTGGCGCTCCAACTCCTGCGGACCTTGGAAGAAGTGGATTACCTAGACCCATTTCAATCTGGCTTCAGACCGGGTTGCAGCACGGAAACCATTTTGGTCGCACTGATAGATGGCAGGCCCAGGATAGAGGCCATTCCTCTATCCTGGTGCTACTTGACCTCTCAGTGGCTTTCGATACCATTGAGCATGGTATCCTGTGATGGCTAGAGGTGATGGGAGTGGGAGGCACTGTTTAATGGTGGTTATCCTCCTACCTCTCTGGCTGATCGCAGTTAGTGTTAGTGGGGGGACAGAAGTCGAACCCTAGGCCCCTCCTATGTGGGGTACCTCAGGAGTAGGTCCTCTCTCTTCTTCTATTTAATATCTACATGAAACCACTGGGCAAGATCATCCAACGACATGGGCTGAGTTACCAACAATACGCTGACAATACTCAGCTGTATATCTCCACCCCATGTCAGTTCAGTGAAGTGGTGGAAGTGATGTGGCAGTGGTCTAGAAGCCATTAGGGTCTGGATGGGGGTCAACAGGTTAAAACTTAACCCTGACAAAACTCATAAATGCAATACTATCTGCTCGTCTTTGGTACTGGGAGGGGAAGAAATTCCCCCCTCGGATAGGGCTCGAAACTTGGGTGCCCTCCTAGATCCACAGCTGAGGCTAGAACAACATCTCTCAGCTGTGGCTACGGGGGATTTTGCACAAGTCCATCTAGTCTACCAGTTGCGGCCCTACCTTGACCAGGAGGCATTCCGCACAGTCACTCATGCCCTCATCACCTCCCATCTTGACTATTGAAATACCCTCTACATGGGGTTACCCTTGAAGAACATTTGGAGACTTCAGCTGGTGCAGAATGCAGCAGCACGTGCAATAATGGGTGTACCAAGGTATGCCTGTATTACTCCAACTTTATGTGCACTGCATAAGTTGCCAGTCAGTCTCCAAACGCAATTCAAGGTGTTAGTTATCACCTTTAAAGTCCTAAATGGCTCAGGGTCAGACTATTTACGGGACCGTCTCCTCTCCCATACCTTGCTGCGGCCAGTAAGAGCCCACAGAGTTGGCCTTCTCCAGGTCCCATCTGCCAAACAATGTCAGTTGGCGGGACCTCGGGGAAGAGCCTTCGCTGTGGCGGCTCAAACTGCCTCCAGAGATCTGCATTATCTCCACCCTACCGGTCTTCTGGACAGCTGTTAAGACCTGGCTTTTCCGGCAGGCCTGGAATTGATTGCAAGTATGTATGTTTTTTTTATATTATTGTTATTACTGATTTTTTATTTTCATTATTAGATTTTATTTTTATTTTTTTTATTGTTGTTGTATTTATTCCGATTGTTAGCTGCTCAGAGTCCATTAGGACTTAGTGGCAAATAAATAAATAAATAAACAAATTAATAAATTAATTAATAAATAAATGAATGAATGAATGAATCAATCAATCAATCAATCAATCAAAAAGAGATGTTATCTTTCAAATATTGGCAAACTACAGTATAGCCTCTTCTAGGCAGCACTTCAAAGAATTATCATAGATTTGTCCTTATAAACTGGTGTAATTTTGCTATTTCTCATGACTGGGCTCTGTGGAAAGCCAGGATGGTTGGCATAGATGATTGAACATCTTGACGGAGGGGATCCCTCATTACTGTGCAGACTCATTTGCTGGGGTGATAATTTGCTTCATGTTTCCCGCACTCTCCATCCTGGGTCACCCCCCTCACCTCAGGCTGGGTAGCTAGGTGAACGGATTCTGCCAGAAGCATAAGTGCTGCCAGCACCGCTTCCACCCATGCCTTCTGCTTGCACCTCAGGGGGAAGATAGCCACATGAGGCTGGAGGGGAGCCAGGCAGGAGAGAGGGAAGCTTCTGAGGCCAGGAAGGAGGAAAGAGGAAAAAATCAAGGAGCGCAGACTCAGCAGCAGCAGCAGGGGGAAAAAGGAGAGCCGCGCCGAGACCAGTAATCCAGGAAGTGACAGCCGCCGATCAGCTGGAGCTGCGCATGTAGCTTCATTTCCACCCGTCCTGCCTGCTGCCTACCTCTGCACAGTGGTTATAATGCAGTACTGTGGGCTACTTCTGCTGACTGCCTGCAATTTGGCAGCTCAAATCTCACCAGGCTCAAGGTTGACTCAGTCTTCCACCCTTCTGAGGTCAGTAAAATGAAGATCCAGATTGTTAGGGGCAATAGGCTGTAAACCATTTAGAGAGGACTTTAAATCACTGTTGGTATATATGTGGTATCTAAGTGCTATTGCTAGTTCTATATAGTGGACAGAAGGGCAACATCCCATTAAGAGAACAAAAAGCAAAGTTGAGCACTAATAAACCATAGAAAGACAAATCCTTGATGCCCCAATAGAGTTCTGATGGGCTGAAAATTAAATGAGAATTAAACTGATTAGTTGATTATTCAAAGTAATATCAGAGAGCACATGACTCAATCCCTTTTAACATTCTCTACATAGATAATGTAGAGTTGCAACATTATAAGAACCCCCAAAGCTGTGGAAAAGCCATCATATTAGTGAATGGCTTCAAAAGGCTATGAAGTGCTTCGAGGGCATCTGATCCAATGCAGTTCTTTGAAACTGGTCCCCACTTCAGTTCATAAACCTGCTTTGATGGTTCAGTGAAACCTTTGTTGGTCCAAAGTACTATCTGAAGTTTTCCATAGACTTAGGCCCTCCTAAACTGTATGACTAAGTCTAAATCCAGCTTTATATTCCTAATGAGCTACAATTTACCATGCTTTGCCCTTGTGTGTAATACTTGAATGGTGAACAAGTGAGATAGACATGGATATAGATATAGAATAAATAGCAAAATATTTTTTTTCTGCCCAGGGCAAAATTTATCCTTTGGATGAAAAACCACATTATTCAATCTAATGCTTTCTATAGGGGAGAATGTAGAATATTTACATAGAACTTTAATGAGTTGCAGCTAAGTCTCAGATTCTTAAAAAGACAGACAGGCCCTGAATACTAAAGAGAAATTCAGTTACCGGTGCATACTATTTTAGCAGCCACGTCAAGATGTATTGTATGTCCAGAGGATTTGCCCTGTAATCTTATAACCAAAGCATCTCAAAATGTTCCTTTTGATGCTGGGAGCTCACAGTCATTTGCAGAACATTTTGCCCTTGTTACCCTTTCATTTTCTCCAACGTGCAAAGAAAGAGAATAAATTCCAAAGAGTGAGGTTGCATTTTCCTTCCTCTCTAGTGGATAAAACCATTTCTTATTTCCATTGATTTTTGTTTCTGTATAGCCTAGAGGGCTCTTTGGGCTATTGCAATATGTCATCACCACCAGGGCGTATCTAGATGACACATGTAAGACTTGCTAAAGGGCAAGTGCAGATAACTAATTATCCTATAAAAACAACAAAAAAAGTTGTACATCTAACAAAAGTTGTTTCATCAGAATGCCAAAAATAAATTGCCCCCCTCTTTCTACCACAGACCAGTTGGTAGAGAGAGGGACATTTTTATTGATTTATTTATTTGTGTGTGTGTGCGCACGCGCAGATCAAAGATCTGAATAGATTCTGTACTAGCATAATCTTTATTCTTCAAGTTGGCCAATATTCTCCTCATTTAAAGGAGACTTTAAACCAAATTTTATGTGCCAGTCAAATACACAGTACAGAAAGAACTAGAACAGGAGCAAAAAGCCTGAGTCAAAAAACCCCAAGTCACTGGCAGAGAAATGGTTCACTGGTTTGCCGTGATTTAGCCAAAAGTTGCACTTGGTTGCAGAAAACATTCAGATACCATTACACATGCTTGACTCTGATGTGTAGCATTTTCTGTCACTATCATCCATTACCTTGCTCCCTGGCCATAGGAGATTGGTTCAGTTGCTTTTGCTGAGAATAATAAATTTAACTGAAGTAATTGGAGAACACCATATGACTAATTCCCTATGACAGTGATGGTGAACCTATGGCACGGGCGCCACAGGTGGCACGTAGAGCCCTATCTGCTGGCACATGAGCCATTGCCCTAGCTCAGCTCCAATGTGCATGTGTGTGCCAACCAGCTGATTTTTGGCTTGCACAGAGGCTCTGGGAGGGCATTTTTGGCTTCCAGAGAGCCTCTGAGAGAGTGAGGGAGGGTGTTTTTATCCTCCCCCAGCTCCAGGGAAGCCTTTGGAACCTGGGGAGGCCAAAACATGAGCCTACTGGGTCCACAAGAAGTTGGGAAACAGTCCGTTTCTGCGTCCTCCAGAGGGGCTCTGGGGGGGTTGGGGAAGCTGTTTTCACCCTCTCCAGGCATTGAATTATGGGTGTGCATGCTCTTTTGGCACCCGAGGGGAAAAACGTTCACCATCACTGCCCTATGACATTCAGTTTATAGCTGAAACATAGGACTCTTTAACTAAATGTATCAACCATTCTGAATAACCAAGAGAAATTCACAAGATATCTAGAAAAGAATCTCCGTTTTAATATGGAGGAGGAACATTTTCCATAACATCGTCTCCAGAGGTGTCCTTTTGTGGAAAGATGATTTACTGAAGCTTCTTGCCAACAGCTGGTTGGAGTACTATTTTATCTCCTGCAAGTCTTGATCCTACAAAGTTATCAGCTCTCTCATCGGATGACTCGGAAACAGCTATGACACCCAGGTCTCTCCTGTGATTACCTGAGTATTCCTACCTCGGCTGCCAAATTTCCTGTGATTTCTTTGATCTTCTTTAAAAGATTTTATTTCCCTTTTTTATTATTATTATATTCTACTATTTGTTGACATTCTGCATTAAGATATCTTTCCTTGTTCTTTCTTGTTTGATGTTGGAACTCTGCATTAATTCATCATACATCCTTTTTGTTGCCTAAGGCTTTTATCCTCTTTTTTTTCCTGGCTATCATGATAGCTTGTTCTGAAAGCCTCTTGGATCTTTTCCTCTTTGAAATGTTAGGGATATTTTTCTGCTTCAGTTTTCTCAGGGTATCTTATCTCACCCATAGCTTTTCAGGTTCTCTTTGCATAAGTGAAGAATACTAAATTTGTTTCTTATTGATTCTACATTCTGACTGTTTGTTCACTGGGTTGTATCTTACTTGTACACCCACTCTATAGTTTCTAAGTTTAAACGATGTACTTGACAATCAATAATTCATAATGTATTCCACAATCTGCACCTGGAGGACTCCTGGCTAAATGGATTTGCACTTTCCCACTTTCTGCTCCCTATTATGAGGTCATCATGATTCCAATAATTTCCATCTGGTAGTGTCCAGGTGTAGAGTCTGCACTTCGGTTGCCTGAACTAGCTATGGTCAATAAAAAAAGATTTCTCTTTGCAAAGCTTCGTTAATCTATGACTCATATTATTGCATCTATTCAAGCCAACTTTTATCATTTACTTATTTGCTGACTGCTTGGCTTACAGACCTTTTCAATCCATAGATGCTAAACTCCCTAAATGCCCGATCGGCGTTTTTTTATAAGCCGCCGATCGAAATTGCCTTCGGGGTGGGGGGACGGTGATGCAGCTCTTTTAGAGCTGCGAACTTCCGGTTTGTCTTGAACCGGAAGTTCGGCTTCTGGCAGCGCGCCAATGAGAGCGCGCTGCTGGCTTGCTGGGGAGGGTCCTGGATCGCCCTTTTTAAGGGCAATCTAGATGGGACCGCATATTGTGCGTTGAGGCGAACAGAGTGCGGAGCGACAGCGGCTGCTGATCGCTCTTTTGGGACTGCGTCACAGGGCCTATCGAGGCCCTGTCAGGCTTGTTCGGGCAGGGGCTTGCCGGCCTCTGCCCTTTCTTTGTTTATTACTGGGAGCGGAGAGTAGGCAGGCTACTCTCGAAACTGGGGAGGGCTAGTTTGGCGGGCTTGGGAAGCCTCGCCGGGGCAGCATTCAGCGGAGGCAGGGGTTTTTTGCCCCTGGCTCTTTTTAGGCTAGTGTAGTATAGGGAGTGATTAGGCTAAAGGGGGGACTAAGAGGGCCTCTGCTGGGAAGCAGCCTCTTTTGTAAGGGGCTTAGCTTCCTTCCCACTCGCCCCCCCCTCCCCCCCCACCACCACCCTCTCAACGAGTGGTCTTTTCCTGGGCTGGTTGTGTCGTTTTTTAAGGGGATAGGTCCCTTTAGGTGGGATTTCAGTTTTTGCGTGTGGGGCCTGGTGGGCTTTAGCAGAAGGAGGAGTGCTTAGGTGTCCTACCTAGTGGCCCTTACTCCCCACCGCCCCCGTTTGTGCCCCCTTTTGGGGATAGGATTGGGGTTTTTTCCCTTAAAAGGGATTCCCCCAGGTGGATTTAGAACCCAGGACCTCCCATCCGGGTGGCTGGGGTGTGTGGGCTTGGTTTTAGGCCTGCTAGGGTGTTTTATTTGTAGGTGATTGGGACAGGTGGCATGGCGCCCAAAAGGCGTGCCCCTACCCAGGCCCCCTCGGGTCCCCGCCCTAAGAGGATGAGGGCCCCTTCTTTGCGAGCAAGGGAAGCGGGGGGATGGCTCCGGTCCCCCGCACGCAACCTCGCCCAGACAACCGGGCCGCTGCGGGCCCCGCGCCTGTAATCTCGGCTCAATCTTTTTCTGCCTTACTAGATCGCTTGGATCGCATGGATGCCTGCTGGGAAGCGGCTTTTGGGGCTCGCGATGTTTCCAGGCCCTCAGCTGCGTTGGGGGCCCCTCCAGTCTCCGAGGACGTGCAAGACCCTGCTCCAGACCAGAGCGACCCTGTCGTACAGGATTCCAGTTCGGCGGCCGGGGCCCTCGGGGCCCCATCAGATGGCAGGGGTGAGTCTATTTCCATTGCACCTACACCGGGTTTACAGGGGTTAACCACCTTAACCTCCCCGGTGGGACCGGCCGGTCTGGCCCCCCCTTTGGGGTCCAGTACGCCTACGGTTTGCTCCCAGGTTTGGGGTGCGACCGTACAAGCGGCTTTGGTCCCTGCCGGGTCGCCACTGGTGAGCACGGTGCCCACTACTGGGGGAACTCAGGGAGGTGTTCCCACTACTCAGTTGCCTCAACCACTGCCGGGAACATCAGGGTCGACCGGGTCATCGCTAGGCGCGATTGGCAGTGTAGGGACCCAGGGAGCTCCCGCCGGGGTGGGCGGGGCAGTGGCTGTGCCGGGGTTGTCTTCCCTCGCAGCGGCCTTTTCTTCAGCTGGATCAGCCAGCGCCAGTGTGGCCACCTCGACCGACCCCATGGCAGCGGCCATGGGTGCGGTGCCGGTAGGCCTCCCATCATCTCCTTTGGGGTACCATTTACACCCCTCGATCAGGGAGAAGATTTGGAGGGGGGAATACATCGATCTTTATACCCTGTTAAACAGGGAGGTTCCCAAGAAGGAGAGGGATGAAGAGGCCCGGACCGATCGGGCGAAAAAGGTCAAGGTGCCGAGGTGTTTTAGGTCTTGGCTTTACGCCTTCCTGACCTATGCCACCGTTATAATACAAAAGGAGCCAGGCAGGGCCACGGCACTACTGAAATACATTGACCTCATCGCCATGGCGTATTTTGAGGTCAAGGGGGATGCCTGGCAGACCTACGATGAGGCATTCCGGATGAGGGTGGCTTACGACCCTTCCCTGCCCTGGGATCGGGAAGTGCCGGCCCTCTGGTTCCAGGCCCAAAAGAGTGGGTCGGGTCAAAGGACCGATAGCGGTCACCTGATGGAGGAGGAGCCGGCGGCACCCCGCAATTCTGCGGGGCAGGGTGTTCGGCCCACCCAGCTCTGCTTTGAATACAGTGCTAAGGGCTCTTGCGCCCGCTCCTCCTGCAGGTTCCGACACGCCTGCGGTAAGTGTGGGGGTTCTCACGCCACCCACACGTGCACACGTCCTGGCAGAAACAAGAATTATAGGGACAAGAATAAGCCAGCCACTCCTGCGACGCAAGGGACCCAGTCCGGTCAAGCTTGAGCACTTGGCCGAACTCCTGCAGGGGTATCGCCCGCGTGATAAGGCAGACGCGCTCCTGCAGGGTTTTAGTGAGGGTTTCAGGATCCCTTATCAGGGTCCACGCAAGGCATTTATGGCAAAAAATTTGAGGTCAGTGCAGGGTAATGAGGAGTTAGTCCGGGTTAAGATTAGGAAGGAGGTGGACGGGGGAAGGGTCCTGGGCCCCTTTCCTTCCCCCCCCCCGTGCCCAATTTGAGGGTATCCCCCCTGGGAGTAGTACCTAAGAAAGCCCAGGGGGGCTAGACTTCCGGTTTCGCTGAGGATCGCAGCGGTGTCTCCTGGCAGGGCTCTGCCTCGAGACCCCCCCAACCCTCCCAGAGGTCGCCCCAGCGCGATCGGATCGAGTCCGGATGGCTCGATCCTAGAAAAGGGGATTCCCCTCTGCCCAGGGAGCCATCGCCGAGGCTCCGGGACAGAGGGTTCATCCTGCAGCTCTGGTGCAGGGAGCACCGGTCCTCCTCCAAGAGGACACGGCCATTGCGATCCCACCTAACCAGTGGGAAGCAAGAAACATCAAGAGAGTAAAAAGCAGAGAAACTGAACAACTTTAATCGAAAAAGGAATATTGTCAAAGAAGCTACAACTAAGGTAAAAAATTTCTATGTTCCATGCTAAACAAGAAGTTTGAAAAACAAGAAAATTGAATCAGAGTTTAAACGAAGGCGAAAGAGAAAGTTGTTAAAACAACATTGTATCCAGGCGCGAATTAACAGCTGGAACTTATTCTAACTACTTTCACTTGTTTTGAACTGTTAAATTTTTGCAAACAAGGAGATCCAGAAGATTTTAAAATGAGACATTAAAGGATTTATTATTTACAAAATGATATTATTTGGTTGAAAAAACTTTCTTTCCTTTTTTGAAGCATTTGGTTACGGAATATTGTAAAATGAAGTCCGGGCTGGGATTTTTCTAGCGGAAGGACCAGACTGCTCACTATTTACTTACAAACTCTGAATATAAAGAAATATAAAGAAAAAAAACTCTTTTCCTACATTTGAGAACTTTAAAATTTGGATTATTCAATTGACGTTTCTTGGATTATTTTGTTGGAGTATTTCCATTGGATTTCGTTTGGATTAATAGCGGTTTTTGGATTAACAGCATTTTCGTTGGATTTATAGCGGAGAGATTTTTTCCTGGGCTGTGAGAGACGGACCGACTTCATTTTAACTTCGTGAAATTAAACTGCATTTGCTTGGAAAAAGTTCTACAAATTTTTTAAAGACTATACCTTTCTTCAAATAACGCAATACCTTTGCAGTACTCATTAAGGTGTTTTTGACAACAAATTAGATCTTCAATCAATTGGTTTTTTTTTGCGTTTTCCCTTTGATAATTTTAATTCTTGAATTTTAATTCTATTTTACATTATATTACAATTAATCTTGGTTCTGTTTATGCATTGCTAAATTTTATTTTGGTCTTTGGTCTCCTGTCCCCCCTAATTGAATAATAGTCTTTAACTTTGATTGCCCCCTTTCTTCACATGTTCTTATCCTCCTTCCTACTTTGCTGACTTTTCCTTCTTATTTTTGCTGCTGTGTTAAACTAACCTTTCCTCCTTCTCTCCCTTTTCTTCTTTACATCTTCTTGATATAAACTTTGACTAGAGTAATAAGAATTAATAAGTTGAGTATTAATTAGATATATTTTATACTTTAAGTGTATTTGAAATTTAGCCTTTTATTTGAATTAGAACTTTTATTGCTATTAATTAATTGCTATCAGTTTAGTATAACTGTTACTGAGGGTTTGGAATTTATAGAATCTGTTTACATATTGCTAACATAAAATAACACTAAATTTAAATCTGAAAATATCAAGTACTTCCACCCATACTAAAACAATCAAGAAGCAAACAACCGTTATTTCTTCCCCGCAAAGTTCACCACATCCATCCCCCGCACAGCAGACTTTATCTGCAACTATGTTCACCAAGGAAAAGGACAGGGAGAAACAACCATCTCTGGCTTCAATTCAAGAGACATTAACAACATTAAATGACTTTATGTTAAAATCTCAACAAGATGCAACACAACAGAGAGATGAAATTAAAGCAGAGATGGCGGAAATGAAAGTTGACACAGGTGAAATGAAAGACCAGATGAAGGAGATTAAGCAAGCCTTGCAAGATAATGAAGTACGAATGAAGGCAGTGGAAGAAAAGGCGGAAAAGGTGGAGAAAAGAATTGGCCACTTGGAGGACAAAGCTGCTTCACGTTACAGAGGGTATGATGAATCAATCACACATCTGGAAATGCAACGTGCGTCATATGGACTTCGATTTCAAAACGTAATAGAAGAAAAAGATGAAGATTTAAAGGCCATCATGGCTGACATTATTGGGAAAATCCTCCAGATGGACCCAGATGACATAAAAAAAGAAATCGATGAAGTCTTCAGAATTTCTAACAGCTATATTCGCCATTTTAATCTTCCACGCGAGATTCACATCAAATTTGTAAGAAAAAGCATGAGAGATGATATATTGCATTGGTCAAGAGCGGGACAATTACAACACCAAGGTAAAGAAATAAAAATATTAAAACAAATCCCGAGACGTGTTCGAGAGACTAGAAGAGACTATCATTTCTTGACCAAACTTCTGATTAAAGAAAATATAACCTTTCGTTGGCTTATTCCACAAGGTCTATCATTGACATGGAAATCAACGAGATATAAATTGGAGAATCTAGACCAAGCAAGAGACTTCTATGAAAACAGTGGAATATGCGAAATGGAACAGATAACAAAAGAACTGGAAGCGATGCAGGCCGAAGCCATGGGGGCTCTTGCTCAACTGGAGGAGCAGGACCAAGGGGCCAGAAGAAAGCAACCTCAACGCGAAACCAAGAAATACAACAAATGACTACATTGAGAGACTTAAAAATCTTTTCAGTAAATGTCAATGGACTTAATGAACCAAAAAAAAGAAAACAAATGTTTTCCAAAATTAAGAATCAAAAAGCTCAAATTGTGATACTCCAAGAAGTACATATAAAAAAGAGTAATCAGAATTTATTGTTAAATAATAAAATTGGAAAGATGTATGCTGCGTTAGCAGACCAAAAGAAAAGAGGAGTGGCAATGTATGTTGAGAGTTCTATAAATTCCAAACAACTATATAGTGATGATGAAGGTAGAATTTTGATTGTCCAGATTGATATTGAACCCAAATCGCTTGCTATTGTTTCTATATATGCCCCAAATGATGACCAAATTGCATTTTATGAAAAATTACATCAAAAAATTTTAGAATTAAATTTGGAAAATATGTTAATCATTGGAGATTTTAATGCCATAACAAATAGACAATTAGATCATTCGGGGGTGAAGAAAAGTTGTAAAAAGAAAAAAAAGAATTTATTGCCCTCGACTTTTCAAAAAATGAAAGCAGAATTGCTATTGAATGATATATGGAGGGATAGGCATCCCCAGAGTAGGCAATATACTTTTTACTCAAACCCCCACAAAATTTGGACTAGAATAGATATGGTGTGGGCCCCCAAAACAACAGCAGAGTATATACAAGACATAGAAATAGATGTTAATACTTGGGCAGACCATAATCCAGTTATAGTCTATATGAGAAATATTAAAAAACATCGTAATTGGCAAATGAATAGAAATATTTTGAAAGAGAAAGAATATAAAGAATGGATTGAAAAGGAATTAAAAATATTTTTTGAAATCAATAAAAATACAGACACCACCCCTCAGAACTTGTGGGATGCAACTAAAGCATACATAAGAGGATTAACAATATCCTATACTGCAAAATATAATAAAGAAAGAAAAAGAAAATATGAACAATTAATAAATGAATTAAAACAACTAGAGTTTTTATCACAACAAAATGTGAAAAATAAAGACCTGGGGAAAAAAATAAATTTAATTAAACACAAAATTAGATTACAAGAACAAAATCAAATACTGGAAAAAATAAAGAAAGCTAAGCAACAATATTTCGAACATGCCAATAAATCAGGTAGATGGTTAGCATATAAACTGAGAAAACAGAGACAATCTAAATTAATTAGACAATTAGAAGATAAAGATGGAATAATAAAATATGACCCAGAGGGAAAAGCAAATATAGTTCAAAACTTTTTTAAAGAATTGTATAAAGATGAAAATATTGAAGAAGAAGCCGTATTTAAATACCTAGAGAGTGCAGAGTTACCACAAATAACAGAAGAGCAACAAGAAAAGATGGAGAGTCCAATAACAATGGAAGAACTCCTTATAGTTATTAAAAAGCAGAAAAACAACAAAGCCACGGGACCGGACGCTATCCCAGCAGAGTGGTATAAAATAGAAAATGAAGTATTAAGAAATAATATGCTCCAAATTTTTAATGAATGTAGAGTAGATGGTAAAATTCCTAAATCATGGTCGGAATCCTTGATAACCTTAATTCACAAACCAGATACACCAAAACAAAAAATTAAAAACTATAGACCAATATCTTTATTGAATGTAGACTATAAAATTTTTATAGCAATATATGCAGATAGATTGAAAAATGTGATAAATAGTAAAATTCACTCAGACCAAAATGGTTTCCTTCCAGGTAGACAAATTAAAAATAATCTTAGAACAATTATTAATGTATTAGAGTACTATGAGCAACATTCAGATAAAACATTATCCTTAATGTTCCTAGACGCTCAAAAAGTTTTTGATAATGTGAATTGGACATTTATAAAGATGCAATTAAATAAAATGAGATTCGGCCCCAAATTTGTTAATTTAATAGACGCTATTTACTCAGAACAAACGACAAAAATTATATTAAACAATGAACAATTAGAAGCGTTTAAAATAAATAAAGGAGTGCGGCAAGGATGTCCCATATCACCTCTTCTTTTCATTATGACTTTAGAAGCACTCTTAATAAAAATAAGATCAGACCCAAAGATAAAAGGTTTAACAGTTAGAAAAGAGATATACAAAGTCCAGGCTTTCGCAGATGACTTGACTTTTATAATGGAAGATCCGTTAGTCACAGCACCAAGATTAATCCAAACAATAGAACAATATGGTAAGGTGGCAGGTTTGAAAATAAATAAAAATAAAACAAAAATTATAACTAAAAACATGAGTAAAATACAAGAAAGTAATTTAGAATGTATTACTGGAATGCAAATAGTTAAAAAAGTAAAATATTTGGGAATATGGCTAACAGCTAAAACAATAACATTAAAAAATGATAATTATATAAAATTAATTAATGAAATTAAAAAGGATCTAGAAATATGGAACAATTTAAAAATATCATTTTTGGGAAGAATTGCTACGATCAAGATGAATATCTTACCTAAGGTATTATTTTTATTCCAAGTGATCCCAATTAATCCAGGGGCCAACTTTTTTAAAAACTTAACAAATGTGGTTAAAAAATTTTTATGGCAAGGGAAAAAGGCAAGAATTAAGATAAATATGTTAGAAGACATAAAAGAGAGGGGGGGTTTTGCGCTCCCAAATTGGAAATTATATTATCAGGCAGCCGCTTTAACATGGATTAAAAATTGGATAACTTTAGAGGACATGAGAACATCAATATTAGAAGGACATGACCTGATGCTTGGCTGGCATGCATTTGTGTGGTATGATAAAGATAAAAATCATTCTTACTTTAAAAGACACACGCTGAGAAAATACTTATTCGATGTCTGGAAGGACATAAAGAAAAACCACTTTTTAACAATTCCAGATTGGGTTACCCCCTTGGATGCAATAATACACCCAAATTCCATTAATGATATAAGAAATATAAGATATAAAGACTTGTTAGACAATCAAATGAAATTGAAATCTAGAATTAAATTACAAGATGAAGGGATACAAATTGATTGGTGGCATTATGCACAGATTAGATCCAGATATCAGAAAGATAGTACACTCTACATATTTAACAAAAGTAAAAACCTGTTAAGTGACTTAATCACTAAAAATAATACCAGAGTAATTGGAAAAATATATAAATATTTGATTACCCACAAGAATATTGAATTAACATTAAAAGATAGTATGATACATTGGTATAGAAACATAGGTAAAGAAATTGATTTAGATACATGGGAGAAAGTTTGGATGTGTAACTGGAGGATGACAAAATCAGTTTCTTTGAAAGAGAACCAAATTAAAATGTTTTATAGATGGCATCTCCCACCAAGTAGATTAGCAAAAATGTTCCCAAAGACATCACCTCTGTGCTGGAAATGTAAGAAAGAAATAGGATCATACTACCATCAATGGTGGACATGTAATAAAGCTAAAATGTACTGGAAAATGATAGAAAAAATGACAAAAGAAATTACAAAGCAGAAAATAGATTTCACCCCGGAGTTTTGTTTGCTAGGAATTACTAACCAAAATTATAAAAAAGAAATTTTGTACTTGATTATACATATTTTTACAGCGGCAAGGATTATATACGCGCAAAATTGGAAAGGGGAAGATATCCCCAAAGAAGAGGGAGTTATTGCAAAAATATTAGACCGCGGAAATGGACATGATGACAAGACGCTTGAATGAACAGGAAGAAACCAAATTTTACGCAACATGGAACAATGTTTATGAATGGATAGATAAGAATAAAAAAATAAAGAAAGAAGAGTAGCAATAAGTATAGATATCTTAGATGATTTTTCCTTATTAAGATTTATATTAGATCTAGTTTATATAGATAGAATAGAAATTTGTTTTTCTTAAAGATTTTTCTTGACTTGAAATTAATTAGAAATTTTTATATGACATTAAATTTTCTTACTAGATAATTTTTGTATTAATAGTATTGAATTAGATATTCAATAGTGTATTCCTTTTTCTGTATCTGCAATTATACTTTTGAGAAGAGCAGGGATGATACATCCCTACATTGTATGTTAAATGTTTGTAAGTTTGTATGTCATTTTAAAGAAAATTAATAAAAATATTTGAAAAAAAAAAAAAAAGAAAGCCCAGGGGGAATATCGACTTATCCATCACCTTTCCTTCCCCCCGGGGGAGTCGGTGAATGAGTTCATACCGGAGGACCTATGTTCAGTCCGCTACGCCTCGTTTGACGCGGCTGTCGCCATGGTCCGGGCGTGCGGGGTCGGGGCGCTTATGGGCAAGAGCGACATTAAGTCGGCATTTAGGCTCTTGCCCATACATCCCGACGACTTCGATCTCCTGAGTTTCTGCTTTGAGGGAAGTTTCTATCTGGATCGGACTCTCCCTATGGGATGTTCGATTTCCTGTGCTCTGTTTGAGAGTTTCAGTACTTTCCTTGAGTGGGCACTCAGGAGACGAACTGGCTCCAGGTCAGTCATCCACTATTTGGATGACTTCCTGGTGGCAGGCCCGGCGGACACACCCCAATGCCAAGACCTAATGGTGGCTTTCCAAGGGCTGTGTTCATATTTAGGGGTCCCCCTAGCGCCAGAGAAGACAGAAGGACCATCCTCTAGGATTTCCTTCTTAGGCATAGAGCTAGATTCCTCCACGCAGTCTTGCAGACTGCCCGAGGATAAGCTGGTGAAGATTCGGCTCAAACTGGAGGAGGTGTCTGGCCTCAAGAAGGTGACCCTCAAACAGCTCCAGGAGCTCACAGGGCTGCTTAACTTCACATGCCGTGTAATCGCTCCCGGTAGGGTGTTTTTACGCAGACTGTATTCCTCCATGCAGGGATTGAGCTCGCCCCACCATCGTGTGCGGCTCAAGGCGGGGGCCAGAGAAGACTTTCGGGTATGGCAGACATTCCTGGCCCGCTTTAATGGGATTTCCTTCTGGCAGCAAGATTTGCTTCTCCAAGCAGACTTGCAATTACACTCTGATGCCTCGGGTTCCCTTGGCTTCGGGGTGATGCTAGGAGGCAGATGGTGCCATTCTTTGTGGCCAGACGAGTGGGCGGCAGATGGTATCTGTAGGGATCTCACGTTTTTGGAATTTTTTCCCTTAGTGGTAGCAGTCGAGCTCTGGGGAGGTCAACTTGCTAACCGGGTGGTTCATTTTTGGTGTGACAACTTGGCGGTTGTCCATGTGGTAAATTCGTTGTCCTTAAAAAACGAGAGGGTAATGCACCTGGTTTGTGCTTTTGTCAGTAGAGCTTTGGCTCTGAATGCATTATTTATGGCACGCCATGTGCCAGGACTGGAGAATGGTGCAGCTGACGCTTTATCCCGTGGACAGCTGGCCAGGTTCCGGGCGTTGGCGCCCAGGGCACGGAGCACGCCAGACCAGATGCCAGGACATTTGTGGAGCCTGGCGGGGCTGCAGAACCTTGGAGGCAGGAGGCAGACCGGGCCATTGGGCTGTCGATAGCCCCAAGCACCCGGGCTGCATATCACAGAGCAGGTAAGGAATTCGCAGAATTTAGGGCTAATAAGGGCTACGGGCAGGTTTGGCCCATACCGGTAGACCAGTTGTTGGAGCACTGTGTGCTGTTACATCAATGCGGTCTGCATGTGAACACTATTAAGGGCAAGTTGGCGGGCTTGGCGTTTATCGCCAAGGCTCAAGGGTTTGCTGACACGTGTATGGACTTCCGTGTCAGGAGGATGTTAGAAGGGTGGTCACGGGAACAGCCGCCCCTGGCAGTTGATACCCGGCAGCCATTATCCATACCGCAGCTGTCGGCCTTAAGCTACACGTGGGTCAGGCTATGTTCTTCACATTACGAAGCCCGCCTTTTCCATGCGACAGCGACCACACTCTTTTTGGGGGCCTTTAGGGTTAGCGAGGTTCTGGCCAGTTCGGTAAGGTACACTAGTCTGCGCGTGCTCCTGTGCAGCGATGTACAGCTACGAGCTACTGGGGTGTCCATCCGCCTGCGACGGTCAAAAACGGACCAACATGGTCGCGGTGCGGAGGTTACATTGGCACCAACGACTGATGCTGCTGTCTGCCCGGTGGCAGCCTTGGCCGCATTCCGCGCATGTCGAGGGGAAACCCCGGGTTATTTCTTTTGTCACGGTAATGGGGCTCCCCTGACTAAATTTCAATTTTGGGCCGTTACAACCCGGGCCCTAGGACAAGTTGGTGCGGACCCTTCCAGGTTCGGCACACATTCCTTTCGTATCGGTGCTGCTACTGCGGCCGCTACCGCTGGTTTTGCGGATCGCCACATCATGGCTATCGGCCGTTGGAGGTCCGCGGCCTTCCGTTCATACGTTAGGCCTCCCAGATAGGGACCCGGTTATTGGCCGTTTTAATTGTTTTGTTTGTTGTTTCAGCCGTTGCTGGTTCCCGGTCCGTGGTTTGGCTATTTGGCCACAGCTTCGTGTTTTGGGCCGGCTGTTTTGCTGCGAGGTCTCCGGTCGGATCGCAGCTTTCCCTGGGCACAAGGATGGACGTCGTCTGGATGGGCCGCAGGGGATTGCGTTGGGAGGGGCTCCGCCCTCTATTTTTTGACTGGTGTCGGTCCGAGAGAGCTCCCGAGTTTCTGGTGATCCACCTCGGGGGCAATGACCTCGGTGTTTTAAGTGGTTTGGCGGTGAGCATTCAGGCTCGCGAAGACCTACGGGCCATCGCTACCGCCTATCCAGGCACACGCATTGTCTGGTCTGAGATTCTCCCCAGACTGGTCTGGCGGAATGCTGTCTCCCCCAAAGCCATCAACAAGGCCAGGCTGCGGGTGAACCAGGCCATTGGGAAGGTGGTTAGGGAGTTGGGGGGGTGTGGTGAAGCATCCCTTTATAAAATTTGGAACCCCCTGGCTCTACCGGGCCGACGGCATTCACCTCTCAGATGAGGGGAATGCCATTTTCCTGTCGGACCTGCAGAGGTGCCTCCAGGAATTAGTTTAGGAGGCTTGGTGGGGGTCGGGGGGGCCAAGATTGAGATCTGACCCCTCCCTCTGTGGCAGGTTAGGGGCGGAAATGGGCAATTAGAAGCAACTGCGCATGCTCCTTTCGGGCATTCTTAAAGGGTGATGGACCGCCTCTCTCCAGGAACTAGAGGTTCGAGCAACGTCGGGGATTGGAGAGAGGATGTCCATGGGAATCACCGGATCCAATTTCCCACGGGGATTGGAGGGTGAATTCCTCCCGCACGTGAAGGGGCGTGGCATGGATCCAGGTGAAGGGGGTACCTTCACCTGGTTCAGCAAGGAGCTGTTGCCCAATATTGCCAAGGAATGTTATGGTAGGAATTTCCGCCCCAGTAGTTTGGCTCTGCAGGTCCTTAGTTTGTTTGAATTAAATATTCAAATTTACGTATTCAAATTTATTTAAAGTTATTTACATTTATGCTAATTAATAAATGACCCTTTATTAATCCACAATTATGTCTCAGCGTCTTTACTCCGCCTCCGGGGGGCAAATGCCCGATCGGCGGTTTTTTATAAGCACCCGATTGAAATTGCCTTTGGGGCGGGGGGACGGTGATGCAGCTCTTTTAGAGCTGCGAACTTCCGGTTTGTCTTGAACCGGAAGTTCGGCTTCTGGCAGCGCGCCAATGAGAGCGCGCTGCTGGCTTGCTGGGGAGGGTCCTGGATCGCCCTTTTTAAGGGCAATCTAGATGGGACCGCATATTGTGCGTTGAGGCGAACACCCGCCCACCCTCCGCTATTAACAGTGTGTCCTGAGGAGGTCGCCTCAGGGCCGAATAGGAATTTTTTGCGGCCTCCCCTTTAGAGGCGGCCGTTTTTTCGCCTATTCCACACTGACGGTGCGGACTGGATTGGTTAGGGGGTGCGTCGCACTTAGTTATTTAAATAGGCTTCCCTTTGGTCATTGGGGTTGGCAGGTTAGGGGCGGAAATGGGCAATTAGAAGCAACAGTGCATGCTCCTTTCGGGCATTCTTAAAGGGTGATGGACCGCCTCTCTCCAGGAACTAGAGGTTCGAGCAACGTCGGGGATTGGAGAGAGGATGTCCATGGGAATCACCGGATCCAATTTCCCACGGGGATTGGAGGGTGAATTCCTCCCGCACGTGAAGGGGCATGGCGTGAATCCAGGTGAAGGGGGTACCTTCACCTGGTTCAGCAAGGAGTTCTTGCCCAATGTTGCCAAGGAATGTTATGGTAGGAATTTCCGCCCCAGTAGTTTGGCTCTGCAGGTCCTTAGTTTGTTTGAATTAAATATTCAAATTTACGTATTCAAATTTATTTAAAGTTATTTAAATTTATGCTAATTAATAAATGACCCTTTATTAATCCACAATTATGTCTCAGCGTCTTTACTCCGCCTCCGGGGGCAATATGTAATTGGGATTAAAGACTTATAAGTCCAGTCAACAAAGCAGTGGAAGTGATGTGCCGGTGCCTGGAGGCTGTTGGGGCCTGGATGGGTGTCAACAAACTCAAACTCAACCCAGACAAGACGGAGTGGCTGTGGGTTTTGCCTCCCAAGGACAATTCTATCTGTCCGTCCATTACCCTGGGGGGGAATTATTGACCCCCTCAGAGAGGGTCCGCAACTTGGGCGTCCTCCTCGATCCACAGCTCACATTAGAAAAACACCTTTCAGCTGTGGCGAGGGGGGCGTTTGCCCAGGTTCGCCTGGTGCGCCAGTTGCGGCCCTATTTGGACCGGGAGTCATTGCTCACAGTCACTCATGCCCTCATCACCTCGAGGCTCGACTACTGTAACGCTCTCTACATGGGGCTACCTTTGAAAAGTGTTCGGAAACTTTAGATCGTGCAGAATGCAGCTGCGAGAGCAATTATGGGCTTCTCCAAGTATGCCCACATCACTCCAACACTCCGCAGTCTGCATTGGCTGCCGATCAGTTTCCGGTCACAATTCAAAGTGTTGGTTATGACCTATAAAGCCCTTCATGGCACCGGACCAGAATATCTTCGGGACCGCCTCCTGCCGCACGAATCCCAGCGACCGGTTAGGTCCCACAGAGTTGGCCTTCTCCGGGTCCCGTCGACTAAACAATGTCGTCTGGCGGGACCCAGGGGAAGAGCCTTCTCTGTGGGGGGGCCGACCCTCTGGAACCAGCTCCCCCCTGAGATTAGGATTGCCCCCACCCTCCCTGCCTTTCGTAAACTCCTTAAGACCCACCTTTGCCGTCAGGCATGGGGGAACTAAAACACCTCCCCCTTGCCCATGTTGTTTTGTTGATTGATTGACTGTGTGCCTGTTTTTTATATATACTGTTTTTATGAGATTATTAATTTTAAATTGTAACCAGATGGGTGGGCATTGGATTTGGTATTATGTACTGTACTGTTTTTTATTATTGTTGGGAGCCGCCCCGAGTTTGCGGAGAGGGGCGGCATATAAATCCAATAAACCTAACCTAACCAAATTAAAGACAACAGATTCATCAAAATGTTATAAAATCAGAAGTCATGACTAAAACATTAATGACAAAGGTAACATGCATTCCATTGGCAGGAGGGGTAATCATAACAATCCTGCCTCTTGGATTGGTTACATTATTCAATTCCTTCACTTTCCAACTTTTGCACCTATTATACATCCACCTATCTATTATCTATTTCCTTTCTTGATATTGCACTTAGCACTTACTTTATTTATTTATTTATTTATTCATTCATTCATTCGATTTTTATGCCGCCCTTCTCCTTAGACTCAGGGCGGCTTACAACATGTTAGCAATAGCACTTTTTAACAGAGCCAGCCTATTGCCCCCACAATCTGGGTCCTCATTTTACCCACCTCGGAAGGATGGAAGGCTGAGTCAACCTTGAGCCGGTGATGAGATTTGAACCGCTGACCTTCAGATCTACAGTCAGCTTCAGTGGCCTGCAGTACAGCACTCTACCTGCTGCGCCACCCCGGCTCAATACTAGAATTAGTCTCAATGTTTCATTCCCTTACAGGGCTGTCAAACTCACAGCTCGTGGGCCAGATGCATCATGCACTGACCATGCCCCTGCCCGGTTTAGCGAAGGGGGAAAAAGTCTCACCCATATCATAATGCCACCATGACACTACAAGTTTGACACCCTTGCTCTAGTGCATCTATATTAAGGGCATATCTCTGCATAACATTATCTGCATATTAATTCAATCCAACAGATATAATTTTGTTATTGTGTTATGGTCAAACACGAAACAATATTCTTTCTGAATATCATTACTGCTCCATTCCTTTGAATGGATTTGTCTGCAGACTACCAGAATGAATCTGGCAGTTTATATACCAGTTTAACTATATTATTTATAAGATATCCAGACTGATAGTTTGGCAATTTCATTTTTTTCTCAGTTTGTATTTCTTGCTTTCCATATTTTGATCATACAAAAAAGCTACTCTTTCAATAGTGACCATATCAGTACCGGACTTTTTTGTGCCTTTGGCACATCCAAATTCCAATTGTGGACAAACAACAGCCACACTTGTAGATATTGACTATCTTGATGTTTGCCTGTCCTTCATTGCCATGGGCTGTTTCTTAGCTTTTCTCTTTTTCTTACTGATCAGAGTGAAGTTCTGGACCGGTACTTTAGACCAGAGTTCCCCCTGACGCCACTTCCAAGGTAATTTCAACTTCTGAACCTTCCCAGCACATCAAGATGGTAATCCCTGAATGGGATAGTTGATGCAGAAGTATACAGATAAAAACAAAGCAAATGGAGGGGAAAAACTATAATGGAAAACTATCTGAGGTAAGATCTGTTGCAGTTCATTCACCCAAGTCACCGTATAACCAGTGAGTTTGTTTCCACAAGACACTTAGCTAAATTTAATGAGGAAGATAATGTCTTCTGGTAACACCAAGGGGGCATTAGGCTGGATTACATTTAATCAAAATAGATATAGCCATCGCAGCATTAAAGTAATTCAACCCAGATTATTATGTTGTAAGATACAGCTGCACCTCTCACAGAATCTATTATTATACATTCCTAGTCTAAAGAATGTAGAAAGGGAGAATGCGTCAAAACTAATCCACCCCATTACTGAACTCACTGCCAAAGTTTGGTAGAACAGAACACTTTCAATCAGTGGTTGGCTGTGATTATTGAAACTTTCCAAGTAAGGCAGAGATTAGTGATATTGAAGCCTTAACTAGTACTAGTTCTTGACTTAGGGCCACAATTAATCCCAAAATTTATGTTGCTAAGTGAGACATTTGTTAAGTGAGTTTTGCTCCATTTTAGGCCCTTTCTTGCCACTGTTGTTAAGTGAATCACTGCAGTAGTTAAGTCAGTAATGTGATTGTTAAGTGAATCTAATTTCCCCATTGACTTTGCTTGTCGGAAAATCATGTAAGGTAAACACATGACCCTGGGTTAGCCTCTCACATAACAGGCTAACAACTCTGCCTGGCAGACAGATTAATAGTTGTCTACCACATCTATTCATCTCTGCCCCCTGCTTTTTATTCCCAGAGCTACATTGGGACTTCGCTAGCAGTGGTGGTTCTTCCATCCCAAGGATCAGCACATAGATTTCCACTTCTCCCCTCTCCTCTGCTTTCTGTGCATCAGGCACTGGACCCAGCTCTACATCAGACACTGGACCCAGCTGTTCCTCCTCTTCCTCATCAGCCACCTCCAGATCTGGGGGCTGTTGACTCTCCATCTGATGGTTGATGGATGGCCAGACTCTGCCTCTGGCTCTATCTCTAACAGCTCCATTCCTTCTTCCCCCTCGGAACACTAAGGTTGCCTTGATGCTAACCCTGATTCCCACACTGCCTCCTCCTCTGATTTGGCTGCTGAAGGGGCCAATGGCTGAGAGACCACAACACACCTGTTTTCTAGTTATAGTATTGTTTCATAAATTCTGCAATGAATATCCTATCTACAAGCAGGGCCGCCGATAGGGCGGTACTACTGGGAGTGGTGTACAGGGCCCGGCCATGAGGGGGGGGCGGTTTTGCCCACCATCGCACATGCGCAGTACCGGCCCTCTCTTGCCAGCTGCCTGCCTCACCAACGAAAAAGGCGGGCCCTCTGGCCCTCGCGAGGCAGGACTCGAAGCCCCGACGGAGCCTTTGGCAGCGCGGTCCTCCAGTCCCAGAATAAAGCGTGCGGCGAAGGTAGGAGCCAAATTGGGGTGGCGGTTGCGCTTGTGTTAAATTTTGTTTCTTTCCTAAGCAGCCTTCTGTGTAAAAAAATCCATTTGGGAACGAGTCGTTCCCAAATGGATTTTTTTACACAGAAGGCTGCTTAGGAAAGAAACAAAATTTAACACAAGCGCAAGTTGTAGGCTTCGCACGCGTGCGCCAGCGTCCCCCAAAAGGCCCCCCTGCGCACCCTTTTCCAAGGGTGCGCACGAAGCCGCAGCCGCCTCCGCCCCCCCCGCGCCTCTAGCCCCCTCATGCCCCCGTGGCTACTCGCCGCTGCCCTCGCCCGCCCGCCCGCTCCGCCTCTCTTCCCTGCAGGCATTCTCACAGCGGGGGCCACCGCGCTCTCTCCATCTCCCTGCTAGCCTGCCCGGAGCATTCAAAGTAAGAGCGAAGGTTTTTCTTACTTTGAATTTTCCGGGTTGGGCTGGTAGCAGGGGATGGGGAGAGCGCGCGTCAGCCTGCGCGCCCGACATTCCAGGCGCCGTCCCGGTGCGATGCCCCAGAGACCCGTGACCCCGGTTTCCTAGATTCCTGGTGGCGGCGACCGAGCCCTGACCAGCGGGCTCCCGACTGAGCCCTGACCAGCGGGAACGAAGCGAGTGGGGCGCTCCCCACCCGGCTGCGGCTCTTGTAACTCGGCCCGGGATGGGTGTGACTCTACGGGCTGCCCTCATTGGGGAAAGGGAGGGGAGGGGAAGAGAGGGCCGGGAGGACACAGAAGGAAGGAAGGAAGGAAAAATAGGGAGGGAAGGAAGGGAAAGACGGAGGGGAAGGAAGGGGAAGAGGGAGGAGAAGGAAACAGGAAGAAGAAATAGGTTGGTTGGAATGAAGGAAGAAGGGAAAGAAGGAGAAAGGGGAAGGGAAGGAAGGAAAGGAAAAGAGGGAGGGGGGGAAAGGAAGGAAGGAGAGATAGGTTGATTGCAATTGAAAATTACAATTGAAAGTAATTGAAAATTACTTTCGCCAGCCTCCGGAGAACGAGAGAGAGTGAGAGCAATGACAGAACAAGATAGAGAGAAAGAGAGAGAGAGAGAGAGAGAAATAGGGGGAGAGAAAGAGATAGCAAGAGAAAGAGAATGAGAGAGAGAAAGAGTGTGAGAGAGAAAGCAAGAGAGAGAGAAAGAAAACAAGAGAGGGAAAGTGAGAAAAAGAGAGAGAGAGAAAGAGGGGGAGAGATAGAGAAAGAGAGAGAAAGAAAAGAGAGAGAGATCAGAGAGGAAGGAAGAGGGAGAGAGAGGGAGAAAGCAAGATAGAGAAAGAGAGAGAGAAAGTAAGAGATGAGAGAGGAAGGAAGAGAGAGAGAGGAAGAAAGCAAGATAGAGAAAGAGAGAGAGAAAGAAAGTAAGAGATGAGAGAGGAAGGAAGAGAGAGAGAGGAAGAAAGCAAGAGAGAGAAAGAGAGAGAGAGAAATGAGAAAGGAAGGAAGAGAGTGAGAGAGAGGAAGAAAGCAAGATAGAGAAAGAAAGAAAGAGATGAGAGAGGAAGGAAGAGAGTGAGAGAAAGAGAAAGAAAGCAAGAGAGAAAGAGAAAGAAAGAAAGAGATGAGAGAGAAAGAAAGAGAGAGAGAGAAGAGTGGAAGGAAGAGAGAGAGAAATGATAGAAAAAAGGGGAGAAAAAAAGAGAAATGAGAAAATGATTGAGGCAGAGAATGACAGAAAAGAGAGAGAAACAGAGAGAGAAGTGACTCTTGATTTAAAGCATATGGTAAAAGCACTTAAATAATAACAGAGAAAAAAACCCAGCCCTCACCTGTTTTTATTAATAGTTTTGCTGGTTGTTTTAGTTTTAATAGTAATGGATTTTGGTTTTTTTAAATTATTATTGACAAAATTGAACGGGTCCAAAGACGGGCTACAAGCATGGTGGAAGGTCTTAAGCATAAAACGTATCAGGAAAGACTTCATGAACTCAATCTGTATAGTCTGGAGGACAGAAGGAAAAGGGGGGACATGATTGCAACATTTAAATATGTTAAAGGGTTAAATAAGGTCCAGGAGAGAAGTGTTTTTAATAGGAAAGTGAACACAAGGACAAGGGGACACAATCTGAAGTTAGTTGGGGGAAAGATCAAAAGCAACCTGAGAAAACATTATTTCACTGAAAGAGTAGTAGATGCTTGGAACAAACTTCCAGCAGACGTGGTTGGTAAATCCACAGTAACTGAATTTAAACATCCCTGGGATAAACATATATCCATCCTAAGATAAAATACAGGAAATAGTATAAGGGCAGACTAGATGGACCATGAGGTCTTTTTCTGCCATCAGTCTTCTATGTTTCTATGTTTCTATTAATTTCTTTTAATAAAAAGAAGGGATTTGTTTGTTTATTTATTTATTTATTTATTATTTATTTATTTATTTCTATGCCGCCCAGTCCCAAGTTTTTCCTTATTTCCAGATTGCATTTCTTCTTGGTGAGGTTCCTCCCATTGCTTCTTTTACTAACTTCAGGTGGCATGGAGAATAAATAGATGCCATCTGCTCTGTGGCAGCCCTTTAAGGATTGGGAAACTACTATTATATTCCCCCTCAGTTTTCTATTTATTGAGCTAAACATACTCATTCTCTAAGCCCTTGTTCATAGGATTTAGCCTCTAGGCCAGGGATGTCAAACTCAATTTCATTGAGGGCCACATCAGGGCTGTGTTTGACCTCAGAGGACCGGGGGAGGGCTTGCCCAGGGTGTGTGGCCATGGTGGGCATGGCACGGGATTTGGGGGGCAGTAGTTTTAAAATGGCCGGGGGGGGGGGGCAGACACTTAGGCTGTATGGGGCCCCAAAATTCCTGATGGTGGCCCTGTCTACAAGGATGGGAATAACAGGAGTATCAGAGGTGGAAAGACTGAGTGATGTTTGTCAACAAGGGGGAAATACAAAAAATGTTCAGATTTCAAAGGGAATGGACACAAACCTCATAAAATGCCTTCTCCAAGAAGGGTGGAGCTAGGCTCCAAGTGAATTGACAGTCCTTGCTAATCAATCACAACCGGAATCAGCAATTCCGTTGTTAAGCAAAGCAGTCACAAAATTAAATCATGACTGTGCTTATGATCTTCACTTCAGTTTTCCTTTCTTTGACAGGTCTTCAAACGTCATAAAATGCCTTCTCCAAGAAGGGTAGAGCTAGGCTCCAAGTGAATTGACAGTCCTTGCTAATCAATCACAACTAGAATCAGCAATTAAGTTGTTAAGCAAAGCAGTCACAAAGTTAAATCATGACTGTGCTTATGATCTTCACTTCAGTTTTCCTTTCTTTGACAGGTCTTCAAACGTCATAAATACAAGGACTTGTCGCAAAATTATTTTTTTAACACCATTGTAAATGAATGATCCCTGAATGAGGCAGTTGCTTACCAAGAAATACTTGGATTCGAAAGTCTCTCATTCTGAATTCCTTCCATCTTCCACACACACACACACACACACATATATATATATATATATATACACACACACACACACACACACACACACACACACACACATGTTTAAGCTGAATTTGAAAATTAAGGGAGACTAGGATAGATCTATTTCGGCCTTATTTTGGCCTCATCAGCTAGCCATACCCACTGGGACTTGAACCTGCAACCGTTGCCTTGTAAGGCAGAGAATTATCCTCTAGGCTACAGTATCCAATCCCTTCAGCTCTGTATATATATATATATCTCCACATATACTTGGAATTAATGGAAGAGGGGGGGAAAGAGAGAGGTGGGAGAGGGAAGGGAGGAAGAGAGAAGGGAGAGGGAGAGAGAAAATTAGCGAAAATCTTTTTCTATATTTATGTTCTTAATATTAAGCAATAGTGCATGTAATGGGACGTAAAGAATGACAGGCTAGTACAGATCAACAGGGCAACATCAGGGATGTAAAGCAACTGCCTACTAATCATTTTAATTAGTATTTAAAGATGGACTTGTAGAACCACACAATATATACAGTATATATAACAAAAAATTAGGGATGCTGACATTAAAACAAAGCAATTCAAATCCAAAAGCTGCCTTTAAAATCATGTACAGAATTTTTATCAACCTTACTTTGGGAAATGCATAAAGAATATATATAGAACCTTTTCCTGAGTTAAGCTATTACTGCATCGGATTCCTCCTGTCTAGACTTTGAGATAGACCTGCGGGATTAAGCTATATTCATTCTTTCATCAATATAGATTTATTGCAACGAAGCGTACTGAAGCATAATTTCCACATTTATTTGTTCTTGCAATTTGCAGCCAAACAATATATATTTTCAGCTGTATTACTAGAAGACAATTGTGGATCAATATGATCATGTTAATTTTTAAGAAGTGATTGTAAGGTCAGCAGGACACATTCTTATAACGTATTATCCTCTGCTAGTGATTTCATTGCTTAAAGGCACACAATTTCTCATTTCTCAGGCACACAGAAAATAGCTTTGCAAACACTGCATGCAAGCAAAAATAGTGCTAACCCTACATGTAACTTAGAAAACTAATTCAGGCCAATAAAACCCTTTATGATTTAAGTGTACAGTGTTCCACACATTACAAATTTCAATATCATCAATGGTGTTGTTTCTGATCTTAACATAATAAAATAAAGCTTAATAAAAATTAAAATAAAATGGAAGCAGGGGGAAAAAAACCAAGCCTTTTGTGCCTTTTATTCAGATTAAGATAACCTTTTACCTACTCACAGTAGAATAATCTTTCACTTTAATCAAAGCCATAGACAGTTCATTCTTCAAAAGCTCATTTTCGTAAATTTGCATTGAGACAAATGCCACACAAATCATACAATTCTTTAAAGAATGCCTCTTTGCTCTTATAATAAAATAAATTTCCATCCTCCTATACTAACAGGCACTCCAAAACTCCAAAACAATCCAGCATCTTAGCAGGCATACCGTATCTGACTGCAAAAAAACCAGAAGACCACAAAGTGGCAGCAAAGACATAGCAATAGGACTTAAATTTATATATTGCTTCACAGTGCTTTACAATCCTCTCTAAGCAGTTTACAGAGTCAGCATATTGCCCCCAATAATCTGGGTCCTCATTTTACCAACCTTGGAAGGATGGAAGTCTAAGTCAACCATGAGACTCAAATTGTCAAACTGTAGGCAGCTGGCAATCAGCAGAAGTAGCCTGCAGTACTGCGATCTAACCACTGCGCCACCACAGCTCTTGGTGGACAACTGGAAGATCTTTCCTATCCTTTGTCATATCTGGACTACATTTGTTAATTTTTCTTTCCAACATCTCCACCAAAACTTCCATACATATACATATACATCTCTATATATATCTATAAATCTATCTATCTCCACATATATACATAAACCTCCATACATCTCAAAATTTATAGTTATACGTTTTTTACCAATAAACCATTAACAAGCATCCTAATTTTGCACCTTTTATATTTTCATCACCCGTCTGCTTTCCATCAATATTTCACAATACCCCCCTCCCTCTATCTCCCTCTCTTCCCTCTACCTTCTTTTCCCTTCTCACCCTCTTTCCTACTTCCCTCCTCTTCCTTTCACCCGAAGGCCAGACAAGGAATAATGAATGGAAACTGAACAAGGTGAGATTCAACCTGGAAATAAAGTTAAATTTTTTTGACAGTGAGAACAATCAACCAATGAAACAGCTTGCCTTCAGAAGTTGTGGAAACTTCATCATTGGAAGTTTTCAAAAAGAGAGAGGGCTGTCATCTGTCAGAAATGCCCGGCCGACGGATTAGACCGCCAGCCGAAATTACCTCCGGGGCTGGGGAGACGCTGGCTGCAGCTCTTCCCACTGGGTATTGGAGGGTGAACTCCTCCCACACGCGAAGGGGCGTGGCTTGAATCCAGGTGAAGGTGGTTACCTTCACCTGGTTCAGCAGGAGATTTTGCCCAATGTTGCCAAGAAATTTTCTGGTAGGAATTTCCGCCCCGTTAGTTTTGGCCTCTTCAGGTCCTTAGTTCGTTCTGAATTTAAATATTTAAATTGACGTATTCAAATTTATTTAAATTTATGTTAATTCAATAAATGACCCATATTTAATCCACAACATGTCTCAGCGTCGTTACTCAGCGTCCGGGGGTAAATGGGGTAGAGTACCCTGCTTGGTTGGGGGGGGGGGGGGTTGGAGTAGATGACCTACAAGGAATACAAAGAACTCTATTAATATAATCTATTTTACTTGGTCTCAAAAAGCTTCTGATTCCACCAGTGTTCCCTCTAATTTTTTCCCGGTGTGGGCGGAAAGGTATAGTGTCTGAGCAGCAGTCCTTTTGGGACTGGGCAGCATAGAAGTCTAAATAAATAAATAAATAAAGTGTGAGCGCACACTATCAGGCGTACGCGAGTTCTGACATCCATAATTCGCTCCCCCTCCTTTCTCTCTCCTCCTTCCTCTCTCATCTCTTTCCTTTCTCTCCCTCCCTTTCTCTTTCCGTTCTCTCCCTCCCTCTTCCTCTCTATCCTTTATATATGTCTCTTTCTTTCTCCCTCCATCATTCCCTCTTTTTCTCCCTCCCTTTCTCTCCCTCCCTCTTTCTCTGTATCCTTTCTATCTGTCACTCTTTCTTTCTCTCCCTCCTTTATTCCCTCTTTGTCTTACCTTCCCTCCCTTTCTCTCTATCCTTTATAGCTCTCACTCTTTCTTTCTTTCTTTCTCTTCCTCCTTCATTCCCTCTTTCTCTCCCTCCTTTTCTCTCTTTCCTTTCTCTCCCTCCCTCTTTCTCTCTATCCTTTATATCTCTCACTCTTTCTTTCTTTCTCTTCCTCCATTCCCTCTTTCTAGCCCTCCTTTTCTCTCTTTCCTTTCTCTTCCTCCCTCTTTCTCTCTATCATTTATATCTCTCTCTTTCTTTCTCTCCCTCCTCTCCCTCCCTCACTTTCTCTCCCTCCCTCCCTCTTTCTATCCTTTATATCTCTCACTCTTTCTTTGTTTCTCTTCCTTCTTCATTCCCTCTATCTCTCCCTCCTTTTCTCTCTCTTTCCTTTCTCTCCCTCCCTCTCTCTCTATCCTTTATACATCTCTCTTTCTCTCCCTCCTTCATTCCCTCTTTCTCTCTATCCTTTATATCTCTCTCTTTCTTTCTCTCCCTCTTTCATTCCCTCTTTGTCATCGAGTTGGTGGCATGGCCGGTGGATTCACACACACACCCCGCACGGACGAACATCAGGCTGGCGGCGTGGCCGGCGGATTCGCGCCTCCCCCCACATGGATGGACATCGGGCTGGCGGCAGTGCCGGCGGATTGGCCCCCCCTGCACGTACGGACATTGGGCTGGCGGGGTGACCGGCGGATTGCCCCCTCCCAGCACGTACAGACATCGGGTTGGCGGTGGGCAGCCAGCTTTGCTGACGCCGGCCAGCAAAGCTGGCTTTCCGGGAAAACAGCGCACTTTTCAAATTCGGGCTGGCGTGGCACAAACACTTCTATAGGACTCACTCGCCTCGCTGAGGCCGTGCCGAGGCCCGCTCGCCTCATGGAGCCCCACTCCGCCTCGGCCTCCTCCGCCGCCCGGCTGGGCTGCCTGCGGGACTCGCACAGAAAAGCAGCGAATTTGAAAAGCGCGCTGCTTTCACAGAAAGCCGGCTTTGCTGGCCGGCGTCAGCAAAGCTGGCTGCCAGCCGCCAGCCCGATGTCCGTACATGCTAGGGGGGAGCAATCCGCCGGCCACCCCACCAGCCCAATGTCCGTATGTGCCGGGGGGGAATCTGCCGGCACTGCCGCCAGCCCAATGTCCATCCGTGTGGGGCTGGGGCGAATCCGCCGGCCATGCCGGCAGCCTGATGTCCATCCATGCGGGGCCCCCCGAATCCGTTGGCCACACCGCAAACTCGATGAGAAAGAGGGAATGAAGGAGAGAGAGAAAGAAAGAAAGAGAGCCCCCCCCGCGCGGACGGATATCAGGCTGGCGGTGTGGCTGGCGGATTCGCCCCGCCCCGCACGGATGGACATCAGGCTGGCGGCGTGGCCGGCGGATTCACACACTCCCCGCTCGGACGGACATCAGGCTGGCAGCGTGGCCGGCGGATTCACACACTCCCCACTCGGACGGACATCAGGCTGGCAGCGTGGCCGGCGGATTCACACACTCCCCGCACGGACAGACATCAGGCTGGCAGTGTGGCTGGCGGATTCGTCCCCCCCCCCTGCACGGACGGACATCAGGCTGGCGGCATGGCTGGCAGATTCACACCCTCGCATGGACAGACATCAGGCTAGCAGCGTGGCTGGCGGATTCGTCCCCCCCTGCACGGACGGACATCAGGCTGGCGGCGTGGCTGGCGGATTGGCTCCCCCCCGCACGCACGGACATCAGGCTGGTGGCGTGGATGGCGGATTGGCTCCCCCCCGCACGCACGGACATCAGGCTGGTGGCGTGGATGGTGGATTCACCCCCACACACACATGGACGGACATCAGGCTGGCACATTCAGGGGGCCCCACACACACGGACAGACATCGGGCTGGCGGGCAGCCAGCTTTGCTGACGGGCGCAGGGTTCAAGCCCTGTGCTGGCCAGCAAAGCCGACTTTCCGGGAAAGCAGTGCGCTTTTCAAATGCGCTGCTTTCCTACACCTTTTACCTGGGCAGGGTGGGGAGGCGGCCACCTTCTCCCCCCCCCTGCCCAGGAAAGAGGTGCAGGAAAGCAGCGCATTTGAAAAGCACGCTGCTTTCCCGGAAAGCCGGCTTTGCTGGCCGGCATGCCCTCCCCTTGGCTCTGCCTCCCGCTGCCGCCACGCAGCTCACCTCAGAAGCCTTGACGTTTGCTGGCCTGCACGGCGTGGGGGAGGAGGCGGAGTAGGCCGATTCTGGGCCCGTTGCCCCTGGCTCCAGGGGGCAGCTCCCAGCACGGCGGCTGGGAAGGAGGCCAACGCCTCCTCCGACGCTGAAGGGAAGCGGAAGGGCGTGGGAGGAGATGGGCGCGGCCAACGGCAGAGCCCAGGAAGCCGGGGCTTTCTCTCCCACCAACAGCTTGGGAGGGGCGGATCAGCTGTTGGTCGGGGAGAAACCCGCTCCGCGCCAGCTTGGAAAACTCTGCACTGTCCTTAAAATTTGCCTGCGCTATAGCGCGCTGCGCAGCTTACAGGGAACTATGGATTACACCCATCTTTATATAGAAAGGAGCCTTTGCAACCAATGTATTCTTCCTGCTGTGCTGGCTTCTCCATTTGCCAGTTTAGCCAAGAGAAGGCAGTTAAGGCAATAGACAAAGAATGTTAGCAGCAGCAGAAGAAGACAAGAGAAATGTCCATCAGAATTTTAGAAGATTAATTTGCCCTCTCCACTTTCCTACATAGCAGAACACTGTACACTCAAAGCATCGTCCTAAACTGCCATCTAGCATGGAGGTCTTCAAACTTGGAAGCTTTAAGATTTTATTGTATTTATTTACTTGTAAAATTTATATGCTGCCCAACTCCCCTTGGACTCTGTGGACTTGTGGATTTCAACTCCCAGAATTCTATGCTGGCTGGAGAATTCTGGGAGATGAAGTCCACTAGTCTTAAAGTTGCCATATTTGGGGACTCCTGAATAACAGTGAAATGAATGGAGCTGTCATTACATATTCAACAAACAGAATAACAGAATCAATCATAGAATCATAGGTCTGGAAGAGATCTTAGAAGTCTTCTAGTCAACCCCCTGCCCAGGACAGGAACCAAGTTCCTTTTCTCATTTTCCATCCCATTATTTCCAATTCCCCACAAATAAGTTTCTCAAAGGACAGATTCTGCTTGCACAAGAAAATGAAACCGGGAGATTTTGCCTCCTCATTCAGAACACAAGAAATCCCAAGGCATAATCTGACAAAAGATAGGACTGGAACTGACAGCCACACAGCACAGCTGGGAGATGTGCAGGCTGGAAGGAGGGGAAGTATTACTGATGAAATGAAAATCACCAGTGTATGTTGAACATACACTGTTGAGGCTTGAAAACCTAAATAAGAATACTACTTTTACCCTCCCCATTTCCACTGATGGTTGCCCTCTCTCTGCTGGGTAGCAGAAGAGGAATAATTTTCATAGAAAATAAATCTTTATCACTCCAAAAGCTTTATAACAGTTTCTATAGTGTGCCTTGCTCTTACTGCTATTTTCCTCAGCGGTAAAAATGGGAACTCTGCCATTAATAACTGCTGAGCTGGCTAGGCCTCTGAAGAGCCTGGTATCTCGTTGCTTGACAATTTACAGAGATGAAAGGTGCTAATCTCTGTTCTGAAGTAAAACCTATCACCTGCATCATCAGAGGGTTTTTTCCCCTAGTACTTACTGGAATTACACCTAAGAAGAAAAAAGAGAAACTAGTAAAACTTGAGCTCGGTTATATGTTGCTCTCCCTCTCTCTCTCTCTCTCTCTCTCTGTATATATATATATGTGTGTGTGTGTGTGTATGTGTGTGTGTGTGTGTGTGTGTGTATATATATATATGTCACATGTTTAAGCTGAATTTTTGAAAATTAAGGGATATATATATATTTATTGTATGTGTGTGTGTGAGAGAGAGAGAGAATGAGAAGGAATATGTGTGTGTGTGTGTGTGTGTGTGTGTGCGCGCGTTATATATATATATATATATATATATATATATATATATATATATATATATATATATATATATATACAGTGATCCCCCGATTATCACGAGGGTTCCGTTCCAAGACCCCTCGCAATAATCGATTTTTCGGGATGTAGTGGTGCGGAAGTAAAAACACCATCTGCGCATGCGCGCCCCTTTTTCCATGGCCGTGCATGCTCAGATGGTGTTTTTACTTCCGCACCTGGGAAGACCCAGCAGCTGAGGAGCCGCCTGCCTGCCCGCTTGTCCGCCGCTTTTCCGCTTGTCCGGCCGCCGCTTTTCTTGTCCGCCCGCCGCTTTTCTGCCGCTTGTCCAGCCGCCGCTTGTCCGCCGCTTTTCCGCTTGTCCGGCCGCTGCTTTTCTTGTCCGCCCGCCGCTTTTCCGCCGCTTGTCCAGCCGCCGCTTGTCCGCCGCTCTGGGAGTTGAAGACCCAGGGAAGGTTCCTTCGGCCGCCCAACAGCTGATCTGCTCGGCAGTGCAGTAGCAGTGAGGAGCCGAAGATGGGGTTTCCCCATTGCCCACGCAAAGGGGAAACCCCATCTTCGGCTCCTCGCTGCTACTGCGCTGCCGAGCAGATCAGCTGGTGGGCGGCCGAAGGAACCTTCCCTGGGTGCCGCCCGCCGCTCGAGAGCAAGAGGGGGAGAGATAGAGAAAGAGAGAGAAGGAAAGAAAGAGATGAGAGAGGGAGGAAGAGAGTGTGAGAGAGGAAGAAGCAAGATAGAGAAAGAGAGAGAGAAAGAAAGATGAGAAAGGAAGGGAGTGACGTCATCGGGTGAAAAAATCGCGATATAGCATTTCACAAAGATCGAGATCGCGAAACTCGGGGGATCACTGTATATATATATGTGTGTGTGTGTGTGTGTGTGTGTGTGTGTGTGTATATATTTATTTTCGTAGATTTTCACGGGTACAGGTATGACGGTCTTGGTATATTCGGGTTTCTTCCCGTGTAGGATTTGGAAATTTCTGGCGACGTTTCGATGAGGTCCCACTCATCATCTTCAGGCTGGTGTTTCTGTCCTTGTTCTAAGGTGAACACTGCGAGACCTAAGCTGCCTTCCTTCTATAAATACTGGTGGCTGGGTGCGGTTTGATGGCTCAGCAATTGCCTGCTTTGTAGAAATTTCCTGGTGAGTCAGTGGGGTAATATCTGGGGTCGTTGATGTAGCTGGAGTATGCTGATTAGTTAATGGTTGTTGATTAGGCGTGATATCCTGAGTAGTTGGAGCTTGAACTATGAACAAGCGGGATGATACCTCCCGCCTACCAGACATCTGGAAACCAGCCCTCAAACATAACCCAGCCATAAAAACAGAAACTAGACTCAGAACACATATTGCAAAACAATCAAGTAGCCTGCAAGCTCCAACTACTCAGGATATCATGCCTAATCAACAACCATTAACTAATCAGCATACTCCAGCTACATCAAGGACCCCAGATGTTACCCCCACTGACTCACCAGGAAGTTTCTACAAAGCAGGCAATTGCTGAGCCATCAAACCACACCCAGCCACCAGTATTTATAGAAGGAAGGCAGCTTAGGTCTCGCAGTGTTCGCCTTAGAACAAGGACAGAAACACCAGCCTGAAGATGATGAGCACACATACATATTCCTTCTCATTCTCTCTCTCTCTCACACACACACATACAATCTTTCTCTCATTTTCTCTGACATCCACATATTCTCTCTCATATTCCCTACCCCTCACCCCAACCCCATCCCTCTTTCTCTTCAATAGCCAAACAGGAAGCAATTTGGGAAAAATATTCTTTATGACAGTTTAAGATTTGTGATGATGAGGAGAATGGCACCAAGAACATTCTTATATAAACATTCCCACATAAATCATAACATTATAGGGCAGAATTCAAGGTCAAGAGAATTCATCATTTCTGTTACTACGACATTGTTCAGACCAGCCTTAGACCATTGCAGCTTCTTCTGAACGCTACATTGACAGGAAGACATTGATAAGTGGAAAGTGTCCAGAGATGAGAAAATATGATAAAAGGCCTGGAAGAAAAAGCTTATGAGGTATGATTTGGGATATTGGTTGTTAGATCATAGATTCAACAGACTGACTTCCATAACAGCTCATTATTTCCTGAACAAGTTAACACAACCAGCAAACCCCATCTGACAGCTTGCCATTTTATAGGGGCTGTCAGATATCACAGCCAATGGCAGTCTAGCATTTTTCTGCCTGAATGCTGGACCTGAGTGAAAACATCTATTTAACTGTTAGAACATAACATTGGGGATACTTAACCTACAGCAGAGGCAGGAAAAATTGGTTCTTCTATGACTTCAACTCCCAATCAACACCAAGAATATTAGCTCAGAATTTCTGGGAGTTGAAGTCCACATGTCATAGAAGAGCCAACTTTGCCTACCTCGACCTAGGGAAAGAGGAGATGTTAGCTGTTTTTACAGTATCTGAATGTTTGGTTTTGTTTAGATTGTTTTTGTTTTGCTCACAGTCCAGGGTCCCGTTGGATAAATAGGCTATCATATAAATTGGATGGGCAAACCAATACGTAAAAAATAAGGAAGTAGCAGACTTATTCAATGTTGATTCACCAGACTGAAGACAAAAACAATAGGTTTGAACTTCAAGAACATGAGAAAGAAATATGGAATTCTCCTCCCTGAGAGGTGTTTAAAGAGAACTTAGATCACTATTTGACAAAAGTAGTAACAGATTGCTGCATCTAGTAGAGAGCTAGACTAGGTGATCTCCAAGACTCCTATTAACTGTTACATTCTGTAGTTCTGGAATACATTTGTTTGCAATTAATTTGTTTGCAATTAAGAGTAGAAAGTAAAATACAAGAGAAAGTTTTGGTTACAAAACTACACAGTTACACCAGAATAAAACTTAAATTGTTATAATGCAGATAAAGTAATGATTACAAAGTCATATGGCCCCTGAAAAAACACTTAACCAGTTTAAGAACATCCTGGTTTATGCTGGAATTTATTTATTTATTTAACACGATTTATATGCTGCCCAACTCCAGTGGATTCTGGGTAATTAACAAAATTTTAAAACAGTATAAAAGTTACAATGTCAAATTAGACTATAGAAACAAATAATAACTCTTCTAACAACATTCATACACTCAGTCATTCATGATCCCAGGCTCGCTGGAAAAGCCAGGTCTTAACAGCCTTCCTGAAGGCCGGTAGGGTAGGGATATTGCGGGTCTCCAGGGGCACTTGGTTCCAAAGGGTCAGAGCTGCCACAAAGAAGGCCATTCCCTGTGGCCCTGCCAACTGACATTGTTTGGCAGACAGAACCTGGAGAAGGCCAACTCTGTGGGCCCTTATTGGCCGTAGGGAAGTATGAGGTAGTAGGTGGTCCCATTGTCAATCAACAGTTATTTGGTGTATGGTGTAGCAGACCTTGCTGGTAGCACAGTCAATAAGGCTATGCAATGCCACAAATTCAAAGACACCCCTCCCCACAAAAAAAAGGAACCTTCAGAGCCCAGAAGGGCAAAGCATATAACATCTGTCTGAAATATCTTAAACTAAAAATTCTTTCCTTCCCCAGGACTGTATTGTAGTTGCTTTAAGAAGTTGCCGATGGGTGTCACAAGACATCTCCGTCATGATTCAAAGCACCTCTTGGCCTTCAGATCCAAAATACTGCACAGCCTCAAGAACTAATAACAGGGCAATCATTTCTTGACAGGTTCCAGCATAAAAATGACAAAACAGAAGAACATATTCCTCTACTTCCATTTCATGGTTACTGCCAAAAGGAGTTTGTTAAGAACTAGCCTACCTCACAGGTAAAATAAACTCGGAAGTGAGCTTACGACTTGCATTTTCAGTCAGGTTTCCATCGTTTCTGTAGAACCACTAAAGAATGTATTGTCAATGGACATTTTAAAAGACTCACACAAAAACACCTATTTTCCAGCTGAAACAAACAAACAAACAAACAAACCTAAACTATTCCACCTAGGCCTAAACAATAGAATTGTTTTCATTAAACAGAAAATAGAATTATTTTCATGAAATGCTTGCGCAATTTTAAAAAGCCATATTTTTACATACAAAAGTTCAAATAGTGAATTGTGTCTTTCCTCAGTCCTGGAAACACACTGGATTGCTTATGGAGCTGATGGAGCTGAAAGATCTTCTCCTCCTTCCCCGCCCCCCAGCAAAAAAAATCCAACCTTAAGGAAGGAAGAAGGGAAGGAAGGAGGAAGGGAAAGAAAGAAAGAAAGAAGGAAGGAAGGAAGGAAGGAAAGAAAGAAAGAAAGAATGAAAGAGAAGGAATAGACATAATAGTTGCCATCTACCCTTCCAACTGTCTTTAGATGTATCAACCCAAAATCAAAATTATATCCAAAATGTATCATCAATGAAAAATCATGTGGAAAGACATTTTTAGATCTGTCCTGATTTTTTTTAAAAAAAAGGAAACAAAACCAGCAGGGAAGCGTCGTTTATTAATCACATAGTGAACAAATACAGAAATGGAAAAATAGCGATAGAAGTAAATAACTACCGTGTTTAAAATGTAGCTTTGAGGGTAAGATATTCAGATTGGAGCCTTATCACATAAAAACACAAAAGCAAATGCTATTTTTAATAGTGAACAATTAATGAATAAATGTAATTAGCCGGATGTGGCCTCTCATATCTCTCTAGCAATCATTTGACTTGCAAACTTCTTGTCCCTTGGAATTGTAGTATAAACATCTGAATTAACTGTGGGGCTTTTAGAGCAGTAGTAATCAAGAGTTCTCATATTCATCACCAGTCTTTTCTCATTGTCAGCTTATTCCTATTTATAGTCTGAGCCTGTATGACCATTGACTAAAGCTAAATAATGAGGTCAATGTTTCAAAGACTGGGAACCCAAAACATTCAGTTTTGTCCTCTCAATTATCTATTTAAACTATCCTTGGGGAATGTGTTTCCTATACTCTCTCACCCCCTGTTAAGTATTACAGGAACAGTTTGGGGCTGATGGAGTTTTCAGGTGTTTTGTTTTGTTTTTCTTCTGGTTGGATCTGACCTTAAATATTTACAAATTATCTCAGTGGATATCACTTTTTGAAGGCAAGGGTTTTTTTTTAAAGAAATCCATTAGCTGCTTAAAAGAAGAAAGAAAGAAAGTACCATGTGCTTTGAAAAGACTAAGAATCAAGAGATAATTTTATAATCAATCAGAATTGCATTAGCAGTTGTTCTGATATTTGAGGTGTTGCCACAAAAAAGAGAGGGGTCAACCTATTTGTGACCCATCTGTTAATACATTTTTAATGTATTGATCACATTATACCTAACATTAATTCATAATTTCTGACATTAAGAATCTTTGGTTTTTCATTAAAATTTTACTTTATAATTTTCATTCAACCTCACTCCACAAAGATCTGTCTAGATTCTTCACATCTTTTACATTCTTTCCCTTTACCCCAGTTTCATAAATACTTTTTTATTAAGTGAGGACTCTATGTTGATTTGTTTGAAGATCCATTTTTTTGATGTTTTGATTTTCCACAGTATTCCCGGGATTCTTTGGCAAAACCTAAGTTCAGAAGCATCCATATCTTCTTATTTTGCTTCTTGAAAATCCCAAAGTGTCACAAGGAAATCCATGGCTTACACAGTTCTTATATTTGAAAGCATAGACACATTCTCTGCCTCCTTTTATCAATAATATAATAAATTTGATTTCCCTATATTCCACCTGGTGATGCCAATGGATAAAGGCATTTTAGCTTTTTTTGAAGACATGTGAGGAAATAATTGGAATGGCAGAAATAGATAAATCTGTCTCCTGCTTCATTTCAGTGGCCTAAGCTATATAATCCAACCATATTTTCCTCTTTCCTGTTTCCAGCTTTGGCATTTCTAGTTTCCAATCACAAGGAGCATATCTTGCTTGCACATTCTGTCAATTTCAAATTGAACTTGATCATAAAACTTATCAACATCCCTTTTTTTGTGTGCTTTGGTAGTCAAAGCATAAACGTGAATGGTCATCATATTGAAGGGTTGTCCATGGAGTCTAATCAATAATATTCAGTTATTGATTATATTGTACTGTTCTTATAACTATAACTCTCCTTGCTATAAATGCTTCATTTTTCCTTCTTTGTTCTTCATGTCCTGAGTCATAAAGAGTGTGATCATCTGACTGAAAGTATCTAAGATATTAGTCTGTAGTCATTTTGTTTCATCTTTCACTCTGTCGAGCTTTCCCTGTGTTCAGACTTCGTACGTTCAATGTTCCCATGGTAATTCTGTCTTTGCAGCTTTGGTTTTTCTTTTCTATATGGCAGCATTGGCCACTAGATGCTCCAAAGGCTTTAATCTAGTCATAAACACCATTAGCACTGTGAAAGATACTCAGCTCTTCTTCAGTAGTGTGTTGAGTGCCATCTGGCACTTTATCATCCAGCATTTTATATTTCCTATCCATGTGGTTTTCTTAGTAAAAAAAAAAATACTGGAGTGAATTACTGTCGCCTTCTCCTGCACAGTGTGAACTGATGCCTTTGCCATTGTCACTGAAGTGATTCTCTCGCATCTTCATATAGGAGGAGTCCTGGTGGTGCAGTGATTAGAATGCAATACTCAAGCAAACTCTGCCCACAACCTGGAGTTCAATTCTGACTGGCTCAAGGTTGACTCAGCCTTCCATCCTTCTGAGGTTGGTAAAATGAGGACCCAGATTGTTGGGGGCAATATGCTGACTCTGTAAACATCTCAGAGGGGGTCATAATGCACTATGAAGCAGTGTATAAACCTAAGTTCTATTACTGTTGCTACATCACTAACACCAAATATAGGTTACTTTAGATGGACAGCTGGAATGATCTACATGTTCTGGGTGATCCTGCTAGGAATATATCCTCTTGGCATGCACTCCCAGCATTTTTTCCTCATTCTTTCATGAAGCACCTGTCTTGCCACAATGAAGCAGTACCGAAGGCCTTGGGGTGGGGGGCTATACAATTGACCTTGACTTAACAAACACAATCAAGCTCAAAACTTATGTTGCTAAATAAGACATTTGTTAAGTGAATCTATTTTATGACTTTTTTTGCCACCGTTAATGTTCTGCCTGACTGGCTCAGGCAATGCGTAACAGTCCAAGGAAAAGAAATCAAACAAACACGTGCTCTGCTAATCAGCAAACTTGTATTAAATAAACAAAAAAAAGGTTACTCAAAACAGTTCGTAGTGTCCGAAAACAATGCAAGGCACAGGAAAAAACAAACAAAGACAACCTGGAATGAGCAAAGACGTTTCAGGAGTCCTTTTGAATCTTTGGAGCAAACAGCAAGTCCCAGAGTTTTCACCTTCCATTTGTCTGAAAAAGCTGGGTTGAAAACTCCAATGGCATTGAACAGAAACTTCAGAGAAGGAATCACAAAATAACACAGATAAACAGCCACAGTTTGCCTTGGCCTTTGTTCTCTTTTATCCCTTTAGCCCTCATTAAGGGAACCACACCCAGCCCTCAGTGTAAGAACCACATCCAGCCCAGGTGCTCCTATAATGACTTGTAATACTCCTTAAAGCAATCCCTTCTTTGCATAGCTCTTCGGCTACGCAGATCAATATATTGATCTGCAGAAGAACCCAGGGACGAAAGACTGTCTGAGGGACTGCATGCTAAATCCCCTGGGCTGTCTGTTGAATCCTGCGTCCCAGTGGCCTCGTCCTCCTGGCTGTCTGCCAAATCTTCCTGGCTGTCTGCCACATCTTCCTGGCTGTCAGCCAGGCTTTCGCATTCACTTTATGCCGCATCTCTCCCATCTGTGGGAGCAACGGCTGGCCCAGGCCCAAACACAACAGTTAAGAGATTCCCTGCAGTTGTTAAGTTAGTGACACGGTTTTAAACTAAATCTGGCTTCCTCACTGAGTTTGTCAGAAGTTGCAACCATCATAGTAACAGCAATAGCATGTACATTGCCCCCAACAATCTGGGTCCTCATTTTACCCACTTTGGAAGGATGGAAGGCTGAGTCAAACCTTGAGCTGGTGGTGAGATTTGAACTGCAGAACTACAGCTAGCAGTTAGCTGAAGTAGCCTGCAGTGCTGCACTCTAACCACTGTGCCACCCCGGCTCTGTGAATCATGTGAATCAATTGCCAAGCCTTTACATTTTAATCATGTCACTCCAGGGACGTTGCAATGGTTGTAAGTGTGAAAAATGGTCATAAGTCACTTTTTTCAACATGGTAACTTTGAAAGGTCATTAAATGAATAGTTGTAAGTCAACCACTATGTTGACTTTAGGCCACCATTAACCAAGTCAGTGGCACCTGTACCTTCTTTGTCCTAAGAAATAGGGCTGTTCACAGGTTGTAACAGATAAAATGACTGTATAATTAGAATGCCTTACTTCTTTCTTTCAGCATTTCAGCCTGAAGAGAAATTACTGCTGTTTTAAAAGTCACATTAATGTAGGGCCCTGAAAGTAGATCAGTGTTTTTTTCTTTTTCAGGCTCAGTCAGAATGAATACAATATTCGGTTGCTTTAATAAACCGCAAAGAAATGTTAAACATAGGTATACAACACTTGCATTGTTTTTAATCACATGTCTTCCAAATCATTTTTGAGGGATGTATAGCCAGTGAAGGGCTACCAAAAATTTTACTACTACACTGTGGGCATGGCTTATGCAGGACGTCTTGCATTTTCTTTCAACATTTTTCAGTGCAAATTGGGTGCTCTGGGGTGGAGCTCCATTTTCACTACCCCACTATGTAGTAGCCCACTCCTGCATATAGCCTTATTGTAAAAGCAGTGATGGGCTACCAAAATTTTTACTACCACACTGTGGCCGTGGCTTATGCATTTTGTTTCAACATCTTTCAGTGCAAATTGGGTGCTCTGGGGTGGAGCTCCAAATTTTGCTACCAGAACTGCGTTCCTGACCGTTCCCGTAGGAGCCCATCACTGTGTAAAAGCATCCTGATCCTTTCACAGCTTAAGCCAAAAGAAACCTTTTCAAGTTAAATAAGTATGGGTTGTGCAGTCTAAGCTTCTTGAATAGTAGATCTGTGGGAAACCGGTTCGGAGTTTATTGGAGGGGGAAGAAAATGACATTTTGAATAAAACAAGAGCAACAGAAAGGCAATGCAATCTTGTTACCTTTATTTGTTGATATTTTCAGCAGCCGGGACTAAAACAAGCCATCAGCAGAAATGTTTGGTGGAATACATGCTGGGAAATCTTGGGTAATGAAGACAGGAAAACACAGGCATTTTTAATACACTTTTACGAGTTGCTGCTGTCACTCTTCATTCTTTGCCTTTCTCCCCCCCTCCCTCCCGCTTCTATATTTTTTCCTCCTTAGAGGAAAGTTGATCGTTGCCTGTACCTTCACCTTCTTCTTTTACTCATGGGTGTCAGCCTTGTCAATCACCGTGCAATGATGCAGCTCATGAAAATGTGTCTCAGCAAGTAGCAGGGTGACCTTCAGCTTTCTCTTTTGTTGTGACAAACGGGTTTCATTTGCCAGCTGAAGAAATGAGCCCTCCCCAATTCTCCCTTGCCTTCCCCAGCAAAAATAGATTCTGACTTCTAAAAAAAGAAAGGAGGAGAGGAGGCTAAGACTGAAGGTGCTCCCCCCCCCTTCTAAATCCTGTAGCAGAGCTTTTCTCTAGCACAAGTTAAGCCCTACACAGCTTTTGCTGAAGTTTGAACAAAAACACGTATGTGGCTATGCAATCTGTCTCTTTCAGTGGACCAGCTTTTCATCCTGACAACAAGAGGCACAGAAATTGTAGGCAACATAGACTTATGTTGTGATGTGTAGAGAAGTTAGCCTTTTCCTAGGCGAGTACAAGTGCACTAGAGTGCCTTCCGTCCCCTGTCCTATTGCTCTCCTATATCTCCTATTTCTTCTATTCCTATATCTCTTCTTCTATTCTTTCATTGATATGTTCTATTACTATATCTTCTTTTCTATTATTTCTTAGATATATTTTACTATGAGTATCTCCTCTATAACCTTCATCATGTATTTTACTATATGTATATAGATATATACCCACTAAAACCCTCATTGTATATTGGACAAAATAAATAAATAATAAATAAAATAAACATTGTTTATTCAGCCATCCCAGACACTGACCAGCTAACAAGGCTTGTTGGAAAGCAGCACTTGACCCACAGTTTTTCTGATTTTTTATTATTTTACTTCTATCATTTATATGGCCACCTGTCTCACATAAGTGACTCTAAGTGCTGCGCAAAGATAATAAACATACACCAAACCACACACAATGTGTTTATTTATTTATTGCCTTTATTATTTATACAAATAACCCAAGGCAGCAAACACAACCAAGATATCACCTCTGATTTTTCCAAAACAACCTGTCAGTGAAATTGTGCTGAGAGAGAATGACTAGCCTAAGTTGGCTTTCATGCCTAGAGCAGGACTAGAACAAGTAGTTCCCTAGTTTCTCATGCCTTACCCATGAGGTTAACTTTATCAGGTGAACCACTTAACCATAAGACTTGGAACCCAAGCATCAACAGTAACCTGACCCAAATGTCTGGGGAAACGAGCAAGTCTTCAGGGTTGGGGGGCATCCAAATTCCCAGAAGAAATTAATTAATTAATTAGTTTGTTAATTAGTTAGTTTGTTTGTTTATGTTTATTCAAACATTTATGAGAAAACAGGTATAAGTATAAACATGGATATGAACACAGGAAATGAGTACGAATAAATGGGGACAGTAGTACAGGGACGGTAGGCACACTGATGCGCTTATGCACACCCCCTTACAGATCTCTTATAAATAAGGTGGTGTCCATGGTAGACCATTTAAGGTTAAAGTTTTGGGCTTTGAGGATGTAAAGACAGAGTCAGATAATGCATTCCAGGCATTGACCACTCTGTTGTTGAAGTCGTATTTTTTGCAATCGTGTTTGGGGTGGTTTAACCTGAGTTTGTATCTATTATTTGCCTGTGTATTATTGTGGTTGACGCTGAAGTAGTCATTGGCAAGTAGGACATTGTAGCAAACAATTTTGTGCACTACGCTTAGGGCAGACCATTGGCAGCATAGTTCTGGGTTGTCTAAGCCCAAAATTTCAAGCCTGCTGGCATAAGGTATTTTATTATGAGCAGAGGAGTGGAGTACGCCTCTTGTGAAATACCTCTGGACTCGCTCAATTATATTAATGTCTAAGATACAGTGAGGATTCCAGACAGACAAGCTGTATTAAGAATTGGTCTGACAAAGGTTTTGTATGCTCTAGTTTGCAGTACAATGTTACCGGAGAAGAAGCTTTGCAAAATTAGGATGAGTGCTGCCACTGAGGTCCAGCAAAATGACATTGTTTGATATAAGGGATCCATGGATGCCTTCCATTAGTACACTAAGCAGAACAATGAGAAAAGGATATTACTGCAAGTAGACTGTCCCTAGGCTTTTGGAGTTTCATTTTTCATTCAATTAAAGCTTGGAGGGAGCCAATGTAGCTCACAGTACAGCAGTGTTCAATTAACATGTGTATCAAGAAATACCAAAATCTTTCTGCACTTTTTCATGCTGGATCAACTGCAAATTCCAAGTACCCTTCCAGGGCATGTAGACCATAAGCTAGATGGGAGATGACTAAGACATGAGACATAGAAAGACCACTCACACCAGGAATGGATGCAGTTAGTGCTGCTCAGAGTCTGTTTGGAGTGAGCAGCATATAAATACAATAAATAAATAAATAAATAAAATAAAACATGAACTTCAGCAAGATTGCTCATGGCTGCCATCTGATCTTTGAACAGGATCAGCATCCAGAAGGACTCCCAAACTGTGGTACTATCAACAGTTGCTCTAACATCTGTAGTTATGAAAATATTTGAAAGGCTAGTGATGTTCCACTTGAAAACCATCACGGATCCACTGTTAGACCCCCTGCAATTTGCATACCGAGCACATAGATCAACAGATGATGCTGTTAATATGGCTCTACACTACATCCTTCAACATCTTGAATCTCCAATGACCTACGCTAGGGTCCTCTTTGTGGACTTCAGTTCAGCATTCAATACCATCGTACCAGACATTCTCTTAACCAAACTAAATCAGCTAGTGGTACCTGAACACACTTGTAAGTGGATCACAAGCTTCCTAACACACAGGAAACAGCAGGGGAAGCTAGGAAAAATCACATCAGATACATGTACAATTAGCACAGGTGCCCCCCAAGGCTGTGTACTCTCACCACTTCTCTTCTCTCTATACACTAATGACTGCATCTCAAACGATCCATCTGTTAAACTACTGAAGTTTGCAGATGATACAACAGTGATTGGACTCATTCGAGACAATGATGAATCCGCATACAGACGGGAAGTTGAACAACTATCCTTGTGGTGTGACCAGAACAATCTAGAACTGAACACACTCAAAACCGTAGAAATTGTGGTAGACTTTAGGAGAAACCCTTCCACCTCTCACAATACTAGACAACACAGTATCAACAGTAGTGACCTTCAAATTTCTAGGTTCTATCATATCTCAAGACCTAAAATGGTCACCTAACATCAAAAACATTATCAAAAAAGCACAAGAAAGAATATTCTTTCTGCACCAGCTCAGGAAGCTCAAACTGCCCAAGGAGTTGCTGATACAGTTCTACAGAGGAATCATTGAGTCTGTCATCTGCACCTCTATAACTGTCTGGATTGGTGCTGCAACCCAACAGAACCGACACAGACTTCAGAGGACAATCAGAACTGCAGAAAAAGCAATTGCTGCCAACCTGCCTTCCATTGAGGACCTGTATACTGCACGAGTCAAAAAGAGGGTGGGAAAAATATTTACTGACCCCTCACATCCTGGACACAAACTGTTTCAACTCCTACCCTCAAAACATCACTACAGAGCACTGCACATCAAGACAACTAGACACAAGAACAGTTTTTTCCAGAATGCCATCACTCTACTAAACAAATAATTCCCTCAACACTGTCAGACTTTCTACTAAATCTGCACTTCTATTCTACTAGTTTTTCTCATCATTCCTATCACCCATTTCCTCCCATGTTGACTGTATGACTGTAACTTGTTGCTTATATCCTAAGGTTTTTATTAATATTGCTTCTTCATTGCTTATTTGACCCCTATGACAATCATTAAGTGTTGTACCACATGATTCTTGACAAATGTATATTTTATTTTATGTACGCTGAGAGCATATGCACCAAGACAAATTCCTTGTGTGTCCAATCACACTTGGCCAATAAAATTCTATTCTATGATTAAGGAATGTATCCCAGGCAGAGTTGCAGATGGAACCAGGGGCCCTTAAAACCCATAGTTATTTAGTCTTCCCGAGGATGAACTGAAGGATGTTCTCCCCCATTCAACCTCTCACGGCTTCCAGGTACTGGGAAAAGACAGCATCACTTGATCAATCCATTGTAGAGATGTACAAGGTGTCATCAGCAGATTGATGACTCTGCACCCCATGCTAGCAGATGCCTCAACCAGTTTCTTTATGTAAATGTTAAAAATGAGCAGGGAGAGGGTAGAATCCTGAGGCATCTCCCAAAGCAGAAGCCTTAGGCACAAACTCTCTCCCTCCAGTACCAACAGAGGCTGGAACTGGACTCAGAAAGAGGAAAACTGCCATAACATGGGAGCTCCAACTCCCTGAGTTGGCCCAGAAGTATGATTGATTATATCAAAAGTTGCTGAGAAATCAGAGAGGATCAGTATGGATGTAGTATCCCACCCCGATGAGGGTTCCTACCTTTTGCTGCTACTGGAATGCTCCTGGATACCGGCGTGGGCGCGTGGGCATCTGGTGAGTGAGCGTGCATGTCCTTGTGTAAGATCTGGCTTCTGTGCATGTGCCAGAAGACAAATCTCGCATGAGGATGGGTAAGAGAGCGAGATTTCAGCGTTTGCTCGCCGGTATTTTTACTTCCATGCATGCGCAGAAGCAAAAAATTCCAAAAATGGGTGAAATCTCGCATGCAAGAGTGCCCTCGCTCAAGATTTTGCTTCCTGTGCATGCGCAGAAGCCAAATCTCATGCAGGCACACAGGTACACATGTCAGGAATGCAGAGATGTGCGTGCATCTCCATTTCTGCTATCGGAACCCCGATTCCAGCCAAACTGGGTGCAACCCACTAGTGATCCCACCCCAAGCCCACTGAAGTTTATCAACAAACATAATCAATGCTTCTTCTAGTGATGGTCTCTTAGGAAATGCTTAGACATTTTGTGGTGTCATTGGTCTTTTCCACTTTAGGTCCTGATCAGAAAAGGGAATTTACCTTATTTTGGAAACCGATTTCCTGCTTTGACTAGAAATATTTCTCTGGAAAGCCACTGGCCTGCACAATGTGTTAATCCAGGGGCGGGCCATGGGGGGTGGGCCATCCAGGGGCAAGATCACATGCATGTGAGATTTCTGGTGTTTTTTGCTTCTCCTTCTATCCTGGCATGTGCAGAAGTGAAAACAACTCGGAAACAGGCAGAAAAAGAAAAGAGTCCGCTCACTGCTCCCCGTCGCCTTTCCCCCCCCCCACTGTCCGCTCCCCACCACCACCATGAGTGGCCCGCCAGCCAAGCCCACTCACCCGCCATTCTACCGGAACGTGCCTACGTGCTCTTTTTTCACCAATGGAACAATTGTTCCATGTGTTCCGGCTTCTGCCCATGCCTGTGTTCATCCTTGCTTCACCTTGTTAATTATGAAGAACATAACAGCATTTGCTTGTCTTGAAGGGCTAGCATCTTGTCTTCCATTTGTTATTTCATTGCAATGTCTTTTCTTCTCTCATTCTATACCTGCAATATGACCTCCTTTTTTGAAGGGCGGTGGAGGGACCAGGAATCAAGAATTCAGCTCTAAGAAACACCCATCTGAGAAAACAACGTCCTACAGGCCAGCAGTACTTTTAGTCTAACAGCTGAAGTGACAGAATCTTGCAAATCTGAACATATTTCCTCCCCCCACTCACCCCTCATCTTTCTACCAATTAGGGAGGGTCTTGTCTGAGACTTTGTCTCAAGTTATTTTCCTGCTCGAGGCTCAAGCTCTGCTTATCTGATTATTGCCTCAGGTAGAGGTTCTTCCTCCTGTCTTCAAGGCCAGAGGTGGGATTCAGACGGTTCAGGTAAACTGGTAGTAGAAACCCTGCCCACCCACTCCAGCACTATGCTTTCCTATTTAGCCATGTTTTCTAAGCCGCATGCATGCGTGCAAGCTGCATGAATGAGCAAAGCACAGAAGGCTGCACACATGCATGGAAGGCACACAGATTCTCATATTTTCGATTCTGGATGGACCTGTAGATAAACTATGTGAAACCCACCTCTATTCAGGGCCATTTACTCTTCCCTCTACATTTGTTCAAAAAAAAAATTGTCCTCAACTATCCTGAATTATATTAAAATGAGATTTTAAAAAAAAAAATTAAATTTAAATTCAAATCTGGCAAGATATCATGCCGGAATGTCAGACGAGCCCCTATCTCCAGTTGACACAAAGATAAAGTGAAAAGAGAAGAGAAGCAAGTTGCAAGATTCTGTCGCTACAGCTGTTACAATAAAAGGAGTGCTGGCCTGCATGAGGTTGGTTTCTAAAGCTGGTCTTTCTTAAGGCGGACACTAGAGAATGAATAGCAAACTGCTTTTGTACTGCTGCCAAGGAAAGAAAACAGATGTTCTCCATGAAGCCACAAGGAATCCATCTTAACTTGAAGCCTATACTTTCAAGGAACTATGTGACGGTGTCTTCTTGCTTTTGTGACTGTGACAGCATGGCTGTCTTCATTATCTCTTCCCTTCCGGTTTCTTCTACAGTAAATCTTTAGATGGCGGCCTTTATTTAGTGCTTGATTGTTCCTGGGGCTCTTCAGGAAAATACGTCAGCAAGATAATAAGCACAGCTGTCAGCAATAAAAGTAACATTGGGATTTAATGCAAAAATACTGTTTAGCATGTAGCTGGTGACACAAGACTCAGAGGCAACTAATGCCTGACAACTGAGATTCCCGGCAAGCAAATAATGATAGCGAATTGAATATTTTATCAGTGCTTTTAACAATGATAGAATCAGAACACTCTTTTAAAAAGGAAGGATTACTGCTAACCGCTATCCCTACTTACTCTCTGCTTTCTACCCATTCATTTTTTTGATTATCATTATCAGAATATTGACGTATTCTGATCCTTTTTCATTTTAACAATAGCACTTAGACATTTACTGATTAATGGTGCTTTGCAGCCCTCTCTCAGCAGTTTATATAGTCAGTATATTGCCCCAACAATTTGGGTCCTCATTTTATTAATCTCAGAAGAATCAAAGGCTGAGTAAACCCACAGCTGGTGAGAATCGAACGGCCAAACTGCTGGCAGGTGGCAGTACTGTATTCTAACCACTGCGCCACCATGGCGATTGCTTTTATTCTTCTATTAATTTTCTTCTGTTGTTTGCACTCCTTTCATTTTCCTCCTTTTTATCATTACCAAGCCACTCATAGTAGCCCCACAGTGAGATAAATGACAAATAAAATATAAAAATAAATAAAATAAAAAACCAGTAGATTGTAAGATGGAATCAGTTGGAAATCTGAAGTTCAAGTGGCATATGAAAATATTAATAATTATGAATATTTGCATATGTTAAACTCTACTTCGCAAAGATGAGTATTTTTCCAAGTTTTCTGTTGAAATTAGCTGAGGTTAGGAGCATGCATCTCTGTATGCCAAAAGCAAAGCAAGATTTAGAAGGTTTTCCAGCAGAAAATCAAGTATAAAAATATTGTGTATGTACATTTTGGAATCCTTATGCATGATTATATATGGGCAACGCTTCCTTCAGCTACATCTGAACCCTGTTTGACATTCAGAAGTATTTTAAAAGCTGTTTTAAAAAACTCATCTGTTTTTCTGTCGACTTCCCTCTGTTAAAGTAACACTGGTGCATGGTTGTTGATGGGTCTCCTGGGAAATTGTGAAGATCTTTGGAAATTCGGCCATCCTCATATAAATAACAAAGCACCTCAGAACAAGAACCTGCTTTAATTCTTGCTAGACACAGAAAAACAATTGAGAGAGTTGACCTTCACTGAGAAAATGTTCCCCTGAACAGAAGTCTAGTTCTGGATTCCTAATTTATTGCAGTCAACAAGCATTTTGTCAGGACTGGGAAATTAACATTTCAAAACAGCTACAGGGAACATTTTGTTTCATCAAGATCAGTGGGAGGTTGGCTTTGTATAAGAAGATTGCTTTCCTGCACCCATGAAGCAAGCAAACCTGTGGGCTTAGTCACACAACTGCAAGATCTCCTAACATTCTGGTCTGGGGGAAAAACATCCAGACTCAGAAAATGAACAGAACTCAGGTAGTCCTTGACTTATGACCACAGTTGAGCCCAAAATGTATGTTGCCAAGTGAGACATTTGGTAAGTGAGTGTTGCCCCATTTCACAATCTTTCTTGCCACCGTTGTTAAGTGAATCACTGCAGTTGTTAAGTTAGTAACATGGTTGTTAAGTGAATCTGGCTTCCCTATTGACTTTGAGGGCAAGTCGCAAAAGCTGAGCACATGACTCTGGAATACTGCAACTGTCATAAGTACAAGTCAGTTGCCAAGCTTCTGAATTTTGATCATGTGACCTGGAGGAGGATGCAATGGTCATAAGATTGTGAAAGTTGGCCATAAGTTATTTTTTTACTTCTTTTTTAATGCTTTATTTATTAATTTTCTTTCATTTTTTAAAAACATCACATTAATCACAGATCTTTTTTACTTCTGTTCTATTTGTATGCCTTTCATTTTCTTTCATTTTGCTATTGTAAGCCACTCAGAGTAGCCCCACAGTGAGATAGATGGCAAGCAAAATTTAAAAATAAATAAAATAAAACCAGTAGATTGTAACATGAAATAAGCTGGAAATCAGGTATAGCATACCACAGCTGGTAACTTGCTATTGTAACTGTTGTCACTAAATGAACTGATGTAAGTTGAGGACAGCTGTACTTATCCATACTTTACTTGCTTCTTCCATTTGGACATTATACTGTTTGGGGAAGAGTGGTACATCAGGCAACAGTTAAAAGTAGGGCAGGAAAACATACCCCCTACCATAAACACGATCTAAGCATAGCCCATAATATCATCTGCTTCAACATCCTTCAGCTGTCAACAACTACTTCAGCTTGAACAACACACGAGCACACAACAGATACAAACTTAAAGTAAACCACTCCAAACCTGACTGCAGGAAATCCGATTTTAGTAACCAAGTAGTTAATGCATGGAACTCACTACCTGACTTTGTAGTATCACCACCTAACCCCCAAAACTTTACCCTTAGACCAGTGTTTCCCAACCTTGGCATCTTGAAGAGATCTGGACTTCAACTCCCAGAGTTCCCCAGCCAGTGAATTCTGGGAGTTGAAGTCCATATCTCTTCAAGTTGCCAAGATTGGGAAACACTGCCTTAGACCATCCCCTGTTCACCTCTTCTGATTCCTAAGAGATCAATAAGGGGCATGCATAAGTGCACCAGAGTTCCTTCCATCCCTTGTCCTAATGTTTCTCTCTTACTAGTATCATATATTAAAAATATTTTATTTCTTTGTACACTACCAATACGTATTTTACAAAATAAATAAATAAAATAAAATGTGTTTTTGAAAGGAAAGAAGGTTGTGGCCAAGGAGTCAAGTCAAATATGTAAATGTGGCATTGTCTTCCTGAAATGCACCCTGTGCCCAAACAACAACTTTACTTCTTTATCTGAAGTCACTGTTTTGATAAGGCTCTGCCCCTTGCCTACTCAAAGAAGACGGGACAGGCTCACATCTCAAGGAGCAGAGATGAATCTTGCTGCCCCTCACTTCTGCTCTATCAACAGTCTCTGACCCTCAGCAGGAGGCTGAGGCCCTCCAACCTCACGCTGCCTCCAAAATGAGACATTTGAGTGGATCCTCCGCATTGGCACCAGCCTCACCTCCAGCAATTGCCTGCAGAGCCCCCTCCCCACTGCTGACTTCCACCACCCTGAGGGCCAAGCGCCAGCTGACAGGGCTTCCTCTGGGAGAGGAGAGCTCAGGCAGCAAAGCAGAGTTGCCAAGAGGCTGCACCTGATCGAGGAGCCAGAGAACAGCCAGGAGGGGGAGGTTTCCTGAATCTCTTCTTTGGTAGAGGTCTCCCTTACAGGGGGGGAGAGGAGGGGGGCTGTACATTGCCAGAGAAGAATGTTTGGCTCAGATTCCCTGCCAAGTATCATCTCTGTGCCTAGTTTTGCTCCTGTGGTATAGAATTTGCTTTTCTTCCTTGCTTTAAAGGCCCACTGTTTAATTTGGGTGATGCAGGATGCTCCCTGGTTTCATGGCTTTGGCTGTTTATACTCACTAGTTAAAAAATAAAGCTGTTTAATTTGGATTTTTTTAAAAAAAGAATAGAAGCATTCATATTCCTACTAGCAATAGCAGTTACACTTATATAGCACTTCACAGTGTTTTAGAGCTCTCCCTAAGTGGTTTGCAGAGCCAGCATATTTCCCCCAACAATCTGGTCTTCATTTTACCGACCTTAGAAGGATGGAAGTTCTGAGTCAACCTTGAGTCTGCTGAGATTCGAACTGGCAGCTGCCAGTCAGCAGAAGTAGCCTGCAGTATTACTTTTTAACCTCTGCACCACCACTGCTCTTATTAGGCTGATCATTATGGCATCTGACAACAACACAGGACAAAACAGAATAGGAGATTGTCACCTCCTTTCAGGACATAGCAATTGCCTTAGAAAAACAGAACAGTCATAAGCAACAGCCGAGCTGTTTTCCGTCATTCACCGCTTATCACTCACCATTTGCCAACATTAAGGTCACAGAAGCAACATTTCATATTTGTTGCCTTGGAGGAACTGTGATTGTGTGCTATTGTCAAATGTAACCTTTATAAAATAAGGAAAAACTATTTTTCAGTGTAGCTTTATTTATGGCAATACAGGTAATTTATCAAGAACGAAAGAAAAGCCTTTGGCTGCAAAAGATAAAGTTCCCAATCTTAGATTCACTCACTCTTAGGTCAATCAAGGTCCCGTAGCCTAAATTCTAAGTTTTCTACTGGGGCTGCATCAGACTTTCATAAGGCTGAGTCCTGAATAAGCAGTCGATTCAGGGGTGAGTTCCACTTACCTTTTCCACCGATTTACATTGCAACATTTTGCGTGCATCCCTTTATGAAATTTCACTTCTGCACATGCTCAGTAGCAGGATTCAGCCTGAAACACAGCTGAGGAGCTGATCAGCTGTGCTTCATGGTGAAGAAATAAAGTTCAATATTAACCCGGGGGCAAGTGGGAGGACTCTTTTTCAAGCAGCTGAAGAGGAGAAGCCATCAAAACAATGGAAAAATTTACCATAAATTACTGGGAAAAGGTGGTGGCCCCCACAGATCAGCACCGACTGAACTGGATCTGTGATGCCAATGTCACATCACCAGTTTGGGCAATCTGGTCTGAACTGGGAGGAACTTACCCCTGAGCCAATTGTTCCTCTCCAAATTCAGTCAGCACAATGAAATTCATTTGAAGGAATCCACTTTGTCTCTATCTCAGCTTTGTACGCATTCATATATGAATTTCTACTTCACAAACATAAGTATTTTTCCACATTTTCTGTTGAAATCAGCTGAAGTTAGAAGCAAACAGTTGGCCTAAACTGGGCTGAGCTAATACTAGGCCCATCTGTAAATCTTGCTTTCAGTTTCTCTCAGTTCCACATTTTCAAATAGCCTCAAGGATTAAGATAAACACTTTTAATTGCAGAGAATTAGAAATTCATACATATGATGAAGTTCTGCACATGTCCTAAGAAATACGAAGCTTGCGATATATGTGCGTGTGCATGACCTCGATATACAGTGATACGAACTGTACGAATTTAATTGGTTCCGGGATGAGGTTTGTAAGGTGAAATGTTCGTAAGATGAAACAATGTTTCCCATAGGAATCAATGGAAAAGCGATTAATGTGTGCAAGCCCAAAACTCACCCCTTTTGCCAGCCGAAGCACCCGTTTTTGTGCTGCTGGGATTCCCATGAGGCTCCCCTCCATGGGAAACTCCACCTCCAGACTTCCGTGTTTTTGTGATTCTGCAGGGAAATCCCAGCAGGGGAATCCCAGCAGCGCAAAAACGGGCACTTTGCTGGCAATGGAAGTCCGGAGGTGGGGTTTCCCAGTGGTGGCGGCTTGGGTTCGTAAGGTGAAAATAGTTCGGAAGAAGAGGCAAAAAAATCTTAAACCCCGGGTTCGTATCTTGAAAAGTTTGTATGACGAGGAGTTCGTAAGACAAGGTATCACTGTATATGTCTGTGAAATCCTGGAGCTCTCAAGGCAAGAATATCTGGCTATTTTTTTCTTGGTCTTGAAGATAATCTACCATTTATTCCTTAGTTTACAAATGGCTGTTTCTGTCATGAAAATCTTTCACATCACCAACGTCAACCCTTGAACTGTTTCTCCCTCTTTCGGCCTCTTCTATGCAGGCAGAAGGCATTTCTCACCTGCCAGACACCTCAATAGTTCTCCCCAGGAGTGGGCAGCAGGCAGGACGGGGTGGAATGCAGTTCCACCGGTGGAAGTGAAGCTGTGTGCCCAGCTCCAGCTGACTATCCTCTGTCCCATCCTCTTCCTCCTTCTCGGAAAGTAGTAAGGAGACCAACACCAGCAGGAGTTGCAGGGGGCCCATTTCCTCCCTGCTCTTTTCTCAACAGCTAATCGGCACCCATTCACCTACCTACCCAGCTTGAGGCAGGGGGTGACCCAGGAAGGAGAGCGCAGGAAACACAAAGCAAATTGTGACCCCAGAGAGTGACACTGGTGAGGTTGTAAGTCGAGGGCTTAACAGTTCACTTGAACGATGATGATTGTTCAAGCCACTCCCACCTGGTCACATGGCTGGCAAACCACTCCTACCCAGTCACATGACCATCAAGCCACACCCACAAAATAAGCTACACCCACAGTGTGGCAGTAAAAATTTTGGCTGCCCATTCCTGGTTCTTCCCCACAATCAATTCTGTCTCAGTTGGAGTCAGAACACATATTCAAAGGGGATGGATTTCCAGGACCAGAAGAAGCATAGAAGAAAATAAAACATTATTTATTTGATTTATACAGTTGCCCAATTCAGCACGAGAGAGTTTTGAAATAGCATCTAGATTTATATACCACTTCACAGTGTTTTACAGCACTGTGGCGAACCTATGGCATGTGTGCCCATTGTGACGAATTTATGGCATATGTGCCAGAGGTGGAACACAGAGTCCTCTCTTTCAGCACATGAGCCATCACCCCAGTTCAGCTCTACCATGCACATGTACCTCCCACCAGCCAGCTGGTCCTTGGGTGTCTGCCGCATCTGCGTGGGGGGGCATGATGTATGTGTGAGATGTGTGCACATGCATGGAGGGTATGCAGGGGGCCACATGCATGCAAAGGAATGCACACATGTGTAGGCAACAGGTCACATGCATAGATGTCCTGGATGCATGTGCAGAGTGGAGTGGATGTGCGGGGTGGGGTGCATGCATGAAGTAGGGCATGCATTGCATTTGGGGGGTTCGTGCATACTTTGGACAGTCAGCCCAGAAAAGGTTAGCCATCACTGCTCTAAACAGTTTATATAGAGCTGGGGTGGCGCAGCAGGTAGAGTGCTGTACTGCAGGCCACTGAAGCTGACTGTAGATCCGTAGGTCAGCGGTTCAAATCTCATCACCAGCTCAAGGTTGACTCAGCCTTCCATCTTCCGAGGTGGGTAAAATGAGGACCCGGATTGTGGGGGCAATAGGCTGGCTCTGTTAAAATGTGCTTTGCTAACATGTTGTAAGCCGCCTTGAGTCTAAGGAGAAGGGTGGCATAAAAATCAAATAAATAAATAAATATTGCCTCCCACAATCTGCATCCTCCTTTTACCAACGTCAGAAGTTGGAAAGCTGAGTCAACCTTGAGCCGGTCAGGATCAAACTGCTGGCAGTGGGCAGAGTCAGCCCAAATGACTGCATTCTAACCACTGCACCACCATGGCTCTTTTTTTAAAATAGGCTGTCATAGGGAGGGGAGAAACCTGGTGGAAAAATAGATGTGATATCCAACAGCATCAGAGGGCTTTTGGGGGGATCATGGTTAGCAAAGTGAATTTGACCAAGAATCCAATTTTTCTTGACTTCTTGGAAAAAATAAAATACTTCTAATGTAGGAGAGAGACAAGCATCATTTGGCAGCAGAGGTAAATGATAATCTTAAGAGGCATGGCAATATCTGAGCAGAAGGATGAACTGGATAAACATATTATTTTATTTATATGGAAACATAAAGATTAAATGAGTTTGCCGGTGTTTCTCCTAGGAGGCATTTGTTTTCTTCTTTTACCAGCTGACTATAGATGATGAGCAAAAGAGAGGTAGCATTTTATTCCCTATATTAGAAGAAAAAGAATTTTCCAAAAATATATCATGAATTTGGTCCCTCTGTTAAAAAAAAAAATCAGACGATTGACAATCCATGTTTGCAGAAAAATTGTTTCCTAAATAGGCAAGTCATCTTAGGAGTAGAGAAGATGCCAAAGCAGGCAATAAAATCAGCCATTGTGGAGAAGTCAATTACCATTAAAATGGGCTCTGTTCAGCGGTGTACACTTCTAGTTTCCAGCAGAACAGTCCATCATTCTTCAGATATTTTTTGCACTGTAGAGGATGGCAACAGAGCACCCACAAGTGCCAGGGAATTCAGAATCCGACCAGATATAGCACAGCCTTCAACCTTTAATAATGCTAGTGATATTTATTCAGGATTTCAGAAAACATTGGTGCCATCTTATAAGAGAGCTTTGAAATCTGACAAGGGTAGGGACCAGGGGAGATGGCACACAAAGCATTATTCAAAGATGCACAAAACAAGGTAAGACTTTGGGTGCCTTGGTAAGACCATACTTAGAATATGGCATCCAGTTGTCGTTGCCACAATATAAAAAAGATGTTGAGACTCTGGAAAGAATGCAGAGAAGAATGACAAAGATGTTTGGAGGACTGGAGGCTAAAACGTACAAAAAACAGTAGCAGAAACTGGGTGTGTCTGGTTTAATGAAAAGAAGGACCAGGGTTTAATGAGCTGGGGTGGCGCAGCAGGTAGAGTGCTGTACTGCAGACCACTGAAGCTAATGGTAGATCTGTAGGTCAGCAGTTCAAATCTCATCACCGGTTCAAGGTTGACTCAGCCTTCCATCCTTCCGAAGTGGGTAAAATGAGGACCCGGATTGTCGGGGCAATATGCTGGGTCTGTTAAAAAGTGCTATTGCTAACATGTTGTAAGCCACCCTGAGTCTAAGGGGAAGGGCAGCATGTAAATGAATGAATGAATGAATTAATTAATTAATTAATTAATGAAGACAAGGGGTGACACGATTCTCTAAATAACCTGAAAGCAGGACAAGAAGGAATGGATGGAAACTAATCAAGGAGAGAACCAACCTAGAACTAATGAGAAATTTCCTGAAAGTTAGAATACTGTTTTAAAGAAGTGATTGGACAACTGTTTGTCTGAAATGGTATAGGGCAGTGATGGCTCTTTTTTTGGGGTGTCAAAAGAGTGTGTGTGCACGGTATTGCACATGCATGAGTGTGCACACCCCCACCCCCATAATTTAATGTCCAAGGAGGGTGAAAACAGCCCCCACCTCCTGGAGGCCCTCTGGAAGCCAGAAACAGTCTGTTTCTCAACTTCTGGTGGGCCCTATAGGCTCGTGTTTCATCCTCTCCAGGCTCCAAAGGCTTCTCTGGAGTCGAGGGAGGGTAAAAACACCCTCCTCCATCCCCCCAAGGCTCTCTGGAATCCAAAAGCACCCTCCAAGAGCCTGTGTGAGCCAAAAATCAGCTGGCCAGCACACACATCTGCACTGGGCAAAGGCTCACGTGCCAGCAGATATGGCTCTGTGTGCCATTTGTGTCACCTATGCCATAGGTTCACCATCACTGGTATAGGGTCATGATGGCAAACCTATGGCACACATGCATTAGGTGGCACACAAAACCATATCTGAGGGCACACGAGGTGTTGCCCTTTGTCAACTCCAGTGAGGATGCACATGTCGGCCAGCTGATTTTTTGCCTTGGCGAAGGCCTTTTTTTTTCTACCCAGGCTTCCCTGAAGGTTCTGGAGGATTAAAAAATATCCAAACAGGCCCGTTGGGTCATTTTTCACACCCCAGAAGCTTCAGGGAAGCCTCCTGAAGCTTCTGGAGTGCAAAGCATGGTCCAATCGGGGATGCATGCCCACAATCCCATTTTTGGCATTCAAGAAGAAAAAGGTTCACCATCACTGGTATAGAGTTTTCTTTTTGAGCATTTGGTTGGACTAGAAGACCTCCACGGTCCCTTTCAACTCTGTTATTCTGTTATTCTGAACATCAAAGATGGCCATGCCGCATATTGGTGTTATACATCAAAATACATTGACACATTTCAAATGTACATCATCAACAGAAGAAAATAAAATTGTCTCCGACAATATTGTAATCATCTACTTGGTGTTATGGTTAGCTCTGGCCCAGCTCCTGCCCCAAGGACTGTGGATGTGGGAGAGACATCCACATGCTGCAGGCCTGTTTTGCTCCTGGTGGAATCTGCTGATGAAGGCTCCTCTGACCAAGAAGACATGAGTGACAGGGAGGAGGAGAGTGTGGCAGACAGCTCAGAAGGAGATCAATTATCTAGCTCCTCCTTGGATTCAGAACAAGAGTTAATGATACAGCCACACATGCGGAGAGCGATGCGTAGGCAGCAACAACTGAGATATTATTATCAAAGAAAATGAGGCCACCTGTGGTTGGGTGGGGTTGTGGTAATTAGTGAGGCTGCTATAAATAGCAGCCTGTGGGTTTGGCCATTGTGGAGGATTATCTGATCGTTGTGTTTCGTGCCTGCCTTGCTGACTTCGACCTTTGTGTGATGATTTTTCCCCGCTTTGAAACTAAACCAGAGCAAAGTGTGTTTCACTTTGTGAAAGAAGAAGGACTGTGAATTGCCTCACAGCTGCAAGCTAAGTATCACAGAACTGATAAGGGACTTGTACAAACTACCAGTTTGTTTGGAGATGAGTGCTCTTTGCTATACAAAAAGAGAGCTTAGTTTATTTGGATTTTCGGTATAAAGAACATTGTTTTGAATTTTCAAACTGTGTGTGTCTGAAATTTGTATCTGTGAATTTTCGGGAGGATTCTACCAGAGACGTTGACAGAACACTCTATTTACTTTGCATAATGCTGACTTCTATTTAAATGTTTGTATGTATTTATCTGGAAACATAGAGAGAGAGATTCATACATACTCCTAACTTAGTGGCTCATTTGGACACAATGATGCATTTTTTCTTTATTTTTCATTTCTGTGCTTCATGAGCTATTATGAAGCCTTTGTGATTTGGTGGCAATCTAGGGATTAAAGTATCTGTTCCCTTTTGGGGAAGAAAAAAATAGATGTACTTCATTTGTTTACACTTGTTTCTTAAAAATCCCTTTTTCATCATTTTAAAACAAAGCCCCTTCATGTTCTACACAGAATTAAAAACTGCACAGATCTCAAGCTTTACAGTTACGTTTTCAGAAGAAACAAAGTACATCAATAGGAACAGCTGGATATCCCCATAGGTATGAACTGTGCCAGATCAGGCAAACGCTATCTTAACACAACCTCTCTTTTTTTGCCCTTTTTTAGTCACTTCCAAAGCTGGTAGGAGTAAAGCATCATTTCAAACACTGTCGCCATTTACAAAGGAAGTCTAACAGCCGTGAAGGGTACATCTTATCATGTCATGTCAGGCTGGAATATATAAAAAGAAGGAAGTTTACCGGAAGGTGTAAGTTTGAGTGGGGAGAAGGACTTTTGTATGTGTGCATCAGAGGTGGGTTCCTCCTAGTTCAGAGGGGTTCACCTGAAGTGGTAGCGACCACTGGTGATGTCATGATGATGTCACAGAAGCGGTTTGGTTGGTGGGTGCAGCCATCTTTTTTTAAAAAACTAATAATTTATTTATTTATTTATTTTTTAAAAATTCTGAGCATGCGCAGAAGCCAAGTTTCCGGCACTGTGTCATGGCATCGGACCAGAATATCTCCGGGACCGCCTTCTGCCGCACGAATCCCAGCGACCGGTTAGGTCCCACAGAGTTGGCCTTCTCCGGGTCCCGTCGACTAAGCAATGTCGTTTGGTGGGACCCAGGAGAAGAGCCTTCTCTGTGGCGGCCCCGACCCTCTGGAACCAGCTTCCCCCGGATATCAGTTGCCCCCAACCCTCCTTGCCTTTCGCAAGCTCCTTAAAACCCACCTCTGTCATCAGGCATGGGGGAATTGAAATTTCACTTCTCCCTAGGCTTATAGAATTTAGACATGGTATGCTTGTATGTATGAGTGATTCTTTAAATTGGGGTTTTTTAGATTATTTTTAATATTAGATTTGTTTACATTGTCTTTTTATACTGTTGTTAGCTGCCCCGAGTCTTTGGAGAGGGGCAGCATACAAATCTAATAAATAAAATAAATTTAAAAATGTGGTTGCCATCCTGTTTTTGCCTTTTTGGGGGAAGTGGGGATTTTTTCAGATTTTTGGACACTGCATATGCATGGCCATGCAGCGTGGAAGGAAGCAAACTGGCAGCGAGATAAGTCAGAACCCACCCCTGATGTGTGTGTTGTGTTTTCTATTTCTTGCACTTTTAAAAGCACAGTTCAGAAATTCCTCAAACTGCAGTAAATCCAAGATGCAAGAGAGAGGAAGACGTATGTCAGGTATTTCATATCCTTCAAACATTACAAAAAATCTTTTCAAATCTCTTTTCAAGTGCTTTCCAGGATTGTCACTCTCAAGACCAGAATTGCTTAAAAATGTTCATCAAAACATTTGGTCTGTTGAAAATTGCTTTTTCTTTTGGCATAAAGCAATTTTTTACAGGATAGTGCCGGGAAAGAAAAAGAGAACGCACATACTGTATGCCAGTCTGGTTTTTTAAAAAAAATATCTTGTTCTTTTCTCTTTTCTATTGTTTCAAGAAAATTTGAAAAGAAAGGAAAAAAAGTAGCCACAAAAACTTCTGCAAAATTTTTCAGAAAGGATCACAAAAGGATTAATATATACAATAACAAGAAGCAATGTTGAACAGTTTAGAAATGTTTGGCAGGTTCAATTAGATTGGTTCTAGTGTTCCAGCCTAGAATATTCCTGAAAGAACGCAAGTAGATTGCCATACATAATTCTGCAACATGCCTCTTTAGATTAAAAAGTTTTAGAAGCTTCCACAGGTGCAAAATATGGCTGCCTGGGTGGTTTTATGTGCTCCTAGAATAAGGTGACCAGCCATCCCGCTTTCCACGGGACAGTCACACTTTTGAGCAATTTTTCCCCGCGGCATTTTTGAAAAGTCCCAATTTTTTTTTGAAACAAGCCGCCGAATGAGAGAGAGCAAAAAAGAGAGAGAGAGCAAGAGGGGGAGAGCAAGAAAGAGAGAAAGAGAAAGAGAGGGAGAGAGAAAGAAAGCAAGAGAGAGAGAGAGAAAGAGAGAGAGGGAGAAAGAAAGAGAGAGAAAGGGAGGAAGGAAGAGAGAGAGAAAGAGAGAGAGGGAGGGAAGGAGGGGGAGAAAAAGAGACAAGGAGGAAGGAAGAGAGAGAGAAAGAGAGAAAAAAGAAAGGAAGGGAGCAACAGAGAAAGAAAGAGGGAGGGAGAGAGAAAGACAAATGAAGGGAGAGAGACAAAGAGGGAGAGAGAGAGAGAGAGAGAAATTTTTTTGCTATTTTTTTTGGCTAAACATATTTTAGATGACCTACAAGGCCCCTTTCAATTCTTTTAATCTGTATCTGTATCAAGATGCTGGCTTTGACTTTTAAGTCCCTACATGGCATGGGCGCAGGTTATCTGAGAGACCCCCTGTCTTTGATTAACCTGCCCATCCCATTAGATATGTCAGAATATTGTGGGTTCCATCAGTAAGGGAGTTTCATCTGACAGCAACCCAGAGACAAGAGTTTTCTGCAGTGGCAGATGCTGGAACATCCTCCTCCGAAGGTTATCAACCTTTGTAAACTTTCAGAAAGCCCTTTAAATTTCTAGTTAAGCAGATCCCTTGTGATAGGGAACCTGAGCAGTGACTGCATTGTATGCAATATCACCTCTCTTTTGATCTTGCTTTATTTATGTTATTATTATTATTATTATTATTATTATTATTGTTGTTGTTGTTGTTATTGTTATTGTTATTATTGTTATTATTTCTATTATTTCTATTATTGCTATTGCTATTGCTATTGCTATTGCTATTACTATTACTATTACTATTACTATTACTATTATTATTATTATTATTATTATTTAGATTTGTATGCCGCTCCTCTCCGAAGACTCACAACAATAAAACACAGTACAAATCCAATTATTAAAAACAGTTAAAAAACCCTTAATATAAAAAAATTCATACATCCCAAACATACCATGCATAAAACGGAACGGCCCAGGGGAATCAATTTCCCCATGCCTGACTGCAGAGGTGGGTTTTAAGGAGTTTGCGAAAGGCAAGGAGGGTGGGGGCAATCCTGATCTCCGGGGGGAGTTGATTCCAGAGGGTCAGGGCCGCCACAGAGAAGGCTCTTCCCCTGGGCCCCACCAGACAACATTGTTTCATCAACGGGACCCGGAGAAGGCCAACTCTGTGGGACCTGACTGGTCACTGGGATTCGTGTGGCAGAAGGCGGTCCCGGAGATATTCTGGTCCAATGCCATGAAAGGCTTTATAGGTCATATACTTTGAATTGTGACCGGAAACTGATCGGCAACCAATGCAGCCTGCGGAGTGTTGGTGTGACATGTGCATGTCTGGGAAAGCCCATGATTGCTCTCGCAGCTACATTCTGCATGATATTCCTTACTTTAACTGATTGTATAGAATGTCTTAATGGTTTGCTTTAGTGTACACCATTCAGAATCACTTTATGTGAGATGCGTGGCCCATATACGTCTGACAATTTTTTTTATATTTTTTTTTAAATAGCAGTTGAATAAAAATGCCCTTTTAATCTTGCTACTTCAGAAAAATATCATGCTTGTATTAAGATCTTTGCTAACACCCAGAAATTGGCTTAAGGTTTAGTTCAGGTACATGAAGCATATTTGAATAGATCTTCAAGCTCATTAATATCTTAGTTGAAAATGAATCGCCATCCAAGCACACTTAAATGGAAAACAAAAACTTCTCAAGAAATATTTTTGCAAGGAAAGAAGTTTTAAGATTTAAAACACTACTCCCCCCTATTCCAAAATAATCTCCACCTTCACCACTTTCCTACAGCAATTGTCAGTCTCCGATATTTCCCCCAAATAAATGACTCAAAAGTTGCACATCAGTAAGGTCCAAGCTAGCATCACAATTGTTTCTGTGTGTATTTGCAGTAGTAGTAGCTGGAAAAGAAACATTTTCAAAAAGAAACAGGAGCTTTTGTGCTATAATCATTGATAACAATGAGCCTACCTCTGACACCCTATTCAAGGATATATATTTTTCTTGCTCCTGCAGAAATGTAGAGAAATTGTCCAGAGAAGACTGACATTCACCTCCTTCTATCACCTCTCTCTGCCCTCCTGGAATATTGCAGGTGAAAAGTCCAGTCTAGAGATTTAGATCTCATCAATTTTATCATCAGTTTTTATTTTATTCTATCACAGGAAACATGGTTGAGAGAGCTGCTAAAGCTGGATGGATATTATACAATTTCATTGGATGCGGTTGCTTCCCCATTTGGAGCACACCCAAATGAAAGGATGGCAACACTCGATGGTACCAGATTGGAAAGCACATTAACATTAAGCTTGACACATTTAGGAATGTAGCAATATCAATCCTAGTTAGCCTTAAGCACTGTTCCACTTTGCTGATATATGTTCACTTACCTCCGACAAAGACCCACTCACAATATAGAAAAAACCGGCAAGGTCATGTGATTGGAAGCAAATTCTACCCAAGTACAATGATACCTCTACTTAAGAACGCCTCTGTTCAGCCGGCATGTCTCAACTGCCCGTAATTACAGGGTAATTAGTCCAGGAATATACACACCACACAATAAAAGGAAAACTCAAAAGTTTTTATAAACAGAAAAACAGAAACAGCTCCCTTTTTAAATGTCAAAGGGATTTTCTGGTACACACAACGCACAGGTTAAATGCAGTCCAATTGCTCACCCAATAACTGGGAAATTGAGTCCAATTCTAAAGTCCAGAGTCCTGAACACACAATCCTGAACAGCAAAAACCACGATTTTGATGAAACAATGAATCAGATAAACTGCCATGAGGCTAAAACACCAGGCTGCACTTTTATCTGTAGCACTAATTACAGCAGCCCCACCCAACCACAGGTGGCCTCATTTTCTCTTTTAATAATCTTTCATTTGTTGTCTCCTATGCATCACTCTACGCATGCGTGGATGTGTCATTAATTCTTGTTCAGAATCCAGGGATGATACAGATGACTGATCTCCTCCTGGGCTGTCTTCTAAACTCCCCTCTTCCCTGTCACTCCCGCTTCCTTGGTCAGAGGAGACTTCATTGGCAGATTCTACTGGGAGCAAAACAGGCCTGCGGCACATGGATGTCTCCCCCACCTCCACCTCCACATTCCTTGAGGCAGGAGCTGGGCCAGAGCTAACCACAACAGCCTCTACTTAAGAACTTTTCTAGATAACAACCAGGTGTTCAAGATTTTTTTGCCTCTTCTTAAGAACCATTTTCTACTTAAGAACCCAAGCTCGGAAAAATTTCCCAGGAAATTTAAGAGCGGCCAGTTTCCTGCCATTCCCCCTGGGTTCATCTCTCTGGCACAGTGTATGGGAGGCAGCCTCACGCTGGGTATCTGGGAGGTGCGTGCTCCTCCTCCCTGCCTCAGAGTCCCTCTTTTTTTTTTAAAGCCTTAAAGTTTTGTGTTTTTTTAATTCCCCTCACCTCACCTCCTTCCTTCGGCAGCGACTGTCCTCCTCTACCTCCTCCTCCTCCTCCCACCCAAATTCTGAGCTTTTATTTCTTTCCTAATGGGTTGCGTGCATTATTTGCTTTTACATTGATTCCTATGGGAAAAATTGCTTCTATTTACAAACTTTTCTACTTAAGAACCTGGTCACGGAACAAATTAAGTTCTTAAGTAGAGGTATCACTGTATTGGTTGCCTTAGCAGGAGATTTTTTTTTAACTCAAAGGGACAATCTGACCCTTTATTTAAAATTTCATAGCCATCCACCAGAAAATTATCCCTTCCCATTGGACCAATGCCAATCTCAAGATGGGACGTGTAATTTTACAGGGTTTTGCTTGATATAACATCTCAGCAAATTGGACTTTTGCTTGATGTAACAATTTTTAGTAATTTTTGCTACCAAACAGTGGATGTGGCTTATTTTGTGGGTGTGCCTTAATGGTCATGTGACCAGATGGGAGTGGCTTGAACTGGTAAGGTTCTTAAGTCCCCGACTTACAACCTTACCAGTGTCGCTCACTGGGTGACAATTTGCTTCGTATTTCCAGCGCTCTCCTTCCTGCCCCCCCCCGCCTCAGGCTGGGTAGCTAGGTGAACAAGTGCTGCCAGAAGCATAAATGCTGCCAGCACCACTTCCACCCATGTCTTCTGCTTTCATCTCAGGCGGGAGGTGGCAAAGGATCTCAAGCAGATTGCTATATATTTGATCAAAGTTGATTCTCTCTAATTTCATTAAAAATGTACTCAGCCATCTAAACCAGCCCAGCTTGAAGATCTCAGACAGGACTTTGATTCTATTACTAGTCCCAAAAGTGCTTTTTCAAAAGGCAACTGGACTGTCTTAGTTTTTGCTTGAAGACTGTCATGCTCCACTATATAACTTTTATATACTGTTGTTGCTCTCTTGCCCCATCTAGTGGCCAGAGGGACAAATATGTCCCAACATAGGATATTTATATATTGTTATAGCTCTCTTTCCCCATCTAGTGGCCAGAGAGATAAATACCAAGTATATTGTTTGAAGCTGACCTCACCCTTTTACCCATTAGCCCACACTCTCAAAACAAGTATAAACTGGGAAACCAGACTCCATTTCCTTTAGCATTTGGAGAAGTCAGAAGCACAAAGAAGAATCCATCTTAATCTATGGCACATGGTCATCCAAGGACAAACCCACATCACACACACACACAGAGCATCGGTGGTGAGATTTAAATTGCTTGTATTCAGTAATGGGCAGCCAAAATTTTTACTGCCAAACTGTGGTTGTGGCCAGGGCCGCCGATAGGCCAGTACTACTGGTAGTGGCGTCAGGGGCCCAGCCAAATTGAAAAATGGGGGGGCGGGTGCCCACCAAAAACTCTCCAATCCCGATTGCAATGGGGAAAAGCGCGAAAAGGTGAGTGAAAGGACCAGAGACACCTTCCTTCCCACCCCCGTAAGGAAAGAAGGCAGGGAGGCCAGCAGACAGGCAGGGAGCCCTGATGGCAGCCACGGAAGTAGGAGCCACTGTGGGGGTGGCTCGGCCCCGGCCCTCCGGAAGCCAAGCCACGCTGCTGGGGAAGCACAATTGGGGAAGCCGGGAGAGGGCTGAGCCCGGCCGGCTTCTCCAGCGGCCTTGTGTCCCCCCAAGGATTGCAAGAGAGCCGCGCCTTTCAGCCTCTGGAGGTGCTGGGCCAGAGGTTCGGGGGGGCCGTGAACACCACCCGCCGCCCGGAGCCAATGGCTTCTTTTTGACGCGCGCCGGCTTACTCACTCGCCTTCCTGCTGCTGGTGTTGGGAGCAGGTAAGCGCGCGCAGACGGCCACCCTGGGGCGAAGGGTGGGAAGGGCGAGGGGGAGGCAAGTGGAGATCCCGGTCCCTCTTTTCATGCATCCGCTCAGTGAGCCTTTCTTTGGAGTTGCCTTTCTTTCTTTCTTTCTTTCTTTCTTTCTTTCTTTTTCTTTCTTTCTCTCGTGCTCTTTCATTCTTTTTCTTTTTCTTGCTTTCTTTCTTTTTCTTTCTCTCCTTCCTTCCCTCCCTCCATTTCTTTCATTCCCCCTCTCTCTTTTTATTTCTCTTTCATTCTCTTCCTTTCTTTCTCTTTCTTTCTTGCTCTTTTTCTCTCTCTTTTACCTTCCCTCCCTACATTTCTTCTTTTCTTTCTCCTTCCTACCTTCTTTTCTCCCTCCCCTCCTTCAGTCCTTCCTCTCTTCCTCTCCCCTTTCATAACTTTCCTTGCTTCCTTCCTCTGTTCCTGTCCCTTCCCCCTTTCTTTCTTTCTTTCCTTCCTTCCCTCCTTCCATTTCTTGCTTTCTTTCTCCTTTCTCCCTTCTTTCCTCCCTCACTCCCTTCTTTCACTCCTTCCTCTCTTACTCTCCCCTTTCATAACTTTCCTTGCTTCTTTTACACCCTTCCTCTGTTCTGTCCCTTCCCTCTTTCCTTCCTTCCTTCCCACCCTCCGTCCATTCATTCACCCCTTTTACCATTCCTTCCTTCCTTCCTTCCTCCTTCCTTCCTTCATAGCTCGCCCTCGCCTTTCTTCCCTTCCTTCCAGATGGGAGTGCTCCCCTCAAGACACCTGCCTGACTGCTGGTGCCCTGCTTTTTCTCTCCCCTCGTCCTTTCCAGCTCCTCGCCGGTGGCTGCTGGGTGTGGGATCCCCCTCCCCTCGCTAGAAAGCACATGGTTTTGTCAACAAGGCCTCTTCCAAGAAGGGAGAAGTGCCAAGGAGCCGTAAATAAGCCACGCTCCGCCTGACCAATGCCAGGAGGCTCTTTCTTTCCCTCGTGGCTCCTGCTTCTTTCTTTCTCCTGGACGAGTCCACACAATCAGCTTAACCCAGTTCCTGAAATAGCCTATGGCAGTGCTTCCCAACCTTGACAACTTTTATTTTTTAAATATAATTTTTATTGATTTTTTAAAGAATTTTACAAAAAACAAAGCATTCGCTGGCTGGGGAATTCTGGGAGTTGAAGTCCAGATATCTTCAAGTTGCCAAGGTTGGGAAATGCTGGCCTATGGGACCGCCTCGCTTGGCTTAAAGCAGGAAATAATCCCCGAGGGATGGAGTGGCTCGGCAACTTAAAGTAGTTTTAAAATGGCGGGGGGGGCAGACAGTTAGGCTGTATGGGGCCCCAAAATTTCTGATGGCGGCCCTGGTTGTGGCTCATTTTGTGGGTGTGGCTTAATGGTCATGTGACTGGGTATGAGTGATTGCCGGCAATGTGATCTGGTGTGAGTGACCTGAACATGAAGCAAATTGTCGTTCAAGTGAACTGTTAAGTCCTCGACTTACAACCTTACCAGTGTTACTCTCTGGGGTGACAATTTGCTTCATGTTTCCCACACCCTTCTTCCTGGGTTGCCCCCCCCCCCCCACCTCAAGCTGGGTAGCTAGGCGAGCAGGTGCTGCCAGAAGCATAAATGCTGCCAGAACCGCTTCCACCCACACCTTCTGCTTGCACCTCAGGCAGGAGGTGGCCGTGTGAGGCTGGAGGGGAGCTGGGCAGGAGAGAAGCTTGTCCAAGGCCAGGAAGGAGGAAAGAGGGAAAAAGCAAGGAGCGCAGATGCAGCAGCAGAAGAAGAAAAAAGGAGAGCCGAGACGAGACCAGTAATCCAGGAAGTGACAGCTGCTGATCAGCTGGAGATGCGCACTCATCTTCATTTCCGCCTGTGGAACTGCGTTCCACCCCATCCTGCCTGCTGCCCACCCCTGCTTATGTTTATTAATTGTTATGTTCAGCAATAACTTAATACTGTCTATCTTGTACTTTGGTTCTCATTGTACGTATCCTATTTACCCTAGTTTCACCATATCCTTTTCTTTCAATAAATCATTCACATGATATATTTTATTGGAGGATAGGTGGGTTAAGCATCATGTCTAGCTGCACACCGACTAATGTGTGGTGAGGACTCATTCAGAAGTTCCTTCAGTTCTGATGGTTGATAACCAAAACCAGGAAGAGTTTCACTCCTCCAAACTGGCTAAGAGATCTATAGTTATATTGCTATATGCGGAACACAGTATGTCTTAAAAGAGCTGTGGGTCCATTTTTGTAATGAATGCTCTCAGAAGTTAACTATAAGAAAACAGTTGCTACGTTTTGTGAGGGCCTTCAAAAAAAATTCCTCTGGGCTCTTGAAGGACAGAAGGACAGAAAATTGAACAAGTTTTAAGTACTTGGGTCTCATGCTATCTTTAGACATAATCATATTGCACAGCTTGTTCTGAATGTTCTTATTCCTTCCCTAAATGCTCTTTTTATTCTCTTCAGGGGAGTCCAGTACATACCAGCTGCTCTTAAACTTTTTGAAGCCAAGATGCTGGTACAGTTCCTCTATGAAGCACAGTTAAATCCAGGTGCCAACTACGAGAAGCTAGAGAGAGTTCAAACTAGCTTCCTAAGAAAGTGATTCTAGTTATTCAAAGGGGCACCAAATATTCCTCTGTGTCTGCAAGCAGAACTCACAAAGCTAAAAACAAGGGCATGTATAATATGGCTGTTGATGATACCAGAGAAAAACTCATTTTCATCCTCATGGTCTAATGCATCTTATTACCCTATTCGATAAATATTATTTCTTTCTGAAATTCTAAATAAATGACAGGTTGCAAAAATTAGGGCTTTTCAAGTGTGATGCTGATGTTGCTGGGACAGAAATCAGGCAGCAGTAGCTCTTGATGCCTTGATGTGAAATTGCAAACATAATATGGCAAAAATTTCACTTAACCTTCAATTGGAGCACAAGAAATTATACCCAACATTATATAGCAGCTTACAAATAATAAATTTTGGAGAGCCTTTACATTATTGCAATTTAATATCTGACCGTCAGCAGTATTGAAGGGCAAATATCTCAAAATCCCCAATACTGAAAGATTTTGTCCTTGGAAGGATGGTCGCGCTGAATCATAGGATTATATCCTTCCATACTGTAATTTTTACCATGACACCTGAAATGAGTGACTAATATCTCTACTTAGTCCATTTCCAGCTTAGGCAAACACATTCTACATACAGCTTCTTGTAATAAACACCATATTTTTCGGTGTATAAGACGGACCTTTTTACCCCCCAAAAGAGGGTCAAAAACTGGGTGCATCCTATACACCGAATGCTGCACCTGGAGAGGGGGAAGGGAGTTGGTGGGACAGTGGTGATAGATGCAATTGGTGGCAACAGACAGCTGATTGGCGGTATTCCAGGAGATTGATCCAACCACCAATCAGAAAGGAAGAACGAAGGGGGAGATATTGAAGTTAGCAATGGAAATGGCAGCTTCACCAGAGAAAATGCAAGGCTTAATTTCCAGTGCCTGGGGTGGAGGTTAGTGTGCTCCGATCAGCCTCTGATAACACCAACATGGAGGAGCAGTGGTGGGGGAAAAGAACCCCTGGAGAAGGAAAGCAGGCAGCCTCAAAGGTCAAACACTCAGCTGCAGTGAAAGGCTTTTGGGAAATGCTCCCCCCACGCCCCGATCAGCTGATCAGCAGAGACGCTTTCTGGGAAGGACAGGGGGGAGGGACAGAAGGGAGAAGGGTTTGTATCATTATGCAAAATTGCTCAGATCTTCTGAGCAGCCTCCTCCTATGGTAGCTAATGCAAATTTCCTTCATTTCTATCACTGAGTAGCCTAGCCCTGCCCACATCTCTGGCTGCCCAAAGCAGAATGAAAAGAGAGACACAACGCATGTGCACAGAAACTTCACCTCCCTTTCCAGTTATCACACTGAAAGAAACCTGAATTCAACACTGTTTCTTTCACCAACCTCTCTAGTATTAAAGCGATCTGGACTCCAGTCTCTCTTTCCCAGGGTGAGATCGGACTAAAGCAACCCCCAGCTTTGCCCTTTGGCTACAGAAGGAGATACTTTTCACTTCCTGTTAGATCATTTTCAATCTTTTCTGCAAGGGGAGAAGGGGAGAGAGAGAGATAAGCAGCTCCTCTTTCCCTCCCTCCCTTCTTCTCAAAAGACTTCAACTTTGTCCCTTGCACTTCCTTTCCTGAATCTCCAGTGATAATCTTTATGGCTCTTTGTAAATAGAGCTAAAAAGTTTAAAGAGGAAAGTAGCCACAGTTAGAGGAGGACTAGCTCAGGAAGTTTGAATACCCTTGCAGTGCACCCTAATCCCTAACCCAGGTGTCTTCAAACTTGACAGCTTTAAGCAGTGATGGCCTACCAAAATTTTTACTAACACTGTGGGCATGGCTTATGCACTTTGTTTCAACATCTTTCAGTGCAAATTGGGTGCTCTCGGGTGGAGCTCCAAATTTTGCTAACACAACTGCATTCCTGACCGTTCCCATAGGAGCCCATCACTGGCTTTAAGACTAATGAACTTCAACTCCCATTCCTGAGCTAGCATGACTGGAGGAGGATTCTGAGAATTGAAGTCCACAAGTCTTAAAGTTGCCAGGTTTGGAGATCCTTGCACCCTTAATCCCCAATCCAGGGGTTTTCAAACTTGACAGATTTAAGACTCATGAACTTCAACTCCCATTCCTGAACAAGCCCGACTGGAGGATTCTTGGAATTGAAGTCCACAAGTCTTAAAAGTTGCCAACTTTGAAGACCCCTGGGATAGGGATTAAGGGTGCAAAGGTCTCCAAACCTGGCAACTTTAAGACTTGTGGACTTCAACTCCCATTCCTGAGCTAGCATGACTGGAGGAGGAATTCTGGGAGTTGGTCCACAAGTCTTAAAGCTGTCATGCTTGAAGTTTGTAAAAATTGTCCATGGTTGTAAAAAGTATACATGTTTGTAAAAAATATTCTGCTAGACTGGTATTTTATTAAATAATATATTACTGCACCATTTGCTCCAGAATATTTTTTTTTCTTGTTTTCCACCTCTAAAATCTAGGTGCATCTTATATTCCAGTGCATCTTATATTCCAAAAAGACGGCAGTAAAGATCCCCAAATAACATTTGATGTTACAGAGTTTGTATTTGTAAATTGTGGAATTTCATGTCTATGGAGATTATCAATCATCCAGGTCACGGTTGTCCCAAAGGTGTTTTTTTGGATATTCTTGCTTTCTTCTTTGAAAATATTTTGCTTCTCATCCAAAAAGCTTCTTTGGTTCTATAGAATTCTGTAGAATTCATGTGTCAAAGAAAAGTAGACTATGCACGATTACAGGCCTTTTTACCATTCATACTACAATGTATTTTGCATTACATACTGTATTGTCTTTTAGGCAGTCTGGATCTGTGATTAATTGAATTCCTAGGCAGGTAGGTAGGTCAATAAATGACTAAAAGATTGATTGATCATGTAGTCTACCACCACTTTTGCTTTCTGAGATGTGAAATCTCCCAAATTTTTGTGGAGTCTTAAGAATTTTTTGCTCCTTAATAAAAGAAGATAACTATAATAATATATTCCGTCAAATTAAAAAAAGATGTGGATACTTGGGGGAAATTACAACTATCATTAATTGAAATAATTTCCACAATCAAAATGAATGTATTACCAAAAATTTTATATTTATTTCAAGCAATACCAATTAAATTGGGTTAAAAATTATTTGAGGAGTTGAATAAAGTAACAACTAAATTTGTTTGGCTAGGGAAGAAACCTCAAATAAAATTAAAACTAACACAGTAGAAAGAAAGGCAGTTTTGGAGACAAATTGTTTATTTTATTTATTTATTTATTTATTCGATTTTTATGCCGCCCTTCTCCTTAGACTCAGGGCAGCTTGCAACATGTTAGCAATAGCACTTTTTAACAGAGCCAGCATATTGCCCCCACAATCCAGGTCCTCATTTTACCCACCTCATAAGGATGGAAGACTGAGTCAACCTTGAGCTGGTGATGATATTTGAACTGCTGACCTACAGATCTACAGTCAGCTTCAGTGGCCTGCAGTACAGCACTCTGCCTGCTGCGCCACCCCGGTTCTCTTATATTATCAAGCAGTGGGAGTGACATGGCTAAATGACTGAATAAATTTAAACAACAAAAGGATACTGACATTATAAGGGCACGATTTGCAACTAGGGTCATATCGATTTATTTGGGAAGGGAAAAGTAAAGTACATACCTACTTTCAGACACCAACATGAAAGAAACCAAAAAGCCAGGGACGTCAGTGGTCATGTGGACGGCATGATAAAATGCCAAAGGTGCATGGAACACTATTCCCACCAAAACGGTTCCTATTTTTCTACTTGCATTGTTTACATGCTTTCGAACTGCTAGGTTGGCAGAAGCTGGGGCAAGTAATGGGAGCTCACCCATGTTACACAGCACTAGGGATTCTAACCACTGAACCGACAACCTTTCGATAGACAAGCTCAGATTTGTATGCCGCCCCAAGTCTTTGGAGAGGGACGGCATACAAATCTAATAAATCTTAATCTTAAACTTAAACTCAGCATCTTAGTCACTGAGTCATCATGTCCCTATCTTGAAAATAGGATGTAGCAATTAAAAAGTCTTGCCTTGATCAGTAAGATATCTAAAGGTCCACCTCTACTATTCTATCCCTAGAGTAATTGAGAAGGTCTTACAAATGACCTCACCAATCCAGATACATTAGGATGGAAATGATTCTGGACTTATTTCAATCAGGATTTCAGCTGGGCTAGAGAACTGCTTTACATGCTGGAAGGGATGATCTACTAGATGAAGAAGTGTAACCCTGCATTTCTCTATGGCTTTTGTTGTCATCAGTTATGATATTATTCAAGGTTGTGTATGCCAACCCTATGAGGCAGATCAAGTGAAGAAATAAACTTCACAGAGGACTAAGAACTAATTTCATTTAGATCACCAATAACCCTTATATTATATTATATTTGCATTTATTAGCCACCCAACTTCAGGGACACTGCAACAATCTTCCTTGTCTGAAAAACTGTAACAAAACATATGTTTTGAGAGTATGTGATCTTCAGATTACAAAATGGTCAATCTCCATAAACAATGCTTCCATTCAAAATCATACGAGTAGAGATGGACAGCAACTATTATGAATTAGTTGCTGATTAAACTAAAAAAGGAAGAGCAAGTATGAATCAAACTAAATGGATATTGCTACCAGGCTATACCCTCATTTTACTATACCCTTACTATACCATTTTATTATACCCTCCAAAAAATCCCTATCATTAATATTATCAGGGGAATGAAGCAAGGTTGTGAAATAAAATATACATTTCTGCTAATGTATCTTTTAAAAAAAAACAATTGAAAACTTGTTTTTATTGCTCTAAAGTGCTTTCTTTGTATTTTGCTAATAAGAAACTAGATTTGCCATTTGAGTTCATTAGCTTGCAAGTTCATCATTAGCCTGCTTTTGAAGCTGCTTAAGTTCTAAGCTACAGCAATTAAAAATCCTTTGCTGTATCTGATATTTTACTTCACAGAAAATTATTTGCGGCAACATAATCAGACTTGTAGCTTGACTTTAAGAAGCATTAATGTAATGTAATTAAACATTTCCAAGATAATGGTCAGGTAACAGGTTGGGACCTGCTGAAGCTAATTCCTGTCCAAAGTGAAAGTTAGCAGTGGAGTCACTTTATGATCTTCGATAGCTAGAAAATCAGACAGTAATAATTCTCAATGATTTTGAATTGTTATGTGAATTGGAGTGCTGTAAGGGATATCCTTAAGGGATCTGGTTTTTGTGAATTCGTATCAAAAGTTAACTTTTCCCCTAAAATAAAAGGCCCATGAGGAAAAAAAAGTACCTGCTCAAGAAAAAAACCCAGACAGTATGTTCTCAGAGGTCAACATGGCATGACCTTATTGGTCTTTTGTACAGCTAGAAAAACCTGGGGTAGTTTGTATGATTTATTTTCTGGTGGTGTTTTCCTGATTGTTGGAGATCTAGAGTTTTTGGTGCTCTCTGACCTTGGGTGTTTTCTGACAGATGTTTTATTATCCGACTAAGTAACATCATCAGTGTCAGAAGATAGTGGGGTTTGGTCTCTGTTTTTATATAAGTAGAGGTGAGGTGTTCCCACTTTGGATCAGTTCCAGTAGCAGGAATTTTCTCACGTTGTGAAACCAGGAGTGATCGCTGATTGGCCACGCCTCCAAACCAGGTCTAATGGTGGTGCCAGAAGTTGTCTTTTGTTGGGCTTGTGACCTTACTCCCCATCTGATAGCAATTGTATGACTTTGTTTTTTCAGTCTATGATTGTGTAAGAAAACCAGTCTGGAGATGCAAAGTCAAGAACAGTCCTGCTTCAATATAAAGAGATTTAATCAGAGAGAACAGACACAAGATTTTGCTCTAAACCCAGGATAATTTGACATCAAGAGTTACTCTAGGCTGATTTTAATAGGATGGTGATCCTCTGAGGTGTAATATTATGGTCACGGTAAGGCAGAGGACATGAAAAGAGCTTCTCTAAACTAAAAATGACAAGAGGAGAAAAGAGAAAGAAAGAAAAAAAGGAAGGAAGGAAGGAAGGAAGGAAGGAATAGTGGAAATAACAACAGGAGACAGACTTCAGAAGGAACTTCTTTACTTGGCAGCTTCTCTGTATAACTAGCAACTTATAGTGTGATATGATCCTCATTTTACCCACCTTAAAAGGAAGTAAGGAAGGAGGGAGGGAGGAAAGAAGGGAGGGAGGGAGGAAAGAAGGAAGGAAGGAAAGCAACTTGGCAACTTCTCTATATAACTAGCAACTTATAGTGTGATATGATCCTCATTTTACCCACCTTAGAAGGAAGGAAGGAATGAGGGAGGGAGGAAAGAAGGGAGGGAGGGAGGGAGGAAGGGAGGAAGGAAGGAAGGAAGGAAGGAAGGAAGGACGGGTTGAATAGTGGAAATAACAACAGGAGACAAACTTCAGAAGGAACTTCTTTACTTGGCAACTTCTCTGTATAACTAGCAACCTAGAGTGTGATATGATCCTCATTTTACTCACCAAGGAAGGAAGGAAGGAAAGAAAGAAAGAAAGAAAGAAAGAAAGAAAGAAAGAAGAAAGGAAGGAAGGAATTCTGTGATAGCTTGGAATAGTGCTTTAGCACAGGGAAGCTGAAAGAAATATTGATGTGGTGGGGGGGGGACGACACACCAGGGACCAAAGTAATAAACTCCCACCACCCATGGACAGGCTTCACAGCAGCTGAAGAAGACAAATAGGAAAAAGCAGCTGCTGCTACCGCCTACGGGGGAAATCCAATGACCCAAGTGATGACCTTCCAAAGGCAGAATGTGCAGAATAAGTCAGAAAGTTACATGACTAAAAGTGAGGCCACCAATAAGAGAAAGGCATACTTGCCCTCAACTGCAGAGAAGGAAGATTAAATCAGAACAAGAGGGGGTGGGGGGAGAATGACCTCTTGGCCAACTGCAAATGAAAGTTATTCAACTTTATTTGTTGTTTTTTTTTCAGATTTTACACCATATTGACAAGTCTTTCCCTTTCTTTTCTTTTTCAAACTCCTGAAATTACAAGTACTGGATCAAACTAAACATCCATCTAAGGCAAAAGGGAGCAATTTTGGCCTGGCTCCCAGGTCTCTTTTTATGGTATTTTGGACCACATGGGTTTGCAAATACTGTTACCATTCAAGAGTAACAGAATAGCAAAGTTGGAAGGGACCTTGGAGATCTTCTAGTCCACAGATGTCAAGCTCGTCACGTCACATTGCTGTCACGTGATATTTCATGATTTTTTTTTTCCCATTTGCAGAGCCGGGGGTGGGGGTGGCCTGGGTACGAAGCAGTTATTGAAGAGGCCAGAAGTCCAGAAGTTACCGTACGTACTTTTGAACTAGTCTAATAACTGAACTTGAAATTCCTTTTGGCCTTTCATGACAGGTTTTCTCAGCATTTTTAATCCTTCCTTTAAAACCACCTGCCTGTTGGCCAATACATTTTAGTGGAACTCCCCCCAAAATAATACTGCTCTATCAAATAAAACATTAGCAAACCTACTCACAGATAACGTGGAAACACATAGAAGAGAGTAACATTTTAGCTGTAATTAATTGGATATGTATTCTATGTTTGTTGTGAGCCGCCCTGAGTCCACGGAGAGGGGCGGCATACAAATCCAATTAAACATACAAACATAGAAGTCGGACGGCAGAAAAAGACCTCATGGTCCATCTAGTCTGCCCTTATACTATTTTCTGTATTTTATCTTAGGATGGATATATGTTTATCCCAGGCATGTTTAAATTCAGTTACTGTGGATTTATCTACCACGACTGCTGGAAGTTTGTTCCAAGGATCTACTACTCTTTCAGTAAAATAATATTTCCTCATGTTGCTTTTGATCTTTCCCCCAACTAAATTCAGATTGTGTCCCCTTGTTCTTGTGTTCACTTTCCTATTAAAAACACTTCCCTCCTGGACCTTATTTAACCCTTTAATATATTTAAATGTTTCGATCATGTCCCCCCTTTTCCTTCTGTCCTCCAGACTATACAGATTGAGTTCATTAAGTCTTTCCTGATACGTTTTATGCTTAAGGCCTTCCACCCTTCTTGTGGCCCTTCTTTGGACCCATTCAATTTTGTCAATATCTTTTTGTAGGTGAGGTCTCCAGAACTGAACACAGTATTCCAAATGGGGTCTCACCAGCACTCTATACAGCGGGATCATAATCTCCCTCTTCCTGCTTGTTATACCTCTAGCTATGCAGCCAAGCATCCTACTTGCTTTCCCTATCGCCTGACTGCACTGTTCACCCATTTTGAGACTGTCAGAAATCACTACCCCTAAATCCTTTTCTTCTGAAGTATTTGCTAACACAGAACTGCCAATACAATACTCAGATTGAGGATTCCTTTTCCCCAAGTGCATTATTTTACATTTGGAAACATTAAACTGCAGTTTCCATTGCTTTGACCATTTATCTAGTAAAGCTAAATCATTTACCATATTACAGACGCCTCCAGGAATATCAACCCTTTTGCACACTTTAGAATCATCGGCAAATAGGCAAACCTTCCCTACCAAACCTTCCCCTTATTAATTAATTAATTATTAATTAATTAATTAATTAATTGCAGTTAACCCTGTCACTAATAATTCATACTTTTACTGTTGCTGATTGCTTTGTGACAATGTGCACCTCAATTTCATCTTGTTTTATACAATATAGAGAGGGTGAGTAGAGAAGGTCCAACATTGCACTTTGTTTCAAAGTTTAATTAAAGATCTGTAAGGAAATTTGTTAGATGCAACAGCCATGTGCTTTATAAACTTTATGAAATAGAAGAGAGATTGGTCTTGGTGTTTATTTTCACTTTTAAAAAGCGTAACAGCTAAGTGCTTTGAAGAGTAGAAGCTTATTTCCCAATAGTCTTGGCTAGAGATTGTGCATTCATTTGAAAATCTAATTTACAACGCAACCCAACTGACAATGACTCTGCAAAATGAGTTCATCCCACCCTGGATCCACCATGAATCCATCTCAAGAAACATCCATATTCACGCATCCAGGGAGTAATTTTTTTTAAAAAAAATCTCAGCTCAGTCTCTAAGTATATTCTAAAGCAGGGGTCCCCAACCTTTAGGACCTTAGGGACCTCCAAGGTCATACTTTTAAATCCCGCGGACCACCAAATTTATAATTTTAAGTCCCACAGATCACTAATATTATTTTTTTTTAAAGATAAATATATTTGTAAAATAATTTATTGTTTCTATTTCTAGGCCGCCCTTCTCCGGAGACTGATAATGATCAGAGAACTTCCATTGTATTAAAATGAAATGCACCTATTTAACACAACAAAATTATAATAATTATAACAAAATCTTTAAAGGTTGTTTAATTGTAACACAATTATTAAAGGTAGTGTATTACTTACAAATAATTGAATCTTATTTGACGGTGGCTTGCTGATATTGTTGGGCAAGTCAGTCCCATATTCCAGAGCTGTAACTGTAGTTCCTCCCCATTCCTTCTTTCCTTTCCTTTCCTTTCCTCTTCTTCCTTTCCTTTCCTTTCCTCTTCTTCCTTTCCTTTCCTTTCCTCTTCTTCCTTTCCTTTCCTCTCCTTTCCTTTCCTCTTCTTCCTTTCCTTTCCTCTTCTTCCTTTCCTTTCCTCTTCTTCCTTTCCTTTCCTTTCCTTTCCTCTTCTTCCTTTCCTTTCCTCTCCTTTCCTTTCCTTTCCTCTTCTTCCTTTCCTTTCCTTTCCTCTTCTTCCTTTCCTTTCCTTTCTCTTCTTCCTTTCTCTTCTTCCTTTCCTTTCCTCTCCTTTCCTCTTCTTCCTTTCCTTTCCTTTCCTCTTCTTCCTTTCCTTTCCTTTCCTCTTCTTCCTTTCCTTTCCTTTCCTCTTCTTCCTTTCCTTTCCTCTTCTTCCTTTCCTTTCCTTTCCTCTTCTTCCTTTCCTTTCCTTTCCTCTTCTTCCTTTCCTTTCCTTTCCTCTTCTTCCTTTCCTTTCCTCTCCTTTCCTTTCTTCTTCCTGGATTGGATTAATTGCTCTCGGCCATATCTGGGTCAGAGGCCAAGATTTCTCCACCGACCACCAACATTTCCTCACAGATCACCAGTGGTCCACAGACCACAAGTTGGTAACCTGCGTACTAAAGCAGGAGTGTTAAACTGGATTTCTTTTAGGGCTGGATCAGCATCGCAATTGTCCTCTATAAGTGGGGCACATGGGCCCATGCACACACCCCATCTCCCGTTTTCACTAGCAGAGGCACTGATGGATGGATGGATGGATGGATGGATGGATGGATGGATGGATGGATGGATGGATGGATGGATGGATAGATAGATAGATAGATAGATAGATAGATAGATAGATAGATAGATAGATAGATAGATAGATAGATAGATAGTACTAATTATACAAATATATGAATTGCGGTATATTTTAAGAATTAAATTTTCCAAATATTGATTGAATAAATGTAAAAGGATTATTTGTATACGGCTGTTTCATTTTTATGGATAAGCAATACAAATGTGACCTGTGAAAGTAGCTGAGTATTGCTGAAGGATTGCCAGTCTGACTTTGGTGCCAAACCAAAACTGAATCCATTTACAGCTCTCTGATTAATATTGTTCGGCAGAGGGGCGGCATATAAATCCAATAAATCTAATAAATCTAACTTGCAAGAAATTCCTGATTACCTTTTTCTATTAGATAAGTTGGTACATCTAAATTACTTAATAGCCCTCAGCATTTTTTCCCCTAGGACTTTGATACTCAGAGTATTATGGGCTTGTTAGGAGATCAGTTATGGATATTGCATTATACCCTAGGAGGGGCTATTCATAAGAAATTGGATCTTGTTATCTCACTCTGAACGGAAAACCGGTGCATGTCTGGCATGGCAGATTGCATAGCATAGCATAGTAATGATAGTTCTCTGGTGCTTTAGCGGTTGCTGAACAGAGCTTGTAGCTTTCTCATCATTAATCATATTGGCTGGGGCTGCTGAGAACATCTTCACACTGTAGCACAACATAAGATTCCAGGTCACACTTCCCCAGTTATCATTTCACAAACAATCTAAGCATGATATGTCTCACTGAAATTCATATACCCCTATCAATATTTAGTATGTATTTTCTTTTTAAAAATCATGATACTGGGGAATGGAAATGAAGAGAGGGAGTGCTATAAAATCTATCTTGTCAGATAAACATAATCCTATTGAATATCTGTCTGTCTGTCTGTCTGTCTGTCTGTCTGTTTGTCTATCATCTAACATCTGTCTTTCTGCCTATCATTTATCATCTATTTATCTATCTCTATCAATCTAACATCTGTCTGTCTGTCTGTCTGTCTGTCTGTCTGTCTGTCTGTATGTATGTATGTATGTATGTATGTATGTATGTGTATCATCTGCCTGCCTGCCTGCCTTTCTATCTATTTATCTGTCTGTCTGTCTGTCTGTCTGTCTGTCTGTCTGTCTGTCTTTCTGTCTGTCTGTCTGCCTGCCTGCCTGTCTGCCTGTCTATCTATCCAGTGGTAAAATCCAATTTATTTATTTTTTACTGCCAGTTCTGTGGGTGTGGTTTGGTGGGCATGGCAGGGGAAGGATACTGCAAAATTTTCATTCCCACCCGCTCTGTGGCCTGCCAGAGGTGGTATTTGCCAGTTCTCTGAACTACTCAAAATTTCTGCTACCAGAAATGTGGGGGAAACATCTACATGCCCCAGGCCTGTTTTGCTCCCGATGGAATCTGCTGCCGAAGCCTCCTCTGACCAAGGAAGCATGAGTGACAGGGAAGAGGAGAGTTTGGCAGACAGCCCAGGAGGAGATCAATCATCTGTGTCATCCTTGGATTCTGAACAAGAAATAATGACAAATCCATGCATGCGTAGAGTGATGCATATGAGACAACAACTGAAGGATTATTACAAAAGAAAATGAGGCCACCTGTGGTTGGCTGGGGCTGCTGTAATTAGTGCTACAGATAAAAAGAACAGCGTGCTGGTTTAGCCTTGTGGCAGTTTATCTGATTCATTGTTTCATCAAGATCGTGGTTTTTGTGCTGTTCAAGATTGTGTGTGGACTCTCTGGACTTTAGAATTGGACTCAATTTCCCAGTTATTGGGTAAGCAATTGGATTGCATTTAACCTGTGCCTAGTGTGTACCAGAAAATCCCTTTGACATTTAAAAAGGGAGCTGTTTCTGTTTTTCTGTTTATAAAAACTTTTGGGTTTTCCTTTTATAGTGTGGTGTGTGTCTTCCTGGACTAATTACCCTGTAATTACGGGTGGTTGAAACACATCAGCAGAACACTATCTATCTATCTATCTATCTATCTATCTATCTATCTATCTATCTATCTATCTATCTATCTCTATCTCTATCTCTATCTCTATCTCTATCTATCTCTTTGTATCTGTCTATCTCTGAATGGGCGGGGGGAATGAAGCGACAGACCAGATCTAGTAGAATATATCTAGTTCTATTGATAATTAAACCTGTGTCCTTTATCTTGTCATTATTGGTGTGTTATTAACTTTTTTCTGTTATTTATACCCTAAGCTGGATGGGACTAAAATTCTCTTTTCAATTAAAAATGGATTTCTACATCATCTTGATATTTCCCTATAGAGTGGATATGTAGGAAGCGAGCTACATTCACTTGATTGAAATGTGTTCATATGGGGGAGGGGAGTCTATTCCGGTTGTCTATAGCCTGTGCTTATTTTTTTTCTAAATCTTTCAAATATATACATGCACATTCATAAATCAGTCCTATTGAGTTCAGGCGACTTTTCCCCAACTAGGTGGGTATAAGAATGCAATACCTTTGAGTAGATGTTCATCCCAGAATTACGCTCTTATAAATCTGTATATTAAACTGGTGGGAGCTTTATTGAACCGAGAAACTTCCAATTAAAATGTAGAGATCAGACACACTGATACATTGCCACACTGTGAAGCCAGAACAATAAAATCATTCTGTCTCAGAATATACAGCCATTCAGCATTTCAGACTTCCAAGGTGCCATGATCTGAAGTTCAGAGAGTAGATTGTTTACTGTGAAATGCCACATTTGCATATGACAAGCATGTTCTTTCATTTTTTTTAATTTTTTTTAAAAAATAAATCCATGCAAATACTTTTCACAGATGTCGATGTAAATAGCAAAATGCAATATGTACATACGTACACTGGGGAAGGGAGGTTTCGGCACTTGGATCAATAGAGAGACTGCTTATGCATTCTGAATTGCCCATTTTCATTTGGGGGAAATGGGCTCCTTTTATTTATTTCTTACTGACATACACCCTTCCTTTCATTAAGGGCCTTGAAAAGTAATTTAAGTATCCATTTTGTGGCAGGCTAGAATAGAAAATGTACCTAATTGTTTAAACAACTTGTGGCAACTCAAAACTTTAAAAATCTGTTCCTTGTAAGGCTGGGCTTATTAGAACCACAGTACCTGGCTAGCTAAAGAATTCTCAGAGTTGAAGTCCTCAGGTCATAAAGGGGTGCCAAAAGTACGTGCACACATGCTATTGCACATAAAAAGTATGACTTCAGTAACCGAGTTGTCGAAGCGTGGAACTCATTACCGGACTCCATAGTGTCATACCCAAACCCCCAACACTTTACCCTTAGATTATCTACGGTTCACCTATCCAGATTCCTAAGAGGTCAGTAAGGGGCGAGAACAAGTGCACTAGAGTACCTTCCGTCCCCTGTCCTATTGCTCTCCTATATCTCCTATACCTTTCTTCTATTCCTATATCTCTTCTTCTATTCTTTCATTGATATGTTCTATTACTATATCTTCTTTTCTATTCTTTCTTAGATATATTTTACTATGAGTATCTCCTCTATAACCTTCATCATGTATTTTACTATGTGTATACCCACTAAAACCCTCATTGTGTATTGGACAAAATCAATCAATAAAAATAAAATAAATAAATAATGTGCAAGTGCCCACACCCTGTACATGCATGTATGATCCACAGTGCTGCCCCGCCCCCTCTGCATACACACACGATCTCCCTGATCCCCCATTTCTGGACTTCGGGTGTGCCCGGTAGGCTCATTTTTCACCCTTCCCAGGCTCCAGAGGTTTTCTTGGAGCCTGAGGAGGGCTAAAATGGCTTAGTAGCCCAGTGAAAGGCTACCAAATTTTTTACTACCTCACTGTGGGTGTGACTTTTACATTTTCTTTCAACATCGTTCAGTGTAAATTGGGTGCTCTGGGGTGCAGCTCCATTTTCGCTACCTCACTGCATTCCCCCCCCAATCCACCCCTGCCTCTGCCCCCTCTGGAGGCTTTCCAGAGGACAAAAACATCCATATAGAGCCTCCACCCAAGCCGAAAATCTGCTGACCCGTGCGCACATGCGCACTGGAGCTAAATTAGCCAACAGCTTGCAAGCCGGCAGATAAGGCTCCACATGCTACTTGTGGCATACATCCCATAGGTTCACCATCACTGGACTAGGTTCTAACATGACTAATGGTAATTGCCCTTATATACATGGACTTACTTACTTATGTCCCTCCTTCCTTGCTCCCTACCCTGAGTCAGACATGTACTTAATTACAGAGGTAATGTGCGTGATTAAATCTACCTAAGGTTTAAAATTGTCACTTGTAACACGTAATGGAAGAAAGGCATGTAGAAAGAATGGAAAAAGGATAATACTGTACATTGGCAGAAAGAGTATTGGGGAAACTTTGTGCAATTTTAATTTGAGATTTTTTTAAAAAAAATTGTTCTGCCGGGCTCTATGGTATGAGTCTCCTGAAAATTCAAGGGTACAAATTTCAGACACACACACACAGACACTTTAAAGTTATAGAAACATAGAAACATAGAAGTCTAACGGCAGAAAAAGACCTCATGGTCCATCTAGTCTGCCCTTATACTATTTTCTGTATTTTATCTTAGGATGGATATATGTTTATCCCAGGCATGTTTAAATTCAGTTACTGTGGATTTATCTACCACATCTGCTGGAAGTTTGTTCCAAGGATCTACTACTCTTTCAGTAAAATAATATTTTCTCATGTTGCTTTTGATCTTTCCCCCAACTAACTTCAGATTGTGTCCCCTTGTTCTTGTGTTCACTTTCCCATTAAAAACACTTCCCTCCTGGACCTTATTTAACCCTTTAATATATTTAAATGTTTCGATCATGTCCCCCCTTTTCCTTCTGTCCTCCAGACTATACAGATTGAGTTCATTAAGTCTTTCCTGATACGTTTTATGCTTAAGACCTTCCACCATTCTTGTAGCCCGTCTTTGGACCCGTTCAATTTTGTCAATATCTTTTTGTAGGTGAGGTCTCCAGAACTGAACACAGTATTCCAAATGTGGTCTCACCAGCATTCTATATAGTGGGATCATAATCTCCCTCTTCCTGCTTGTTATACCTCTAGCTATGCAGCCAAGCATCCTACTTGCTTTCCCTACCGCCTGCTTGCACTGTACACCCATTTTGAGACTGTCAGAAATCACTACCCCTAAATCCTTTTCTTTTTCAGTATTTGCCAACACTGAACTGCCAATACAATATTCAGATTGAGGATTCCTTTTCCCCAAGTGCATTATTTTACATTTGGAAACATTAAACTGCAGTTTCCATTGCTTAGACCATTTATCTAGTAAAGCTAAATCATTTACCATATTACAGACGCCTCCAGGAATATCAACCCTATTGCACACTTTAGAGTCATCGGCAAATAGGCAAACCTTCCCTACCAAACCTTCCCCTATGTCACTCACAAATATATTAAAAAGAATAGGACCCAGAACAGATCCTTGTGGCACACACTTGTAACCTGTCTCTGTTCAGAATACCCACCATTAACAATAACTCTGATGTCTACGCTTCAGCCAGCTGCAAATCCATTGAACTATCCAGGGATTAAGTCCAATCTTCACTAATTTATCTATCAGCTCTTTATGTGGAACCGTATCAAAGGCTTTGCTGAAGTCCAGGTAGGCAATATCCACGGCACCACCTTCATCCAACACCTTTGTGACATAGTCAAAGAAATCAATGAGATTAGTCTGACATGATTTGCCTTCAGTAAAGCCATGCTGATTTGGGTCTAATAAGTTATTGTTTTTTAGGTGCTGATTTATCCTCTTTTTGAGTAGAGTCTCCATCATTTTAACTACAACTGATGTCAAGCTAACTGGCCTGTAGTTACCAGCTTCTTCTCTACTGCCCTTCTTGTGAATAGGCACAACACTGGCCATTCTCCAATCCTCAGGAACTTCTCCTGTTAACAAGGATTGGTTAAACAAATCAGTCAAGTTCAAAAACAATGTTCTTTTTCACAAAAATTCAAAAGAAACAAAGCACCCTTTTTGTATTGCCAAGAGCACTCGTCCCAAAACAACCTGGTAGTCTGTACAATCCCCTTAACCTGTCCTTAAGTACTTAGCTAGCAGCTGTGAAGGAACGTCACAGCCCTCCTTCTTCCATGAGTGAGACCCCCAAACTTTCCTCTGCTTTGGTTTCAAACTTGTGAAAAATCAACGAAGTCTGGAAACAGCAAGGCACAGTCCTGAAGAAACAACGATCAGATAATCTTCCACAACGGCCAAGCCAGCACGCTGCTATTTATATCAGCAGCTCTAATTATTGGAGCCCCACCCCAACACAGGTGGCCTCTCTTATCTCCTGTAATATTTCCTCAATTGGTCTCTTCGATGTATAATTCTGCGCATGCGTGGGTCTAACACTTCCTCATCCAAATCGAACGAAGATAATGGAGATTGGCTTCCTGGGCTGTGTGCCAAGCCCCCATCTTCCAAGTCTCCCCCACCTTCTTCTTCATCCAAGGAAACTGCACTACCTGACTCTGTCTGCAATAAAACAGGCCTATGGCATGTTGATGTTTCCCCTGCATCCACCTCCACATTCCTTGGGGCAGGAGCTGGGCCAGAGCCAACCACAACAATAATAAAGACCTCTGTGGCAGAGATCCAAAAGTTCCACTTTGTGACTTCAGCCCTGTTCCTTTTTTTAAATATGTGTTTCATGTACAGGGTAGTCCTCGAGTTACAACCATTAAGATAGTGGCCATTTGAAGTTATAACCTATGACCATTTTCACACTTATGAGCATTGCAGCATCCATTTTCTGACCAAAATTCAGATGCTTGGCAACTGACTCAGATTTATAGAAATAGCACTTACACTTATATACCATTTCATAGTACTTTTACAGCCCTCTCTAAGCAGTTTACAGAATCAACATATTGCCCCCAACAATCTGGGTCCTCATTTTGCCCATCTCAGAAGGATAGAAAGCTGAGTAAACCTTGAACCTGCTGAGATTTGAACCACTGAACTGCAGCTAACAATCAGCTGATGTGGCCTGCAGTGCTACACTCTAACCATTGCGCCATCTCGGCTCCTTTATGATGGTGGCAGTATCTCAGGGTTATGTGATCCCCTTTTGCGATCTTCTGACAAGCAATGTCAATGGGGAAGCCAGCTATACTTAACAACCATGTTATCAATGTAACAAATACAGCGATTCATTTCATGTTTGTGGGAAGAAAGATCATGAAATGGGGGAAAACTCATTTAACAACTGTCGCACTTAGCAACAGAGTTTTTGCACTCAATTTTGGTCGTAAGTCGAGGACAATCTGTATTCCTTTGAAAACAGGCAGGGCTTAGATCCATAGTCCATCCATGGTCGTGAACCCAACATACCTTTGTTTTTTCCTTCTATGCACTGTGCTGGGTGCTTACTGTACTTTTTGATGGTGAGCTTTTATGACTTCCCCCCTCCAATTCCTCTGACTTTGCCACATAATTAGAGAGAACATACATGTCTCTCCTATATCCCATATATCTTCTCTTCTATCCCTATATCTTTCTTCTATTCTCTTATTGATTTATTTTATCCTATATTCTCTCTTCTATTCTTTCCCCAATTCTATTTCCTCGAAGGTGTCCTCTATTACCTTCATTGTGTATTATTGTGTATTGGAATGAATGAATGAATGAATGAATGAATGAATGAATGAATGAATGAATGAATGAATGAATGAATGAAACTAAAATGTCAAACCTATGAATTGTGTGAATGCCTACTACCATGCTTGGGGTTTAGGATGCCGCATTATGGAGAGAGAGAGAAACTAACAAACATCCTGAATTCTAATTATTAGTATGTAAGCTGATTTTCTGGTTTGGAGCTTTGAAAATAAAAGGAAATAGAGATCTTTATCAGCTTTGCCTAGCCGAATACGACAGAAAGGTAGAAGTTTGTAAAAAGCAGTGGTAGTGTCAGCACATAAGTATGCTTGCTGTGTCTCTATGCACTACACCAGAGGTGGATTTTTTTTTTAAAAAAAAATACTACTGGTTCTGTGGGCGTGGCTTGCTGCGTGTGGTGTGGTTTGCTGGGTGTGGCAGGGGAAGGTTACTGCACAATCCCCATTTCCTCCTGAGCAGCTGGGACTGGGGAGGCAGAAAATAGAAGATGAGGGTAGAACCAGTCAGAGATGGTATTTACTGGTTCTCTGAACTGCTCAAATTTTCCGCTACTGGTTCTCCAGAACTGGTCAGAACCTGCTAAAACCCATCTAGGCACTACACTGATAAGCACATGGAAAAGTGTCAAGATAAAATACAGGAAATAGTATAAGGGCAGACTAGATGGACCATGAGGTCTTTTTCTGCCGTCAATCCTCTATGTTTCTATATCTGGGTTCTAGCACACCTTGAATCAGAGGTATAATCAATAGCCATATCTTTAAGCTTTTAGAAATGTGAGAGTGGTGCAATCTACTTTTTTCCTCCAAACCTTTGCATATATTGTAAATTTAAAAACTATCACCACTTTGAAGTAAAGTTTGCTTTAATGAAAATATTACTTTCTTACTTGCTTTCTCTCTTTCTTTCCCTCCCTCCCTCCCTCTTTCTCTCTCTCTCTCTGAAATAGAGCTTTTATGTATCTGACAATGACATTTACCATTGTCTTGTTCTTTGATGGCTAGCTTCCATGTCTATTACTGTATTTCTAAATTTCAAGCAAGGGGGAGTATGAATTCACCTGATAAAGCAGCTCTATTTTCCCAAAGGTTAAAACAGGCTGTATTTTCTTCCTCTGCATTAGGCTATTAAATTAAGGGGGATGAGGGGAAAATAAGGAGAGAAATTCAATTTCTTGTCTTGAAAAATCCATTGTAAATTTATAAGTGGACTTCATCAGTTTGGTTCATCCCCTTTCCAAAAATGGGGGGGGCACACATTAAGTGTTCTATGCAACCTGAAAGTGGCACTTGACTTAGTAAAGTCAATGTACCTAGATACTGTATTTTTACCCTCACCCATTACTTGATATTGTTCAGAAGCAGCTCTTATTTTCCATTATGTAAGAACTGAAGAAGATGCTTAATATACAGTTTTGGCTATTGTTCATCTAGGGCATTTTTTATTCATTTTTTGAATGGCCAGTGATTTACAAATTGAACTAATCCAGGATAGTCACTTGCAAATCATGCACAGTACTCTATAATATTTTCTTGCAAGATGTAGCTCATCTTTTCTCATCTTCTCATCTTTCCTATTATCTTCTCCTATTGGTTTCTTATGGCTTATCAAGTCATTTGTAGCTTGTAACTAATGATTGTAACTATGATTTATTACCTATGATCCATTCCTTTCTGTTTATATATATACATTGTGAGCTTAGGCACTAGAGACAAATTCCTTGTGTGTCCAAGCTCACTTGGCCAATCAATCAATCAATCAATCAATTATGTTCTAATTTATACCTTATGGCAAATCTCCACTGATGCACCCTACCACCTTATATCTCATTACTCATTACTGTTCAAATGGTGAAGATTCCATCAGATGGGAATCATCCTTCACTTTAGGCTGAATAGATCCAGAGGTGAAATGTCTATTTAGCATGTGTAGTTTACTAAAAGAACAAGATAGTCCAGGACTAAACTTTTTCACTAGGGAGCTCAGATACTGAAAGCAACAGCATATCATATGTCCTCTTAAAGTCCCTACAATAAAGCTCAGAATTACTATATATAGCAATAATAAGCAGCAATGATCATAGAAGAACTAACAAAGCATTTTATTTTGCCCCACAGAAATATGTGTGCTTAGTTGTTAGACCCTGCTAATATAAGTTGCTATTCTAGTTATCTAACACTGTGGAGAGTATTAGTATCAGGTTTGATCTGTTTCCATTAAAGCCATATGATTGGTTCCTTAGCAAACCCAGCATGCTCTCTCTGAGAACTGATAGTGCAAGTAATTATCATTTTCACTTTTGCAAGACAATGTTATGGAGTGGCAGCAAAAAGTGGTGTGGATAAGCAATCCAGCTGCAATTGGAAATTTCTCAAAGTGCAAAGAATCAGATTGTCAGCTTGAAGAGCCAAGGCTTATGTTACTGTAGAGCAAAGCACAAAATAAACCACCCTATGTAAATGCTCTAGTGCTGGGCTGTTAAACTCCCGGATGCATCATACCTGGCCACACCCACTCCTGGTTTAGTGAAGGGTAAAAAAGTCCCAATATGTCACGTGATGCCACTGTGACGCCGTGAGTTTGACACCCCTGCTCTAGTCACACCTTAAATCCTTTTTTGTTAAATGCATGCTCAGATTTGCATCTAAATATATATGTTAGAATCAATGCAATGCAGCAGACAGCAGACATACCAAATTCCCTGCAACATTGGATTTATAAAGGGAATTTTTTTTTACAGTTTGTTATTTTTTTTATTAAAAAGTACAAACATATATTGTTGTGATCATTTACTTATCAAATAGTTCTAAGCCTAACATGAAAGAGAAGCAAACCACATAGATACATAATATTTGAATTACTGCATAGTAACATGGAAATAAATTCATTTTGTAATAAAGTCCTTTCAAATGTAGTAATGTACCTTTGCTTTTCAAATGTCAACATGTATAGAAATGAGTAGAAATTCTATAAATCTGCTTTCCCAGTCTGCTTGCCCTCCCTCCTGTTTATTCACAGCAAAAGTAACTACCTTTTGGAAATTATTTATATTGATCACAGAAAGTCATTAAGATGTCCAATTCCTTGATTCTTCCAATAAGGCAACATATCCTAAGGCTTAGCAAGATACTATCCCTGAAATCCACAAGTTACGATTTCTTATTGAAAGCTGCCAGAGGGAAAGTCTTAAATAAAACAACTTATTGAAGAGTAGCTATTATTAAAGACTAGCTAATAATAGTGTAGCCAAACAAATCTAAGTTACAGTGCTTCACATCAAAGAAATATGAAATGAACTTGTCATCTAAGGGATTCTTTTGGCATTTTAGAGCTGTAGACTTTGATCTAATTGACTGTGCATTTTCCACTTTAATTGTTGCTTCTTTCTCTTTAGCTTAGATGAAGATGTCATCTAAAGAAATCCAACTATGAAAAATCTAGTTCACATTTCTCTCAAACTTGGTCATTTTAAGAAGAGCAGACTTCTACTCCCAGAATTTCCCAGCCAACTAGTACTGGAAATTTAAATCAACATCTTTGTTTTTTTTGTGTGTGTGGGTGGGTCAGTCATGCTATAATATATAAAAATTAAAATTGGATTAAAATTGGATCTTTTACGATCAGGAAAAAATATATTTGCTAAAATTTGTTTTTACCTTTTATTTCTTATATACATTTGAATTGGAATATGTATTTTTATTTTTAAGAGACTTAGACTTAAATTAATTGAGCATGGAAAATACCAATACAGGAAACCACAAAACCTTTTATTATGTAGAGTTACATATAAAACATGTTATGGAAAGAAAGAGAGAGCAAGGTATCTCTCTAACACTTTTTAAAATTTTGTATGTATTTGTGTTTACTTTTTGTATTTTGTATTTAAATTTATATTGTTTAATAAAGTATTTTTTTAAAAAAATCAACATCTTTTAAAATGGCCAAGGTTGAGAAACACTGCAATAAGATAAGAAACCCCTGAGAAGATGAGATAATCATAGAACACGTCCGTGCTCCAGTAATGAATGGATCTGGTGTTTAGGTCTTCTACCTGTGTTGGAGGAAACCCTGAAAACTCAGCTAGGTCCATTCTTTTCTTCTTTAAGAAGTCTTATAATTTTTGCTTTGGGTGTGTGTGTATTTTATTGGATATTTCTGGAGAGTGACTATGGATGAAACAGACCTTGAGAAACATTTGATTGACCACTTGGCTGGGCCTCCTTTAAACAATTTCCTTTAAATTTCTCCAGATGATATAGCTCATGATGTAATATTTTTATTCTTTACAGTATAAGGCCTTCTTTCTATGTTCTGCTCTTTATAGGTACCCTTCTATCATATGCTCTTTGAATCCTAGATACACCCTTTACTAAGATACACCTTTTACTAAGATACACTCTTTATTAAGCTAAGCAAAAAAGGAGCAAAAAGCAAAAAATAAAGAGCGGCGAAGAGCAAAATATCAATTGGCACCACTTAAATCTGATGTATCATGATTTCATGGGCAATGAAAACATTTGTTCCTTAAGTTGGAGAACCCTCCTGAGAATATTATGGATAGGCAAGAAAACAAACAAATGGATCATTTTAAAAATTCAACTTAGAGTTCTTACTCATTGCACTAATGACCAGTTTCCAATTATCCTAGATTGGACACACTAATATTGGGAAAAATGAAAGGAAAGAGAAAAGGATGACCAGCAGCAAATTGAATAGATTGAATTACAATACCTATAGGTGCAACAGTGAAATAACTGAAGGAGTAGGTTAGGAACCGAGTCACTAAGAGTCAATACTAACTTGATGGCACATAATCACTCAATTAATAATTGTTCATTGGGAAAGGAACCCTGAGTCTATGGAGAGGGACGGCATACAAATCTAATAAATAAATAGATAGATAGATAGATAGATAGATAGATAGATAGATAGATAGATAGATAGATAGATAGATAGGTTGATTGATTGATTAATTAATTAATTAATTGAAAATCATATGGAATACCCTGCTCTGAACAACTTTAATAAACTTTCTCTTCCCATGACTTAATTACTGTAAGACAGCTTTTTCACTAGTAATTCATAGCATTGCCAACTACTGATATTTTAGGGTATAGATCACTAATTGCTATCTGATGGTTGGGTGACATTGTAAAAAAGCTAGTGTGAAAATATTCCACGTTAGGAAGAAAAACAAAGTCTAAGAATATCAAAGCAGATTTTAAAAATTCTGAGCAGGAAGTGGAGAGTGGGACGGCCACATCTGCCTTTCCCCCACATTCTCTTTAGCCTCTGATAGGAATCAAGGTCGGACATGCATGGAGTCTGACTCTGGTTTTTGTGTCTAATGGAAATCAAATAGAAAAACATCAACAACCATTCAGATTCCTTTCACCTGCCAGGGTGTTTCATGTTATAGGCTGTGACAGACTGGTTATTGGCAGATATTCTTTAAGCTGCCCAATTGTATCAGTCACAGTTTGATAGTCTCAAAGCACTAGCAGAAGACCGATTATAACATGGTGGATTTATGCTGGTGTCATCCTTCTGAGAACTAGAGCTCTGGGCTTTAAAAGGAGGCGAATACAAGTGAAATGGACTGATAACTTAGAGGCCTGGACCGATGGAAGCTTTCCCTGACAATCTTAGAATCAAACAGGGTATGTATTAAGTGCTGAAATTAAGACACGTTGCTCTTGAAAATGACAGCTTCTTTAATGAACATCCAAAAAGACTTTTTGCACCAAGCAGGCCCTTAACATAATTTTCCTCCCTTCAGACCACTAAGTGATTACTACAATTTTGCATTATTTGTTACAAAAACAGCTTGAGGCTCTGAGAATTTTTTTAAAAAACCCACTGTGCATTGCAGAATACCATGATAGGGAATGAGAGGCAAGGAGAGAGAGATAACTAACTTGTGCTAGACACCTTGTAGTTTAGAAGCAAGACATTATTATAATTAAGCGCAACCAGTTATATTGAATTTCTAGTGTGCTTATTCATCTTCATATCGACCTTTGAGTCGAGGTATTAACAGTTCCATCTAGGAGATGGAAATTGACATCGAGAAATAGTTACCAGCACGGTTACTTTAGTTTGTTGCCGATTAAGCAGTAGAATTCAAGCCTCCGTGGGTCAGACCTAATTAGGGATGTGAGAGAAATCTGTTGCGGTTGCATTTAAATTTTGCACTTGCACAAACAGAAAAGTGCAGCTGTCCTCTCCAATTTGCCTTTCTCCAAATTGTGGGACACGGTTCACTGACCAAAAGATGGGTATAGAAAATACCTACGTAAGGGAAAACAGTTTGCAGAAATATATTGAGTCATAAACTTTATCAGCCAAAAAAAAAATAAAAAATTCACACATAAATATTAGACAAATTTATTTGCAAAAATGCATATAGCCCAAGAAAAATCCCAGAATAAGACCTATATGCAGATCTGTATTTTTTTGTAAGTATCAGTTAGAATAACAGAAATAGAGTAGGGCTGATTACTTCATTTACAACCCTGAAGGTTTGGATCAAGGTAACATGAATTCAGTTTACAGTATATCAGAAATGCAGGAATATGGCCAGCAGCCCTCATTTCTGTTTCATTTTGAATTTTGAGGGAGTGGAGAAGGTAGGCTAATGAATGAAATATACAGTGGTACCTCTACCTATGAACACCTCTACTTAAGAACTTTTCTAGATAAGAACCGGGTGTTCAAGATTTTTTTGCCTCTTCTTAAAAACCATTTTCTACTTAAGAACCCGAGCTCGGAAAAAATCCCCAGGAAATTTGAGAGCAGCACGAAAGCCCGGCCAGTTTCCTGCCATTCCCCCTGGGTTTCTCTCTCTGTCGCAGTGTATGGGAGGCAGTTTCTCTCTCTGGCACAGTGTATGGGAGGCGCATGCTCCTCCTCGCCACCTCAGAGTCCCTCTTTTTTTCTTTTTAAGCCTTAAAGTTTTGGATTTTTTTTTATTCCCCTCACCTCACCTTCTTCCTTTGGCAGTGACTGTCCTCCTCTTCTTCCTCCTCCTCCTCCTCCCACCCAAAATCCGAGCTTTTATTTCTTTCCTAATGGGTCTGCATGCATTATTTGCTTTTACATTGATTCCTAGGGGAAAAACTGCTCCTATTTACAAACTTTTCTACTTAACCTGGTCACGGAATGAATTAAGTTCTTATGTAGAGGTGCCACTATATAGGTATATTCCTTGCATATCATCCATTCAAATATTCATGTTTGTGGAGGACTAAGCTATAAGACTAGTATATTCAAAGCTCAAGGTACCCCTTAAAGCCTCAGTACTTTGTAAAAAAATAAAAAGTAAAAGCAAGAAAGCAAGACCCCATGTATTCTGGTTATATATCTCTATCATGACTTCTTTCCAAATAAAGAAAAAAAGAAAGAAAGGAAGGAATCTTTTGTTCTCTTAGTATTGGAACTACAGCGATAAGGGGTGTGTCGGGGAGAGAGTCTTGGTGTCCTGGAGACCTCTACTGATGAAGGAGAAAGCTGCAGGCCTATGAAATACATCCCCATCAACACAGTCCCAACAACGACAATTCTGAAAAAACAAAACAAAAAAGCCAATGCAATAAATTTGATAACATGAACTAATGGACTGTTTTGTAGAGAGCATTGTTTACCTTGCCTCATTAAGCCAGCAGTGACCCTTGTGTTCTCAGAAATTGTGCAGCCTCTGTTTATAGGACCCTGAATTTATTTGTTGACATCGTCAGAAAAGAGGAGAGAACAGATCCCAGGGGATTTGGGGTAATGATTGGAAGTTATCCTTTTGCTTCAGCAATCCCTGGTTTCTGATTTCCTTCCCTATTAACTTTGGAAAACGACCTCCTTCTTAAGAATTTTAAAAGCCTCGCTCACCCATTTCAAAGGAGATTTTGAAGGGTGGCAAGGTTTTAAACAAATCATTTTAACTTTTATTAACCTAGTTTACACAGATTCTGACTGTGTGTTTTCCTTGTAAGACTGCAACTTAAAAATATAATAAATAATTTATAATAAATTGTTAATTTATAATAAATTGTTTCCTGATTGCTTATTTGTATCCTATGACAACCATTAAGTGTTGTACCTCATGATTCTTCACAAACTTATCTTTTCTTTTATGTACACTGAGAGCATATGCACCAATGACAAATTCCTTGTGTGTCCAACCACACTTGGCCAATAAATAATTCTCTTCTCCTCTCCTCTCTATTCGCCTCTCCTCTTTTCTCTTTTCTTCTCTTCTCTTCTCTCTCTTCTCCTCTCCTCTCTTCTCTTTTCTTCTCTTCTTCTCTCCTCTCCTCTCCTCTCTTCTTCTCTCCTCTCTTCTCTCTTCTTCTCTCCTCTCCTCTTTTCTTCTCTTCTCTCTCTTCTCTTCTCCTCTCCTCTCCTCTTCTCCTCTCTTCTCTTCTATCCTAGTCTAACCTGGTCTAGTCTAGTCTATAACAGTACCCTAACATTGGATTATGCAGGGCTTGAATAAACATGGGTCTCATAACAAAATATGTGATGTGACCTTGCCTATCTGGTTGATTGGTTGATTTGCTCGCTTGTTTGCTTAAAATACAACTGATGTGAACAAGTTTGATTTTCAATAAAACAGTTTAATTCTCAAATGAACATTTATCAAATTTACTTTTACCCTATCAAATATGTCCTTCAAGCAGCTGTTCCACCTAGTGCAGTCTGAAAGCTCAAACAAGAAGGATTGTAAATATATTGTAAATATATAACCCTCTTCCGAAAAACCTTAACAGAGTGGTTTTCTGTCATGCTAAATACTCAGCACATTCTTGGAATATTGAAGTTCTTTCTCTAGTTAGTATTTTGATATATCATGACTGAGAAAAATTATAAATGGTTGTGATGTTGAACTGGGAAGACTCAGGTCCAAGTCCATTTTCAAATATGAACCATGCAGGGCATTGTGGCTCAATTAATAGGATGTATGTATCTTTCTTATTTGAACTTTCAGAGTTCAACTACAGGGATAGATCCTGTATCTTAAGCCATGCCCTTATGGAGGATCCAGGGCTCAACCAATATGGAGAGGAGAGCATTTCAGTTTATATTCCTGAGGCTTTCAATAAAAAGTATTAAATGGAATTAAATAATTGTTGCTACCCGAGAAGGAGCTTCTAAACCAGAGATTCGTGACATGTTTAGTGTGTAAATACTGCAGGACCAATAAGGGAGATTGTAGCATGTTGAAAATGTATCTGGAAACAGTTCCCAGTGCTTAAAGAAATATTATTTGCCTGTTTTTGCTACATTCTATCACCGTTCCCTGAAAGCTGTGCGCGCGCGCACACGCGCACCCCAAAATACACCCCCGCGCAGCCTTTTACATGGCTGCGCGCTCCCCATCCCCATGCCAGCTGCGGGGGGGCGGGGAGGCGCTGGCAGCAGAAGGGAAGGGAGCCGCGGCCGCCCCTGCCTCCCCACAGTTCCTCTGGCCCCTCAGCCTTTCAGCGCTGCCCCCCGCCCGCCCCCTCTGCTCCTCCGCCGCCTCCTGCCTTTCGCCGCGGCTCCTCCCGCACCCGGAACACACACCCTGTCCGTCTCACCTTTGCCGAGAGCACTTTCGTCCCGGGCTCTCGGCAAGGGGATTGCAGGAGAAGCGGAGCAGGCATTCTCTCAGCGGAGGCCGGCGAAGGTGATATTCAATGTCGGGGTCGCGTGAGCAGTTGCGCGCGCTCCCTATCTCCCTGCTAGCCCGCTCGGAATATTCAAAATAAGAAAAGCCTTCGCCGGCGAAGGCTTTTCTTATTTTGAATGTTCCGGGGGGCTAGCAGGGGGATTTGGAGCGCGCGCAAACGCCCGCGCCCCCCCCAACATTGAATATCACCTTCGCCGGCCTCCGCTGAGAAGAACGGAGAGAGAACGAGAGACAGTGAGAGCAACAGACAGCAAGATAGAAAGTGAGAAAGAGAGAGAGAGAAAGGGGGGAGAGAAAGAGATAGCAAGAGAGAGAGAACAAGAGAGAGAAAGAGTGTGAGAAAGAAAACAAGAGAAAGAGTGAGTGAGAGAGAAAGAAAACGAGAGGGAAAGTGAGAAAAAGAGAGAGAAAGAGGGGGGGAGAGAGGGAAAGAGAGAGAGAGAAAGCAAGAGAGAGATGAGAGGAAGGAAGAGAGAGAGAGGAGAGTGGAAGGAAGAGATAGAGCGAAATGATAGAAAAAAGGGGAGAAAAGAGAAATGAGAAAATGATTGAGGCAGAGAATGACAGAAAAGAGAGAAAAACAGAGAAGAGAAGTGACTCTTGATTTAAAGCATATGGTAAAAGCACTTAAATAATAACAGAAAAAAAACCCAGCCCTCACCTGTTTTTATTAATAGTTATGTTTTTGGTTTTGCTGGTTGATTTAGTTTTAATAGTAATGGATTTTGGTTTTTTTTTAATTATTAATTTCTTTTAATAAAAAATAAGGGATTTTTTTCTTATTTATTTATTTATTTATTCTTCTATGCCGCCCAGTCCCAAAGGGACTGTCGCTCAGGCACTATACTTTTCCGCCCACACCGAAAAAAAATTAGAGGGTACATTGTATTCTATACTTCTCAGCTGGATACATGAACCAAACCTGCTGAACAAGAATTGCTTCCAAGCAGATAGGAATCGTTTTTATATATTTAATTAAATATTTATTACTGCATGTATGTCATACTTTTTCTATAAGAGTTGAATGGAAAGCATGTGCAAATTTAATATCTCCTCATTTATCCCCATAATAACCCAATAAGCTGATTTGACTAGAATAAAGTGACCAGACTTTAAGATTGGGAAAGAGGGACATCATTGAGCTGGGGTGGAGGGGGAAAACAGCCTAAAAAAAGTTTAGCCAATTTTTTTTTTAAAGAATTCTCTCTCTTGCTTTCTTGCTTTCTTTCTTTCTCTCTCTCTTCCCCCTCTCTTTCTCTCTCTCTTTTTCTCACTCTCTCTCTTTCTCTCTCTCTCTTTCTCTTACCCCTCTCTCTTGCTCTCTCTCTCTCTCTTTCTCACTCTCTCTTTCTCTCTCTCTCAGCAGCAGGAGAAAAAAGGAGAGTCAAGCTGAGACCAGTAATCCAGGAAATTACTGCCGCCGGTCAGCTGGAGTTGTGCATGCAGCATCATTTCCACCGGTGGAACTGTGTTCCATCACATCCTGCCTGCTGCCCACCCCTGAATGCTAGTGTTCCTGAGCACAAAATACAGAATGTCTGCCACTCCCCTCAGAAATGTATAAAGGTTCATCTCCTTCTTACAAAGAACTAAGGGGAAAGACTCTGTCCGTCAAGCAAGCCTAATCCTCCCACAAGGATCATAATGAAGCATTTATCTTTCAGAAATTGAATGTTCCTCCTTACATCATTGTAGACTTCAGTTCAGCATTCAATACCATCATAGCGGTCATTCTCTTAACCAAACTAAATCAGCTAGCAGTACCTGAACACATATTTAAGTAGATCACAAGCTTCCTAACAGACAGGAAGCATCAGGTGAAGCTAGGAAAAATCACATCAGATACATGTACAATTAGCACAGGTGCCCCCCAAGGCTGTGTACTCTCACCATTTCTCTTCTCTCTATATACTAATGACTGCATCTCAAACGATCCATCCGTTAAACTACTGAAGTTTGCAGATGCTACAACAGTGATCGGACTCATTCAAGACAATGATGAATTCGCATACAGATGGGAGGTTGAACAACTATCCTTGTGGTGTGACCAGAACAATCTAGAACTGAACACACTCAAAACCGTAGAAATGGTGGTAGACTTTAGGAGAAACCCTTCCACCTCTCAAAATAGTAGACAACAGAGTATCAACAGTAGAGACCTTCAAATTTCTAGGTTCTATCATATCTCAAGACCTAAAATGGTCACCTAACATCAAAAACATCATCAAAAAAGCACAACAAATAATTCCCTCAACACAGTCAGACTTTTTACTAAATCTGCACTTCTATTTCTACTAGTTTTTCTCATCATTCCTGCTGTGTTTGCTTAGTAACAGCCAGCCGGTTAGAGCCGTGCGATAGGCGCCTCTATCCAGGGTGCTGATAGGGCGCGTATCCCCAGTTACATTGTAAGCGGGAAAGTTACGGGTTACGGATTGGTTCCTGCCTCAGCCTGTTTGTGCTATATAAGACTGTATGGGATATTCTTGCTTTAAGCCTGTACCTGCCTGCCTGGCACGAGTTCTGCATTAAACATTATGGTTAACTAAGGCCTCACTTGTTATACTGGCGACGAGGATTCGAGCCATTCCTTGAGGGATTTTTATACTCGGACACTGACAGTAAGTGAAGATGTCTGTGCAACTTACTTTTGCCCCCTTTGACCCACAAGGGGAGACGTGGGACTCCTATGTCGCCCGTTTTGATTGCTTCCTGATCTCCAATGGCTACATGGAGATTTCAGGGGATAGGAAAAGGTCATATTTTCTCGGTTTCTGTGGCCCCGAGATGTTCGAAATGGCCCGAGCATTATTTGTCCCAATCTCCATCCACGATGTTTCTTGGGAAGATTTCTTAAAGACTTTACAGGACCATTATGCCCCAGCGCCCTCACGGTGTGCGCGGCGTTACAAATTTTATCAGCGGAACCAAGCCGAGGGAGAGTCAATAAATGACTTTGTGGCCGCTCTTCGCCGAGCGGCTTTGTACTGTGAGTTTGTTGATCTTAATGATTATCTGCTTGACAGGCTAGTTTTCGGGGTGAGGGATGGTCGCCTTAAGCGGCGCCTCCTGGCCATCCGGGATTTGACATTTCAGGCGGTGCTAGCGGAGGCTCGTGCTTTCGAGCTGTCAATGCAATCGCTGGCTGCCATGGACAGCGCCGTAAATGTCACTCAAAAGGGATCGGGAACAGCGGATAAGGCCAAAGTTTCCCCAGAAGAGGAAGGCAGTTTTGGGACAGAGGAGGAAGATGTTTGTAAGCTGGCAGCAAGTCGGAGCCGAGACCTGCCTCCTGCGCGCCCCCATCCACCACTGTCACCTTGTCGGGGGTGCGGGGGTAATCATTTCAGGTCCAGCTGCCCTTCCCGAGACTCGGCGTGTTGGCATTGCGGTGCCAAGGGCCACATTGCCAGGGTCTGCCATTCTCGCAGATCTTCTCCAGCCATGACCAGGGAGCAGCGAGAGCCCCAAGGTTTCACTCCCCGATGGCAACGGAAATTTTCCTCAAGTCGATGTGAGGATTGCAACGCCGTCTACAGCCAGCCACGTTTGGCTACCACGTATGTCAGGGAGACGTCTGACTCCACGGAGAAAATTTCGGTTGAGGTTCAACTGGGCAGTTCGCGGTGCCCTATGCAAGTGGACACTGGCTCTGCCCATTCGTTAGTCTCTTGGGCCACACTAAAACGTTGTTTCCCCACTATGAGCCAAAGTCGCCTGCAGCCATGTACTTTACATTTGAAGGATTACCAAGGAGCACCGATTCCGGTTCTGGGAGAGGGTCGTTTTGCGGTCCGCTTCAAGAGTTTTGCAGGCAGATTGCCACTGATTGTGGTAAATGGACCGTTCTCTAACCTTTTAGGATTGGACTGGTTCAAGTCATTAGGACTCTCTGTTACGGGGGTAAATGCAATTAAGGAGGCTGGGGGATTTGAGACTTTGGCACGGGAATTCCCTTCAGTATTTGATGGCAACTTGGGATGTTACACGGGGACCCCTATTTCGTTTAGTTTAAATCCCCAAGTTCCGGCGGTTCGTTTAAAAGCCCGCCGGGTTCCCATTCCCCTCCGCCCGAAGGTGGACGCTGAGCTGGATAGATTGATTGCCCAAGGGGTTTTGGAACCGGTAGACCAGGCCAAGTGGGAGACCCCTGTGGTAATTGCCTTCAAGGGGGATGGGGGTATCAGGTTGTGTGGGGACTATAAGTGTTCCGTGAACAAAGCGTTGGCCCACCATTCATACCCGCTGCCAGTTGTGCAGCAGTTACTGCATACCCTGGGTAAGGGTCGAGTATTCATAAAGCTTGATCTCTCTCAAGCTTATCAGCAGCTCCCCATCGACCCCCTGACCGCGGAGGCCCAGTCAATCATCACCCACCGGGGGGACTTCAAATGTCATCGCTTGCAGTTTGGGGTCTCCATTGCCCCAGGGATTTTCCAGGGGTTGATGGAAAGATTATTATATGGGCTTGAAGGAACGGTCCCATATTTTGACCACGTTCTGGTGTCGGGGAGTTCCATAGACGAATTGATGGCACGAGTAAGGAAGGTATTGTCCAAATTCAGGGACGTGGGGCTTAAGCTGAAGGCCAAGAAATGTGTATTTGGGGTCCCAAAGGTGGAATTCCTGGGGTTCACTGTGGATGGGGAGGGAATCCACCCTACCCCTGAGAAGACACGGGCGATCAGGGACGCCGCTAGGCCAACATCCAAGGCTGAACTTCAGGCCTTTTTAGGTCTTCTGAACTTCTATGCGGTTTTTATTCCACATAAGGCGTCGGTGGACGAACCATTGCACCGGTTATTGGACAAGCATTCAAATTGGCGTTGGGGTGAAAGGGAGGAGGTCCCATTCAAATGGGTTAAGGCAATACTCACCTATAACAATGTTCTGGCCCAATACTCACCTGGGTTGCCCTTAGTGCTCACCTGTGACGCTTCACAGTATGGGGTAGGCGCAGTCTTGAGCCACAGACTGCCCAACGGAGCAGAAGCCCCCTTGGCATTTTTTACCCGCACCCTAGCCAAGGCGGAAAGGAACTATGGGCACATAGACAAGGAAGCACTGGCACTAATAGTAGGGGTCCGACGATTCCACGATTACCTATATGGCCGGCATTTTGAACTGGAAACCGATCACCAGCCATTATTGGGGCTATTGTCTGGCACCCGACAAAGTCCGATAGTCTTGTCCCCCAGAATGTCACGCTGGATTGTCTTCTTAGCTAACTATTGTTATACCTTGTCTTACAAACCTGGACGCCACATAGCGCACGCAAATGCCCTCAGTAGATGTCCTTTGACCGATGTTTTAGTTGACCCCGCTATGGCATGCTCTGTTTTCTCTCTCTCTGAAGGAGCCATTACCTTGTCTGCGCCCGAAGTGGCTTGGGAGACAGGGCAGGATTCCATGTTGTCCCAGGTAAGGCAGTGGGTACTTATGGGGTGGCCCTCAGCTACCCCTGCAGAAGCTTTTGTCCCGTTTTTCAGATGTAGGACAGAACTCTCCGTAGAGAAAGAGATCCTGCTTAGGGGAAGCAGGGTAGTTCTTCCTGGAAGGCTGCGCAGCCAGGTGTTGGCACTTTTGCACAGAGGCCACCCTGGCATTGTGCGCATGAAGAGTCTGGCTCGAGATTACGTTTGGTGGCCAGGTATGGACAAGGAAGTGGAACAACAGGTGGCGGGGTGTGCTGCATGCCAAGAGAATCGTCCATTATTCCCCCGGGCCGAGCCGCTAGCGTGGGAACCGCCTGCCGGGCCATGGGCTCGCATACATATAGATTTAGCCAGTCCTTTCATGGGACAGACATTCCTAATTATTGTGGATGCCCATTCCAAATGAGTGGAGGTCGTGCACCTGAGGTCAACTCAGTCCCAGGCTATCATAGATGCCTTAATGACACTATTTGCCATGCATGGGTTCCCCGACCTCCTGGTCTCGGACAACAGCCCGCAGTTTACTGCGCTACTGTTTGAATCATTCTTGGCATCAGCTGGCATCAGACATGCATTAACATCGCCGTGGCATCCGGCTAGTAATGGTCAGGCAGAACGGGCAGTTCGGTCAGTAAAGGATGCCCTCAAGAAGATGCCACAAGGTTCCTGGCAGGCTAGGCTGGCTGATTTGCTGTTGGCACAACATGCCACCCCCTGTGTGGCTACGGGTAAGACCCCGGCAGAGTTACTAATGGGTCGCAAGCTACGGATTATATTAGACAGGTTGCACCCGTGGTATTCCCAGACTGTTCCGTGGCCAGAACCCCCAGCAAGAGAGGTGAAGGTAGGAGATGCCGTGTTCGTGTGCTCGTACTCCGGGGGGCGGAATTGGGAAAAAGGAATTGTAAGCCGAGAGCTGGGGCCTCGGTCTTTCGAGATAGATTTAACCGATGGCAGGATTTGGAAGAGACACCTGGACCAGATCCGTCTGGACAGAGGGGGTGACCGGAACGGAACAAGTAACCCCGATCAGCCTGAAACCGCTCGCAGGGAATATTGTCTGCCAGTAAGGAATCCTGAGGAGCCAGCCAAAGCAGCTCGGCGCTCGGAGAGAATTCGTTACAAACCTGCATATTTGAAGGATTATGTATGTATTATTCAAGGGGATAGGAGTGCTGTGTTTGCTTAGTAACAGCCGGCCGGTTAGAGCCGTGCGATAGGCGCCTCTATCCAGGGTGCTGATAGGGCGCGTATCCCCAGTTACATTGTAAGCGGGAAAGTTACAGGTTACGGATTGGTTCCTGCCTCAGCCTGTTTGTGCTATATAAGACTGTATGGGATATTCTTGCTTTAAGCCTGTACCTGCCTGCCTGGCACGAGTTCTGCATTAAACATTATGGTTAACTAAGGCCTCACTTGTTATAATTCCTATCATCCTTTTCCTCCCACTTAGGACTGTATGACTAACTTGTTGCTTGTATCCTAAGATTTTTTATTAATATTGATTGTTTCTTCATTGCTTAGTTGACCCCTATGACAATCATTAAGTGTTGTACCACATGATTCTTGACAAATGTATCTTTTTCTTTTATGTACGCTGAGAGCATACGCACCAAGACAAATTCCTTGTGTGTCCAATCACACTTGGCCAATAAAATTCTATTCTGCAGAAAAAATTCTATTCTGCAGAAAAAAACAATTGCTACCGACCTGCCTTCCATTGAGGACCTGCATACTGCAGGAATCGAAAAGAGGGCTGTAAAAATATTTACTGATCCCTCGAATCCTGGACACAAACTGCTTCAACTTCTACCCTCAAAACAACGCTATAGAGCACTACACACAGAACAACTGGACCCAAGATCATTTTATTCCCAAATGCCATCACTCAGCTAAACAAATAATTCCCTCACTACTGACAAACTATTTACTAAGTCTGCACTACTTTTAATCTTCTCATTGTTCCTATCACCCATCTCCTCCACAAATTTCTTGTGTGTCCAATCACACTTGGCCAATAAAGAATTATATTCTATTCTATTTCAAAATCCAGAAATTTTACATAGGTTAAACATGTCTATATTACATTCAATTGAATTTTACCATGCCCAATTTTCAGGAACCCAAGCATAGGAAGAAAGAGAAATGTTTTGAAGACACCTTAGATGTTTCAGTCTTGATTTCAAGACTGATAAAGATACATAGATGATGATGTATTTAATGGGAACAGAGATGAAAACCAGAGACACAGCTTGGCACTGTAAAAGGCCAAAGATTCTTTTTTAAAAAACATATTTAAAATGGGAAAGTTCTAAGTAATTAGGAAAAAACCCACTCATCTTATAAAACCATTAAATGCCATAAAATCCAAAAAAAAATTCTAAAACTTTTATAGACGTAACTATCCTCTCCATATGTACACTTGTATTCCACGCACTTTATTAACAGCGATGTGCTGCACTCCCCCACCTCTCCCTCCCTCCCTCTCATATGGAGAAGGCTTGGGAGGTGAGTGAAATTTAGTTATTGGATTTGGGAGCATTTTTATATTTACCCAGACTTCTATATGAAGACAAGGGCAGAGAATATTTGTTATTGGATACAGGGATAAAGGGATACATAGTTTTTGTTACAGCAATACGTGCTGGAATTGATTTTGAAAAGACTCATTTTTTAAAAAAAAAAGTTTTATCTGACCACCTTCTCACCTTTGTTAAAAAATAAAGTATATTAAAATATACAGAAACATTTATGAAAATATATTTGGCTGGTGTTGTGGTTAGCTCTGGTTCAGCTCCTGCCCCAAGGACTGTGGATGTGGGGGAGACATCCACATGCTGCAGGCCTGTTTTGCCCCTGGTGGAATCTGATGACGAAGGCTCCTCTAACCAAGAAGACATGAGTGACAGGGAGGAGGAGAGTGTGGCAGACAGCTCAGAAGGAGATCAATTATCTAGCTCCTCCTTTGATTCAGAACAAGAGTTAATGATACAGCCACGCATGCAGAGAGCAATGCATAGGCAATAACAACTGAGAGATTATTATCAAAGAAAATGAGGCCACCTGTGGTTGGGTGGGGCTGTGGTAATTAGTGAGGCTGCTATAAATAGCAGCCTGTGGGTTTGGCCATTGTGGAGGATTATCTGATCATTGTGTTTCGTGACTGCTGTACTGACTTTGACCTTTTGTGTGCTGATTTTTCCCCGCTTTGAAACTAAACCAGAGCAAAGTGTGTTTCACTTTGTGAAAGAAGAAGGACTGTGAATTGCCTCACAACTGCAAGCTAAGTATCACAGAACTGATAAGAGACTTGTACAAATTACCAGTTTGTTTAGAGACTAGTGCTCTTTGCTATACCAAGAGGGCTTAGTTTAAGTGAATTTTCATTATAAAGAACATTGTTTTGAATTTTCAAACGTGTGTGTGTCTGAAATTTGTATCTGAATTTTTGGGAGGAGTCTACCAGAGAGCCCCACAGAACAGCTGGTATAGGACCAAAGCTAAATTGCAGCAATAGCCCACATCACATATTTAGCTATGTGAGAAGTAGCCTGTGCAGGTCATGGATATAGGAGAGACACTGGCCAAGCCAGAGGAGAATTAATCAGGAATTCCTAGATGGGCTCAAGACTGTGAAGATCCCTCCTCTTGAAGGCCATATCTGGACTCAACCAGATGCAAAACATTCATCTGAGAAGATTCCTGTGTATAGATTTGAGCAGTACAACAGCTAAATGAACTCTTCACATGTGATTCTGTTTGTTTGCACCTGACAATGGAGCACTCACTCCGGAAGAGACACATCTGGGGCACATTTCCCTGCCTTGAGATGGTAAAACTTTGAGGTAGAGGTCTCAGTGACTTATTTTATCACATCAGAAGCCATTTTGAAGGAGCAAAGTGCTATGGCTGGTCTGCTGAATAAAAAATGGAGTACCACACGGGTATTTCCAAAGAGAAATCAAAAGTAAAAGCACTGAAGTAAAACAAACTTTTATCTCCACAGCTCTAATGATTTAGGTCATTGATCTGTCTAAATTAGGAAGAAGAGGTTGTGAACAGTTTCCTCAGACCTAATTTTTGTTAATTAATTATTTATTAAAAATAGGATCCTGGTCTACATTTTTAAAAGTGTTGAATTTACATTTACAATAATGTCTTTTTTTTTTACCAGAGCTGGTCAAAAATGGTTTGGTGAAAATCCATCTCTGGGCCAGTAATTTGAGTATGTGAATTCCACAATTTATTTCAGGAAAGGAAGGAAGTTTTCAAGAGTTTCTCACAGATAGGAACCTCCCTTAGTGATGAGAATAGCCCTACTTTTGGAAAACCACTTTTCTCGGTGGGAGAAATCCAAATGTCGCATCTTTTCTTGTGAGAGTGAACTGAAGCATAAGAAGCTAAGGAGGCTTCAGAGAGCTAAAGGGATAATAGTACAAACGAAGGACATTCACAAATGTCCTTCCTTGCCCATTACACCACACTACCTCTTTCTGCCTCTCTCTCTCTCTCCCCTCTCTTTCTCTCTCTCTCTCACACACACACAAACCAATTTTAAATCATATTCTTCTATGTAAATAATTTCAAAGGCAAATGATATTTTATTAAACAAAAACTAACAAGGAAAAAAAAATACAGGAATATATTTCTGATCAGTACTAACTTGGAGTTGCTATTTATGAGGGCACCAAAAACTAGGACTAGCATGGATAATATAATTGCTGCAGGATCTAATCTGGGTCAGTCAGAGGTTTAGTCTTCCAGTCTTTGAGATTCGCGCTAGAGCCCATCTCCAGGAAATTTCTCTCTACTGGAATATAATTGCCATTGGTCCCATGAAGCTCCTTCCTTCCTTCCTTCCTTCCTTCCTTCCTTCCTTCCTTCCTTCCTTCCCTCCCTCCCTCCCTCCCTCTTTCCCATTCTTCTTCCCTCCCTTTCCCCCCTCCTTCTTATATAACTTCAAGGGCAGCTGGCCAGGCATCCATCTATTTACAAATGTTGTTGTTATTTACTTAAGAAATATATTGCTGTGAATGTTAATTCTCATAAAGTTGGAGGAAAACAGTCTAATATTAAATATGTTCATTGCCAAAAGAACAGGCGGGTGGAAACTGGGCTTCCTGCCCAAGGAATCCATTATATCACTTGAATGACAGAAAGTGATATGAAAGTATGGACTTTGGATTTATCATAAATAGGTCTAAGTTTTGATGCAAAGCTAGTCACTGGAAATGTGTCATAATGGAGTCCTAGTTTTCTACAATAAATTATTTCTCAGAGGCTCCTAAATTTAACTGGTTTCAGTTAGCCAAACAGTTTCCTTTTTTTAAAAAAATGGATTATTGCCAAGGGGAACATATCAGTAATATATCCTCTCATGAGACCATTACATCCAGAGAGCAATGTTTTAAAACTATGCCACTGGATAGGTCTAAAGAAGGCTACAAATTAAATTACCATATTGGCATTTTATGGTGGAATGCAAAAGAGTTCCTCAGTCTGGCCTTTTTAGAAAATAAAAATGTGTCAGTTTGCTGCTGAATGTTGGCAAGTTGTGAGTCCTGGGTGAGGTACAAGAAGACCTCTGCTTGCAACATACATTTTCTAACACCAGAATGACAAAAGAGGCAAAAGGGGCTCGGGAGAGTTTTCCATCTATGCTCAACTCCTTGGTGAATGTACGTTCACAGTGAGCAGGAAAGCAATTTTCACATTCCCATCTCTATACAACTAGCTAGAGCAAAACTCATTTTCCAGATGCCAGGGTTTATGTAGCCAGAAAGCGCTATCTATGCCCAAGTGTCAGTTATCAGCAGGTTTGGAGTTTTTAAAAGAACAAAAATAAGTGGGAGTGAAAATTCTGAGGCATACAAATTTGATAAATGGTCAGTGAGGACCAAGCAGGCAATGGGTACCAAGAATGATTAACTAGCTCCTGAGATGGGACAGCAAACTATAACAACAGAGAAAAAGAGAATGGAATAGAGTATTGTGAAAAACATGTTGTCTACTTGGCCTTTTGAACCCCACAAAGCGACACTTGTTCTGGAGCTCGGGGAAATGAACAATTCCTCAGCTAATTGGTGCACTGTAATTTAATGTTGTAATTACATTTAATATCTGAAGTTGCCTTATTCTAAGTTGCCCTATTCCACTATGAATGGATGGTGAAATTTTTTAAAAGGTATATAAAAGGAGAGGGCAAACTTGAAGATCAACAGGATTTTTTTATATATAAATATTTTTATTATTTTTTATAATATCAATAACAATAGAACATTCACACAACATAGAACAATGTGCTCAGGAGAATTCGAGACCAAGCTATAAAGAATAAATTAGAATAACTTTATAATCTGTAAATAGATATATTGCTCTTGAGTTAAAATGGTATATCTAGGCCCTCAACAGTCAAGATTCAGGCTCGGCTACAGCACAGAAACTGCTTTGGTCACGCGCTGATGGATGATCTCTGGCGGGCCCGGGACAGGGGCTTGTCCTCTGTCCTGGTGCTTCTTGACCTCTCAACGGCTTTTGATACCATCGACCGTGGTATCCTTTTGCGCCAGCTGGAGGGGTTGGGAGTGGGAGGCCCTGTCCTCCAGTGGTTTTCCTCCTACCTCTCCGGTTGGTCGCAGTCGGTGTTAGTGGGGGGCCAGAAATCGACCTCTAGGTCTCTCCCTTGTGAGGTGCCTCAGGGGTCAGTCCTCTCCCCCCTGCTATTTAATACCTACATGAAACCGCTGGGTGAGGTCATCCAAGGACATGGGGTGAGGTATCATCAGTATGTTGATGATACCCAGTTATACATCTCCACCCCATGTCTGGTCAGCGAAGCAGTGGAAGTGATGTGCCGGTGCCTGGAGGCTGTTGGGGTCTGGATGGGTGTCAAGAAGCTCAAACTTAACCCTGACAAGACGGAGTGGCTGTGGGTTTTACCTTCCAAGGACAATTCCATCTGTCCGTCCATTACCCTGAGGGGGGGGAATTATTGATCCCCTCAGAGAGGGTTCGCAACTTGGGCGTCCTCCTCGATCCACAGCTAACATTGAAACATCATTTTTCGGCTGTGGCGAGGAGGGTGTTTGCCCAGGTTCGCCTGGTGCACCAGTTGCAGCCCTATTTGGACAGGGAGTCATTGTTCACAGTCGCTCATGCCCTCATCACCTCAAGGTTCAATTACTGCAACACTCTCTACATGGGGCTACCTTTGAAAAGTGTTTGGAAACTTCAGACTGTGCAGAATGCGGCCGTGAGAGCTATCGTGGGGCTTCCCAGATTCACCCACATTTCTCCAACACTCCGTGGCCTGCACTGGCTGCCGATCAGTTTCCGGTCACAATTCAAAGTGTTGGTAATGACCTTTAAAGCCCTACATGGCATCGGACCAGAATACCTCTGGAACCGCCTTCTACCGCACAAATCCCAGCAGCCGATAAGGTCCCACCGCGTTGGTCTTCTCCAGGTCCCATCAATTAAACAATGTTGTTTGGCGGCCCCCAGGGGAAGAGCCTTCTCTGTGGTGGCCCCAGCCCTCTGGAATCAACTCCCCCCAAAGATTAGAACTGCCCCCACCCTCCTTGTCTTTCGCAAATTATTTAAGATCCACCTGTATCGCCAGGCATGGGGGAACTGAGACACCTCCCCCAGGCTTTTACATTTTATGTATGGTATGCGTGTGTTGCATGGTTTTTAAATGATGGGTTTTTTAGCTGTTTTTTTAATATTAGATTTGTTTCCATTGTAACATTGTTATTATTATTGTTGTGAGCCGCCCCGAGACTTTGGAGAGGGGCAGCATACAAATCTAAATAATAATAATAATAATAATAATAATAATAATAATAATAATAATAATAATAATTATTATTATTATTATTATTATTATTATTATTATTATTATTATTATTATTATTATTATAGTATACAAAATATGCCCCCATTTTGGTGGAGGGCTATGAATGTTGCCTGGTGGCGGGCACTTAAACAACAGTGCCAAACCAAAAAACTGAAGGATCTCCATTACCCATCCAAATCCAAGGCTTGGAAGAACAGCCCAGTTTTCAACAATTTTATGAAAAATAAATAGGGTGGGAGCAGGGTGGGAGCCAGCATTTTGGAGGCCAGGAATATCACTGAGAAAGCACATATCCTGACTCCTACAAAATGATATTTTTTAAACAATAGGATTTGGAGAAACCCATTCTAGCTGGCTGTCCCTCAGGTAGTTGGGCCCTATATCATCAAGAGCCACCATCTTGAATGACACTTAGAAACCAGGTGACATCCAGCACCGTTCACAAAGCAAAGGGGATGTGTTACCACAACTGATTAAAAGTACAAAATGGATTCCTCAATAAAATGTGTGTATCCATCTTCATGAGAAACCTCAATTCATGGAGGCAGACTTATTTGTCTTCATACATCAAAGTGCTTCATGGAAGAGTTTTACTCCATGGTGATGTACTGTGCAAACAAGGCAAATTCATCTCAGTGAAACCTCTTTGCTGAATTCAGGGCACCACTATTACTAAATTAAAGACACATTCGGTGAAAAAAAACACAATAATCACTTGGTCAAGTCATAAAGGAATGTTTTGCATTGGTCTCCAAGAAAATATAATAGCCCTTCAGCAACTTCAGATTCTGAGGTTCAGTTTTCTATAGTTTTGCTTTCTTCATGGATACAACACCCATTTCTACCGAATCCTTAATAGCAGAAGAATTCACTTTATATAAAGAAAATTAAATAAAATTAAATAAAAATGTTTTACAGGTGGCAAATGCCACCAGCCAGGTTAGCTAAGATGTACCCCAATCTTAAGCCAAACTGTTGGAAATGTGGAGGGAAAAAATGGCTCATACTTCCACATGTGGTGGACGTGCCCATTAATGAAGAAAATTTGGCACAAGTTACAGAATTGGATAAAAGAAATAATTAAAATCAAATTGGAAATTAAACCCGAAATATTTTACTCGGTATCATTGACAAAGCCATGAAAAAAGAACAATACTATTTGAGTCAACATTTGATAACTGCAACAAGAATATGGATAGCACAGTTTTGGAAAAATGAAATACTGCCAAACAATAGAAATTTGATTTAAAAAATGTTAGACTGTGCAGAAGCTGATAAATTGACATTGGAGCTGAAAGATCAGGAAGATACAAGATTTCACCAGGTGTGGAAAGATTTCTATACATGGTTGAACCAAAGAATGAATACAAAGATCGCTGCATGAAAAGGGAACAAAGTCAAAAAAATTATTTAAGCAAAGAATAATAGTTTAAATGTGAACTTTATTACAATTTGATTAGATATATATTCACATGTTGAAAGTTTATAATTAAGTAAACTGGTTATACTTTAAACCGAATAATAAACCACCGGTAACACTACCCTAAAAGAGAACTGAATGAGGCTGTTGGGGAAACAGCCGAGGGGGGGAGGGGATATGTAAAGTCTTGTATCTGTGTTGTTGTGTATATGTCATTTATATGTAAATAAAAATTATTATTTTAAAAAAAGAATTATCAAGAAAAAAAACTTTGTGTGTGTTTGTGTGTGTGTTTGTGTGTGTGTGTTTGTGTCAGGACAAGGACAGAAGGAGAGAAGGATATCAACTCTGAATGAGTCTTTGTTAAATTAAATCCATTATTGATTAGGCTCAGTGAGGAAAATTGATATAAACAGTCTTGAGTGCCAGTTTTTTGTTTTCTCAAAATGTACACTATAGTTGTAATGGGAAACTAAATAAATTAAATCTAAGATTTACACACACACACTGTCTTTCAGCTACATTGTCTTCTAAATTAGTCTAAATCTTAAAATAAGATTTGTCTGAATTTATCAGGGTTGATGTCTTCTGCAAAGTAATGCATTCCTTTATGCTTCCTTATTTTCTTTCTCCACTACCTGTCAGTCAGCCCACAGCTTAATCTGATTTGAGCTTTCCCCTAAATAAAGCAGCCAGACCAGCAGAATGGAGCCTTTCATAGTAAGGAGAGGATGCATAGGAGTAAAGAGGTTCCAAACTAGTTAATAAAGTTGCTGGAATATCATTATCATCATTAAGAAGACACAGTGGTGCAGTGGTTAGAAGGCAGCATTATAGGCTAATTTTGCCGATCCTGATCAGATCAAGGTTGAATCTGTCTTCCATCCTTCTGAGGTAGGTAAAGTGGGGACCCAGATTGTTGGGGGCAATATGCTGACTCTGTAAACCACTATGATAAGGCTGAAAAGCTCTCCAAAGTGGTATAAAAGTTTAGGTGCTATTGCTATGCAGGGCTTGTTTGAATCATATGTTTATTCCTTACATTATTGTTTGTGATAAAAGATTCCATCAGGCAAAAAACCGTGGACTTTAATGTATTTTTGCAAGTGGCAGAAGAATGGGAATTTGAATATATTCCTAAGGACTTTTTCCCAGGGGTAGCCATAGGACAAAATCAAGCCTTGATTGCATTCTTAAGCCGACAAGCTGCGAAGAAATGGCTCAGAAACCTTGCTTAGGTTCCAACATAGTATTAGCTTTCATGTCACAGGTGGGGCCAGATATTCATACTTAGCAATCATATTCCCCATAATTATGTCCAAGTGTAGCCTTATCCTTTTACATTTTTGCACCATATTTTAAGAGTGACAGGCTTGGGGGTTAATGAACTGTCCTTGGTACAGTATTCCTTACACAAGCTCCCTTATTTGTTTTTATGCAAAATCTTCCCATTTAATGATAGTGACGTTTAAGCAACCCATAGAGCAGCGGTCCCCAAACTACGGCCCGCGGGCCGGATGCGGCCCAACGAGGTCTTTTAACCGGCCCGTGGCAAGCTCACGAGATTTTACTGGTCGATAAAATAAGCTCCCGAATCTCCTGTCAACTCACCGCGGTCGGCTGCTCAGTGAGGAGAAGGTGGAGAGGCAAGGGGGCGGGGAGGAAAGCGGGCCTGCAATTGGCCCCTTCCTTTGTCGCCTTTAGGGAGAGAAACTGTTGCTGCCCTATGGCAGAGCAGCAACAGTTCCTCTCCCTAAAAGCGAGAAAGAAATTGGCCAATTGCAGGCCCGCTTTCCTCCCCGCCCCCTTGCCTCTCCACCTCCTCCTCCCCTCCTCCTCCGCGGTGAGTGGACGCGAAATTCATGAAAAGGCGATTGGCAATTGAAAAACTGTCCACTGAAAGTCACAGCTAAGTGCACCATGGCTAAGTTTGTGTGTGGGGGGGAGGCGGCTGCTTGAAAACCCCTGACCTCCATCGCCTCCCCCCCACGGCACAAGGCGAGCACACCTCGCCGCTGACACAGGCGGCGGGGACTGCCCTGTCCCCCTGTCCCCCCTGCGCAAAACTACGCAGCCCCAGATCGCTCGCTTCTCCAGCCAGCAAAACCGACTGCCCGGCTTTGCTGGCTGATGCAGGAAAGGAAAGCGTCACATTTAAAAAGCACGCCACTTTCTGGGACTGCGGCGCCGTGGTGGCCTTCAAGCGCGGCCCTTCACGGCGCCCCACCACCCGTTCCTGCAGGAAGAGATCGGGCACTTTACCAGGAGGTGGAGGCGGCTGGGTGCCGGGGAGGGCGAAGGAGTGGACGCGCCTCTCAGCTGCAGAGCGGAACGGGGGTGGAGATCAGTGGCGGAGTCCGGCGTTGGGGGCCTGGGGCCATGCGGGACCGCTCATCCAGGCTTGCCGGTCCACGTGCGCCTGGATGAGCGGTCCCGCATGGCCCCAGCGCCGGACTCCGCTGCTGATCTCCATCCCCGTTCCGCTCTGCAGCTGAGAGGCGCGTCCACTCCTTCGCCCTCCCCGGCACCCAGCGTCCAGCCCCACGCCGCCTCCACCTCCCGGTAAAGTGCCCGATCTCTTCCTGCAGGAACGGGTGGTGGGGCGCCGCGAAGGGCCGCGCTTGAAGGCCACCACGGCGCCACAGTCCCAGAAAGTGGCGTGCTTTTTAAATGTGACGCTTTCCTTTCCTGCATCAGCCAGCAAAGCCGGGCAGTCGGTTTTGCTGGCTGGAGAAGCGAGCGATCTGGGGCTGCGTAGTTTTGCGCAGGGGGGACAGGGCAGTCCCCGCCGCCTGTGTCAGCGGCGAGGTGTGCTCGCCTTGTGCCCGTGGGGGGGAGGCGATGGAGGTCAGGGGTTTTCAAGCAGCCGCCTCCCCCACACACAGAGATAAGAGAGAGAAAGAAAGAGAGGGACAGAGAGATAGAAAGAGGGACAGAGAGAAAGAAAGAGAGGGACAGAGAGAAAGAAAGAGAGGGACAGAGAGAAAGAAAGAGAGGGACAGAGAGAAAGAAAGAGAGGGACAGAGAGAAAGAAAGAGGGACAGAGAGTAAGAAAGAGGGACAGAGAGTAAGAAAGAGAGGGACAGAGAGAAAGAAAGAGGGACAGAGAGAAAGAAAGAGAGGGACAGAGAGAAAGAAAGAGAGGGACAGAGAGAAAGAAAGAGACAGAGAGAAAGAAAGGGACAGAGAGAAAGAAAGAGAGGGACAGAGAGAAAGAAAGAGGGACAGAGAGAAAGATAGAGAGGGATAGAGAGAAAGAAAGAGGGACAGAGAGAAAGAAAGAGAGGGACAGAGAAAAAGAAAGAGAGGGACAGAGAAAAAGAAAGAGAGGGACAGAGAAAAAGAAAGAGAGGGACAGAGAGAAAGAAAGAGGGACAGAGAAAGGGAGAGAGAGAAAGAGAAAGAAAGGGAGAGAGAAAGAGAGTGAGTGAGAGAAAGAGAAGAGAGAGAGAAAGAAAGAGAGAGGGGGAGAGAAAGAGGGAAAGATAGAGAGGGAGAGAGAAAGGAAGAGGGGAGATAGAAAGAGAGAGAGAGAGAAAGGAGGAGACAGAGAGAGGGAGAGAGAAAGAGGGAGAGATATAAAGAGAGTGAGTGAGAGAAAGAGAGAAAGAGAGAGAACTAGAAAGACAGAAGGACAGAGAGAAAGGGAGAGAGAGAGAAAGAGGAAGAATAAATATTAAATATTGTATTTGTTCCCATTTTGTTTTTTACTTTAAATAATGTATGTGCAGTGTGCATAGGGATTTGTTCACACGTTTTTTTAATAGTCCGGCCCTCCAACAGTCTGAGGGACAGTGAACTGGCCCCCTGTGTAAAAAGTTTGGGGACCCCTGCCATAGAGTCATCACCAGTGATTGCTTTTAACATAGGTAAAAACAACTGGAGTTATCATTCAATCATTTAAAAAAACCAGTATATTGGCTTGGTGTAAGAGTAAAGAATAAAATTATATCATGGTTTATAACAGAGTAAAGTTATATCATGGTTTATGTCTGCCCTTCATTGTAGGTGTTGGAAATGTTACTAATCATCCACAACATGAGATCAGTAGCAGTGTCATTGGTATTTGAGATTATGAAAAATAGCTAAAAGATTTCAGAATGACGATATTTACATAATTATGTCATTGCAATTCCACCTGTTCTATATCACTACTCCATTGCAAGGTTACATCAGTTAAGCATAGGTAGCAATGACTTTTGATGGTTATCTATCCCAGACTTCTGCTAGAAAATATGTAGTCTCTTGGGTTTCCAGTGATCGACTGTTGCTGGAATTGTTAACCAGGTCTGGTTTGTTATGTTGTGTTTCGGGAATAATCACAAAGACAAAGAAAATATACCCATTAAGGCTTCTGAGTTTAGTAATATCTTCCTGATAATTTCCAAGCATGACACTCTGGCTATATAAAAAGGGGGAGGGGGTGAATTTTGAGTTAATATTGATTCCTGGTAAATACATAAGCATGCAGCTATACAAGGTAAGTATATCAATGTGACTGCCTGTTGCCTTTTTGAAGATTGTGGTTAACTTCCTCATCTAGCCTACATTAGCCCAGGGATTCCACATCAGTCTTCCATTCAAATTCTAATCAGGTCTTGTTTGTTCTGCGGCGTGTCTCAACCGCCTGTAATTACAGGGTAATTAGTCCAGGAAGACACACACGACACGATAAAAGGAAAACCCAAAAGTTTTTATAAACACAAAAACAGAAACAGCTCCCTTTTTAAATGTCAAAGGGATTTTCTGGTACACACAAAGCACAGGTTAAATGCAGTCCAATTGCTCACCCAATAACTGGGAAATTGAGTCCAATTCTAAAGTCCAGAGAGTCCACACACACAATCCTGAACAGCAAAAACCACGATCTTGACAAAACAATGAATCAGATAAACTGCCATGAGGCTAAAACACCAGGCTGCACTTTTATCTGTAACACTAATTACAGCAGCCCCACCCAACCACAGGAGGCCTCATTTTCTCTTGTAATAATCCTTCAGTTGTTGTCTCTATGCATGTGTGGATGTGTCATTAATTCTTGTTCAGAATCCAAGGATGATACAGATGACTGATCTCCTCCTGGGCTGTCTGCCAAACTCCCCTCTTCCCTATCACTCATGTTTTCTTGGTCAGAGGAGACTTCATCGGCAGATTCTACTGGGAGCAAAACAGGCCTGCGGCATGTGGATGTCTCCCCACATCCACCTCCACATTCCTTGAGACAGGAGCTGGGCCAGAGCTAACCACAACAGGTCTAATCCTGGTTAGCTTTCCAGACATCTGTCCAGATATCTGTTGACATAAGTCATCAGTCTGCAGAGAGGGGCGGCATACAAATGTAATATATTATTATTATTATTATTATTATTATTATTATTATTATTATTATTATTATTATTATTACATTAGCTACTGATAGGCATTTCAAGATGGCCATTACCAATGTATGTTCTGTGAAAGAATAAAGATCTTCTTTCTGCATATTTCATTTTAATTTCTTTTTATTTTGTAGTCATTTTAAAACATCAAGGGAACAAAATGAATAGCGATGTTAAAAAAAACAATGAAGAAAGTGAAAGAGGGCACAATGGATAGAAAATAAAATATCTGTCAATAAACACAAATTGTTTAAAATTCATGATTTCATTGATTAAATTAATTCATTCAATAAATAATATATAAAGTAATATTCATTTAACTTCCTAAGAAAACACTGAGAATCACTACAAACTCTAAATATCAATGTTTAGAAAGACGTCACTCCTAATTATTTCTACATAAATGCATATGATCTTGTAAGATAATATCTATCTTTTAGAAGTGTCTGGGGATGTCACCATTTGTCGACAATTTGAAAGAAGCTGTACATGATGTGATTACTTCTATGTAAAAAAATTGTGTGTGCATCTTCTCTGTTAATGAGTAGTAGGAATGGGCAAAGGTTACACGTGTCACATTTTTCAATGATGCATGTGTAGTGCAAAGCTACGGTTGCCTTCATCACTGAAGGTGAAGCTGCAAAGCAATTACATTAACCTTTCTGTGTTTGTACAGGCAATCTGTGCTGTATCATAAAATCACAATATACAGCAATCTTTCGATATTATGTTCTCAGCACTTTCAATCAATGTAATATATTGTTGATTGCATTTAGTTCTCTGTGCTGATTTGTTATATATCAAAGATTAGTGTGCTAGAATAAAATTCTCTCCTCTTGCCTCCCTCTCTCCTTCCTCCCACCATCTCTCTTTCCAGTTTATCACATTTTTTGTGGGATGGAATTTCCCCAATGTATTGCAGCCATAGACAGCTGCCATAGTCTCATGCTTACAGTAATGGGCCAGTCAGATTCATTCTACAGGTGAAACTCAAAAAATTAGAATATTGTGCAAACATTCATTTATTTCAGTAATGCAACTAAAAAGTTGAAACTAATATATGAGAGAGACTTATTACATGCAAGACAAGTTACTGTAGTTCAAACTGTAATTTGTCATAAATGTGATGATTATGGGGTTCAGCTCATGAAAACTCCAAATCCACCATCGCAGAAAATTAGAATATTACATGCAATCAATAAAACAAGGACTGTACACAGAACAATATCGAACCTCTGAAAAGTATAAGCATGCATATGTACTCAGAACTTAGTTTGGGCCCCTTTTGCAACAATTACTGCCTCAATGTGGCATGGCATGGAAGCTATCAGCCTGTGGCACTGCTGAGTTGTTATGGAAGACCAGGATGCTTCAATAGTGGCCTTCAGCTCTTCTACATTGTTTGGTCTCCTGTCTCTCATCTTTTTTCTTGGCAATACCCCATAGATTCTCTATGGGGTTCAAGTGAGACGAGTTTGCTGGCCAATCAAGCACAGTAATCCTATGGTCATTGAACCAGGTTTTGGTGCTTTTGGCAGTGTGGGAGGTGCCAAGTCCTCCTGGAAAATTGAAATTCCCAGAAAGCTTGTCTATGGAAGGAAGCATAAAGTACTCCAAAATCTCCTGGTAGGTGGCTGCATTGACCCTGGACTTAATGAAGCACAGTGGACCAACACCAGTAGATGACATGGCTCCCCAAATCAACATAGGCTGTGGAAACTTCACACTGGACTTTGTTCTGTCTAACATGGCAAATGAGCAGGCAAATGAGATGTTTGATAACAGCCTGTTCTGCCGGGCTCACGGCACGAGCCCCCAATAAAGTGCAAAGGTAGAAAGTCAGACACACACACTTGTAAAGTTAAGTACACTGTTTTTATCGAAAGTAAAATAGAAGCAAAACACCCTTTTGGTAGTCAAAGGGCTCACCTTCAAAGCAACAGACTTGAATGCGGTGAAAAACAATAAACAAACACAAAACAATTAACAAGCAGCTGTGAAGACGTCACAGCCACTCTCCTTCAAACGTTTTCAACTCACACACTTGACTATGGTTTCGTTTCAAAGTCCTGAAATCAATGCAAAGAGAGAGTCCTTGGAGACTCCTGAGATGAAAGCCACTTCCTCTTTCACTGAACGGATAAACTTCCACACTCAGAGGCCAAAGCGCTGCCAATTTAACAGCAGCCCCAATTAGTCAAACCACACCCAACCACAGGTGAACTCCTTCATCTCCTGTAATATTTACGCAGTTGCTCTTTCCTAATCATTGGCCTGCAGCTGCATACGTCAATGAATGTCTCTTCATCCGAATCCAGTGAGGATAATGATGATGAATTACTCCCTAATGGGCTGTCTGCCATGACCCCCTCTGAGGATCCCATTTCACATTCACTCTCTGCTTCAGACTCTTCGCTGTCAGAAGCAGTTGACAGTAACACTGGCCTCTGACACTGGGAAGATTCACCCACATCCACCCCCACAGTCCTTGGGGCAGGGGCTGGCCCAGAGCCAACCACAACAACATCCGCTATCAAAGGACCTGGCTGCGATCCAACCACAACAGACTTCAAGCATCTTGCTGTGTGTGCCTCTCCATTCTTTCTCCATACTCTGGGTCCTTGGTTTCCAAATGAGATGCAAAAGCATACACTTCAGAAGATCAGATGAAGTGATCAATCAAAAGTATATGGTCCTCTGTAATCACCAGATTGAAACAGAGTTAGGATTCTTGGACTGAGTCCTACTATAATAAAGGCTGAGACAACTGTTTTCGGTGCTCTTTTTATTTTTCTACTCATACTTTGATGGCTCAGGAAGAAACTGAGATTATCTCCATCAAAGACTAAAATTAGATGGGTTATGCATATTCTCACTGGGAGTGAGAAATATATTTGCTGCTTTGCTCCAGAAAACAATGTTTTGAGTTGGGGCAGAATAAGTCTTTTTTGTATATTTCCAATTAGGATATTTTTGTAACTCATAATTGCAGGAATTGAGAATAATCATCTAATTGTTTCATCTATCTGGTTTATCCTTAATAAAGGAAGTATTCAGCCTCAAAAGAAAGGGATGAAACAAATGCATAAGTGAGTTTTTGTATTTCCGTAGCAGCTCAATCTCCTCTATAGATTTGTTTATTCATTTATCTTTGTCAGCATTTCACATGGTTGGTTAATTGTAAATGATACTTCCTGAGTTTGTGCCACAGTGATGACATCTTGCTTATATAATCATGGCTTGTATATTGTAGGCAGATTGATGCAATGAGCTATGTTCAAGTGACCTTGAAGAATTGAGAGATTTACAGTTCTTTCACAGTTTTTTACATACAGAGACGTGGCAATGTCTAAGACTAAGCCCCAAAGCATTCGTCCAGTGAAGAGCTGCATGAATTTAATTTATTTATTTATTATTTTATTTATTTATTGGATTTGTATGCCGCCCCTCTCCGTGGACTCGGGGCGGCTAACAACAGTGACAAAAACAGAATGTAAAAATCCAATACAAAAATAGCTCAAAACCCTTGTTATAAAACCAATCATACATACGAACATACCATGCATAAATTGTAAAGGCCTAGGGGGAAAGATTATCTTAGTTCCCCCATGCCTGATGGCAGAGGTGGGTTTTGAGGAGCTTACAAAAGGCAAGGAGGGTGGGGGCTATTCTAATCTCTGGGGGGAGTTGGTTCCAGAGGACTGGGGCCACCACAGAGAAGGCTCTTCCCCTGGGCCCCGCCAACCGATATTGTTTAGTTGACGGGACCCGGAGAAGGCCCACTCTGTGGGACCTAACTGGCCACTGGGATTCGTGCGGCAGAAGGCGGTCCCTGAGATAATCTGGCCCGGTGCCATGAAGGGCTTTATAGGTCATAACCAACACTTTGAATTGGGACCAGAAACTGATCGGCAACCAATGCAGACTGCGGAGTGTTGGTGTGACATGGGCATATTTAGGGAAGCCCATGATTGCTCTCGCAGATGCATTCTGCACGATCTGAAGTTTCCCAACACTTTTCAAAGTAGCCCCATATAGAGAGCATTACAGTAGTCGAGCCTCGAGGTGATGAGGGCATGAGTGACTGTGAGCAGTGACTCCCAGTCCAAATAGGGCCGCAACTGGTGCACCAGGCGAACCTGGGCAAACGCCCCCCTCGCCACAGCTGAAAGATGTTAATGTAGCATGTCAAGGGTCACCATCCAAAATAGGTGCAGCCTGGACCTGTTTTTTGATTGAGGATGGAAATATTAAAGGGTGAAATGAATCTCTTGAATTCTACAAGTTTTAAGCTCCAAATTTACTTCTTCAATTGTCTTCCAAATCCAAACAATGTAAGAAAAGACCAGCTCAGGGAGTCATAAAGAGATACTGGTGAGCTATACATGGCCTCCAAAGCCAGATTTTTTTCCTATTTTCAATGGAATTAATTTCCAAAGGCAAGTAATACTTAATCTATGGTATAAATTTAAAATCTACTAACCATTACTAAGTGGCCTTTTGAAAATCTGGTTTGAAACACAAGGCTTTGGCAGCTCCAAAGTCTGGAGACCATTGAAGCAAAGTTGATTTAGATTTACTCAAAATCTGGAGGAGCTCAAGATCCAGTGGAATCTTTAGATTTGTCCTAGTTCAGTGATGGTGAACCTTTTTTCTCTTGGGTGCCGAAAGAGCATGTGTGCATGCTATAAAAACATAGAAACATAGAAGATTGACGGCAGAAAAAGACCTCACGGTCCATCTGGTCTGCACTTATACTATTTCTTGTATTTTATCTTAGGATGGATATATGTTTATCCCAGGCATGTTTTAATTCAGTTACTGTGGATTTACTGACCACGTCTGCTGGAAGTTTGTTCCAAGCATCTACTACTCTTTCAGTAAAATAATATTTTCTCACAATATTTCTAATCTTTCCCCCAACTATAGCACATGCATGAGTGCCCACACCACTAATTCAATGCATGGGGAGGGCAAAAACGGCTCCCCCCTGGAGGTCCTCTGGAAGCTGGAAATGGCCTGTTTCCCAACTTCTGGTGGGCCCAGTAGGCTCCTGTTTCACCTTCTCCAGGCTCCAAAGGTTTCCCTGGAGCTGGGTCAGGGTAAAAACACACTCCCCGATCACCCTGGAAGCTCCCTAGAAGCCAAAAACACCTTCCCAGAGCCTCTGTGTGAGCCCATAATCAACTGGCCAGCACACACATGCATGTTGGAGTTGAGATAAGGCAATGGCTCATGTGTCAGCAGATATGACTCTACGTGCCACCTGTGGCACCCATGCCATAGGTTCACCATCACTGTCCTAGTCTATTATACTCCCTTTTGGGGGGAGGGGATCCTAATGTAAGGTGAATAATGAGGAAGCAAGAAAGGAAATATTAATCTCCAGTGTCAGAGCTTATGCTTTCTTGCTCATCTTTCATCTTGATCAAACAATAAAGCACATAAAGCCCTGGAACCAACTCCCCCTAGAGATTAGAACGGCCCCCACCCTCCTTGTCTTTCACAAGTTACTCAAGACCCATTTGTATCGCCAGGCATGGGGGAACTAAGACATCTCCCCCAGGCTTTTTATATTTCATGTTTGGTATGTACGTGCTGTATGGTTTTTAATAGGTGGGGGTTTTATATATTTTTATTATTAGATTTGTCCCATTGTTACACTGTTTCTTATTACTGTTGTGAGCCACCCCGAGTCTTCGGAGAGGGGCAGCATACAAATCTAATAAATAATAATAATACACAAATGCATGCATCTGTGGTATATACATATTTCTGTATGATACCCCCTGGTTCCTTCTTAATACTATTACCCTCTAGCTTCTAAATGCTTTAAGATTTTCTTGCAATTTTTAAAATGGTCTTTTATAGCTATTGTACCGTATGCTGGTCTTTATTTATGTTTGGTCTTGGACCATCAATAAATTGATTGACTATTAAAAGTGTTTAGCCATTATTTGTTGCAGATAAGTAATTTCACAGTTGTTTCTAGACCCAAGAAACTTTCCTCCAGACACTATTCATTTTCTGAAGTACAATTATTGGGGGTGGTGAATATTAATAAGTGCAGATTCTGATTTAATCAGATCTTACCAAAACCCCTACCTGGATTTTGCCTCTGATTATGCATTATCAGAATCTTACTTTGACATTCTGTCTCCTTTTCTTACTCCCTCTTTTCCCCCTGCTGTCTGACAGGAAGGCACTGATGAGCACAAGCAGCAGGTGAGCATTTTATTCCCTTCTGAACTGAGAAGAGAAGAAATGAACAGAGTCCTCTGGGACCCTGCTCTGATTAGTGTGGTACCACGAGTGGAGTTCTGCGACAGCGACTGTTCCCATTGCTGATTTTCCAAACATGACACTGAGACCCTTCTTCCAGATGCATTTGTTTGTTTGATTTTGATAGGACATGCAATGAGACGGCACATCAAAAAGGAAGTCATAAAGTAATACCCCAGGCAGTACTTGCACTGAAGGCATCTCAAGCAAAGGCCTTCTGGCTGACTGCAATTCAAAGTCAGAAAGCTAAAGAATTATTTTTCTAAAAAAGAGACATCTGGAACTCAATACCCCAAATTCAGTAAAGGCTGTAGCAAGAATCACTTGGGAGAACCACTGATGGAAATACCATGCTTAGGGAACAGTTTTACAATCTTCCTGCTTGTTGTTTAACTAATAGAGGAATATAAATTGTTCTAAGAATGGTTAGCAGCAGCCTCTTTTACCCTCTCCAGTATCACAAAAGATTCTGGCCACTGAATTTATTGGAAGATAGAAGCGTCTACTAGACCAAATAAAATTACAATCACAAATATCCTGCATCCCCAAAATAACAAAGTTTGTAAGAAGTTGTGGCCTTCCTGTCTCTTGTGTAACAGGAGAAAAAACTCATAAAAAGAGTTGCCCAAAGAATTAAGGATATACAAGCACAAAATGATATAGCTATCTTTAGTAAGGTAGGTAACTTGAAATGGCTGAGTAAATACAAACATACTTTTCTAGTAGACAACTATTTGAAGTTACAATTGCCAAAACATCTTAGGGAGATCTTCGAACAGCTTGACACAATGGTCAGATATGGGAGATTGCATTCTATACCCTACAATGAGCATCTCTTCATTTGCAGAGTGGCAGAGGTAGAAGACCTAGCTCACATCCTCTTTGATTGTTGCTTGTATACGGAGGTGAGAGACAGATACTTTAATCTATATACCAAACAAATGACCCATTGAGATCCCCATATCAAAACAACTTACTTTATGTGTAGCCAAAACCTGAAGATAACATTTAAAACAGCACAGTATTTAAACAAAATGGTTCGGTTAAGGTCTGCATACGTGGGACTGATTGGGGTAGATTTCAGGGGTGATACCAAAATATAATTTTATCATATTTTATCTATAGCTCAATTACATTTTAGATTGTATTTTATTCCAATTTCATTTAAAATTGTATTTTATCAAATTCCATTTTAAATTGTTTTTATTGAATTTTAGTAATAATTTTGTTTCTGGAACTTTGCACTTCGATATGGCCCAAAGGCTAATCAGTAAAGACTCATGTTATGTCATGTCATGTCATGTCATGAAAAGTGGAAGCAGAAGGGCTTCCTTTTTCAGAATTGCGTTACAGAGGAGAGCATTGTTAGACAGAGGAGAATATTTGTAGCTCAGGGTTGAAATGAGTGTTTCCTGAGCTTGGTTGTTTTGTTGCATACATTTCATCATCCAAACTAAGCAACATCCCAGAATATCTCCGGGACTGCCTTCTGCCGCACGAATGCCAGCAATCGGTCAGGTCCCACAGAGTTGGCCTTCTCCGAGTCCCGTCGACTAAACAATGTCATTTGGCGGGACCCAGGAGAAGAGCCTTCTCTGTGGTGGCCCCGACCCTCTTGAACCAGCTCCCCCAAGATATCAGAGTTGCCCCCATCCTCCTTGCCTTTCGCAAGCTCCTTAAAACCCACCTCTGTCGTCAGGCATGGGGGAATTGAAATTTTTTCCCTTCCCTCTAGGCTTATAGAATTTATACATGGTATGCTTGTTTGCATGATTGGTTTCTTAAATTGGGTTTTTTTAGACTATTTTTTAATATTAGATTTGTTGCATTGTTTTCTTTATTGTTGTTAGCCGCCCCGAGTTGTCGGAGAGGGGCGGCATACAAATCTAATAAATAAATAAATAAAATCATCAATGCTAGCATGGAGTGGGGTGTGCCCTCATTTTATATTCTAGTATAGGGGTGTCAAACTTGATTTAATTGAGGCCTGCATCAGGGTTCTGTTTGATCTCGGGGGCATGTGTGGCCAGGGTCCCAAGCTCCATTTTCAGATGCAATGGCCTCCTGAAATCCTTTGCCAGCAAAAACGGAGCTCACAAGAGCCACCGTGGCCCTCCTGAGCTCCATTTTCACTGGCAGAGGCACCGCAGGCTGAACCTCTGCTGTTTACAGGGTAACATCATGGATCAGATCCTAAGCACACAGCGGTCCATACCTGAGCCTGGGCATTGAGTTTTTCATACCCCTGTTCTAGCAGCATGGCCTGTTCAACATCACTCATGTGGGGGGTACCTGTTGGGGACCCAAGCACTCTGCCAGTGAAAACAGGCTCTCAAGCTCTGTTTTTGGTTGTGAGGGCATCCTGCAACACTCTGCCAATAAAAATGGAGCTAGTGAGGGCTGCCTGCAGCCTTCAAGGGCTGCATTTTTGCCCATGGAGGCACTGTGAGCCAATCCGTTGATGATTCCAGGGTGGCCCCATGAGCCAGATCTAAGCACTCCATGGACTTGATCTGACCTATGGGCCTTAAGTTTGACTTCCCTGCTGTAAAGTCTTCAATCAGCCCTGATTTTCCCACACCAATTGGTTAACTACACTTTGACTCTTCTACTAATTAAATCTTGTAGCTCTGTTTTCTGGTTGAGCTCTTTCAGGTATTTATTTGACCATCTTTCATGATTTATTTGACCATCTCTCGTGGCTCAATTCATCCAATTGTTTCTGAAGTGGAACAGCCATAATGAGTTGAATTTGTTCTTGAATACTGGCAAAATGTTCCCGGGTGGCAACATCATAAGTAAGTTACTACAGCAACCTAATATTGCCATTAGAGGAAAGAAGAGACATGTTGGTGTTTGGTTGGGGGTTTTTTTAAGCAAAAATGCATGAAATTGTCAGATTTTTCACTGGCTAGTTCCGTTCATTACTAAATATTCATAATGCTTCCCTCTGATAAAGAGTTATTAGACTTTTAGGGTAAAATTTTCTCTATAAACATACATTTGAGAGTTCCTGCCCAATTGACCCTTCTTTTTAATGTAGATTTTCTGAATCCTTAAAACTATACAAATAACCAATAGATATATAGATATAAGGCTCTGTGGCACAGTGGTTAGAGTGCAGAACTGCAAGCTACTGTACTTCTGCTAATCCCCAGCTGCCAGCAATTTGGCTGTTCAAATCTCAGTATGCTCAAAGTTGACTCAGCCTTCCATCCTTCCAAGGTCGGTAAAATGAGGACCCAGATTGTTGGGGGCAATATGCTTACTCTCTGAAAACCACATAGAGAAGGTTGTAAAGCACTTTGAAGCAGTATATAAATCTAAATGCTATTGCAACAAAGAATGTTCTTTCTGCGCCAGCTCAGGAAGCTCAAACTGCCCAAGGAGCTGCTGATACAGTTCTACAGAGTAATCATTGAGTCTGTCATCTGCACCTCTATAACTGTCTGGTTTGGTGCTGCAACCCAACAGGACTAACACAGACTTCCATTGAGGACCTGTATATTGCATGAGTCAAAAAGAGGGCGGGGAAAATATTTACTGACCCTTCACATCCTGGACACAAATTGTTTCAACTCCTACCCTCAAAACGTCGCTACAGAGCACTGCACACCAAGACAACTAGACACAAGAACATTTCCAAACGCCATCATTCTACTAAACAAATAATTCCCTCAACACTGTCAGACTTGCTACTAAATCTGCACTTCTATTCTACTAGTTTTTCTCATCATTCCTATCACGCATTTCCTCCCATGTTGACTGTATGACTGTAACTTGTTGCTTATATCCTAAGATTTTTATTAATATTGCTTCTTCATTGCTTATTTGACCCCTATGACAATCATTAAGTGTTGTACCACATGATTCTTGACAAATGTATATTTTATTTTATGTACGCTGAGAGCATATGCACCAAGACAAATTCCTTGTGTGTCCAATCACACTTGGCCAATAAAATTCTATTCTATTCTATTCTATTCAATAGAGCTGCAAGCAGAAGCTTAAACTATTATCAATAGGTTTAATGTATTCAAATGTGTCAGGCTTTTGACAAGGGGGGCAGAATGCAGTACTGCTAACTCTGCCTACTAGCGGGAGCTCAATCCTGACCTGCTCAAGGTTGACTCAACCTTCCATCCTTCTGAGGTAAAAGAAGGATTCAGATTTGGGGGGGGGGAGCAATATGCTAACATTATAAACCGCTTAAAGAGGGCTGTTAAGCCCTATGAAGTGGTATGTCAGTGTAAGTGCTATTACTATCTTTTTTCAATAGCCTGGATACAATCTTTCCCCTGCTTCCACCTGCTTGAAATTCATAAGCTGACTATATCTCATAACTTGATTTAATTCTAAAAGGAAGGAAGAGACATGTTCAGATTTCCAACGGCCATGTTATTGATCCTTGGTCTAGACCAGCAATCCCCAAACTACAGCCCACGGGATGGATGCGGCCCGCTGAGGCCATTTATCCGGCCCACAGGTGACTTCCAGCACCGTTAACAGTCCGTTGCTGGGGAGGGTGGGGACCATGGCAGTCGGGAGATTGCTGTTGGGGCAGCAGAGGCCCGCTGACATCAAGCCCTGCGCCTGCCAGCAAAGCCGGATGCACAGGGAAGCAGCACGCTTTTCAAACGTGCGCTTTTCAAATGTGCTGCTTCCCCGGGCAGCCAGCTTTGCTCAGCAATTCTGGGCTTGACATCAGCGGGCCCCTGCTGCTCCGACAGCAACACCCTGACCGCCATGCTCGCCTTGTGCCGCGGGAGTGGGGTGTGCGGCCGCTTGCAAGCCCGGGGAGGGTGATACACAGCGTTGGGGCCACTTCTAGGCTGGTCCCTCTGGTTAAATAAAACAAAACAAGCCGGTGGGGGGAGGGGACGGATGCCATGGAAGCCTTTCCTCCCCTCCCCCTTCGTGCCTTTTCGGCTGGGGAGCGAGAGAAGTGGAGACGGGCAAAGGTGGATGCGCATGCTCAGTTCCCTTTGCAAGCCAACGAACTGCCAGGGCAGCGCCGCCTGCGGAGGGAGCCCCCTTGGCCAAAGCAGTCCCCCTTGCCAGCCGGAGGCAAGAGAGATGCACATTTGCAGAAAGAGGGAGAAAGAAAGGAAGGGGATGGATGGAAGGAAGGAAGGGAGGGAAAGAGAGAGAGAGAAGTGACTCTTGATTTAAGCATATGGTAAAAAGCACCCAAATAATAACAGAGGGGAAAAAAACCCAGCCCTCACCTGTTTTTGGAAATGGTTCAAGATTTCACACACACACACACACGGGGGAAGGAGGCAGGGATGGAAAAAGAAAGAAGTGAGAGGGAAGGAATGAGAGAAAAAGGGAGGAAGATGGAGAAATGAGAAACAAATGAGAGAGAAAAGGGGGAGAGACAGGAGAGGGACCCAGAAATGAGAACAGTGGTAGAAATTTGAGGAGGGATGATTCATTATTAAATATGGATTGACTATGGAATATTGGTAAAAGATATATTTAAGTGTTGTTTAATATTAGGATATATTAATTCGTAAAATTGGATTAGAATTTTAGAACTATAGAATTACATATGTAAATTTAATGGAAGATACATAGGATAAACAAGGGATTTATGATATGTACTGTATGATTTTATGAGTTTGCATTATGCATTTAAAATATACTTGGAAATGTAGAAAATTGATGAAAGTTAATAATAGTAAATTCTAAGTGCCTGAAAATTAATTGAGCTTGGAAATATTGAATGAAATTATAGAAAAGTATAATTTATGGAAATATATTAATCGATGCATTATTTTTCTATTGGTATTTTACTTTTTCATAGTTTTTTTTTATAGTCCGGCCCTCCAACAGTCTGAGGGACAATGAAGTGGCCCCCTGTGTAAAACGTTTGGGGACCCCTGGTCTAGACCAATGTGTTCCAAACTTGGCAACTTCAGGTTGGGTGGATGTCCACTCCCAGAATTCTGCAGCAACATTGGTCTAGCTTATGGAGACTTCATGTTTGTCTATAGAATATGCAGAGTGGTTACTATAAAACTCAATTTTGTACCACAGTTGCATAGGTAATAAATTAGGGAGATCTCTGCTCCACACGATTTTTAAGTGTCCTGAAAAATGATGGAGGACTTAATAAATCACTTTGTGTGTACTGCATAGTACAGTGATACCTCGTCTTACAAACTTAATTGGTTCCGGGATGAAGTTTGTAAGGTGAAAAGTTTGTAAGACGAAACAATGTTTCCCATAGGAATCAATGGAAAAGCGATTAATGCATGCAAGCCCAAAACTCACCCCTTTTGCCAGCTGAAGTGGACGTTTTTGCGCTGCTGGGATTCCCCTGAGGCTCCCCTTCATGGGAAACCCCACCTCCGGACTTCCGTGTTTTTGTGATGCTGCAGGAGAATCCCAGCAGGGGAATCCCAGCAGCGCAAAAATGGGTGCTTTGCTGGCAATGGAAGCCCGGAGGTGGGGTTTCCCAGGGAGGGGAGCCTCAGCAAAATTACAGCATCGCAAAAACACAGAAGTCCTCGAAACCCCACCTCCGGACTTCCGTGTTTTTGTGATGCTGTGATTTCACTGAGGCTCCCCTCGCTGGGAATCCCCACCTCTGGATTTCCTTTGCCAGCGAAGCACCCGTTTTTGCGCTGCTGGGATTCCCCTGCAGCATCGCAAAAATCCGGAAGTCCGGAGGTGGTGTTTCCCATGGAGGGGAACCTCAGGGGAATCCCAGCAGCACTAAAACAGGCGCTTCGCTGGCAACAGAAGTCTGGAGGCGGGGCATCCCAGTGGCAGCAGCTTGGGTTTGTAAGGTGAAAATAGTTTGTAAGAAGAGGCAAAAAAATCTTAAACCCGAGGTTTGTATCTCAAAAAAGTTTGTATGACGAGGGGTTTGTAAGACGAGGTATCACTGTATTTCATTGGAGTTTTCCAGGGTTATTTTAAGGCAATAGCAATAGTACTTAGACTTTACAGTGCTTTACAGCTTTCTCTAAGCGATTTATTGCCTCCAACAATCTTGTTCCTCATTTTACCCAGCTTGGGAGAATGGAAGGCTGAGTCAATCTTGAGCCTGGTGAAATTTGAATTGCCAAATTGCTGGCAGCCAGTGATCAGCAAAAGTAATCTGTACTCAATATCATTACCTTTTTCAGATTAAAAGTTTAATTTGGATGATTCATTCATTCTAACGCACTCACTTAAATTTCTCCAGCTGTATCTTTTAAAATATATTTTAGGAATCTTCCTTCAGTATTTTTTTTACTTTGTGAGAGGCATTTTAAATTAAAAAGGTTAATCAGATCATTATTATTTTTAATTGCACCAGTTTTCCATGTGATTAAGAACATAAGAACCCTGCTGGATCAGGTTAAATAGCCATTTTGTCTAGTATTATGTTCTCATTATGTTCTCATATAATATCTAATGATGAGAAACTTATGAGTTATGTCAGAGAGCAAAAGCACCTCCCACTCATGTTGCCTAGCAACTGGTGTGGAGAAGCATACATTGCTTCCAATCCTGATGCTAATATGCAACCATCATGACTAATAGCCATTGCGATAGCCTTATCCTCCATGTAGTTCATCACGGGTATCACTCTGATACTGTCTGCAAGGAAACTACAGAAATTCATTTAATACTCAAAGGATCATACCTTGAAGGCACTTAATTGAATCTACTCCCACAGCAAGATTACAGGTTCTTTCCCAACATATAACCCTAAACCTTCTGGGCAAAATAGTAAAACTTGTAATAGAAGCAAGATGTGTTATTAAGAGGAAAGGGAAAGGAAAGCAGCATAGTTCATGGCTGCTTCCTAGAAAAAAAATATGAGGGCTTTGATAATGTTTTTCACTTGAAATAGAATTTGCTGTACTTGACATTCCATTAGAGAAGTATTGTGTTCTAAGGTTTTTTAATGGGTTCAGACAGAGAGGGAGAGAAAAGGAAAAACATCCAATTTAATTTCCCAAATGCCAAAATATATTTTAAAGAAAGCAAACAGGCAGATAAAATGAAAGGTTGATAAAATTTAAGATTGTCCTAGATAAATTTGTATAGTGTCATTGCCATTAAATGGAAAACATCAAATGAAAATGACAGGAGTGCAGTGTCAAACTAATTAAAAATCTATTTGAAATAGAATGATCATGATTGCAAATTAATCTAGAAAATTTATGCCAGTCCAGAACTCTACAACATTTAGACCATTGCAAAACATTTCTTGTTCCGGAACATTCACTTCCAGACAGCTGTCAAAAGCTCCTGGAACTATGGTACAGAGAAAGGACAAAGCATTCTTGAATTCTCCAAACTGTTCCATCTCCAGAAAGCAACTTTTCTGAAAACCTAATTGGAATAATAGTGATAAAATACTATCACACTGTATTTTAAATTAATTCAAATCTCTAAGAAAATATGACTTGCAACCTAAAATATTAAAGGGACTTGCTAGGGACTAGTATTATGGAAAACGTGTAAGGTATCACATGAGTGGAAGAAATTAAAATTGGTCCTATCTTCTAAAGGAGGGAAGATATAAGCAAGCAAGTCTAATTCTAAGGACTCTAGAGCAGATTATACATCTGCGTCTACATCTATATCTACATATTGAAAAGAAAGTGTATATTACCAAAAATTAGCTAAAGATTTATTGAGAACAAGTTTTACCAAACTAACCTTATCGTTTAATACCAATCACTTTCCTTAATGGAATATCAGAATGACATGAATGTAATATACCTTGATTTTAATGTATTTCATAAGGTGCCCTGGGGCATTCTATGTTGATATGGCTAGTTTTATGTGAGCCAGATTTTGGTTATTCAATTTCCATCCCACCTTTGTTACTTTATAAGTAACTCAAGGAAACGAACCTACCTAATACTCCTTCCTCCTCCTATTTTCCCCAAAATAACAACCCTGGGAGGTGAATTGGGCTCAGAAAAAGTGACTGGCCCAAGATGATTTATACATGGTATGCTTGTGTGTGTGTTTGCTATTACATGGGGTTTTTCTTAAATCGTTAAATATTTTAATTAATTGGATTGTTGTGACTGTTTTTACTTGTTGTGAGCCGCCCCGAGTCTTCGGAGAGGGGCAGCATACAAGTCCAACTAATAAATAAATAAATAAATAAATGATCTAGTTGATGTTCTTGCCTAAGGCAGGATTAGAATTTACACTTTTCTGGTTTCTTAATGTCTTAAACATTAGACCAAAGTAGCTGACATAAAAAGAAAGTAGATGTACAGTGGACTCTGAAATCATATTCAAAGAATGCTGATCTTTTTTGTTCCATTCAGCTGGTATCTATAATTTCATATTGAGTGAAGTTGCAAAAGATTCATTCCTGGATTATGTATTCCTTTATTAATGATGTGAAAAAAAGATGGAAAGAATGTTTATGATATTTGCAAGTGACACAAAGCAAGGTAGGATGGGTAACACTGAAATAAAATATAAACTTAAGCAACTCTTGAAGTTAGAGTAACAAGTTGAAAACAAGAAATTTAATAGTAGGAAGACCTTCACTTAGAAAACAAGTAGGAAGATCTTCACTTAGAAAACAAAAATAAAATGAACAAGTACAGGATGGGAAATACCTAACTCAGTGCTGGTACTTGTGAAAAAGATCTCACAATCGTAGTTAGCTGCAAACTAAGTTTACAGCTGAGAAAAAACGAGAAGTTTATAAAAGAAGAGCTCCCAAATAACAAGAAATAATAGTTCCATTTTATTCTGCAAAGCTTGGGACCTGCTTTGGGTATTCTGTCTGCTTCTAGGCCAGTGTTTCCCACCCTTGCCAACTTGAAGATATCTGGACTTCAACTCCCAGAATACGCCAACCAGGGAATGCTGGCTGGGGAATTCTGGGAGTTGAAGTCCAGATATCTTCAAGTTGCCAAGGTTGGGAAGCACTGTTCTAGGCATATCATTTTAAGTATTCATACAAACTGGAACAGATTGAGAGAAGGGCATTGAGGATAAGAAGAGGACAGAAAGTGAGACTTACGAAAAGAGATTGAAGAAGCAGGGCATGTTTAGCCTTGAGCGATAAAGACTGCAGGGTAATATGATAGTGCTTTGCAAATACGTGAAAGTGTGTCACCATGAAGAAAGTCAAACCTGGAGCTTTATAATTGAAGACTGCAGAGTATGCTGTAGTATAATGAACGGGAAGATAGACTCCAATAGCGTTTGAAAAGAAAAAGAAACTACCGTATTTTCCAGAGTATAAGTCACACCTGAATATAAGACGCGCCTTAGTTGTGGGGGAGGAAAATAGGGAAAAGAATCTGCTTACCAGGTATTCATCTGGCTAGCATCCTTAGTCTGGTCAGCTTCAGCACATTATGTTATCCCCTGATTAAGGGTTTAAAAAAAAATATTCTGAGAAAGTAAAACTGAAAGAGTTTGTAAGCCGGTAAGAGCTAGGAACATCATTAGCACCTGGTTAGGGCTGGAAAGAAATATTTGGAGCAAGTTAGACCAATGGGGGGAAAAAACTGCAAAGACAGGGTTTTGGAATACATTCTTGGCAGAGAGTAACAATGAAAGAGCTTGCAATCTGGTAAAAGCTGGGAACATTGTAAGCATCCAATTAGGGCTGGAAAGAAATTTAGTCAGAGCAAGTTAGAGTAATGAAAAAAAACCTGGAAAGGCTTAGGGCTTGGAAAACATTCTTCACAGAGAGTAACAATGAAAGAGCTTGGGTACATTCATAGCACCTGGTTAGGGCTGGAAATAAATATCTGGAGCAAGTAAAGCAATGAACTCCCGCCTTATAAAGACAGGGTTTGGAATACATTCTTGGCAGAGCCTTAAAGGTAAGAACTGGGAAAATTGTTAGCAGCTAGTTAGGGCTGGAAAAAAATCTACATTCAGAGTATAAAACACACCCAAATTATCAGCCTCTTTTAGAGAGGAAAAAGGTGCGTCTTATACACCGAAAAATATGGTGACTAACCAAATGTAGTTTGGCAGTAGAAGCAATATACAGAGGTACCCTTCCCCATATGCTGTATTTTTCCATGTATAAGATGATACTTTTTCTTTAAAATGTTTACCTAAAAATGGAGGGGCGTCTTATGGGGGGGGGGCAGAAAGGAGAACCACAGTTGTGAAACTGCCGATACCTTATTTCTGCAAACTAGCCTGATAAATGAAACTTCTGATTGCTTAAAATATTGATTTCAGAAATTTTGGATAAGAAAAGTGGGCAGAAAATTATGGTATGTTGAAACAAAAGCAGACCTCATTCTCAAATGCTTTAAGATGAGAAGAGGGTTAAGTTCAATATCTTAAATGACTCCTGACAATTCTACAGTTCTATAACTCTGAGGGTGTGGGAATTTCATGGCAGGGATAGGGAATATGGTATCCCAAGGACATCTCCTTTGGTGCCCATCAGGTGCCTTGCCCCACCTGACCTTCTGTTAATTAAAGAATTGGGAAATGTGTCTTAGGGAAAACAAAACTGCAACCTCCAGCTTCAGCCTTGATTTAAAATACCTTTGGGCCTCATCAACACGGATAGTGTCTGTGACTGCTCTGCAGTGTTTGCAGCTACTAGAAAGGAAAGAAGGAGAAAGAGAAAGAAGGAAAGAAAGAAAGGAAGGAAGGAAGGAAGAGAAAGGAAGAAAAGAAAGCAGAGACAAACTGGGGTGCTTTAGGCTTTAATACAATTGTACTGTTTTATTTATAAATGTAGGTCACCAGCAGAGCATTTGATTGTATAAGCATGTGAAAATATAAGTAATAGGCACATATCCGTTTCTGTGTGTACATGTGTAAATATTTAGTAGTCAAACCAACTGTATAATTACTGATGGGCCATAGTTCTGCAACTTCTTTCTCAGGCCTATAGGGAAATGCAGAGCACTGAATGCTGCATATACAGTATATACTGTGTGTGTGTGTGTGTGTGTGTGTGTCTGTTTGTGTGTACATATACATATACATATATATGTACATATATGTTTTTTCTGTCTGAAAAAATCAGCAAAAACATGTGATATATATATATATATATATATATATATATATATATGTATGTATGTATGTATGTATGTAGGTAGGTAGGTAGGTAGGTAGGTAGGTAGAGAGACAGATAGGGATAGGGATTGGGATAGGGATAGGGAGAGAGAGAGAGAGAGAGAGAGAGAGAGAGAGAGAGAGAGAGAGAGAGAGATTTGCATGCAAAGCATGTCCTTTCTCCCTAAGCTACAGACTCTTCACCTAATCATCTGAACATAATGGAAGCCACTACCTTGGTGAGCCATTCAATCAGATGACATCACTCTACCCTCCCCAAAATATATTACTGATATTTTCACGGCTAATGCCTATATATCAGCGGATCCATTCCTTTGTCTGATGGATCCAAGAAATGCTTAAGACAAATTGCTTTCCATTTCATTGAACTGTAAAATAAACAAAAGAAACTCATTCCTAAATGCAGCAAAGGCCAAAGTGTCTCAGTGAATGAAATGCAAATGGCCGTGTTGCTCATCAGCAAGAAAAGCTTTCATTTCCTGAAAAATTGTTCTTTTGATTTTTTTTTAAGGGGGAAGGAGGGGGGCTTGGATGCTTGTGTGTCAATTTACATAATAAATACAGATAGAAAATAAGGAGCTGGAGAAGCCAAATCATCTGAAACATTTGTATCAGCCCTTTTAATCTAACAAAAGATTCTGAATATCTCTTTTGAATATAAACTTTTATGCAAACTTTGCATACTTCCTTTATTGGCAAGATTCATTCTTCATTCTTCCCCATCCTCCTCCTTAATCCACTTCACTCATAATGATTGCACCTGCCAATAAAAAAAAAAGTCCAAGGGTTTTGCTTTGTTTTGTGTTTTTAAAGCAGCAGCTCCAAGGTGTAGCTGATCTATTCTTTTTATATTGTACTCTGAAATCTCAGCTGGCTGATATTTAAAAAAATTAAAAAGCAAACATTAGAACCTCTCTGCCAAGTCTTCAATAAAGTGAGTGATGAGGTTTATTCTCTCTTTGGAAAAAAAAAGTCCAATTATTTGAAGAAGGTATTAAACTATGTAAATGTATTTTAATCTGTATCTTTGAGAGAAAACACATAATTAACTCTGTGTCCAGAGTGGCTTATGTTAATAAGGACTGCAAACACAGCAGATTTATAAAACTTTGTTAGATATACCTCTTTGTTTGCATCTGCTGTCATGGGTACGAATAATGCTTGATTTACAATAATGGAAGCTTTATTCTCAGCGCACACATCAACAGAAAACAATATCCCCTAACAGCCTGTTGAACATGAATGCCTGTTAGTGGATTTCCAACCTCTCAATAGGATTTTAAGAGTTTAAATCCCAAAGTTGAGGGATTTCTTCCAAACAGATTGACTATCATAACTTAAATCAGAAGGGATTTTCTTTTTCAGCTCACATCAAGGGTTCTACATCCAAGCTGAAGACATCAATCGTTCAAGGGGAAAAAAGGGTCAAACACACACTCAGAGAAGCCCAATGAGATTTGTCACGTGTACCCAGAAAAGCTCTTAAATGTGTTTTTTTCCCCTTCTCAACACTGGTACTGTATGCAGTTTTGATGGGATGGAGGTTGTGAATTAAAGGCAAGAAGCAAAGAATTTTGTTGTTAAAAAGTCAGTGAGATTTTACTTGTGTGCATGTAGTAAGATCTCAAAGTGTGCCTGGTGCTAGGGATGTATAATTCATACATCAACCATAGAAGAGAAGAGACCTAAGACATGTCATTGTATGATACATGACAAGTGCAATAATGCAACAAAAGAGTTTCCAACTCCGATTTCACTCCTTTCTTGCTCTTTAGCCATCCATTTCTAATTGTAAAATTGTATGCAAAACCATAATCATTGCAGAAAGACAGTTGTAAAGAATGGGGTGGGGGACGGACTTTCCTATTCTACTGACTGGTGTATCTGCTGTCTGTTTTTAAAATGGTGGCGCAGCTGACAGTGGATAGAAAGAGAGGATCAACTACACAGCAGAGCGGCACAGAAACAGATCAGTGTGTTCAGCACCATAGGCAGGACTTCTGCAGATAATAAGCACATTACTCCAACACTATGAAAGGGAAGAAACCCTCCCACTAAAGAGGAATTCGCTAGCCTAAACAAGACTGCTAATGGCCAAGCAGACAACATCATAATGCAGGAGCAATTATATGTAACCCTCCTTATGGTCATGGTGAAGGCTCAAATTTGACCTTGAAGCTACAGATGAACATGCAGCTTCCAGGCCAAGTCTACTAAGTTCTTTTTTTCACTCACTCATGTCACTTATATTCTTAGATGCCAAAAAAGCATTTGATAATGTAGATTGGACCTTTATGAAAATACAACTAAATAAGATGAATGTGAGAACTAAATTTTTCAATATAATTGATGCCATTTATTCTAATCAATCAGCAAGAATTATAATAAATAATGAGCAATAAATAATGGGCTGCTGCGACTTCTAAACCTCCTCCTGAATCAAACTGTAAGCATTCTAGGCATCTTTGTCTCCCAGCATGCCAAGATCATTTGCAAACTGATTGTCCAGTCTTTTCCCACTAGCCCTTGATTACTGGTTGATTACTACTACTTGATTACATTGGCAGAAAATGTTAAAGTTCCACCGGCTAAACAGTTATAAAGCCTGCAAGTGCCCACTTCTCAATGTTCATTCACTTCTTTATCAGTCTAGAGATCACCAGGCATGTTCAAGAACTTGGTTATAGATCCAGTTTTCCATTTAAACATTTCACTATTCTCTTCAAGCTTTGTGTTTTTGGTATCTCTGCTTCCCATTCAGGCATCTAAATTCAGTCATTCTTGATTACTGCAATCTACACAGGGGGGTGGGGGAGGACACTGCAAAATCACTCAATATCTCAGCATTTGGAGGATGGATAGATAGAGATAGATGATAGATAGATAGATAGATAGATAGATAGATAGATAGATAGATAGATAGATAGATAGATAGATAGATAGATAGATAGATTAGGTAGGCAGGCAGGCAGGCAGGCAGGCAGTAAGATAAGGTAAGATAAGATGATAAGATAAGATAAGATAAGATAAGATAAGATAAGATAGAGAGACAGACATTAGAAAGTTTGGGTATTATAGAAATTGATAGTTATATATTAATATGTAAATGCAAAAAGTTGAGGTTGCAATATATTTATCTTGTACTGTGCTAGGAAGAGTTGGAAGTCAATTCCCCCTCTTCTCTTCTCTTCTTTTCTTTTTCTTCCACTTTGTAATCCACACCCCCTTTTCCCATTTCCTTTCCTTCCTTTAATTTCCTATTTTATTTATTTATTTTGTATTTTATACAATTTTTTAAAAAGTATGTGAATCCTGTCTAATTCTAAGATCTCAAATGTTATCCTTTTCTGTCACTGGATAATGTGATGCTACTTCTATACAACAGAAAAAATTTGGTCTATTCTAGTGATTTTGTAGGTTACGTTGTACTCACATTAAGCTGCAAACTAATAGAAAGGCTTATTTCTGAACAAATGCCAATGAGTTCTGAGTGAAACCAGAACTCTTCTTCAAAAGTGATAGCATCCAAGTTCAAAATAAATGTTCTCCTGTATTTGGTGTTACTACCAATCAAAGTTAGTAATGCTAGCTTAATTCTGCATATTAATGAAGAGCTAGAAGTTGGTGATAGAGCATTTGATCTGGATGGAGAAGGTATCCAGTTCCATCATTGGAGCTTTAGCAGCTGTGGGGAATCCTGTTCAAAAATTTATTTTCATTGGCTATATTAGCTCTGATGAACAAAGGATCCAGTGTGGCTTTACCACAACTTTCTTTCAATCATGCATTGGGGAGAAAAACTCACTTTTGACAGGAAAGAGTGGTTTAGGTAATCCTGGAAAAACATATCAAAAGATACAGTGTTTTTTAAAAAGGGGGGGAATTGACATCAGCCATCTGACCAGGCTCATCAACAGCATATTGTCTTCACTAGGTGATCTTCAGTAACACACACCACAATGCCAGTAATCATGAAAAAGAGGGCAGAGTTGATGTCAGTTGATTGTGAAAAATTTCTGACAGTGACATGTCATCAATATCTTCTTGCTTCAAGTTCACCATTAGTCCTGCAATGAAAATCTTTTTTTTTTTCTATTTCTTTTCTTCTCTAAGTTTCTTTCACTTTTAAGCTCAGTTTTCAAGATGTTGAATTTGACTCTGGGACAGATTTATTTTGACTAGAATGACAGTTTTTTTGCAGCTTCTATAACTAAAATTACTCAAATATTCTCTACCGACTGAGATATTTTTAATGCAGCCTGTATATGTATGTATGAGATATATATATATATATATATATATATATATATATATATATATATATATTTGTTTTCGTAAATTTTCACGGGTATATGTATGTAGATTGTTCTGAGTTCGGGTTTTGCCCTGTGTAATATTTTGCATGTTTATGCGACGTTTCGGTGAAATCACATCCACCATCATCAGGCTGAAGTTTCCAAGCTTCGTGCTGTTGTAAAATGGAATGTCTGCAACTGTCATTTCTTCCTAGTGTATAGTGTGGGGGTGGAGATTTGGTTTGAATGTAGCAAATAGATTGGGTGATTATGTTTCAGTGATCTGATTGGTTGGTGTAATCATAATTATTAGAAGGATTGACATGGTGAACATGTGAATGCAGTTAAAAAAGAAGATAAGACTTCCTCCCTTGTCCAGCACATTAAAAAAACAGGGCACAAAATTGACTTTGAAAAAACTAAATTACTTCACAAAACAGAGAATTTATATAGAAGAATTGCCCTAGAAGCCATAGAAATTGAAAGGAGCCCCCTTTGCATGAATAAAAGAGATGACACGTCCCGCCTACCAGAAATTTGGAAACCAGCCTTAAACAAAAAAAACACTTCATAAAAATCACCATTCAATCCTTCTAATAATTATGATTTTGGACTTTTGAAATTTGGAAACCAGCCTTAAACAAAAAACACTTCATAAAATCACCATGTCAATCCTTCTAATAATTATGATTACACCAACCAATCAGATCACTGAAACATAATCACCCAATCTATTTGCTACATTCAAACCAAATCTCCACCCCCACACTATACACTAGGAAGAAATGACAGTTGCAGACATTCCATTTTACAACAGCACGAAGCTTGGAAACTTCAGCCTGATGATGGTGGATGTGATTTCACCGAAACGTCGCATAAACATGCAAAATATTACACAGGGCAAAACCCGAACTCAGAACAATCTACATATATATATATATATATATATATATATATATATATATATATATATATATATATATATATATATATCTCAACATCATCAATCCCTTATTTTAGGAAATATCTACATTAAGTAACCGATATTTACTATTTGTTGGTTTGTTAAATTTATATCTTATGTTTCTTATCAACAATGGAAATAATGAAATCCAATAAGACAACAATGAATGTAAAGCAATATATCAACAAAGCAGGCTGAAGGTAAAAATAGCTGCTTAAAATTCATTACATAAGGTAGTTTTTTTGTAAATAAGCCTATTAAGACAATGATTTAGAAGCAGAGATTCAAGTTTTAATTATTATTGTGTTTAGTATGAAATCAAAGATTTTAAAACCATTCTTCAATAGCTATCAGTATACTGCACAAAACAGCTTCCCCCCCTGTAAGCTATCATATAATCCTAAAATATAATAAAAGCGAAACAGCATGTAAGCAGAAAACAATTGTAAAAACAATAAAAGTTCAGGCAATAAGAAGATCAGTGAAAACTCCAAGCAAACAAAGAGAGAGAGAAAAAGGGACATACCTCACACATTTATGGGGGGGGGGGGGGAAATACAAATAAAATTCAGCAAATAAAAAGGATAGCAATACCGTTAGCATTTAGGCTTATATGTCATCCTATAGCGCTGGGTGGTTAACAATGTAGAAGCATTATTGCATTTCCCCCCAGCAATTTGGCTCCTTGTTTTACAGACCTCGAAAGGCTGAAGGAATCTTGAGCCCTGACAAAATTGAACTCCAGGTTGTGGGCAGAGTTTGCCTACAATACTGCACCTTAACCACTGTGACATCAGAGCTAATCAATGAGAAATGGCAGGAGGTTGCAAATTGCTCTCACTGCGTTTTCTTCCAATGAGCTCAAAGGTAACATGGGGATCTTGTAGTCTGTAGCACCTGCTTGCCTGCTCTCCATATGCCTGCCTATAGCACCTGCCCAACAAGTGTTCCATAGTGCTTGCCCGCAGCACCCATAGAAACATAGAAACATAGAAGACTGACGGCAGAAAAAGACCTCATGGTCCATCTAGTCTGCCCTTATACTATTTCCTGTATTCTTAGGATGGATATATGTTTATCCCAGGCATGTTTAAATTCAGTTACTGTGGATTTACCAACCACGTCTGCTGGAAGTTTGTTCCAAGGATCTACTACTCTTTCAGTAAAATAATATTTTCTCACGTTGCTTTTGATCTTTCCCCCAACTAACTTCAGATTGTGTCCCCTTGTTCTTGTGTTCACTTTCCTATTAAAAACACTTCCCTCCTGAACCTTATTTAACCCTTTAACATATTTAAATGTTTCGATTATGTCCCCCCTTTTCCTTCTGTCCTCCAGACTATACAGATGGAGTTCATTAAGTCTTTCCTGATACGTTTTATGCTTAAGACCTTCCACCATTCTTGTAGCCCGTCTTTGGACCCGTTCCATTTTGTCAATATCTTTTTGTAGGTGAGTCTCCAGAACTGAACACAGTATTCCAAATGTGGTCTCACCAGCACTCTATATAGCGGGATCATAATCTCCCTCTTCCTGCTTGTTATACCTCTAACTATGCAGCCAATAATCCTACTTGCTTTCCCAACCGCCTGACTGCACTGTTCACCCATTTTGAGACTGTCAGAAATCACTACCCCTAATTCCTTCTCTTCCTGTGCTCCATTGTGCCCAGCTGCTGCACCCACCTGTCTGTTCTTTATTTTATTTATTTATTTATTTTATTTTTATTTATTAGATTTGTATGCCGCCCCTCTCCGTAGACTCGGGTGGGCGCTCACAACAACAATAAAACAATTCAAGACAAATCTAATAATTTAAAAACATAAAGAAAACCTGTTATTAAAGCAGACATAGCACCTACCTACATAACTTGCTTGTTTGCCCACTAACTTGCCTATCTAAGGTAGGTTTCAGCAGCAGAAGCAAGCATTTCTAGATTCTTATTTCTTCCTACATTATTTTCATATGCAGTCCTTGCTTAAACAGGGCAATAGGGACTGGTAGAATTGCTATGTCTAAGTGATGCAGTCACATGACATCATGCAATAGATCTGTATTGCTTTGCTTAACGGCAGAAATTCAGCCCTTAGTTACCATCATAATTTGTGTATTTTTTCCCTGTTTCATTTCTATAGCATTGGGCTGTATAATCTTTAAAAAACCACCTATATAAGCCACTGATTTTTTCAAAAATAAATTAACACGTGAAACATGTTCTGTCTAAAAGGGAAGCACTGTATCACAGAACAGAATTTAATAATCCAATGTGTTCTACATCAGGTCACCAAATGAGCACTATATTTCCAATAACTAGTGGAACCCAGCAATTCATCCCTGGGTAAGTATCCAACAGGCATGAAATATTTTTGTTAAATTAATTGTAATTTTAATCTGGGTCATAAAAGTGCCAAAATGGTCTTTCATTAATTTTCATAGACTAGACATTGCAATTCCTGATTCCGTGCTTCTGTTCTTAAATATCTAACTTGGTGTATTCTTGCAAGGATTTATAACTACATATTATAGCCTTATTTGGAAATTACGTGTAAATCTTTCATTCTAGGTGGGGTATGAAGTGCTTAGAACTATCAATCTTTTCCTTGTCACCTGCCTTCCATTGAGGACCTGTATACTGCACCAGTCAAAAAGAGGGCTGTGAAAATATTGTCGCTACAGAGCACTGCACACCAAGACAACTAGACACAAGAACAGTTTTTTCCCGAACGCCATCACTCTACTAAACAAATAATTCCCTCAACACTGTCAGACTTTTTACTAAATCTGCACTTCTATTTCTACTAGGTTTTTTTCTCATCATTCCTATCATCCCTTTCCTCCCACTTAGGACTGTACGACTGTAACTTTGTTGCTTGTATCCCAAGATTTTTATTAATATTGATTATTTCTTCATTGCTTATTTGACCCCTATGACAATCATTAAGTGTTGTACAACATGATTCTTGACAAATGTATCTTTTTCTTTTATGTACGCTGAGAGCATATGCACCAAAGACAAATTCCTTATGTGACTAATCACATTTGGCCAATAAAGAATTCTATTCTATTCTATTCTATTCTGTGAAGCTATTGTCACTCCCCCCTCATTTTTTTGCAAATAATAATTGTGATGCACTCCCAAAGTAACAAAAGTAATTTTTTTAAAAAAAGAAAATGTACATGTGGTTCTATATAGGAATTCTGGGAGTTGAAGTCCACAAGTCATAAAGGGGTCGTAGTTCCTGACTTCTGCCTTAGGGGAAGTAGTTAAGAAGGAACCAAGTCATTGAGGATACAAATGGAAAAGTGTCATCTGAAGGAGACAGAAAAAATACAGCCTCAGCACATGAAAACCCCTCCCATGCCACTTTAACAACTCCGGGACTTGAGAGCAAGGGCTTTGGGGGAGGTCTGTCCAATTTTGGATCCAGACTTGGCAGCTTCTCTCCTTCTGGCTAGTACCTCCCAGCCTATTTGACAAGGACATAGGTAATAGATGAGTGTGTGAGAAGAAACAATATATATGTGTGTGATTTTTTGTCGAATCATCCAGGTATATTGAAGGAACGTCACTATACCAGGGTGTTTCGACAAAAAAATCACACATAACCCTTCCCTGGTACAAGCTGATACAGGAGTTGAGCCTGTAGCCTAATGGCTAAGAGAAGGCAGAGGCCCCGGGTTCAAATCCCAGTAAGAATTTTTTTTTAAACGGTGTGACTACCTGATGAAGGCTAATAAGCTCGAAATAGATATACAGTGGTCCCCCGATTATCGCGAGGGTTCCGTTCCAGGACCCCTCACGATGATCGGTTTTTCGCGAAGTAGCGGTGCGGAAGTAAAAACACCATCTGCGCATGCGCAGATGGTGTTTTTACTTCCGCCGCAGCAGCGAGGAGTCGAAGATTGGGGTTTCCCCGCCGCCCACGCAAACTCCTCGCTGCTGCCGCGCCCGCCGCTTGTCCGCCCGCCGCTTGTCCACCGCCTGCCTGCCCGCGCGCCCGCCCTTCGCCCGCCCACGCCGTTCGCTCGCTCCGCTTCCCAGCTGAGTCCTGAAGCGAACTTCCGCGTTTGGCTTCAGGACTCAGCTGGGAAGCGGCGCTGGGGTTTCCCCGCCGCCCACGCAAACTCCTCGCTGATGCCGCGCCCGGCGCTTGTCCGCCCGCCGCTTGTCCACCACCTGCCTGCCCGCGCGCCCGCCCTTCGCCCGCCCACGCCGTTCGCTCGCGCCGCTTCCCAGCTGAGTCCTGAAGCGAACTTCCGCGTTTGGCTTCAGGACTCAGCTGGGAAGCGGCGCTGGGGTTTCCCCGCCGCCCACGCAAACTCCTCGCTGATGCCCGCCGCTCGCCCTCCCGCCAGCAAGAGGGGAAAGACCCAGGGAAGCCGCCCAGCAGCTGATCTGCCCGGTGCCATCTACGCATGCGTGGCCATAGAAAAAAGGGCGCGCATGCGCAGATGGTGTTTTTACTTCCAGGTTGAAAAATCGCGATATAGCGTTTCGCAATGATCGAGATCGCGAAACTCGGGGGACCACTGTATAGTAGTCTGCCTTCCTTTTCATTATCAGCAAATGGTGGGGGCTTTTTCCCCCCATAACCTCATCCATTACCCATATTCTTCTCCAGAATAATTCCAGTGAATTATTTTAAATTATTTTATTTTATTTTATTTATTTATTTATTCATAAATATATAGGAAGAAAATAGACATGTGATAATATAAAAGAGGGTGAAGGTGAATTTAGAGGAGAGGATATATGAAAGGAAGAGAATATATAAGATAGGTGAAAGAAAGGAAAGACAATTGGACAGGGGACAAAAGGCACACCAGTGCACTTATGTGCACCCCTTACTGGCCTCTTAGGAACCTGGAAAGTCAATCGTGGAGAGTCTAATTCACTGGATCTCCATGTATTCTAAAAACTGGTTGTGCCTCAATGTTCGGTTTTAAGTGATTCAGGTGTGGCTATTTTCTTGGGCTATGTGTGTGTGTGAGTGAGTGACCATAATCTAGTCCTGATTGTATACCTGCAGAAGTCAAGAGTGAGACTTGAACTAGACAGCAAATAAGGACTGCCTCTTAAGTTCCCTTATGTGTTCCCAACTTTTTATTCAAGCAGAAAGCAAGTCTATAAATGAATTGTTTCCTCAAGCTTGTCTGGCACATAAAATTACCCGACAGGCTCAAGTACATCACCCATTTAAGTCAGTATTGGGGTCTCATTCAGAGAACTTTGAAAAACGTTCTGATGGATAATGGAAACATTTTATTTTGCAGGCACTTTCCCATCCTTGGTCATTTGTGTATTTATGCCTCGGCTCTGTTGAAGCATTTTATTTTCACATCTAAAAAGATCATTTCAGGGTTGAGCAAACACAGCACATTCAGCCGCAGCTGGAATACATGTGCTACAGTTCATTCTTTGGAAAGTTTATGAAAAAGGCTGCCTTGGTTTTGAAATATTAAAGGGTCTTCTGAAGGCAGAGATCAGATGAGAAATGTTAAATAAAGGGGCTGATCTGGTTGAATACATAAAGGATAGAATATTTCTTCTTGTTGTTGCTCCTGGGAACTTGTTAGCCCAAACCTCAAAAGCCATTGGCAGAACAAAGATGTTCCACTTCTCTACCTCTGCTGCCACAATATGGCAGAGCAAGGAACCCATTGAGTTAAACAGCGAAGCCTTGTTGTATCCATGCATTGGCATAGCAGTGGTCGTCTTTCTGCAGCACGTTCGGCAACAGTTCCAGGCACTGTTCTAATCCGGGGGAGGTGGGGGGGAGGAACTGCCTAGAGGAGATAAGCATGAGTGCTGAGTGGCTCGCCTCTTGTACCCAGCAGTGCCTGGAAATCTGGATTAAAATAAATTTAAAATATATTTTTAAAAAACCTGAAGAGTAAATCCAAATCTGTACAGTGGAATTTCACAGTTGTAGTATTACTCCATTAGATGGCAGATGATAGATAGATAGATAGATAGATAGATAGATAGATAGATAGATAGATAGATAGATAGATAGATGATAGATAGATAGATGATAGATAGATAGATGATAGATAGATGATAGATAGATGATAGATAGATAGATAGATAGATAGATAGATAGATAGATGATAGATAGATGATAGATAGATGATAGATAGATAGATAGATAGATAGATAGATAGATAGATAGATAGATAGATAGATGATAGATAGATAGATGATAGATAGATAGATGATAGATAGATAGATGATAGATAGATAGATGATAGATAGATGATAGATAGATAGATGATAGATAGATAGATGATAGATAGATAGATAGATAGATAGATTGATGATAGAGATAGATAGATGATAGATAGATAGATAGATAGATAGATGATAGATAGATAGATGATAGATAGATAGATAGATAGATGATAGATAGATAGATGATAGATAGATAGATAGATAGATGATAGATAGATAGATAGATAGATAGATAGATAGATAGATAGATGATAGATAGATAGATAGATAGATAGATAGGCAGACAGACAGATAGACAGACAGAAAGACAGACCGACAGACAGAAAGACAGACCGACAGAGAGACACACACACTCCACACACAGACAGATAGACACATAGACAGACAGAAGATAGAAGGGGAGGGGGAGGGAAAGAAAGAGGGAGAGAGGGAGGGAGAGAGAGAGAGAGAGAGACAGATAGATAGACAGACAGAAAGACAGGTTATACCTAGATGGAAGGATGGTAAGATAGCTAGATAGGTAGGCAGATACATCCTACGCACAATATAAAAATTAAAAATGTGCATTACACAGGTGGCCCTCAGGATATGACCATTTGTTCAGTGAGCATTCAAACCTACGACAATGTCGAACACAGGGGACCTTATGATGGGTTTTTGGTGTTCTGGCTGTCTCAGCATCCCTGTGGTCACATGAGATCACAATTCAAACATTGGGCAACCAGCTCACAATTACGACATCGCAGTAAGCCAGTCATGTGATCGCAATTTCCAACTTTTCCTACTGGTTTCCCACAAGGAGTCATTGGGGAAACCAACAGGAAATTGGAAATCATGGTTACCCGAGTTCCTCATTTAATGAAACATATGATCCTGGTTTAACTATGGCAGTCAGGATTGCCAGAATTGTCATAGACAGAGTAGTCAAGCTGGCAGCCTGCAGGCCGGATGAGTCATGCAGAGACCATTCCTACCCCAGCTCTGTGAAGGGGGAAAACATCATGAAACATCATGTGACAGCAACATAACATGGCCAGTTTGACACCCATGACATAGGACATCATGCTTCACAACTACATCACTTTGCAACAGCACTTCTGATCCCGTTTGCCATTGTAATATGAAGACTACCTGTAGATAATTTTAAGCACCTGTGCCTAGGAAGCCTATTTAGGCGCAATTCTCAGAAATACTGGACCCATGGAATATAAGGACACCCACCCATTCATGCGTTGAGTTCATTGACTTTGCATTTTTACTGCAAGGAATGGAAATTATAGTTCCACATGTGCCCAGCAGCAAGAAAAACCCTGCTGTATAAAGTGCCACATTGCCTTTATTTTGAAAGAGACAAGCTAGAATAAGTTCTATTAATCAGACGTGATTGTGCACATTCTTTCTTCTCTTTGTGGAAACTGTATCATTAATTAAACAAATGTTTGCTTTGTACCTGCTTGACATTCTTTAACATTGGAAGGGGAGATAGATATAGTTATTGGTAACCCTGCCTGTCTTGGATAAGGGTTTTATGACCTCTAGTCTTTCTGTAAGGCATTTAAGGGCTTGACGGTGCTTTTTCTGCTAAAAATATTATTCCTACCCTTCCCAGGGATCATTTTATTAAAGCGAGATTAAGGAAACGCACCTGAAATTCAAAGCCCACTTTAAAATGTAGTTTTTGTGGATTGAGTGCTTAGTCATTACTACCTGTTGATGTCTTACATTACACTTAATCCTCAGGGATTCATTTCATATCTGTCCAAACTGACGAGAAGTGAAAGGAGAAAACATTTGTACAGTAATAGACTGCAAAATGGAGGTTAAAAGCCGAAACCCATCATAACGTCTGGGGGAAGGTACAGCCAGGAACAAACCATCAAAAATAGGGGTGAACCATGGAGAAATGAAAGAGAGGTGAGCCATAATATTAAGGAGCTCGGACATATCAATCCATCTTTTTGCATTCCTGTTCCTGTATGCAAAGACCCTACAGTTGGAACTAAACTGAGGACAACTTCAAATCACTTCTATGGTTTGTTTGAAGATAGAAGACTGGCTTTTGTTATTTGTTCATTCACCACTCTTAACAGCACCTCATTCACCAGCAATTAACAGAACAGAAGTGACCACAGTTGCTCATCTCTATTATCTGCTCTCCCTTTATCTCTCTACCTCACCTAAATATAGAAAATATATCTGGCCTTTTACAAATCCAGGGATTTATTGATCAGATTCTAAACTCAGGATCCCAGGAATAGCTTTTCAATTTCTTTTTTTTAAAAGAAGGATGATGATAATGATAACAAAATAACAGGGTTGGAAGGGACCTGGGAGGTCTTCTAATCCAACCCCCTGCTCAGACAGGGAACCTTATACAGTGATCCCTCGATTTGCGCGTTCTCGATTAGCGCGAAATGCTGCAACGCGGTTTTTCAAAAAATATTAATTAAAAAATAAGTCCGCGTTTTTTTTTTTGCTATACCACGGTTTTTCCCACCCGATGACGTCATACGTCATCACCAAGAGTCACTTCTCTGTCTCTTTCTCTTTCTTTCCTGTCACTATGCTTCAATCATTTTCTCATTTCTCTTTTTTCTCCCCTTTTTTCTATCATTTCTCTCTCTCTTTCTTCCTCTCTCACACTCTCTTCCTCCCTTCTCTCTCCCCCACTCCACTTGCCCACGAGAAGAAAAAAAGGAACCTCTGCCGGGCAGCTCCCCTTGTGCCCCCGCTTTGTGCCTGCCTCTTTTGGGGATTTTTTTTTCTTTTCTTTTTTGCGCTGGTGGCGGGAGCTTTTGGGGAGGGCTCTGCCGGGAAGGCCTCTCAGCTGCAGAGCCGAATGGGGGCGGAGGCAACAGCGGAGCCCGGCGCTGGGGCCATGCGAGGCTGTTCATCCAGGGGGGCGTGGACTGGCAAGTCGCCCTCCTTTCTCTCTCTTTCTCAAGATCGCTTGCCGCTTGCCTATTGCAGCGAAGGAGGCGAAGCAAGGCTCCAAGCTGCAAAGCGGCAAGCGGCAAGCGATCTTGGGGATTCCCCTTTGCCTGGGCGGCGGGAAGACCAAGGGAAGGTTCCTTCAGCCGCCCAACACCTGATCCGCTCCGCAGCGCAGCAGCAGCGAGGAGCCGAAGATGGGGTTTCCCCTTTGCCTTTACCCCATCTTCGGCTCCGCGCTGCGGAGCAGATCAGCTGTTGGGCGGCTGAAGGAACTTTCCCTTGGTCTTCCCCGCCGCCCACACGCAAACTCCACCATCTGCGCATGTGCGGCCATGAAAAAAATGGCGCACATGCGCAGATGGTGGTTTTTACTTCCGCATCCAGTATAACGCGGAAATCGGTTAGCGCGGGAGGTCTTGGAACGTAACCCCCTTGCTAACCGAGAGATCACTGTACTATTTCAGGCAAATGGTTGTCCAATCTCTTCTTAAAAGCCTCCGGTGTTGAAGCACCCCCAACTTCTAGAGGCAAGTTCTTCCACTATCAGGAAAATTCTCCTTAGTTCTAGATTGCTTATCTCCTTCATTTCCATCCCTTGCTTCTTGTCCAATATAAAATACTGCTATTATGTTATCCCTAGTCCTTATTTTCATTAAACTACCCATACCAAATTCCTGCAACCATTCTTCATATTTTTTAGCTTCCAGTCCCCTAATCGTCTTTGTTGCTCTTCTCTGCATTCTTTCTAGAGTCTCCACATCTTTTTATATCATGGTGAGCAAAACTGGATGCAATATTCCAAGTGTGGTCTTACCAAATCAATATAAAGTGGTATTAACACTTTGTGTGATTTTGATTCTATCCCTCTGTTAATGCAGTTTAGGATTGTGCATGTTGGCTTTTTAGAAGCTGCAGTATTTATGTGGTTGTCCACTAGGACTCCAAGATCCCTCTCAGTCTATTTATTATCATCATTCTTTTTTTTAAATAAAAAATTTGCTATCCTTTAACATTATCCAAAATAAAACGCTGAAGCATCCTTCCACTTAGTAGCTGTGCCAAATTCCTCTTATCAACTTCATGAAATAAACAGTCAAAAGCATTAATGTTTGCTAAGTAATCTTTCCTCAATATTCCTTCCTATAATTAAAAGACATTTGGAAGTGAAGATGAAATATTTGAAATCTATGGTTGGGCTTATCTTACTGGTTATGTTTTCATGATGGCACATTTGTCATTTTGTTAAGGGCCAATCAAACCCAGAAATTTTATTTGAGGGATGAGTTCATAGGGGCTTTTCACACTTGCTTTGCAATGATACAAATGTGATGAAGCAGAAAGTGAAAGATGGATGGGGACCAACTAATTTGTCTATGTCTACTATTTCCCATCCTTTTCCTTGCCTTATTGGTTTTTGCAAGAGGGTAATGAGCAGATCAACATGACTGTTAAATGAGGTTGCTTTCATGAGAGTAGAAGGGGGAGGATTTTGAAGGTACCATTTTAAGATGATGAAGATAAAGGAGAAAAAGAGAAAAAGAAGGCTTTCTAAATGCTTACCTTCTGCAATTGGAGACTTTATTGATGAATAATTTAGATGGCATCTTAGCTCTTCTCCATGTGCAACAATGTTTTGTGATTTAATTATGCATTTCTGGATCAAAAAATGATCCACTTCAGGCATGATATGAAAATATTCTGTTTTATGAAAAAGTTCAATAGGCAGCATGAATATTGACAGTGTATATTTCAGAACTTCTTTTCAACCTACTCCTACCCATCACACAGAGTCTACAATGTGTTTTGCAAGAACTTATCTGCCATTCCACTGGTATTCAGCATTCAGATACAGCCAGTTTGGAATACAAACCTATCCTAACTCTAATGCTCAGTTTCTCTCCAAAGTTTTAGGAAATAGAGATTTTGCAATCAATCAATCCATACATACATACATACATACATACATACATACATACATACATACATACATATGTAATTAGTGCATAGCTTTTTTTCTAGATTTTTAATTAGTTAATTGGATTATATTATGTATTGTATATTTTATATGTTGTGAGCCGCCCCGAGTCCTCGGCATAGAAATCCAAAGGGCAAAGCTGTGTGCACAGTGAACCGGTAGTTGTGGGTAGGTCCCCATTGGTGGGTTCCACTTACCTTCCCTACCGGTTCGCATCGCTTTTTGCCAGCTGTCGTGACCAGAGAACTGGTTCAGGGGTGTGGACAGCCATCCATAGCTGCCAGTTCAGTGAGCGGGTGCAAATTTCTGCCACCGGTACAGGTGAACCAGTCTGAACCGGGAGGAACCCACCACTGCTGTACAGGCAGATACAGGTTTCCGCATCATCTGGAGCCTTGAGCAATTAGGCTCCCAGCCACATCTGGCTGTTGATCTACAGGCTTCCAAAGTAGCAAGACCTGGCATTTAATACATAGCTTTCTCATTGAAGGGCTCAGGAAAGGTCATGCGACATCAAGGCCAATGTCAGAAGAAACAATCTCACTCCTCCGATGCCAGATTGAGAGAAGGCGTAAGACAATTTGTGCTTGTGATTCAAGCTTCAAGGGCTTTGAGCTCTGAGATTCATTTCCAAATAAGATTCGTTCCTGTGCTGTAATGGGGAAACACGAAAATGCCTGCAGCTGCTTCATTGCTTTTTTTCCTCTCTTTTTTTTTGTAGAATGGATGGAAATAGAAAGGACGATAGATCCTTTAGAGCACATTTCTCCTGCTAAGCTTCAGCAGAATATTTTGAAAAGTTCCTGGCAAGAGGTTTTTGAAACATTCCCGCTTGCACTTATTTTAAGTCAGGGATGAAGAAAAGGCCAGCAAGGAGAATCTCCTTGTGGTCCAGCAATGAGTCCATCTCTTGCCAAATTAATATAGCAACGGTCTTATTCAAGTTAATAATAAGCCCATCTTCAAATAGTTTTCAAAAACAGTCTATTTGTTCTCACAGGTTTGGTGTAGCGCTAAAGAATAATGACTGATTTACTACTATAGATGGCACAGATAGTCCTTGACTTACAACCACGCCTGGGCCCTAAATAACAGTAATTTTAATAACTTAACATTTGTTAAGTGAACTTTGGCCATTTTGCAATCTTTGTTGACGGATTGCTAAGTGAATCTCTCCTGTTATTAAGTTGGTAACCCAGTTGTTAAGTCAATCTGGCTTCCCCATTGACTTTGCTTGTCAGAAGATTGTAAAAGGTAATGGCTTGACCCCGGGTTGCGGACAGCATCATAAATAAGAATCAGTTGCCAAGGGTTTGAATTTTGATCAGGTGACCACGGGATTCTGCAACGGTCATGTAAAAAACATTCACAAGTCACTTTTTTTCGGCGCTATTCAGGGGTGAAATGCTTCCAGTTCACTCGCGCCTGTGAGTCATTGGAGAGCCAGTCGCCAAGGGAGGGTGAGGCTCCACCCACCTGCCCGGATGCCGCCATTTGGGTTCTTTTAGCCTCTGTGCATGCACAAAGCATTCTCTGCATGTGCAGAGTGAAAAATACTCAGAGGAAGTCAACTGGTGAATTAGCAGTCTTTGTTTTCCTTCAGTCAGAACAGTCAGGTTAAACAGATCAGTTATAGTATAGGCAAAATTTCTCTCTCAGGGAAAGTGGCGCGTCTTTAAGTACAGTGGTACCTCATCTTACGAATGCCTCTTCTAATGAACTTTTCAAGATACAAACCCGGTGTTTAAGATTTTTTTGCCTCTTCTTCCGAACTATTTTCACCTTACGAACCCAAGCAGCTGCTGCTGGGATGAAGAGGTTTCTTTTTTTCCCCTTTTTTGAAGAAAGAAAAGGGAGGGGCAGCTTGGAGGAGTAAAGATTTTGCATGCTTGCAAAGGCACTGAAACGGTGTCTTTTTAAGAAAGAAAAGGGAGGGGCAGCTTGGAGGAGTAAAGATTTTGCATGCTTGCAAAGGCACTGAAACGGTATCTTTTGAAGAAATAAAAAGGAGGGGCGCCCCCCTTGCCTTTCTTCCTTCCCACTCACCCTTTAGCCTAGCCTTGCTTCTTCCACCCGCCCCCTTTAGCTGCTCCTCCCTGCCCTCTGTTCGCCTCCCTTCTAAAGTTTGGGATTTTCCTGAAGGATTTGCACGCATTATTTGCTTTTACATTGATTCCTATGGGAAACATTGTTTCATCTTACGAACTTTTCATCTTACAAACCTCCTCCTGGAACCAATTAAGTTCGTATGATGAGGTACCACTGTATTTATAGGGTTCACAAAGTAACAAACCTTATTTGATATGGTAACAAGTCTCCCGCCAGAACGAACAGCCAATCAGGAGACAACATTCAAATATTGAACCTTAGCAACTCATTCTGCATATTTAACACAGAAGGTATAAAGCCCCAAATGGTGGCATCTTCTAGGATGGGCGGAGCCTCAAGCTCCCTTCACGACCGGCTCTCCAATGACTCACAGGCATGAGTGAACTGGGAGCATTTCTCCCCTGGTGGTATTATAACTTTGAACAGTCGTGAAATGAACTATCATAACTCAAGGACTACCCATATAGATTTCCTACCACCAGTTTGCTATAGTCAGTTGGCAAACTAGCAAGGTTCTCTCAACTTTAATAGGATTTGATTCAAAGGACTGCAAAGGACTACCTAGTCTTGATTCGGGAATCAATTTTACATAATGTCCAAAATCTTCAAGGGGTAATAATCAAGTACACGTATATGCCAATAGCATGACTGAGAAAATTTTCAGGACAGATGAATATTCACTAACAAGGTTTGAAATTAGTCATGGATTTCTGAATCAAGTTGAAGCAAATTTCCTTGTCTTTAGCTGCAGAGAGTGAGTGGCAGCAGGTTCAAACCCCAGATTAAGCACCTGATGCATTGCATTATTACTTTGTCAGTTGTGAATGTTTAGCCCATCAGTTCCTGTTATTCTTAGAAGATGAAAAGATGAAACTCCAGTCACCAAACCTCTCCTTATCTCCCTATGTCTATTTGTAGAGCACTTTCATTAACTAGGCATTGTATAGAGATCAACATACAACACAGACAAAGGGAGTCTGGAAGGTAGAGGAAGAAAAGAGAGATCAATTTGTCAGGTCATAACAAAGAGGCATGTTGTCTTGCTAACAGGCATTTATAACCAGTTCTTGCCAGCTGATCTTCGTTCTCTGGTATTCCTGCTCAGATGGTGGCGATGCAATTACCCACCAGTCTTTGCTCCTCTTGTTAGAGCTTCAGTGACCTTCCCTTTATGTTTACTGCTACCGAGAAACCAATTGTTCAACTGCATAACGTTGTCTGTATGGAGGGCAATGTTAGGTTCCTGCAGCTGCTTAGTCTGTGGCTAATGGCTGGGCCAGTCTGGTCCTCCCCTTTCCATGGTGCTTTTTGTAAGAAGGCAACAATGGGGGCATGTTATAATCTGCCAATCAATCCAGTCCATTCTCCTAAAATAGACCCACTAGTAAAAGAGAAAAAGAGAGAGAGGTGAGGAGGATGAGGATGGAGAAGGTTGTTTGAGGTGACTGGGAAGGAAAGACAGAAGTGCTTTAACCAAATTCTCAATTAAAAATCCCAAATAATATCCCTGGGAGAGATCTTCTAGGCAGGGGCTTTTATTTCTCAAACTGTAATGACTAGGGATGTAAAAGATCCATTGCAAATTGTCTCTTAAGCAAAATGGCATGATCCAATAAAACAGAATCCAAAGCAATCTTGGCATGAATAAGCATGTGAGATTCAAAGTCAGCGAAGGGGCCATCCCAAAATATTTTATAACTTAAACATTGTTTTAAAAAATTATTTAATGAAATTGCATACAAAGAAATAACCCATTTGGGATAGAGGTGCCACAAATAAAGCATATATTTGAAGAGGTTGTATAGACCAAAGCTCATTGAAGGATACAAAAAAAGAGGTTACAAGTTATCTCTTGAAAGTTCTGCACAAGTATGCAAATATTGTTCTGTAATGTAAGTTGAGAAGATGTTTCTGTGCGGGTTGCTAAAACCTAATGACACATAATAAATCTTTCAATCAATCATTCAGTGAAAGTTGCAATGAGGGTGAGAACTGTGAGGATATATTGAATTGTCTCTTTAAAAACCTAATTTATAGACAACTGAACAAATTGGTTTTCAAATGCATATATATGGATTTGTATTGCAATTAGATTAACCTAATAACAATAAACAATGTCCATCATCCTTCCTTCCTTCCTTCCTTCCTTCCTTCGTTCCTTCCTTCCTTCCTTCCTTGGCGAGATAATTTCAGTAACTGTATGAACAGGGAGGTCTCCTGAAGTTACTCAAGAGTGACTTCTGAAATGTTTTCAAAGTAATCATTCCAAAATGAATGTATTCTATTTTCTTTCCATATCATTGTTTTAAAAGAGATGAAATGTCTCATATACATGACCACATAAAATGAAGGGCAAAATAATTGCACTGACTTTATTCTTTTATATTCCTTGGTTGAATTCACACCTCTAAAGCAGTAAATCAGGAAAGCTATGATTAAGATAATGACAGTAGTGATACATCAGTGTTGAAAGACTTACTTGTTTTCAGGAGAGGGGGGAAAAAGAGGCATAGCACCAGCAACATCTATTTGTGCATTTTGTTCCATGCCTTCCAATAGCAATGAAACCAATTCTATGCATACAGCCTCCATCTTTGTGTTGTTCCCTACAGGCAGGGGTGGGCTGCTGCCCAGATGGGAAGGGAACACAGTGGGGTAGTGAAAATGAGGCTCCACCCCGAGCACCCAATTTGCACTGAAAGAAGTTGAAAGAAAATGCAAGGCATCCTGCATAAGCCACGCCCACAGCGTGGTAGTAAAAATTTTGCTGCTTACTGGTCATGGGAAGTCATGCACAGTCCATGATCAGCAACAAGAATGCTCTCAAGCGATCCTCTATGAAGCTGAAAGCTTGCTTGCTAAGTTCCTATTTCCTTGCCAGTTTTATGAAAAAAGACTTACACAAGTGAGGAAGGTAATTTCTCAACTGGGATTGGAATCAGGAGAGTTACCCTTTGTTAATAGAGTTGAGGGTACAGAACAATTATTTGGTAAATACCCCCCCCCCCCCCCCATGAATGATTGAGTATATAGGAAACTGCTCTGGGTGGGGAGGAAGTTATAATGCTGATCTTCATTCCAGAGCAAATATTATTTTATTCTACAGTGGTACCTTGGTACTCAACTGTTTTGAAACTCATCAAATTTGGCACTCAATACATTTTGACATGAAAATTTTGTCCTGGTACTCATCGTTTGTTTGGTACTCAATGCCCAAATTAGAAATTGTTGTTGTTGGCTGCCTTGTGACTCACTACAGTGTTCCTTATGGGTAAAAATTAGTTTGGTATTCATCATTTTTGGTACTAATCACACCTCTGAGGACCAACTAAGGGTGAATACTGAAATACCTATACTTAAATGTGTGGGCAACCTGTTTTTTTAAAATCTACCTGACCCATCAGAGCAGGGAGGCAGGGAATGTTCCATAAACTGGTATTGATTGTTCTTCATTGCAGAAATTTGGGGACATTTATTTTATTTTATTTTATTTTAATTTTACTTTTTTATTATTTTATTTATTTTATTTTATTTCAATTATTTTATTTTATTGTCAAACATGTACAAGATAGCAGGTATATGTATAAATGTAAACAAAGTAAATACAGATAAATGAGGACAATTGGACAGGATCGGTAGACATGCTGGTGCACTTATGCACACTCCTTGCAGACCCCTTAGGAATGGATGAGTTCGACAATAGACAGTCCAAGGTTAAAATTTGGGGGGTTGGAAAAGAAACTACAGAGTCGGGTACTAAATTCCAGGTACTGATCACTCTTTTGCTGAAGTCGTATTTGGAGCTGTTTACATTAAGTTTGCACCTATTGTGTGCTCATGTGATTGAAGGTGAAGAAGTCATTGCCAGGTAGGATTTTGTGACAGATAATTTTATGAGCTTCATTTAGATCAGTTTGAAGGTGATATAGTTCTAAGTTCTCTAAGCCCAAGATTTCAAGTCTGGTGGCATAAGGTCTTCTGTTGCGAGCAGAGGAGTGGGGGACTCTTTTCGTGAAATATTTTTGGACTCTCTTGATTATATTGATATAATCCAATTATATATTTTGGACTATCTCAATTATATTAATATAATATGATAGGCAGTGCGGGTTCCAATACAGGTGAGCTCTGTTCTGGTAGTGGCCTGCAGATTGCGCAATTTGCACACAATGATTCCGGTGTGGTCTTCACTGCTCCGTTGCGTGATGCCATTTCTTTTTTTAATTGAATTTTTACTTTATTTTGATTCTGTGCATGCACAGAAGCAAAAAATCTTTCAAGGGGATGCGCACTCACATGATTTCATCAAGTTTTTGCTTCCGCACATGTGCGGAAATAAAAATTTGCAAAAATCTCACTCATGCACACATCCCCTTGTGAGATTATTGTTAATTTTTTGCTTCCTGCCATGCATGGAAGGAAAATATTGCAAGGGGATGCATGAGAGCATAGCAAGCATGCGCAGGCCAGATTCGTCATGATGCACATGTAACGCACCAATATTCCGGTAATAGCAACCCGCCCCTGATCTTCTCCCATCTTTTTCCACTTTGTGGAATAAATTGGACTGGCAAAGCAAGAGAGGAAAAGAAAAATGGCCAAAGTCATCTGCTGACGGTTCTGTGGGGCTCTCTGGTAGACTCCTCCCCAAAATTCACAGGTACAAATTTCAGACACTCACACGTTTGAAAATTCAAAACAGTGTTCTTTATAATGAAAATTCACTTAAACTAAGCCCTCTTTTGGTATAGCAAAGAGCACTCATCTCCAAACAAACTGGTAATTTGTACAACGAAACACAACGATCAGATAATCCTCCACAATGGCCAAACCCACAGGCTGCTCTTTATAGCAGCCTCACTAATTACCGCAGCCCCACCCAACCACAGGTGGCCTCATTTTCTTTGTAATAATCTCTCAGTTGTTGTTGCCTATGCATCGCTCTCCGCATGCGTGGCTGTATCATTAACTCTTGTTCTGAATCCAAGGAGGAGCTAGATAATTGATCTCCTTCTGAGCTGTCTGCCACACTCTCCTCCTCCCTGTCACTCATGTCTTCTTGGTCAGAGGAGCGTTCATCAGCAGATTCCACCAGGGGCAAAACAGCCCTGCATCATGTGGATGTCTCCCCCACATCCACAGTCCTTGGGGCAGGAGCTGGGCCAGAGCTAACCACAATGCCGACTATGCATGATCAAGAAATGGTTTAAATCTAGTTTTAGTAGCATAGTTTAATTGTGACATGTGAATGTGAAGTCCTCAGTAAGAATGTGAGAAACTGTCAGAGATCATATTTCCATTGATAAACAGAGATCAATCCTTGAATCAGCAGTGATGAGCGCATTGCCAATGTAATCCCAGTGAAGTAAAACTGGGGGGGGAAATATACGGTAACTAAGATCTTAGAAAAGTAGAAGAAACCATGCCAACTTGGATCTGTTATCTGACAACATTGAGCAATTCTATATGTTTAAGGAGCAAGATAGCAAGTTATAGGGAGCGAAGGAGGCGTCAGAAAATTAGGACAACTAATTTCCATGGTCACGAATGTACCATTAATCCCATGGAAACTTTCTGGAATGGGGTCACCAGCTGTTACCAAATTACAAACTCTGAAAACATCTTCTCACTTATATTTTCCCTGACTGGGTTGAAATTATGGTGATTAATATCCTTGTTGTCTAGGGAAATTTTGCCTGATAAAAGATATGCACTTCTAATAGACAGAGTAATCTTTGTTGGCAGCTAAAGAAGATGCTGCTTGGAATCTGGGATGATGGCGTGGTCCAAATGAAATTAATGGCAATCAAAGGAGCTTCCCCAAAGAGAGGGGAAGCAGCTGGCATCAAAGGGGACAAATTCTCCTCTTTACTGAAGAGGAGCATCCAGTCACATTTGCAGCCTCACCTTAAAATGGATCAAATCACATTGAACAAACATTAAGTGTGGTGTTTGAATGTGTATATTGAAACGTTATAGGATCACATCCTCAAGAGATGTGGGTGAACTGGGTCAATGGTTCTTTAAGCACTTATCTGTGGTTAAAAAGAAAAAGAAAAGAAAAGAACCTGGGTTTTCTCCAAGAAGAAGATTTGTCATGCAAGAGGAAAGCAGCCAAGGGTTTTTCTCTGTAAGAGATACAAAATGGAAAAGGACTTCAAAACAGCGCAGAAGTGTTTGGGCTAGAAACAAACAGCCCCTATTGTCTGAAGACTGTAATTGTAAAGAGAGTACTATAATACTCCACTTTTCTTTGACATCCCCATGTCATTCACAATAAGGGAAAGAAAGATATGGAAAATCCTGGTTTTGAGTTTTTATTTTCATCCATCCATCCACTCATCCACCCATCCATCCATTCATTGTATTAACTGCTTTTCTATAAAATACAGCTATCAAAACTAGGATGAACCTGATCAAGCCGAAGCCCACTTTCAGAGCAACCTGGAAGCAGATTTTTTTTTGCCCAAGGGCAAGGCAAATAATCCCTTCTATTCTAAATCAAAAAGTACAGTTCCTAATCTGTTTGTCTGGCACAGTGCAAGTGGCAGGGCTTGCAACAGCTGCTCCCACACAACAGCGCTTCAGTGTGTTTATATAAAACATTGCCAGGATATTGTGGTGAAATCAAAATGACCCTTCTGGTTTGGGCACAATTGGTTATTCCCACGGGAGGGTGGCTGGGAGAGAAATCTTTCCTTTCATTCAATCAGCTCCACTGCACTTACTCCCCTCAATCTATCTCCAATCTCTAAAATTTGCCTTAGATGCTATTTGCCATATGAGCTGACTTTGCTACATATTTCATCACATCTATCATCATCATCACCACCACCACCATCATCATAATCATCATCATCCAGGTTTCAAAAATAGAGAGCACCAAAACCCTGCTTTCTATTTCTCAGCAAGCTGTCATTCATTATGACTGCAACTTTTCAGCAATTCAAATATTTCATTCCGTTTGAATAAAAAACAACGTTCCAACTGTGTGAGAATTCCCTAATCTAGAACCCAGAAAGGCAGAATCTCATTTTTCTCCCTTAATCCAATTTTCTGATCTACAGTGTGGTTAACATTTGAATGCTTGGCAGATGTCCATAATAAGATGGAATGCCTTCAAAATACTTATTATATACACTGAGTTAACTGCCTAGTTAGCTAGACCATTTTAACACTAGTTTCTGTTCATTATTGTGCTTTCCCTTTAACTTCTTTACGTGAGTTAGGGCTATTGCTTGTGTTAACATGAATCTTTTTGGGTCTCCCATTCAGTTGGGTTAATTAATATTTGTTTGTTTGTTTGTTTGATTGGTTGATTGATTTTTATGCCGCCTTTCTCCTTAGACTCAGGGCGGCTTACAACATGTTAGCAATAGCACGTTTTAACAGAGCCAGCCTATTGCCCCCAAAATCCGGGTCCTCATTTTACCCACCTCGGAAGGATGGAAGGCTGAGTCAACCTTGAGCCGATGATGAGATTTGAACTGCTGACCTTCAGATCTACAGTCAGCTTCAGTGGCCTGCAGTACAGCACTCTACCTTCTGCGCCACCCTGGCTCTTTTAATTACTAATAGTGATATAGCCCCAAACCATTAAAAGGAGCTTGTGCTGGTACTCCTACCAATCTTCCAAATGTGGGAGAAGGGGTATTTATGGTATGATAAAAGTAAAGTTAATATTGATTTTAATAATATTAATACTAACTAATAATGTTTTATTAGACATGACATACTAAGAGTTTGGAATAAATATAAAACAAGGCTTCATACGAAGATGCCCCTTTGGGTGTCACCACAGGAAGCTTTTTTAAAGAAAAGAAATATTGGCAAAGCCAGATAGGTTGATGTATGGTAAAATATATCTCTCAACTCTGGTGATCCAATATTAAAGCTGAGAGAAGAATTTGAATCAGAAGTTTATGCTTGCTACTGGTGTACTTATTAATAACTGAAAGAAAGTTTTAAACCGTATAAAAAGTGTTGTTGTTATTATTATTATTATTATTATTGTTGTTGTTGTTGTTATTGTTATTATTTAAATTTGTATGCCGCCCTTCTCCTAAAACTTGGGGTGGCTCACAGGGTACAAAAGCAACACAACAACAAATCTAATTAATTAAAAGTTACTACTAAAATCCCATATACAATTTAAAAAACCACATTCACAACCACACATTACATCTTGTAAACAGAGGAAGGGGGCTTGATCTAATTGCCCCATGCCTGGTGACATAAATGAGTTTTGAGGCTCTTGCGAAAGGCGAGGAGGGTGGGGGCAGTGCGAATCTCTGGAGGGAGCTGATTCCAGAGAGCCAGGGCCGCCACAAAGAAGGCTCTTCCCCTGGGCCCCGCCAGATGACATCGTCTAGCCGACGGGACGTGGAGAAGGCCAATTCTGTGGGACCTAACTGGTCGCTGGGATTCATGCGGCAGAAGGCGGTCCCGTAAGTAATCGGGTGCAATGCCATGTAGGGCTTTATAGGTCACCACCAACACTTTGAACTATGAGTTATGGATTTGACTTTGTTAAAAATGAATTGGAAATTTTATTATGTGGCAACAATGAACATAATATTGCTAAGATTGATAAAATGTTATTGAAATTTAATTTGGAAAATGAATATGTAAAACATTGTATAATTCAGAGAGTTTTGGATATAATGTGATCCTTGAGCAATGGTTGAAGGGTTTAAAATGTACATTAAAATATTAATCTAAAAGAAAATTTCTATAAATTGATGTATCACCAGATACATCACCAGATATATTAGCTTAACACCAGATACATTATTTAAGATGTATAAAGGTATGTCAAACCAATTTTGGAAGAGTAAAAGTAAAGAAGGGACTTTTCATCATCTATGGGGGACATGTGATAAAGAATAAAGAAATGGGGTATGATTCATATTTTAATAGATAAAATTTTGAAAATGGAGATCAAAATGGGACTGAGAGACAGGAAGGGAGGGAGGGAGAGACAAAGACAGAAACAGAGACAGAGGGAAGGAGGGAGGGAGAGAGGGAGGGAGGGAGAGAGTGGGAGAGAGAGGAAGAGAGAGAAAAGGATTTATTTATTTCCCTGCCCTCCATATAATCTGATTGGCTTTTGTGGCAGCTGAAAGGAGAAAGTGGCTGCTAAGAGAGAGACAATCATATCAGGAAGAGCACATGCTAATGTAATCAGGGGCTCTAAAAGGAAGTGATTTTGACAGATTAGAAATTATAGCTTGGGATCTCATCCCACCCAAGTTGTCAGCCTCTCTTCCGGCAGTAACAGCAGGCTCAGTGAAATTTAAAGATCATTCTCTCGGCTTGTTGTGTTCTGTCACACCAGCCTGTAACAAAGCTGATGGATTTCTGACAGGAAAACCTAAGAAACAGGAAGTAAAATCTTACAGTTTGGCATCTTAATCTTCGATGTACCAAGACAAATTCCTTTTGTGTCCAATCACACTTGGCCAATAAAAATTCTATTCTATTCTATTCTATTCTATTCTGGATGCAACCTGAATGACACCATTGGAAGAGATCTGACGGTTTGCCTTCCCCAAATGAAAATTGTAACTCTAATTCAGTGTTCCTCCCCTTCTTTAATTGCCGATTGTTCAAGGACACTTTCATCCTTAAGGATGGCGTTGGCATGCTGACCAGGGAACAAAGGTATATTAATCCCAATTTTTGAGTCTTTCTTTCTAGCCATCTCCTGTCAGCAGAGCAGGTCAAAGCGTGAAGGTAAAATGTGCGTGTACTTATTTTTCCATCTCTCCCTAACTCATTAACAACCCCCTGAGGGAATATAATGACCAGTGGAGAAAGGGCAAAGCAACCCTGGATGAACCAAACAAATGGTGCAGATAGATATTATCCACCAGCAATACTAAAGTAGAGAAGCTCAGCCATTGGGGGCATCTCCTAGGAAACCACTGGATCACATTAAAAGATATTGACGTTAACATAAAGAGAGCTGCATGGCGAACAGCATGAATCTGACAGAATTGAGGATGGCTTTCTAAATTCAATCATTCTGAATCCTAACCCCACAAAAGTCATCTGTGTATATCTCGGCTTAGAGGCTTTCACGTTTTGTCACCATTACGAAACAAGGGATACAAGGTTTAAGTAAATGAAATGCTTTGAAAGGGGAAAGAGCAGAACTGCTCCCCGTAGGCACGGGGAGAAATAAATATAGATTGGCTGAGGCCTGGAGGTCTCTGTTTGGGCCTTGGGTCTGCACTAGGGATCCCCACATGCACACACTTCTGACACTCCAGGTGAAAAAGCCAGACAAACAGTGGGCTCTCTGGAAGCTGGTGACTAGACAGGCTGAGTGAACCTTCGGTTTCAATTATTCCTTCAAGCTGAATCACCAAACTAATCTGAAGTGTCAGCTGGAATTGGTGCTTTTGAATTGATTTGGCAGGTAATGGACTTTTGTGCATGAGAACACTATAGCTGGGCAAATCCTTGCTTTGACATGTGCAGGAACCTATACAAAACACCTTTAAAACATAAAAGTGTTGCCTCTTTTTCTAAACAACTGTGGAAAACTCTCCCAACTTTCACCACAGCAACAGTGGGTTGCTCTCGGTTCGGCCCGGTTCAGTGAACTGGTAACAGCGGTGGCAGGCTCTGCCTCCATTGTGCATGTGCACGCATATTATTATTATTATTATTATTATTATTATTATTATTATTATTATTATTATTATTATTATTATTATTATGTCATTACAACACAGCAAACGAGATCACTATGCTGGATTTCGTATTTCATCACCAATCGGGCGCTTCCCAAGCACCTAGGACTGCGTGATGTAGCGGCGAATTATGTTTGCCGATCCCAGTAAAGCGGCCTTTTGCAATTGACAGATGGAGATTTTGTCAATTCCGATGGTTTTCAAATGTCCGCTGAGATCCTTTGGTACTGCGCCCAGCGTGCCAAGTACCACTGGGACCACTTTCATTGGCTTATGCCAGAGTTGTTGCAGCTCGATTTTTAGATCTTCGTATTTCACTAATTTCTCTAGCTGCTTCTCCTCAATTCTGCTGTCTCCTGGGATTGCGATATTATTATTATTATTATTATTATTATTATTATTATTATTATTATTAATTAGATTTGTATGCCGCCCCTCTCCGCAGACTCAGGGCGGCTCACAGCAACAATAGAAACAATATATTACAAATCTAATAATTAAAAAATCATTTTAAAAACCCTTATTAAAAAACAAAACATACACACAAACATACCATGCATAACTTGTTATAGGCCTGGGGGGAAAGGAATATCTCAATTCCCCCATACCTGATGACAGAGATGGGTTTTAAGGAGCTTGCGAAAGGCAAGGAGGGTGGGGGCAATTCTAATCTCTGGGGGGAGCTGGTTCCAAAGGGTCGGGGCCGCCACAGAGAAGGCTCTTCCCCTGGGTCCCACCAGACGACATTGTTTAGTCGACGGGACCTGGAGAAGGATGACTCTGTGGGACCTAACCGGTCGCAGGGATTCGTGTGGGAGAAGGCAGTCCCAGAGGTATTCTGGCCCGATGCCATGAAGGGCTTTATAGGTCATAACCAACACTTTGAATTGTGACCGGAAACTGATCCGTAACAACAGGATTTACAGCCCACTACTGCACCACACATATGTACCAGTGAAGTGACTCTGGTGTACTCTTTGTCTTCCTGAGCATTTTGAAGGATTTGCAGACTTTAAAAAAAAAATTAAACTGAGTTGATGATTCAAATGTCAGTTTTTCAAATCATGAGACCTTAGGGAATAAGATGGCCTAGGACAGGAAGTTTGAGGAGCCCATTTGGGGTGTGGGTGGGTGCATTCATGCACATGTGTGCATACACAAGCATGTGTGTGTTATTAAGCTAGCTTTCCATCTTTCTCTGTTTGTATGTCTAGAGGGAAGATGTGTGTACAAGTATATACATGTGGAAAATGGTTATGGCTCTAAACATGTGAAAAGAGTGAGATAATTTCAGGCAATGGTGATTTTTAAAGAAAGAGAATGATGGGCCACTGAATATTCCTCCCCAGGTTTGCCATCTCTGATGTATAGAAATTGGTTGGTTGGTTGGTTGATTTATTATGTGCCATCAAGTCATTTTCTACTGCTAGCAACCCTATAAGTAGATTTCTTCCATGGTGACCAGTTACTAACCTGATCTTTCAAGTTTTTCAATGGTGCACCAATTGTCATTATAACTGAATCCATCCACCTTGCAGCTTTTTATTCACTTTTTCTCTTTCCTTCCGTCCTTTCCAATATTGCAGCCTTCTCTACAAAACTAGGTCATTGCATAAAGTTGAATAATTTGTGCCTCAAATGAGAACTCTGGGTCGATTTGTTTGAAGATCCATCCGTGTGTTTCCTTAATTGTCCATAGCACTCTTCTCCCTCCCTCCCTTCCTCCCTCTCCCTCATAATTTTTATTTAAAAAAAATTTAATTTAAGATTAATTTATACAAATTAATATAGCAATAGCACTTAGACATATATATCATTCCATAGTGCTTTACAGTCCTCTCTGAGTAGTTTACACAGTCTGCATATTGCCCCCAGCAATCTGGGCCCTCATTTTACTGACCTCAGAAAAATGGAAGGCTGTGTCCTGAGTTGGTCAGAATCAAACCTCTGGCAGTGAATAGCAAGTTAAAACTGTAGTACTGCATTGTAACTTCTGGACCGCCATGGCTGTAAAGTAAGATTATAAAATAAGAAAAGAAAAACAACAACAACAAGAAGAACTCAAGATACTGTCTGCAGTAGTACTCTTAGTCTTTTCCAATATCAAGGTTCAAAGGTGTCAATACTTTTCTCTTCCTGTTTCTTTAAAGTCCATATATTATTATTATTTATTATTATTTACTGGATTTGTATGCCGCCCCTCTCGGGGCGGCTAACAACAGTGGTAAAACAACATGAACAATCCAATTAATAAAAACAACTAAAAAACCCTTATTATAAAAAAACCAAACATACACACAAACATACCATGCATAACTTGTAATAGCCTAGGGGGAAAGGATAACTTAACTCCCCCATGCCTGGTGACAAAGGTGGGTCTTAAGTAATTTGCGAAAGACAAGGAGGGTGGGGGCCGTTCTTATCTCTGGGGGGAGTTGGTTCCAGAGGGCCGGGGCCGCCACATAGAAGGCTCTTCCCCAGGGGCCTGCCAAACTACATTGTTTGGTCGACGGGACCCAGAGAAGGCCAACTCTGTGGGACCTTATCGGCCGCTGGGATTCGTGCGGTAGAAGGCAGTTCCAGATGTATTCTGGCCCAATGCCATGTAGGGCTTTAAAGGTCATTACCAACACTTTGAATTGTGACCAGAAACCGACCGGCAGCCAGTGCAGGCCGCGGAGTGTTGCAGAAACATGGGCGAATTTAGGAAGCCCCACGATGGCTCTCGCGGCCGCATTCTGCACAATCTGAAGTTTCTGAACACTTTTCAAAGGTAGCCCCATGTAGAGAGCGTTGCAGTAATTGAACCTTGAGGTGATGAGGGCATGAGTGACTGTGAGCAGTGACTCCCTGTCCAAATAGGGCTGCAACTGGTGCACCAGGGGAACCTGGGCAAATGCCCCCCTCGCCACAGCCGAAAGATGATGTTCCAATGTCAGCTGTGGATCGAGAAGGATGCCCAAGTTGCGGACCCTCTCTGAGGGGGTCAATAGTTCCCCTCCCAGGGTAATGGATGGACAGATGGAATTGTCCTTGGGAGGCAAGATCCACAGCCACTCCGTCTTGTCTGGGTTGAGTTTGAATTTGTTGACACCCATCCAGGCCCCAACAGCCTCCAGGCACCAGCACATCACTTCCACTGCTTTGTTGACTGGACATGGGGTGGATATGTATAGCTGGGTATCATCGGCATATTGATGATACCTCACCCCATGCCCTTGGATGATCTCACCCAGCAGTTTCATATAGATATTAAATAGCAGGGGGGGAGAGGACCGACCCCTGAGGCACCCCACAAGGGAGAGACCTAGAGGTCGACCTCTGACCCCCAACTAACACCGACTGTGACTGGCCGGAGAGGTAGGAGGAAAACCACTGAAGAACAGTGCCTCCCACTCCCAACCCCTCCAGCCGGCGCAGAAGGATACCATGGATGATGGTATTGAAAGCCGCTGAGAGGTCAAGAAGCTACTAACCTGATCTTGGAATGCAGCTTCCCTTTGTATAATACCCATGTTATTTTCTTGTAAAACCAGAGGGAAGTCAATTGCCATTGTCTCCTCCCAGATGATCCCCACCCCCAACCTTGAGGGAATCCTGAATAGTCTTAGATACAAAATTCGAATACATTTGACCAGGTGACTCAGTCAGTAGTAAGACACTGAGCTTGTCAATCAGGAAGGTCGGCAGTTCAGCAGTTCGAATCCCTTGTATAGGTCTTCTGCATGAGCAGGGGGTTAGACTAGATGACCTCCAAGGTCCTTTCCAACACTGTTGTTACTGTTACAGAATAAATTATTTCCAACTCTGTTTAATTCCAAGGTTGGCTATGTTCTGCCACCCACTGGACATTCGCTGTTGCAGCATCAGCCCTAAAGAAGAATCCCAAGAACTTGGATACCTGCTCTCTATTTTGAAACGTTGTAGCTGTTCCTTATTTGGAGTTTTCCAATATAGATGTGCACCACGATTGCTAAATAAAATACGCATTTTTACTAAGGCTTTTTTTTCCATTCATATGGAAATATTTGCTCAAACCCATTACATAAGAGCTTATTTCTATTCCAATTACACCCTGCCCTTCAAGCCCACTTTAGTTGCTTATTTACATTTTAGAATTACCTACAGCCAAAGGAGGATGAGATTGAGATTAAATCCTTCGAATTTGGAGCCAAGCTCTGCAAATCAAAGTTTTGAAGAACTGTTCCCAAGCTGGGAACAATTGATATAAGGAGGGTGGGGGATCCTTCCCCCCCCCGCCTGGCAAGTATTTTCTTACCAAGACTTTGATTCTTGTACTTATTATCCAACAGACATATTCAAACAGAAGTGTCTGCCTTCCATCTGTTCACCCTTACTGAGGTTGCTGATAGACAGACCACAGCACATGAGGCATAAGTGGATTTTTGTTGTTTGAGAAGGATTGTGTCTTCTGATTGTCTTCTGAGTGGGGGCTGCATCAGAGGGCATCTTCTCCAAAACTACTTTCCCCCTCTGCCTTCCCCCACAAAAAACTTTAGGTGTCATCATTTGCTAACTTCAGATTGCTCAGTGTAAATGTCAGCCCATTTTGTAGAATATCAGAATGATGAAAGAAGCAAAGCCAGTCAGATAATAGAAGTACAAAAGGGAGACGGTGAAGTGGACAATCCAGTTGTGCCGTTCTTCTAAAATATAGATGGGTGAAGGATTGGGATTTTTTTTTTTTAAAAAAAAGCAAGTAATTCACTTCCACCAAAACAGACTGACAGCAAACCTCAGACAGTAAACCCGGAGAGGATCTTTAACCGTCAATTTAAGCGGAAATCATTTTTGACGTGCGAAGCTTACTGCAGCATCGTCGGGCGGAATGGAAGCTATTGTAACAGTTTCAAATTATGGGATTAGGGTTTATCGAGTCAGCAGGGAGCTTTTAAAGCTGGAAGAGAAAAGTTCAAATTACGGTCAAAAATAGTAAGAGGCAAAATGGCGGGGGTGGGGGGAAAGAAAAGTCAAATAAATGTCAGGTATGCAGTCCTAGTGACAGCAAGGGCTATGGCATCAGCGACTCAGCTCAGTCAATGGGCAGGAGAATTTAACAAGATTAGCCTTGCAAGGTATGATTTCAGCAAGATGATATTGTGCTCTTGCCTCAATGGGATGAAGACATTTGGCTGCTTATAGCGAGGGACAAATTGCTGCCCAGCTTCTGTTCCACATATAGAAGCTGGCAATTTCAATGCAGGTAGTCCTTGACTTCTGACTATTTAATGACAGTTCAAACTTATAACAGCGCTTGGGGGGAAAAAAGACTTGAACCCATCCTGAAAGTTATGACCACTGCTCCACTCCTGTGGTCAAAATATGGGCACTTGGCCACTGGCTTACATTTACTATGGCTGCAGTCATGGGATCACAATTTATGACCTTCCCGGGCAGCTTCCATCAAGCAAAAATAATTGGGAAAGCTGAGTTTATTGAAAAACTGCATGATTCACTGAACATCTGTAAAAATTGCAATGTGTCAGTAATTAAGAATACATAGAAAGAAGATTATTAAGGAGAGACCCAACCTACAATTAAGGAGAAATTCCCTATCAATGACAACAATTAATCTGCAGTTTACTTTCAGAAGTTGTAGGTACTCCATCACTGGAGGTTTGCAAGAAGTTGGACAACTACAGTGGTACCTCTACTTAAGAACTTTTCTAGATAAGAACCGGGTGTTTTAGATTTTTTTACCTTTTTCTCAGGAAATTTGAGAGCGGCACAAAGGACCGGCCAGTTTCCTGCCATTCCCCCTTTAATCCTGGCCATCTCGGGCTTTTCTGGGCTGCCAGAGGAGCCTTTCGGTGGCACTTAAGGAGGCTTTGGCAGTCCAGAGTGAACAAAGCATTTTCCTTTCTCTGGGCGCATGGAGAGGGTATTTCTCTCTCTGGTGCAGTGTATGGGAAGCAGCCTCGCGCCGGGTGTATGGGAGGCGTGTGCTCCTCCTCTCTGCCTCAGAGTCCCTCTTTTTTTTTTAACCTTAAAGTTTTGGATTTTTTTTATTCACCTCACCTCACTTTCTTCCTTTGGCAGCGACTGTCCTCCTCTGCTTCTTCTTCCTCCTCCTCCCACCCAAATTCCGAGCTTTTATTTCTTTCCTAATGGGTTTGCACGCATTATTTGCTTTCACATTGATTCCTATGGGAAAAATTGCTTCTACTTACAAACTTTTCTACTTAAGAACCTGGTCACAGAACGAATTAAGTTCTTAAGTAGAGGTACCACTGTATTTGAATGGAATGGATAGGACACAGGTGTCAAACTCATAGCATCACATTGCCATCACATGATGTTTTGTGACTTTTTTCTCTTCATGGAGCTAGGGTGGGCCTCGCCTGCATGTGGTGGATCTGCCCCCAAGTCAAACCGTTTGACATCCCTGGTATAGGATCTCCTGCTCAAGCAGAGGGCTGGACTAAAGAACCTCAGCAGGACTCCCACCATGTTATTCTATGTTCTATATACCAATAAAGTAGAATATTTATAGTTTGGGGTTGAAATGAATGGATCCTTGGTGCCCTAGGAGATTGCTTGTTTCTTTGCAGACCTATCATTACCCTAACTAGATAACATCATCAGTGGTAGTCTAACTAGGTAACATCACCAGTGTTAGTCATCTAGCAGTGATGATGTTACCTAGTTAGAGTAATGAAACATCTGCAAGAAAACAAGCAAGCTCTGGGACACCAAGGCCCCCCCCCCCCCCAATGTTCTATATAGTTGAAAATGTAGTTTAAACAAAACAAGCAGGTTCAAATATTGAGAGGTTTCCAAATACAAACTGATGAAGTCTTGGCACATACCACGGCAGGTTTAACTGCTGTTGAAAAGAAGAAAGTATAGATAATTGATGTGGTAATACCAGGGGATAGTAGAATAGAAGAATAGGAGATCATAAAGTATCAAGTTCTGAAAAATCGAAGTTGAAAGATTGAGGCATAAATCAGTAATTTCCCATTGACGTGTATATAACAATAATAATATACTGGCATAATATATCATCAACTGTTAGTTCTGTTGAAGGGGTGTGTGTGTGAGAGAGAGAGAGGCGGCAGGGGAGAAGGAAACCTTCATGGCAAAAGAATTTACTGGATATATCACTATTGCCTGGGGGATATTCAATTGAAGGCTCCTTTTGTGTGCCTGTGAAGTTGCCCACCAAAGTGGTATCCATTAATCTACTCACGGCCGTCCACTTTCAAATTATTTGGTTGGCAGGAGCTGGAACATGTAATAAGAGCTCACCTCACCCCAGTCTATTGAGTAAAACCAATGCATGAATTAAACTAATTTAAAATGAATTAAGAATTAAAGTCCTAATTGAAAAGATTGACTTAGCTGCTCTCCTAAAGGAAGTGTGAAGATTGTATTGAATTGTGTTGCTTCTTTCAAATGTTAATGCTTTTCAACTTGCCAATGAACTGGGGGGGAGGGAAGAGGGAAATGGAATGCTGAGAATGTATGTGGAGATCATGAGAGCATGGAAACCATCAAGGTCACCACTGCAGGTGCTCGAGAAAGAGATGGAGTCTTCCCATAACAAAAAGGAGTCTCATAATTGGACAATGTGATCACCCAGAGGGTGAGGAGAAAAGGAAGCTATGGTTTAACTGGACCAGCATTTACACAGGAAAATCAGAGTTGGTTTTGTTTCTTCAATACCAATATGGTGTATCCAATAAAGTTTTACTTTTGGGGATTCAAACCTTTCAAGAGTGTTTCCTTGTTTTGGGTTCTCTAGTTGGACAATTGACAAAAAAAGAGAGTGGGAGTTTTGAAGGAGTTCATGGAGATGACTCTTCTTCATGCCAGATGCCAATATGACTATGGGGACATCTTCAGAAGGATATTTCGTGTAGTTCTTAAGGCTTGAGCATGTTCACAGTAAGAAAAGTGGCCTTTACTTAACCAGGATCTAAGCTGCCCCAGGCTTTAAATATCAATAGCGGCACTTCAGATTGAATATGCAATTGTCAACCAGTGCTGATATTTTAGGACATGCACCAAATGTTCCTTGTACCTTCTGCAGATGGCAACTAGCCCTACATTTGCAACTTCAGAATATTTTTCAAGAGTAGCCACCTGGTGAACACATTGTAATTGTACAGTAAAATATAATATAGAAACATAGAAACATAGAAGTCTGACGGCAGAAAAAGACCTCATGGTCCATCTAGTCTGCCCTTATACTATTTTCTGTATTTTATCTTAGGATGGATATATGTTTATCCCAGGCGTGTTTAAATTCAGTTACTGTGGATTTATCTACCACATCTGCTGGAAGTTTGTTCCAAGGATCTACTACTCTTTCAGTAAAATAATATTTTCTCATGTTGCTTTTGATCTTTCCCCCAACTAACTTCAGATTGTGTCCCCTTGTTCTTGTGTTCACTTTCCTATTAAAAACACTTCCCTCCTGGACCTTATTTAACCCTTTAATATATTTAAATGTTTCGATCATGTCCCCCCTTTTCCTTCTGTCCTCCAGACTATACAGATTGAGTTCATTAAGTCTTTCCTGATACGTTTTATGCTTAAGACCTTCCACCATTCTTGTAGCCCGTCTTTGGACCCGTTCAATTTTGTCAATATCTTTTTGTAGGTGAGGTCTCCAGAACTGAACACAGTATTCCAAATGTGGTCTCACCATCATTCTATATAGTGGGATCATAATCTCCCTCTTCCTGCTTGTTATACCTCTAGCTATGCAGCCAAGCATCCTACTTGCTTATAATTGAAGCATGAATGACAATTCTCAACTAACTGGCTCAGAAACAGTTGTAATGATGCATTCATCCTAATTGTACAAAAACACTTCTGGGTCACAGTAACATGTCAATCCATTGGTAATTGTGGATCAAAGTGCACACCTAACATGCAAATCAGCTCTTTTAGGGAGAGGACAATTCCATCCAGATAGAACTTCAATCTGTGAGTCCAGTTTCATATTTATCAACAGCACCACCATCACATGTCCATTCAATTCCAACCAGTCCTTCCACAGACAGTTCATCGTTGAAGTTAAACAAAATTGAGGTTAGTGGTTGCTTTGTTGAATGTTCATGTTTAAGAGCAACAGAGCTGGGTGCTGTCAGTATATCAGTCATACTATAATCTCCTCCATTCTTCCATGCAGATGTTGAAAAGGTAACTCTTTATGGGACTTAGGATGTGTCCACTTCTGGGTGTAGCATGAGAAAAAGAGAGAAATCATTGCAAATTGGTAAGTTCAAGGCCACCACTTCAAAGGCCACCACTTCTAATCTAGAAGGATGTCATCAGTTAATGGTATGAAAACCCCAAAAGAATCTCAAAGAACTACCAGGTTCACTCTCTCCCTAACTACAAACAACAGCAAAAAATATCTTGTTATCATGTCTCATCTTAATGGATTGGATGTAAGATTCCTCTACTTTTTCTTTTACTTCTCTTTCACTACAGCATCTTTCTCAAATGTTATTGCTGTGAGGGAGACGGGGGGAGGGAGAGAGGGAGGGAGGGAGAGAGAGGGAAGGAGGGAGGGAAAGGAAAGAAGGAAGAGGGAAGGGGAGAGAAAGGGGGAGAGAGAGATGTTGCACTTTAACACATCTAAGCTAAGCGTGATCCCTCAGAACAATAAGAGAGTATTAAAATCCTGCAGCGTGCTAATAAATTCACAGAAAATGTTAGCCACCTCCCCAAATTAAGTAAGCTGGATAAACAGTTCAGCACTCAAGAATTCCCAAACAATAACTAGAAAACTTCTAAGCTTCTATTGTTATTCCAGTCTGTGAAAGGCGGAAGGTGCCCCAATTGACTTCCCACCCTTTTAAAAAAATGACACATGACAATCAGAATGTCTTAAAGTTAGGTCTGAGTGACAGGGAAGAGAGAGGGTGGAAGGATTCAATGCAGGCTTGGGGTGGGTGGGTGGGGGGAAACGGCTGATAGACCAGAGCACAAGCTGTGTTCAATGTCCAGGGAATGCCTGGTGTGCTTTTCTATAGCTTTTCAAAATACATCTTGACATATTACTCTCCAAATCCACTCTTTGATCAGTCCTCTCTGGAGCTTGTACTGAAGAGCTTTAAGAAATGGATTCTCCATACTCTCACACGGCTCTCTGCTTTGTGTACCTGCACTGCATAATATCCTTGCTTCTCCATTATCCAGCCTCCAAATGGAATGCCTGATGTGCATCCATTTTGATTAATTAAACATCCCATCAACAGAATCGGGATTCTTGTATTTAGGCTAAATTTGCTTAGTAGCCTTGTCACAGAACTGCATAAGTATACCATCTGCTTAATATCTAAGATGGATGATGTTGTTGGAATGCAGAATATAGTCATCTTGTCACTTCCCCGCATTCATTTATTTTAAATGTTTTCGCTCCTGCCTGACTAAATTGGAATTATGCAAAAAAAAAAAAAAAAAGCCTCAGAAATTAAGGCCTCATTTATCTATTGCCTTCCAGTTCTTTCTCTGATTGTGTTTATAGAAGATGGGTTGCTGCAGTGAAGGGCTACCAATTTTTTTACTACCACACTGTGGGCGTGGCTTTTGCAGGAAGCCCTGCATTTTCTTTCAACATCTTTCAGTGCAAATTGGGTGCTCTGGGGTGGAGCTCTATTTTCACTACCCCACTGCGTTCCCCCCCATCTAGGCAATAGCCCACACCTTGGTTGCTGTGAAGTTCTGCCATGAACCGCAACCAAAGATCATGTGATGGCCTGGCTAGTTCCCATTTTAATACAATGAATAATAAAAATGAACCAAGAAAATGGAAGCCAGGGTTAGGATAGAAAGTGAATTGTAAGGATTTATTCATTTTATTTTACTGGATTCCTAGGCCGCCCTTCTCTTGCGGACTCAGGCTGGCTTACAACATAAAATCAATACAAATACAAAGACTGAGAAACCCAATATAAAACTAGGAACAATCTAAAACCTAATCTAAAATCCCACGTAATAAAAATATTCAACTAACATACATTCATAATAATCGATTCATAGCATTGGCTGGAGCATGAGGCAATGCTCAACGGCCCCAGGCATGCCGGCCAAGGTGTGTTTTTAGGGCCTTACAAAAGGCCACGAGGGAATCTCTGGGGGGAGCTGATTCCAATGGGTTGGAGCTACCACAGAGAAGGCCCTTCCCCTGGGCTCCACAAGGTGATATTGCTTGGCTGATAGGACCTGGAAAAGCCAACTCTGTGGGCTCTAACTGGTCACTACATTAGGCAGTATACGGTCCTGTATGTAATCTGGTCCTAAGCATGTAGGGCTTTATGGGTTATATAACCAACACTTTAAATTGCATTCGGAGACCAATCGGTAGCCAATACAGCTCACAGAGTGATGGTGAAACATGGCTATGCCTCGGTAGGCCCATGACTGCTTATGCAGCTGGGTTTTGGACTAACTGCAGTCTCTGAACATTCTTTAAAGATAGCTCTATGTAGAGAGCATTGCAGTAATTGAGCCGTGAGTTGAGTGACTGTGAGAAGAGACTCTCTATCCAAATAGGGCCGTAACTGGTGCACCAAGCATACCTATGCAAACGCATAGGGGAGGGTGAAACACGAGCCTACTAGGCCCACCAGAAGTTGGGAAACAGGCCGTTTCTGGCCTCTAGAGGGCCTCCAGGGTGTGGGGGAAGCCGTTTCGCTCTCTCAAGGCATTGAATTATGGGTGTGGGCACTCGCACATACGCGATAATGCGCGTCCACGCTCTTTCGGCACCCAAGGGAAAAAAGGTTCGCCATCACTGCCATAGGACAACCAATGGACAATGGACAACCATTGAGTTAGTGCCTTTCTTCATACTTATCAAAGGATTAATAGGGGCATGTCCACCAAGTATGATAGAATCAATTGCCTCATATGTTTTATTAATTAATTTTATTTTTTCAAATGTAGAAAACGTTACTACACTTAGCCAAGGTCACATGTCAAACAAGTAAGGAAGTGAATGGAAGCCCATTTCACTTATGTAATAAATTGTCTATTTAGGAAGTACCAAATAATTGTCTATACAGGAAGTGCCAACAATTTTTCCTGTATGGAGATTAGCTGGTGTACATGATTACTTCACCAATTTCTCCACCAGAACTAAAAGGAGAACAAGTGTAGCATAGTTGTTAAGGAATCAGAGTAGAGCTAGGGGAAAAGTCCATTCAAATCCACCCTCAGCTATGCAAACTTACTGGATGACTTTAAGCCAGGCCTACCCTCTTAGCTTAAGTTACCAGTGGTTTTTGTGGTGCAAGTTGGAGGAAGGAATGCTATATACTGACTTAAGCTCCAGAAGGGGAAAAAGCAGGATATAAATTCAATCAATAAGTGTTAAGAGGTGGCTTTGATTATACAGTCTCTCTCTCTTGACTCTGTTCAAATTTCCACAGAGTTCAGACTTCTGCTCTGTACAGAATACATAGCATGAAGCAATGTCTTTAGTTTCCAAGACCCGTTAGAGGAAGAGATCTTTATACAGGAGACAGGTGGAGAATGAAGAGATAGGCTCTCCTCTCTTTTGTGTTTGAGTCTTAATAGAAATAATCCTGTTTAGAAAACATTTAAAAGAAAAACAGTTGTAGTGGAATGCCGCCTACTCAGCCTGGCGTATAAAAACTCCAGTGCAGTGATCCAGATTCAAAAGCTGGGGGGAGAACACAGGTCAATTTCTTTGGCAATTCCTCACGAAGCTGCGACTTTTCCAGGTTCGTGCACAATCCAGGAACCAAGGAATTTGAATTAAAGATATGCTGACAGCCCAGGAAATATATCTAGCTGCCCGAAGGCAATGCTCTCAGTTGAGATGTGCATGTTGGCATATGCCGGATCACCTTTCCCCCTTCGAATCCAGTTCATTGCACAGCCCTAAAGGGTCATTTGATGCCATCATACCAGCAACCAGAGATTTGAAAATAACCAAAGGTGGCCTCTGAGTATATCCTATACCTTTCTTTCTGATATTCTTCACCTTAAAGATGGATGCTAGAACAAAGCCTGCTTCTCTTTTAAACCTGACTCCCGGTGATTTCAAGGATACATCCCTAGAGTTTTCTTGGTATCCATCTGAAAGTATGTTGTCATTGCTCTTTTAAAGAATCTTCTTATTCCCTCTTCTGTCAGCTTCCAAATTCCATCCCCTGTCCTAACGTTTCTCTCTTACTAGTATCATGTATGCTCTCTACATGGGGCTACCTTTGAAAAGTGTTTGGAAACTTCAGATCATGCAGAATGCAGCTGCAAGAGCAATCATGGGCTTTCCCAAATATGCCCATGTTACACCAACACTCCGCAGTCTGCATTGGTTGCTGATCAATTTCCGGTCACAATTCTAAGTGTTGGTTATGACCTATAAAGCCCTTCATGGCATCGGACCAGAATATCTCCGGGACCGCCTTCTGCCGCACGAATCCCAGTGACTGGTTAGGTCCCACAGAGTTGGCCTTCTCCGGGTCCCGTCGACTAAACAATGTCGTTTGGTGGGACCCAGGAGAAGAGCCTTCTCTGTGGCAGCCACGACCCTCTGGAACCAGCTACCCCCGGAGATCAGAACTGCCCCCACCCTCCTTGCCTTTTGTAAAGTTCTTAAGACCCATCTCTGCCGTCAGACATGGAGGAACTGAGACATCTCCCCTGGGCCTATACAGTTTATACATGGTATGTTTGTGTGTATGCTTGCTTTTAATAATGGGGTTTTTAGTGTTTTTTAAATTATTAGATTTGTTCTTACATTGTCTTTGTTGTTGTTGTGAGCCGCCCAGAGTCTACGGAGAGGGGCGGCATACAAATCTAATAAATAATAATAATAATAATAATAATAATAATAATAATAACGATGATGATGATGATTATAAATATTGTTATATCCTTGTATACCACCAATACGTACTTGACAAAACAAATAAATAAAATAAATAAGGTATGGAGGATGCATATGTATTGACATCTCTTATCAATATAAGCCAGAAATGGAGAGAGGCATGGTGAGCACCCTGGTGAGACAGCATCTCTTGCACTCCTGCGAGGGGATGCTGAATCCACGCTGTTTGGGGGAGCCGATTCCTGTCGGATCGGCCCAGAACCTCCCTGGAGGGGGGGGTGAAAGCGGTGGTCCCCTGCTGTTTTTGGGGTCAGCATACTCTGTGGTGGGCCAGCTTTCGACCTCGACTGGCAGTGGGTGAAACGACCTCAGTCGCCATAGCCACGGTGACTATGTACTGGAAAGATAGGATTTAAAGCGTTGGAAATTATCTGGAAGGAGAAGAAACAGAAGGTTTTGTGCTGTAGGTTGAGAAGAAGAAAGCTTGGAAGAAAGGCTGAGCTACCAGAGAGAGACCTTGATACGGATTTTTTTTAAATTCTTTTTGTTTTGGAAGCTGAGCAAAAGCGGAAGTGGCTGTACTATTAGTGGACTGTTTAGTTAGCATTAAGTGCACTTAAAAATTAATTAAAAGCCAAGAATTTTTATAATTTGCTTTGCTTTTGGAAATTGGGAGTTAAATTTGGACTTTTGAGGCTCTTAGAATTTAAATTTAAAAGTTTTTACAGAAGCCAAAGAACTGAAAGTAATTGTGAGATCGTATACTGGGAACATCTGCGGGTGAAATTGAGGTGATATTTGCTTGGATTTGCAATTCACTGAATATGACCTTGATGCAAGGGAACTGGGTGGATTGTTTTTACAAGTGATAAAGAGGAGCTGAGAATTCAAAACATTCTGGATTTCAACTTTAGCTGAACCTGAAAGGGGGAGAAGAAAAAGAAAAAAGAGAGATTGATTTGTTTGAAGAAATTTGACTTCTGGACGATATAAAGATAAATTGGACATTTTGACAAAGTTTTTTAATATATTAACTCTGGATGGGATGGAAGACATAAGATACTTATTTAAGGACATACTTAAAGATATTAAAGACTGAAAAGAAGAAAATAGAAACAACAACACAATTTCCTTTACTCAAAGCTTTAATCGGGATTACAGAGAAAGCAAGGAAGAAGAAGAGAAAAGTGCCAAACAGCTGGAACAGACTGATCAATAGGGAAACAGGGATGGAAACTTAAAAGTGTCATTAGATGGACACTTTCAAAAGGGACAGATTGAAGGATATAATATTGATAAAATAGATGATTTTATACTTAATGAGTTGAAAGAGGAGGGCAAGGGATTAAAAAAGACAAATGAATTAGAAAATGGTTTGATTGAAGAAGAGGTTGAGGGTTACATCCTTGTTGATGATTATAAAAACAAATAAGCACTAATAAAATTGAGAATAGACGTGATCCAACACCCTGGAATAGGCAGAATAAGAAAGGAACTAGAACAGAAATAAAAAAGATATTATTCATATATTGAAGTTTTAATAGACTTTTATAATAATATCACATGATTATAATACAGTGGTACCTCATGATACGAACCCCTCGCCATACGAACAACCCAAGATACGACCCCGGGGTTCGGAAATTTTTTGCCTCTTCTTGTGAACTTTTTCCGTCTTACGAACCCGCCACCGCCACCAAGAAGCCCCGCCGCCCGGCTGTCGCTTTTTGAAACAGCCGGGGGGCTTCTCGGCGTCCTCCTGAACCTGGACGCCAAACCCGAACTTCCGGGTTCGGAGTTCAGGAGGCCGCCGAGAAGCCCCCCGGCTGTTTCAAAAGATGACAGTCGGGCGGCGAGGCCTCCCGAACACCAAACCCGGAAGTTCGGCAAAAGTTCGGGTTCAGGAGGCCACCGAGAAGCCCCGTCGCCTGGCTGTCGCTTTTTGAAACAGCCAAGGGGCTTCTCGGCAGCCTCCCGAACGCCGAACCCTATCCACTTTCCCCTATCCACTTATTCCACCCAAATGTTCTCCACTGCATTGGTACTCTGCTGTAACCCTGGGAAAGGACCAGTAGATACCAATCATGAAATCCCATTCCACTTGCAAATTTGGAAAGTTTTGTATGAATTAGTGATTGTCAGACTATGTGCTATGAAAAACATGTGCATGGGGTTCTATTAAACCACTGTTTGAATATGCTCAATGGTACAATTTCTCTGACAGGCTGCTAAGTGTAACAATTGATTTTTCTTTTCTTTTTCATCTGTTATGTGTGTAGGCTTCAACATCATGTCTGATAAGTGCTAGCAGTGTTCCTATATGCCACAAAGGATAGAAGACCAACCAATTCCCCAAAGCACCTGAAAGCAGAACAGGAAGTAATGGATGGAAATTAATCAAGCAGAGAACCAACTTAGAACTAAGGAGAAATTTCCTGATAGTTGGAACAATTAGTGGAATCACTCCAGAAGTTGTGGGTGCTTCAACACTGGAGGTTTTTTAAAAGGAAATTGGACAACCCTTTTGTCTGAAATTGTATAGGGCTTCCTGCCTGAGCAGAGGCCTAGACTAGAGGACCTCCAAAGTCCCTTCCAACTCTGTTATTCGGATCCCACGTTTCTACAAAATACAGTCCCAGCTATGATTGACTAGGTAAAGATAAATTAAGCCATCATACTGGTCAAGATAGCAGAAGAAGGCCTGCTCATGAATGTGAGAACTGATTGGGAAAAGAAGCACTGAGCTTTACATCATCATCATTATCATCCAACTATATCAGGAATCAAACATTTGGACAGATATATTATATATTGGAAAAAAGATAAAACATTCATATCCTAGTGCCAACCAAATATATACAATCTATTATTTATTGACTCTATGTTTGAAAAACCACTCTATTTACATCTACCAAGAGCGGAAGAAATCTGAAGCATTTTATCATCTTTCTCTCCCGCCATTCAGGGATGGTGTGTGTGTGTGTGTGTGTGCGTGTGCGTGTGTGTGTGTCCCACTCGCAATATTAGCAAGCAGAAGTTCCATTAGTTATCTGTACAGAGCTCTGATGAGAAACTATTCTATTCACTGATCATTATTGACACCCTGACATTTGTCACTGTCTTTCACAGCAGTTAAGTCTCTTTTTTTATCTGCAAATGTCAATGTTTCATTTATTCATGAAAAAGGGTCACATTCCCAAAATAGCGTACTCATTTCTGTTGGTATTAACGTTTGTTGGAAATGTATCGAACCTACTTTTTCATTCAAAGCAGTAATCTTTGTGCAAACTTCATCACTGATAATATTATTAAGGTTCATCACATGGTGATGTTTAGGCAAAATTTGGCATTTTTGTCCTTCCAATTGAGCCCTTCCCAAGGATGATGAAGATGATAATGAAAAAGAAGGAGGAGGAAGAAGAGGAGGAAGAGGAAGAAGAAAGATTTGTAAAGTTTTTACCTCTGAATAGCAGCATTAAGTTTTGTTTTGTGATGAAAAATATCAGAACATTAAGAAAAAAGAATCTATTTTTTTTTAAATAAAATAGGAAAAAAAGCTGTTTATCCATTAAGCTTCTATATCCAACTTTATCAATACTCAGTATATTGGGTGAGCTGCACAGCCTCTTTAATTTGGCTTCTTAGAAACTTACCCAGCCAAACTGTTTGACTGAGTTTCAAAAAGCTCTTTATGTGGGTTTCTGATTGATATCTTCAAGCACATCAGTCTGAGAAATCTCAGGTAATTTCAAGGCCATTTGCAAAGAGTGACTAATCTCTAAAGCAATCCTTTTTGAGATAAAAATGTGTGTGCTTGTATGTGTATTTGGGTATACCAGGGCGATTCTACAGAATAAAAAAACATATAACTCTTCCCTGGTACAAGCTGAGAGGAGGAGAACCTGTGATCTAGAGCAGTGTTTCCCAACCAGTGTGCCGCAAGACATGGTTAGGTGTGCCGCGAAGAAGGAAGCTCAGCTTCTGGTCTCGCAACTTTTTGCTGAGAGTGCAAAGAGAAAAAAGTTGTGAGACCAGAAGCTGAGCTTCCTTCTTTGCGCCTTCCAAGTTTTCCAGCAGCTGCAGTGCCCCACCCAGCTGGAGCTTCCCTGGCGGCAGCAGCAGGTGAGCTTTGGGGCCCGGCGGGAGGGTGGTGGCAGTGGGAGGGCGCGGCAGCAGCAGCACCAGGCAGTAGCTGCTGGGCGGTGGCAGGGTGGTTGGCTGCGAGCCAGAACTCCAGGACAGAGGCACCGATGGCAGCGGCTGGACATGTTGCTGTATGCCGTACATGCTGGCATTGCGTGGCTGGCACTTGCCTGCTGGATAGGCCAGGATGGAGGCTCCAGCCCCACGCCCATGCCCAGTGCAACGCCAGCATGTACGGCATCTAGAAACACGTCCAGACACCGCCGTCAGTGCCTCCGTTCCGGAGCTCTGCCTCACAGCTGACCACCCTGCCGCCACCCCACAGTTACTGCCCAATGCCGCTGCTGCAGCATGGTGTACGAGAAAGAGAGAGAGAAAGAAAGAGAGAGATAGCAAAAGAGAGAAAGAGATAGCAAGAGAGGGAGAGAGAGAAAGAAATAGGGAGAGGGGGGAGAGAGAAAGAGAGAGAAAGCAAAAAGAGAGAGAGAGAGAGATAGCAAGAAAGAGAGAGAGAGAAAGAGAGAGGGAGAGAGGGAGAGAAAGAGAGAGAAAGACAGCAAGAGAGAGAGAGAGAAAGCAAGAGAGAGGGGGGGAAGGAGGGTGAGGGAAAGACATAGAGGGAGGGAAGGAGGGAGAGAGAAAGAGAGCAAAAAAGAGAGGAAGGAAGGGAGAAATAAAGAGGGATGGAGGGAGAGGGAAAGAAAGAGGAAGAAAGGAAGGAAGAGAGAGAAAGAGGGAGAGAGAGAGAAATAGAGCAAAAGGGAGGAAGAGAGATATTTTTTGTCCAAACTTTTTTTAAACCCCCCCCCCCCCCGCTCAATGTTCTCCAGGATTTTGTAAATGTGAATAATGTGCCGCGGCTCAAAAAAGGTTGGGAAACACTGGTCTAGAGGTTAGAGCTACTGCCTTACAGGCAGACTCCCCAGGTTCAAATCCCGGTAACAATATGGCTAGCTGATGAGAGCAAAATAGCTTGAAATAGATCTATACTTTTCTCCTTTCCTTTTCATTATCAACAAAAAACACACACACACATACTTACACACAGAGAGAGATTCATCTTCTGGTTCTGGTGGCAGCAGCAGGGGAAGGAAAAGAGTGGTCTGCCGCTGGCAACCAATGGTAATACCATCGGGAAATCGAGATGAGGATTACCTTGCCCACTTCTAACATAAAGACAGGGTTGCCTACTTGTGCTTGGGGCTGGTGTCTGAGTGGGGCTGTGAGAGTTCAAAATGCTAGAGGCAGTGGCAGTGGTCACGGTGAATGGCGTGGAAGGCATGGATGCAGGAGATGGAGGTCGAGCGCTGAGGACCAAATGTTGAAGACAAGGATGGTGATGGAGGTGCTTGGAGCGTTGGCTTGGGTTACCAGGGAGAGTGGCCACAGTGGCCAGGTAATTTCAACCAAGGAGTTGCAACTATCAAGCGCGGAGGGCGGTACTAGAGATGGCGACCAGGCACCGAAGTCAACATGGAAGGCAACAACCAGAGTCCAGGTGCTGAGAGGACGATTGTGGCCTGGAACGCCATGAAGAATCACAGTCTCTATGAATGACAGCTAATATCTAACTCTGCCTAACATCTAACTCTAGCCCAAGGTTTAAATGGGAGGCATCAAGGATAGCAGCCAAGCATTGAAGGTGCCATTGAAGATGACCAATATGCCAGCAGGCTCCATTTTTAGAACTGGATCCTTTGCTATTGTTACCATGGCTATCATAGATTCCAGCAAGGGAGATTTTGGTGTGGGGCATTTCCATCTTTTCTGGGCTTGTATCATCTTGTGCCTGGATCTTTGCCCCAGTAGCAAGCCCTTTTGGCCTTACATTAAACCAGAGAGGTACCAACATTTCAGCTACCAGTGTATCTACAGGACTCTCTCTGGGGAAAACCCTGACAGATCTAGTAGAAAGACTCTAAGGAACATGTACAATTTGTGTTACACCACCAATCTGATATCAAGGAGAAAGGACAAACCATGGCTGGTTTTGGGTGGTTGCGATACATTTTTATGGTATGCCTTGCATTAGCCAACTACGGTTTTATATAGTCTTATTTTATTTTGGGCAGGGGAAATGCTTGAGTGAATGTATGACAGACAGACAAATGAGAGAGAGAGAGATGAGAGAGAGAGAGAGACAGACAGACAGACAGACAGATGAGAGAGAGAGAGAGAGAGATGATAGATAGATAGATAGATAGATAGATAGAGAGAGAGAGAGAGAGAGAGAGAGAGAGAGAGAGACAGACAGACAGACAGACAGACAGACAGACAGACAGACAGAGAGAGAGAATAGTTCCTGCATTAATCAAATGCCCCACTGTTGGCCCTGGGGACTACATATTTCTTTTCTAAACTGGCTTATGATTTACAAAGATGTGCATAGTTGGTATTGCCAAGAGTGACATGTCTTCTTGTTCTTCTGCAAATATTCAAGAGAATGACGAGCTGACTAATTTACCACTAGGATTAGACTTGCCAGATTCACATGCAGAACAACTTGCCACAGTGGAACAGAATCATGAAATAAAGGATGCCAAAGGAGAGACCGAATAAAATGTGAGTGAAAAAAATTAAAATTATGTTTTAATTATTTTAAACAATTAAATTGAATTGTTGAATTGTCCTACAGTGAGTTGTCCTGTGGCAAATTGGTTGGCCATAGTGAGTTGTTCCACAGCGAATTAGCTGTGGTGAACGGACCGTGGCAAGTTGACTATGGCGAGTTGTTCCAATCCCCCCCCAAATATTTTTCCAGAATATAAAATTATCCTAGTGTTTCCCTTTCTTTCTTTTCTCTCCCACTTCTATTTCCATCGCAGTTATTATGTTATGTGGAATTAATTAATTAACGCATTTGTTAAAATTTATAATAAGAGAAGGGAGAACGGTCATTAATTTAGCATGAAATTGCAAGGCAAGTTAACTTGAGGAACATCAATGGAGTCAAACATAAAATCACTCCCATTATCACATTAAAAATTAAACGATCCTTCACATATTTGATGGCAGCATCTATGAACGTATACTGAACAGAAAGGCAAAAATCTCCTTTGTGTTTAGGTATTATGTACGGCATAAGATTTGTCTTAGAGCCCAATTAACAGGTCAAAATGTCAAAAATGTCCACATCAACTTAGACTGATTCTGAATCATCCATATTTGGACCATTCTTACTAACATTTTTGCATATTAAATGGGCATCATTTTCAACAAAATAGCATGAACTCTACTATGAAGTATAGCCAGGTTAAGAAACTGCCAGCATTCAGTTTGAAATTCATCAATCTTTCTTATTACATGCAGGGTCCAGCTGATCTTTGCTGATCTTAGATAGTAAGCAGAAACAGGTCTGGTGAGTAGCTTTATGAGGGACCACCAATGAATTTCAGGCTGTGAGCCAGACTAGAGAAAGTTGAAAAAAATACTCTAGAAGAGGACAATGGCAAATCATTTTCTTTCCTACCAAGAAATCTACCTAATGGTCTGTCTAGGGCAGTGATGGCAAACCTTTTTTTTCCTCGAGTGCCAAAAGAGTATGTGTGCGGGCTATTGCCCATGCTTGAGTGCCCACGCCCATAATTCAATGCCTGGGGAGGATGAAAAAAGATTCCCCCACCTCCTGGAGGCCCTCTGGAGGCTAGAAACACCCTGTTTCCCATCTTCTGGTGGGCCCAGTAGGCTCATTTTTCACCTTCTCCAGGCTCCAAAGGCTTCCCTGGAGCCAGAGATGGGTAAAAAACACCCTCCCCATCCGCCCAGAGGCTCTATGGAAGCCAAAATGCCCTCCCAGAGTCTCTGTGCAAGCCAAAAGTCAGCTGGCAGACAGACATACACATTAGAATTGAGCTAGGACAATGGCAAAGAAAGTAGCCATATCCCATTTTAATTGGACCAAAGTTCCTGCATTAATGAAGTGTTGTATCCAACAGTTTATTAAAATCACATTATTAAGTAACCCCAAAGAGATAGCAAAACATCAACTTCAGTACAATGGCAGCAATCCTTCTGTACAGGATCACTGTAGTCAAGCTATCAACCCAAAGAGACTGCACAGACATATCAAAGCCATTACCCAATGACAGAACATTTAATGCAAATAATTACTCATGTAATAAATAAATCTCTGTTCTGATCCCCCTGGGACATTTAAAAATTCAAAGAAGCCATCTGGCTATTACTTAGTCATTTGGCTGTTAAGCAATTGGATGCCCTCCTGCTAATGTGTCACTTGTGACAGTGTTTAGTACATCAGGGGATTAAAGGTTGTCTCAAATGTCACTTCTAAATCCAGCTGATCAACAGAACAGCTTTTCTCGCTCAAAGCTAGCAATTTCATAATTGATATCAAACATCCAAAATCATTCAAGGAAAAAAGAAAAGTAGGGTGGGGTAGGCCCTGTTTGAGCTGCCTTGGTGTCAGGTTTCAAAGCTGACAGTACAAATTGTTTTATAAGGTGATAACACAATATTGCAATCATTTCTATTAAAATGAAAAAGAATTAACAGCAGAGTTAGGTAAGCAAGTAGACTAGATTACATAGATCAATGATAAATAATAGATAATAGCTAGATGATATAGATAAGTCATATCTGCTGGCACACAAGCCATTCATTCACTCATTCATTCATTCATTCATTCATTCATTCATTCATTCATTCATTCATTCATTTATTTGTATGCCACCCCGTAGACTTGGGGCGGCTCACAACATACAATAGAACAATTCAGAATAAATCTAATAATATTTTTTAAAAAATTAAAAAACCCATTATTAAACCAGACATACACACAGACATACCATACATAAATTGTATAGGCCCGGAGGAGGGGGGAATGCCCTAGCTCAGCTCCAACATGCATGTGTGTGCCAACCAGATGATTTGTGGCTTGCACAGAGGCTCTGAGATAGGCTCTGGGAGGATTGGGGAGAGTGTTTGTACCCTCCCTCAGCTCCAAGGAATTCTTTGCAGCCTTGGGAGGGCAAAACACCAGCCTACTCGGCCCACCAGAAGTTGGGAAACAGTTATAGTTATAGTTTATTAGATTTGTATGCCACCCCTCTCTGAAGACGTGGGGCGGCTCACAACAGGCCATTTCCAGCTTCCAGAGGGCTTCCAGGGACAGGGAAAGCTGTTTTTTGGATGTGGGCACTCACTCATGAGCGATAGTATGTGTGCACCCTCTTTTGGCAGCCGAGGAAAAAGAGGTTCACCATCACTGATATAGATCCATCACTAAATGATAGACAGACAGACAGACAAATAGATATTTAAAAAGTTATGTAATATATGTGTGTGTCCTCTTTCATATATTCAGCATATAATACCCCAATAGCTTTTTAAATGAAATTATTATTATTATTATTATTATTATTATTATTATTATTATTATTAATTAGATTTGTATGCCGCCCCTCTCCATAGACTCGGGGCGGCTGTGACTATTTTCTCCTTCGGATATAAATGCCAATTTTGCCATGGTAGTGCTAGATGTTTCCCCACATAAACATCTTCACCAAGTTACCAGGCTGCATGCGCCATTCCAAAAGATGTCATCTCCTTCCCACCATATTTCTGCTAATTTATTTTCTAATTATATTCATTTAGGCATGAAGGCTTTACATCGTTGTGCACAAGAGAGAAGGGCGGGTAGTAGCACAGAAGGCAGACACAAATGTCAAGGATTGCTAAGCTAGAGAAGCAGAGAACCACATAAATGTAATTTTAGCTCTAAATTAAAGAGACAGAAGGAAACTAAAAATGATCATTTGCACTAAGCCAGTTATACAACACTCTTGTACAGCAGAGAAAAATGTGGGGTGGTTGAGAGGGGGGTTTTTTTGGGTTTTTTTTGAAATAACAAAAAAATTTGGGAGACAAAATTATTTTTTACTGAGAGTCGTTTGCTAAAATGCATTAAAAGGCACCATTATCAACAAGTGTATAATCTGGGCTTCATTCTTTGCTTTTTTAAAAGGATCGAGACCAGAGGTGGGTTCTGACTTACCTCGCTGCTGGTTCACTTTCTCATGCACTGCATGGGCATATGGGTTTATGCACATGTGCAGTACCCCAAAACTTGCTTCCATGTATGTGTAGAAGCAAAGAAACAACGTCTGTGCATGTACAGAAGCAAAAAACAAGATGGCAGCACCATCTATAGAATCAGTCTGAACTGGCAGGTTGCCACCTCTGATCGAGACAAATGAACTCCAAGGATTTTCAAAATAATCATATATTTTTGTCAAGGGGGTTTTGTCAAGTCACCTGGTACACCCAAAATTAACTCTGAAGCATTTTAACTCTTCCAATTAAGGAAATAAAAATATAGCTACTTTTCCCACTTTGGCTGGTTTGTCTGCTTTGAAAAAAATACAAATTGCTCAATGTATGCTTAGCAAGTTGCAGGCCTACGGACTCTTCCTCAAAGAGAAATGGAGCTATCTGATCATCCTATCTGAGACCTAAATGATTGAAAGGGAACTAATGCAGCCTGAAAAAAATATAGAGCCAGATTTCTACATCTGCAAATGTACCAACCTTTGTGTGTGTGTGTGTGTGTGTGTGTGTATTTTACATTCTGCTTAAATTTCTTAGCTTCTGCTGGCTAATCTGACTTTGTGAGTACCTTCCAGGTTCCATCATATCTTTTCTCCTGTCATCAAGGAAATAGCTGTACCCTTTGAGCCATTTTTTAAAACAGCGTAGTTTTCTTTTTCTTTTTCTGCTTTATCTGCCTGCCCAGTATGTGAAAAACCAAGATAGATGATAATGTTCAACAAATAACCTTGTTTCAGCCTCTCCATTTTATGCTGCACTCTGCCCCTTCGTTGAGTCTTAACACATTTGGGAAAAATTCTGTATGTTCAGCACTTTTAATTATATTCCACTCCTTGACTTGGGAACAAGGGGTCAGTTTAAAATAATTGGATGAGATTAATTTATCTAAATGATTTTCATTAATCTGAACAGAACCGGGCTGACTCATATTTGCACGCTGGGCTGATTAGTTCTATTTGCAGAGTCAAAGACAGCTTGAGATAATCTTGTAGCTGGGTTATTACGGAAGTCCTCGACATGTACCGAAGTGGGTATATGTGCACATGGGTTTTAAAAAACAAATGAACTTGACAGTTGAGATATTTCCTAGGTAAATACGCCCCTCAGATCTCTCGAGTTACGGGTTATCTTGGCTTCAGTCCTTCCAAATGAGCTTGTCTAATCCTCTGCTAAATTTGCCAAGACACTTTAGAACATTGGTGTATGTAAACTGTGCTGTATAATTAACAGCAAACATTTTAAAAGCTGTTGATAGAAAGAACCCAAGAGACCCTTCTCCCCCACCCATGTAAGATTGTCCTCCCGCCATCCTATTGCATTTCCTAAAGGCCCTAAAAACATTATTTTAACAACAGACCTGGGGACCACAAACGAAGACAAAGAAGATGACAATCAGCAGGGAGAAAGCAGAGCTACTCAACACATTTTTTTTGCATCTATCTACACAAAGGGAAAAAACAGCCCAACCTATCAAAAACAGCACCACAAAAAACATTTCAGGTACAGAAGTTAAAAAGGGAAGAAAATGGTAATGGAACACTTGCCCACCTCAGATGAATTCAAATCACCAGGACCAGATGGATTACACCCCAAGGTTCTGAAGGAACTGGCCGACAAGATCTCAGAACCACTGAACTATATCTTTCAAAGATCCAGGAGCACCGGGGAATTGCCAAAGGACTGGAAAAGAGCTGATGTAGTTCCCATCTTCAAGAAAGGGAAAAAAACAGATCCAGGAAACTCCAGACCTATCAGCCTGACTTCAATACCAAGGAAGATTTTGGAAAAGATAATCAAGCAACGAGTCAACAAACACCTAGAAACAAACAAAGAAATAACCAAAAGCCAACATGGGTTTGTCAAAAACAGATCATGCCAGACTAATCTTATAGCATTCTTTGACAAAGTGACAAAATTAGTGGTCCAGGGGAAGCTGTCAATATGGTTTACGGAGAGGGGCGGCATACAAATCCAATAAATTATTAATTATCATTATTACTTCAGTAAGGTTTTTGACAAAGTAGACCATAACCTACTACTAAATAAACTAGAAAAATGTGGGATGGACAGCAACACCTCCAGATGGATTCAAAATTGGCTAACTAACTGCACTCAATGTGTAGTGCTCAATGGAACTATACCTACATGGAGGGATGTATGCAGTGGAGTACCCCAAGGCTCTGTTTTAGGCCCAGTACTCTTCAACATCTTCATCAATGACGTGGACGAGGGAATAGATGGGGAACTTATCAAATTTGCAGGTGACACCAAACTGGCAGGAATAGCTAACACTCTAGAAGATAGGTACAAAATACAGAAGGAACTTGACAAACTTGAACAATGGGCGCTATCTAACAAAATGAAATTCAATAGTGAAAAAAGTAAGGTTATACTGTATATTTAGGCAAGAAAAACAAAATGCACAGGTACAGTATATGTGATACATTGCTCAACAGTAGTAACTGTGAGAGGCATCTTGTCCTAGTGGACAACCATTTAAATATGAGCCAGCAGTGTGCAGCTGCCAAAAAAGCCAACACAGTTCTAGGCTGCATTAACAGAGGGATAGAATCAAGATCACCTGAAGTGTTAATGCCACTTTATAAGGCCTTGGTAAGGCCACATTTGGAATACTGCATTCAGTTTTGGTCACCGCGATGCAAAAAGGATATTGAGACTCTAGAAAAAATGCAGAGAAGAGCAACAAAGATGATTAAGGGACTGGAGGCTAAAACATATGAAGAACAGTTGCAGGAACTGGGCATGGCTACTTTAATGAAAAGAAGGGCCAGGGGAGACATAATAGCAGTATTCCAGTATCTCAGGGTTTGCCACAAAGAAGAAGGAGTCAACCTATTCTCCAAAGCACCTGAGGTCAAGAACCAAGGGGTGGAAACTAAACAAGGAGAGAAGTAACTTAGAATTAAGGAGAAATTTCCTGACAGTCAGAACGGTTGATCAGTGGAACAGCTTGCCTCCAGAAGATGTGAATGTCCCAACACTGGAAGTTTTTAAGCAGATGTTGGATAACCATCTGTCTGAAGTAGTAGGGTTTCCTGCCTAAGCAGGGGGTTGGACTAGAAGACCTCCAAGGTCCCTTCCAATTCTGTTGGTGTTGGTGTTGGTGTTGGTGTTGGTATTAGTATTAGTATTAGTATTAGTGTTCTGTCGGGCTCTCTGGTAGACTCCTCCCAAAAATGCACAGGTACAAATTTCAGACACACACACATTTGAAAATTCAAAACAATGTTCTTTATAATGAAAATTCACTTAAACTAAGCCCTCTTTTGGTATAGCGAAGAGCACTCATCTCCAAACAAACTGGTAATTTGTACAAGTCCCTGATCAGTTCTGTGATACTTAGCTTGCAGCTGTGAGGCAATTCACAGTCCTTCTTTGTTCACAAAGTGAAACACACTTTGCTCTGGTTTAGTTTCAAAGCAGGGAAAAATCAGCACACAAAAGGTCAAAGTCAGTAAAGCAGTCACGAAACACAACGATCAGATAATCCTCCACAATGGCCAAACCCACAGGCTGCTATTTATAGCAGCCTCACTAATTACCACAGCCCCACCCAACCACAGGTGGCCTCATTTTCTTTGATAATAATGGCTCAGTTGTTGTTGCCTATGCATCGCTCTCCTCATGCGTGGCTGTATCATTAACTCTTGTTCTGAATCCAAGGAGGAGCTAGATAATTGATCTCCTTCTGAGCTGTCTGCCACACTCTCCTCCTCCCTGTCACTCATGTCTTCTTGGTCAGAGGAGCCTTCATCAGCAGATTCCACTGGGGGCAAAACAGGCCTTCAGCATGTGGATGTCTCCCCCACATCCACAGTCCTTGGGGCAGGAACAGGGCCAGAGCTAACCACAACAATTAGTATTAGTATTAGTATTAGTATTACATACCATAGATTAGATTGGACAACCTGATTCCCTTGTGCCATATGTAGCCCTTGACACACTCACCTTTTTTTTACAGCCCATACAAAATAGTCCATGAACCGTTAAGGGAAAAAAGAAACATGATTTTCTACTGAATATGTTTAAAATAACTAAAACCAGGCATGTGATGAAGTGACACTCAAAGGGATGACCCAATATTGAATAGATATAATCCAGACTCATAGCATGCTCTTTCTTCCTGCTTTCTGGGCAATGTATAGTTATGCCAATTGATGATAGCCTTATGGACTTTAGATGGGATTGCACTGTTGGAGTTCATAAGGAAGGAAGGGTAGGTGGCCGACTTCTTAAGTAAACTGCCTAAATTCTCACTTCTGGTTAAAGAACTGATGTGTCCAGCGAGAGTAACTCTGACCATTTGAAGTTTCTGACTTTTGAGATATACCATTTGTTTGATCTATACCTCACCGAAGTGCAAATTTGATATTGTTTCCTCCTACTCGGAAAGCCTCATCACACATACACAGTCAGCATAAGATGAAGTAATAGCTTTCAATGCTGTTTCTATTATAAGAATTTCGACATCAGCCCAAATTACCTGTCATCAGCTGTTCAAGTCTTTTTCCCATTACTGACAAAACAAATGAACAGCTGTTTGCCTCATGAAGCGGGTGCATTGAAACAGCGCGAAACAGAAATGCTAATAACAAAAAGAGAGGCAGGATGTGGCAGCCAAAACTAAAAAGCGGAGGAGGAGGAGGAGGAAAAAGAAGAAGAGGAGGAGGAGGAGGAGGAAGAGAAGGAGGAGGAGGAAGAGAAGGAGGAGGAGGAAGAGGAAGATTAGGAGGGGAAAGGGAAGGGGAAGAGGAAGAAGAAGAGGAAGAGGAAGAAGAGGAAGAAGAGGAAGAAGAGGAAGAAGAAAGTTTTAAGAGAAATTATACTAAGGTTTCTCTTGAGAAATGAATGGAGGTTCCTCTTTGACTTTCCGTATGGAAACAATTTAATCCTCTATCAGTGTCTTTAGGAGAAGCTGGATGCAGTCTCTGTATAGTTATGCCAATTGATTATATTCTTATGGATGTTAGATGGGATTGCACTGTTGGAGTTCATAAAGGAAGGCAGGGCAGGTGGACAGTGGAGTGTTGGATCAGTGGGAGGAGGACACAGAGCAATGATCTTTCTCTCTCTCTCTTCCTCTCATTGCGATTTTAGCAGGGAGGAGGGAGTCAAAGGAGCTCCTTCCCAACAGTAATGCAAAAGGAACTAAAAGTAAAGGTAAAGATTTGCCCAGCTGTCCAGTTGTGTCTGATTCTAAGGGGTGGTGCTCATCTCCGTTTCTTAAATGATGGAGGCTTGTCCAAAGACACTTCCATGGCCATGTGGCCAACATGACTGTAAGCCAAAGCGCATGGAAATCTGCTGTCTTCCCACTGAAGTGGTTTCTATTAATGTACAGTGGTACCTCATCATACAAACTTAATTGGTTCCAGGAGGAGGTTCGTAAGGTGAAAAGTTTGTAAGATGAAACAATGTTTCCCATAGAAATCAATGTAAAAGCAAATAATGCGTGCAAATCCTTCAGGAAAATCCCAAACTTTAGAAGGGAGGTGAACAGAGGGCAGGGAGGAGCAGCTAAAGGGGGCGGGTGGAAGAAGCAAGGCTAGGCTAAAGGGTGAGTGGGAAGGAAGAAAGGCAAGGGGGGTGCTCCTCATTTTTCTTTCTTCAAAAGACACCGTTTCAGTGCCTTTGCAAGCACGTTGTTCTCTGCAAAATCTTTCCTCCTCCAAGCCGCCCCTCCCTTTTCTTTCTTCAAAAGACACCCTTTCAGTGCCTTTGCAAGCACCTTGTTCTCTGCAAAACCTTTCCTCCTCCAAGCCGCCCCTCCCTTTTCTTTCTTCAAAAAAGGGGAAAAAAGAAACCCCTTCATCCCAGCAGCAGCTGCTTGGGTTCGTAAGGTGAAAATAGTTCGGAAGAAGAGGCAAAAAAATCTTAAACACTGGGTTCGTATCTTGAAAAGTTCGTTAGAAGAGGCGTTCGTAAGATGACTTACCACTGTAGTTGCATTTGCAATGCTTTTGAACTGCTATATGGGCAGGAGCTGGGGCAAAGACAGGAGCTCACCCCATTGCCTGATGCTCCGGTCTCAAGCCAAGGCTATCAGCTTTCCAGTTGAGCATCTTTAACCACTGAGCTATTGCAATCCCAAAATTGTGAAAGGTAGAGGGAAACCAAGGAAGATTGAAAGCACTGCCTTTGAACAGATTCAAATCAGAAAAAAGGGATACTGTATTAACTTTTCTACAAAGGAAAAAATGCAACTTCAATACCGATTTGCAGCTGCCGCTCACCATTTCTTATCCTTTCTTTTTAATCTGCTGACTCCATAAGCCTTGGTTAATTTCTTTTCGGCACACAGGTGCTTCTCTTCCCCAACCCTCCCCCTGTGAGTTGATCCTGGTGCTCCGACTCTCAGTCAGAGCTTACTCTCCTTGCAAAGCAGATTTGTCACTTCCAGCAGAGGAAGGAGAGAGGGGTTGGTCTCTGTAATTGCTGTCCAAATAAGCCTTTGAAGATGTCATTTAGAACAACACCAACACAAAAGTATGTTATTGATCCATTGTCATCAGGGGAGTTTCCGCTGCTTCCACCACTATTGTTCACTGAGATGGAAGCACTGACATTTATAATAAAAATAATGGACCATCCAATCTGATTTTAGCCCAGGTAACTGAAACATCCAAAAGAATACAGTTCTCACTATACTATTGGTGAGATCTCCATTAATCTATCTATGTATCTATGTATGTATGTATAGTGATCTCTCGATTATCGCGAGGGTTCCGTTCCAAGACCCCTCGCGATAATTGATTTTTCGCGATATAGCGGTGCGGAAGTAAAAACACCATCTGCGCATGCGCGCCCTTTTTTTCCATGGCCGCGCATGCGCAGATGGTGGAGCCGGGGAGCGACGAAAATTCGGAAGCCGACAGGTTGCTTTCAATGTCGGCTGCCCCCGCCCCCCCAGCACCCGCTCGCCCGCCGTTCGCCGCTCGCCCGCCTGCCCGGCCGGCCGCTCACTCACTCGCCGCTCTCCCGTTCGCTCGGCCGGCCGCTGCCCGGTTGGGGAGGTGGATTCACTGCCCCCACCAGCCCGATCTCTCTCCGGTGGCTGGGGAGGTGGATTCGCCGCCCCCACCAGCCCGATCTCTCTCCGGTGGCTGGGAAGGTGGATTCACCGCCCCCACCAGCCCGATCTCCCTCCGGTGGCTGCCGCCCCCACCAGCCCGATCTGGGGAGGTGGATTCGCCGCTCCTTGCCGCCTTCGCCTCGCTTCGCCTCAGCTGCTGCCCGCTGCCTTCATCTTCTCCCCAAACTCCTCCTTCCCTGCCAAAGCAGCCACCGCAGTCGAGCGCGTGAGTGATGCAGGGCAGCCCAATGCCACCGGGAGGGGAATCCAAGCCGGTGGCTGGGGACGCGGATCCACTGCCCTCGCAGCCAGATCTCCCTCTGTGTGTGGGGGGGAGACGAACCGACGATCGGGGGCTGTCCGTCCCTGTTAGGTGGTGCAGGGCAGGCACAGGGAGGGAGGGAGAGAAAGGAAAGAGAGAGAAAGGGAGGGAGAGAAAATTGAATGAAGAAGGGAGAGAAAGAAAGAGTAAGAGGTAGAAAGGATAGAGAAAAAGGAAGAGAAAGGGAGAGAGAAGTGACTCTTGGTGATGACGTATGACGTCATCAGATGGGGAAAACCGTGGAGTATTTTTTAATTATTATTTTTTGAAAAATCGCGATATAGCATTTCGCGAAGATCGAGATCGCGAAAATCGAGGGATCACTGTATCTATCTATCTATCTATCTATCTATCTATCTATCTATCTATCTATCATCTATCCATCTATGTATGTATGTATGTATGTATCTATCTATCTATCTATCTATCTATCTATCTATCTGTCCATCTATCCATCTATCCATCTATCCATCTATCCATCTATCCATCCACTTATCCACCTATCCACCTATCCACCTATCCACCTATCCACCTATCCACCTATCTATCTATCTATCTATCTATCTATCTATCTATCTATCTATCTATCCATCCATCCATCCATCCATCCATCCACCCACCCACCCACCCACCCACCCACCCACCTACCTAGTCACTCATTCGCTTACTCACTTACTCACTCACTCACTGATTAAATTTGTTTTGAGGGCCATGTCACCACATGCATTCCAAATCTTACTTACAAATAAGCCCTGGTGGCACAGTGGCTAAAGCACAGTACTGCAAGCAATCTCTCCACAGCCTGGAGTTCAATCCCAATGGGCTCAAGGTTGCTTTTCATCTTTCCAAGGTTAGCAAAATGAGGAGCCAGATCATTGACGGCAATATGCTGACATTATCAACTGCCCAGAGAGTGCTGCAAAGCACTATGGGGCAGTATATAAATCTAAGTGCTATTGCTATTACGGGAACAAAGATTTCTCATATTTCTCATACGGTCCTGCCAGTTAGAGCTGATGGAATCTGAAGTTGAGTGACATTGAGAAGGAATAGCCACTTGTATAATCCAATACAGGGATTGTATCAGTTTCTGGATCAATCCTGCTCTTGATTAGCATTTTGAATGATCTCCTGTGATTAACTCTTGTTTAGACAAGCTACCTTTTCCTAATGAATGGCTCAATGAAAGGAACACATTTGTGCCTGGATTCTGGAAGACAGTCCCAGCTGCATGGGTTCATCACAGCAGGTTGGGAAAGGACCCCTGGTGTTGTAAGTCATTAATGGGGACAACTTTAATACACCCGGTCTTGTTCATTTCAGTCCTGAGGCCTCCTTTAATGTCCTCCTGGTTTGGTACCAGGGGTGGTCTGCTGCCCGGAAAGGGGAGAACACAATGAGGTAGTCATTCATGGACCGGGAGTCACTGCTCATAGTCACTCATGCCCTCATCACCTCGAGGCTCGACTACTGTAATGCTCTCTACATGGGGCTAACTTTGAAGAGTGTTCGGAAACTCCAGATCATGCAGAATGCAGCTGCAAGAGCAATCATGGGCTTCCCAAGGTATGCCCATGTTACACCAACACTCCGGAGTCTGCATTGGCTGCCGATCAGTTTCCGGTCACAGTTCAAAGTGTTGGTTATGACCTATAAAGCCCTTCATGGCATTGGACCAGAATATCTCCGGGACCGCCTTCTGCCGCACGAATCCCAGCGACCAGTTAGGTCCCACAGAGTTGGCCTTCTCCGGGTCTCGTCGACTAAACAATGTCGTCTGGTGGGACCCAGGGGAAGAGCCTTCTCTGTGGTGGCTCCGACCCTCAGGAACCAGCTCCGCCCAGAGATCAAGATTTTCCCCACCCTCCTTGCCTTTCGTAAACTTCTTAAAATCCACCTCTGTCGTCTGGCATGGGGGAATTGAAACACTTCCCCCTTGCCCATGTAGTTTTTGTGTATGATTCGATTGTGTGTTGTTTTTTATACATTGGGGTTTCTTTTTGGACTTTTTAATCTAAAACTGTAATCTAGATTTTTAGATTTGTTACTATGTATTGTTCTTCACCATTGTTGTGAGCCGCCCCGAGTCTGCGGAGAGGGGCGGCATATAAATCCAATAAATCTAATCTAATCTAGTGAAAATGGAGCTCCACCCCAGAGCACCCAATTTGCACTGAAAGATGTTGAAAGAAAATGCAGGGCATCCTGCATAAGCCATGCCCACAATGTGGTAGTAAACAATTGGTAGCCCTTCACTGTTTGGTACCCATCTTGCAAGTTTTAAATCTGCCAGAACACATGGATTTCAGAAAACAAAATGCCCTTTGCCTCATGTTGAAGACTAGAACTTCATGAACAGCTCAATCTTGTCCTGAATCACTTCATTAGGGAATCAGATTTGACCTCCTGACTGGGTTTGGCTTGTTAAAACAAGTTTTTGTTTCTTACTGATTACTATGGAGGGGGAAGATACAGGTGCCAATTTTCAATCACAGGAGAGATGGAGTGATTTGTTATCTTGGGGGGATTGGGAAGAGAACAGGGATTATTTGAAAATCAGTGGTAAACATAGGTGTTTTAAAATGTCCATTTTGCATAAGTGATATTAATCCAGGGGTGAAATTCTGACAGACTCTGACTGGTTCTAGAGAACTGGTAGTGAAAATTTTGAGTAGTTCAGAGAACCAGAAAATACCACCTCTGGATGTCCCCAGAGTGGGCTGGGAATGGAGATTTTGCAGTATCCTTCGCTGGCCATGCTCACCAAGCCACTCCTACAGAACCGGTAGAGAAAAAAATGGAATTTCACCCCTGTAATGATCATATTTCCCATAGAGTCGGCCTTCTCTAGGTCCTGTCAACTAGACAATGTTGCTTGGTGGGACCTAGGGGAAAAAGCCTTCTCTGTGGGGCCTCTAGCCCTCTGGAACCAGCTCCCCCAGAGATTTGCACTGCCCCCACCCTCCTTGCCTTTCATAAGAGTCTGAAGACTCATTTGTGCCATTAGGCTTGGGGCTATTAATTACTTGCCCCCTGGCCAATGAATGAAATGTATGGTTGCTGTGTGAATGGGAGCGATTAATTGGAAATAAATTTGGGTTTTTAGGCTAGTTAATTTTAAGTTAAATTGGATTTAATTTTTTTTTCATTGCCTTTTTATATGTTGTAAGCCACCCCAAGTCCTTGGAGTGGGGTGGCATATAAATCCAATGAAATAAAATAAATAAATAAATATTTCCTTTTCCCACATTTTTCCTTTATTTTGACGTTAAACAAAAATATCAAGTCTGAAGCTCATTACTCAAATGTTGTACGTAACAAAAAGAGTTTATTAAAGGAGTACTTTCATTAGGGCAATACTTTTGGCATCAGCTAGGCTCCCTGCCCACATGATTTCTATCTGGTTTCAGAATATAATTCAGCATAGAAAAAGTGAGGGACTAGCAAGCTGTAGAGTATCGTTGTCAAGCATAATATCTACTTCCATTAGTGTCCTGACCCCATGTATCTCTTGGAGGTTTTTTTAAAAAATAAAATAAAATGATGAGTGACTGTGCCTCATTGCTTAGGTTGAAAAGAATGTCCATTGCTCGGAATAGTAAACTGAAGTGAGAGAGAAAATCCTGGCAGGAAAAGGAGGAGGTGGGAAACAGCTTCACCAGTTGGCCTTTCGGTAAATGGTGACCATGTGAGGAACTATTACTATGGCAACCATGTTGCATTAGTGAGACATTTGTTCCTCAAATTGGAAGTAGGCCAACAGAAAAACAGCCCTGAATTTTCCTGGAGAAATATAGCGAGGAGTACAATTTTTGCCAGTTTCAAGTTTTCCTGTTTGGAGAGTGTTTGGTGTCAACCCTGATCAGAGCTGAAGAAGCTTCTTGAATGAGAAGCAGAACATCTTCGAAGAAAAAAACAAGAAAGTCCAATTGCTCCTTGAAAAAGCAAGAGGTTTCTGCTACCAGTTCTCCAGAACTGGTCAGAACCTGCTGAAACCCATCTCAGATAGAATAGAATACTTTATTTGGCCAGGTGTGTTTGGGTACACAAGCAGTGATGAGCCACCATTCCTGTTCTGTACCAATGTAAATAGTCCATGTAAATAAGTTATGTTAACCCCTGTTTGAGTTTGTCCATTTGCATAACCCGGCCGCGATTGGCAAAGCTACGGGCGGGAAAATACAAACGGCTGTCAAAGCCGCACCTCCGGCAAAGAAGCCCTTTAAAAAGAGAAACCCGAGCTGCAAGCTACATGCTTTAGCTGCGAAGCCAAAACTATACATTGTTGCAAGCAGTTGGTTCCTAATAAAAACGAATCAAGCAAGACAGTGTTGTGTGCTTACTACAGACTTAACAATTCCCAGCACTACCGGAATGGGGCCGGCTGCGCATGCATGCAAGGTGCATGCGCAGAAGCCGAATCTTGCATGAGGGTGCGAGGTTTGGGCAGATTTTCACATGGAAGCAAAAAAAACCCCAGTATTATTTACTGGAATCGTACCGGTTGCGTGTGCATGGCATGTGCATGCCCAGTGGCAATATAGCTAGGCTACATACTCCATTTTCGCCACTGGAACGGCATTCCCAGCATTCCAGGGCCTGGCCAATCCCTGCACACAAGGTATTCATCTCCAGTGCAGAAGTACATGCAGAGTAAGTAACAGAAGCAGCAGCAGCAGCATCAATCCTCATACCAAGAAGAATGGGGACAAAAGAAGATAAGAAGGATCAATGATAATACTACAAACATACTACATGGATAAACATACATAGATATTAGACAGCAGAGGTGTTCAGCAGATTGATGTCATGATGGAAAAAACTGTCCTTGAGTATAGTTGTTTTGTCTGTTGTTTTGTTTATTGGAAATGAAATTTAGGACTACAAATTTAGGCAATGAGCTATCATTTTATTTTCCTTACGGAAGACGTTATTGTTCCATGATATCTAAGTGACATAGAGCAGTTCCCAATATTCTATACCTATAGGCAGGGCCGCCGATAGACCGGTACTACTGGGAGTGATGTCACGGGCCCGGGGAAATTGAATAATGGGGGGGGGGCGGCGCTTCTCCTGCTGAGCCCAGTCCTCTCCCGGTGGCTTTCGGCTCCTCCCGCCGAGGAGCTGCAAGGCTGGCCTCAGAGCCCCGTGCGGCCAGCGTTCCCTCGTGCCCGGCAGGCTCCCCTTTCCTAAACCCCCACCAGCCCCCTCCTTCCCTTCCCGCCCTGCCCTCCTTCCCCGAGGCGTCCCTTGCCCATCATCCCCTGCCAGGCAATGGGGCAGCGGGACTGCTAGATGGGCAGCTCTTCCGGCGAGGGTGGGCAAGGCGCGCCCTTCTCAGCTCTCGGCCTCCGCCCGCGCAGAAAGCATCCTTCCTCACACCCAGCGCCGGCCATGGGGGCTTCCGCCGCCGCCTTCCACAAGGCCCCCCGAGGAGCCGCATGGGTCTCCAGCCTTCTCCTGGTGAGTCACCGCGGCAAGGATGCAGGCGAGGGAGAAAGGGAAGAATCCGGCGCCTCGGGTGCTTCCCTCTTGCGGTAGAGAGGTAGGTGGTTTGTGGGGAGCCGGGAGCAGGGGAGGGAAGGAGCCGGCATAGTCAAATTCACAATTTCTTTCATTTCTTTTTCTTTCTTTCTCTATTTCTCTCTTGCTCTTTCATTCTTTTTTCTTTATCTTGCTTTCTTTCTTTCTCTTGTTTTCTCTCCTTCCTTCCCTCTTTCCATTTCTTTCATTCCCCCTCTCTTTTTATTTCTCTTTCATTCTCTTTCTTTCCTCTTTCTTTCTTTCGTTTCTTTTTCTTTCTTTCTCTCTTTCTCTCTTGCTCTTTCATTCTTTTTTTCCTTCTCTTGCTTTCTTTCTTCCTCTTTCTTTCTCTCCTTCCTTCCCTCCTTCCATTTCTTTCATTCCCCCTCTCTCTTTTTATTTCTCTTTCATTCTCTCTTTCTTTCTCTTTCTTGCTCTTTTTCTTTCTCTCTTTTACCTTCCCTTCCTCTATTTCTTCTTTTCTTTCTCCTTCCTACCTTCTTCCCTCCCTCCCTTCCTTCAGTCCTTCCTCTCTTACTCTCCCCTTTCATAAGTTTCCTTCCTTCCTTCCTCTGTTCCTGTCCCTTCCCCCTTTCTTTCTTTCTTTCTTTCTTTCTTTCCTTCCCTCCGTCCATTTCTTGCTTTCCTTCTCCTTCCTCCCTTCTTTCCTCCCTCACTCCCTTCTTTCACTCCTTCCTCTCTTACTCTCCCCTTTCACACCTTTCCTTGCTTACTTTGCACCCTTCCTCTGTTCCTGTCCCTTCCCTCTTTCCTTCCTTCCTTCCCACCCTCTGTCCATTCATTCACCCATTCCTCTCTTGATCGCCCCTTTTACCATTCCTTCCTTCCTTCCTTCCTTCCTTCCTTCCTTCCTTCCTTCCTTCCTAGCTCGCCCTCGCCTTTCTTCCCTTCCTTCCAGATGGGAGTGCCCCCTCAAGACACCCGCCTGACTGCTGGTACCCTGCTTTTTCTCTCCCCTCATCCTTTCCAGCTCCTCTCCGGTGGCTGCCGGGTGTGGGATCCCCCTCCCCTCGCTAGAAAGCACATGGTTTTGTCAACAAGAAGGGAGAAGTGCCAAGGAGCCGTAAATAAGCCTCGCTCCGCCTGACCGATGCCAGGATCTTTCTTTCCCTTGTCACTCCTGCTTCTTTCTTTCTCCTGGACGAGTCCACACAATCGGCTTAACCCAGTTCCTGAAATAGCCTATGGCAGTACTTCCCAACCTTGACAACTTGAAGATATCTGGACTTCAACTCCCAGAATTCCCCAGCCAGCATTCGCTGGCTGGGGAATTCTGAGAGTTAAAGTCCAGATATCTTCAAGTTGCCAAGGTTGGGAAACACTGGCCTATGGGACCGCCTCGCTTGGCGTGAAGCGGGAAATGATCCCCGGGGGATGGAGTGGCTTGGCGACTTAAAATAGTTTTAAAATGGCGGGCGGGGGCAGACACTTAGGCTGTATGGGGCCCCAAAATTCCTGATGGTGGCCCTGCCTATAGGGCCCTATATTGCGTTGGCTAAGAAGTCTGGATGATTATAAACATTCTTAAAGTCAGATTGTTTGGAGAGGATTGATATAGGCCAATTTCCTAAACAGATGACAATCCTCACGCTACTTTCTGATAAAGTCAGGATGCTGGCCATGAGCCAAAAGGAAGCCAAACAAGAGACAGTTTGAAAAGTTATCTTAGTATGTTATAGGGACTCTCAGAATGTATCAGAATTTTTTTAAAAAATGAGTGGCAAAACTAGACCAAAACACAAACTCAAAACATGCCAGTGAGAGCTGTACCTGCATTGTTTCCACAGAATGTTGAATATTATTTGGAAAATGAAAAACAAATACAGAGGAATAGGGAGCGAAAGGAGTAAAATGCCCTCCATTATCTACCCATGTTGCAACAATATAATTTATTTATTTTATTTGTTTGTTTTGTCAGGTATGTATTGGTGGTATACGAAGATATAACAATATTTATATACATGATACTAGTAAAAGAGAAACATTAATGTCATTGTTCTCTCTAGACAGGCCAATGACCCAATTAAAAGTCATACACATTCAAAGGATAATAGAAAAAAAGGTATATTGATTATAAAAAGTTCCGGTAGAAAATGGTTACCGTAATAGTTTCAACTCAAATTTAGTCCAGTCTGACAGGGTTCCCAGCATAATTGTCTCTGAGATAAGAACAGGTCCCAGGCTGGAAGCCAAAACTCATTAGGAAGAATTCCTTTGCAGTGATTTTGTCAATCAACTGGGCTTACAATTTCTCCAGTGTCTTTTCAGAAGATGCAGATTACATGAGTTAGAGCGATCTGAAAGCATAAAGTGTTCCTGGAACTCCGGAACTCACACACGACCATGATTTTTCAAATGTTGTTCACCATGCCCACTTCTCCCAAGCCTGTTGCTTATATAGGGACAGGGCATGGCCAAGAATTCCGTAGAGCTACTAACACAAAGACCCTTTCCTTCTCAAATACTCATGTCTGGACATTGCCCTCCTCATTCTTGCATTTAACAATGTGCTCCTCCACATCCTCTTCTGACTCACTTAATACTATAACCGGGAGTGCTACAATCTCTAATTGATCCTCAGTCTCTAACTCCTTATCACTCTCAGATTCAGATGTCAAGAACACTGGCCTAGGATACCAACACGCATCCGTCTCTTGCTGTTCAAAATCTGTGGTCAGCTAAGCTGGATGTGGACCAGCCACAACATTCATAAGCTTCCTTGGTATCATACTTTTTGCAGCCTTTTCAAACTGAATGCAAAATCAGAAATCTCACAAAATTCCCAAATCATGTAAATTTTAGCAATTTAACCTTGCCTAAATAATTGGAGATTTTTGAGTTCTTAAAAAAGTATATTTAAAAAAATCATTTGAAAACCCCAAAACCAACAGGAAAAAGTGGGCAATTTCTGTTGAAGTCTCATAAATATACTACAGTTTCACAGATTTGCTGATACTGAAAGATGCTATTACATTTTTATTATTATTTAAGTTCTAAGGATGATGTTTTTGGTATCACAGTGGGCATGGATGACATGTTGCCTTCTCTTGGCTTAGCAACTATTCCGATGTTATGCTATGCAATTCCTTTAAAAATTAGGGACAGAAGACATTGCCATGATATAGATGATAGCATTGGAAGGCTGAATTTCCCTGTAAAAATGTACTTCACTACTATGCTGCCAAAATAGTTTTCTTTAAAAAAAAAAAAAGTAACTATGCAAAAATGTATAATGGAAGGATACATTTTTTTAAAAAGGAGAAAAATAAGAGTATTTATAAAGAAGGGCTTATATTAAGATAATGTGTGAAAGAGAAATGTTTATAAAAGGAATTTGGGGAATTTATATTAGAAGCTATATACATAAGGGAGATAATATGATTATGTAATGAATACAGATTAAAGTTGTATATTTTAACAACATGCATACACAAGATGCTCATTTTAAGGAAAATTGCATACAGATGCAGATTTTTTTTTTTTAAAGACTCTTTCAAAAAATATTAAAAGCTATCAATAAACTAGAATACTGCCTTACTTAAGATGAACAGAAGAAACCAGATTTACACAGCTTAAAATTTACCACTCAGGGTAAAGTCCTGTTGAATTCAGTGGAAATTACTTGTAGAAACATTCTGAGATAGCTTCATCTTTCCATTTATCTAGGAATAAAGTCGATTGAACTCAGTGGCCCTATTACATGTGCGGGCATGAATAGGCATACTCTTCTAGAAAACCCTTGCAATAATATGCTTTTCAATTCCTTGATTAAAATTCCGTTATCTTCGGTATATGGAGAAAAAGTGTTTTGCTAATTAGCATGACCTCTGTTACCCAATAATGATTATTCCAGATAACAATGCCTGTGTGTGGGAAGTGAAAGATAAACTCAAAGCGGAGATGATGAATGCCCGTGGGGAGATTCTGAAAGTATTGAAATGACAAAATTCCAGATCACCTAATGGAGCTCAAAATTGAGGCTTTTATAGTTTAGTTCCTAATATTTCAGGAGCAGAGTTGAAAGGGGAGAGAAATCATTTTTGGAATAAAAGTAACAAAAAGGCAGCTGTGCAAATAGATATTATTCTCGGTATTTTATGGAAAGTTTATCAAGACATATTAAATTGCTTATATACATATACACACAAATACATACACACATAAATCGATTATACACAATATAAATCAATATACATTGCAAAACACGTGCCTAATGGAAGCCAGTCCCAGTCAGCATTCTAGTTAACCAATTTCACACACAAATTAGCCTTCAGACCATTTTTAAAGCCACTTCTATTATAATGCTTTGCAATTGTTAAAATTGAAGGTCTTCGGGATGTTTGTGCCTTCAGCTAACTAGAGGGGTTGGGCCCAGGTAATGACACCTTTCCCAATTCGGTTTACATATGATCCATCAGTGAGTCAGATGTAGGATTCCTTCCTTCCTTCCTTCCTTCCTTCCTTCCTTCCTTCCTTCCTTCCTTCCTTCCTTCCTTCCTGTCCTTATTTTGGTAATATGAATTGGCACAATTCTGAAGTGCATAGATGTATATGTAATTTGTCACTTTATGTTTAAATAAATACATCAACAAAAATGCTTAAAAACAAAGAGCATAAAGTCCAGAAGAGCCCTATTCCATGAAGCAAATAAAAATAAAAAACTGATCAGTTTATGCCAATAACCACTATTTTCCAACCTGTACAAAAGTGTTCTTGCAAATGGGACCTTAAGAGGTCTGAAAGATTTTTTTGCCCTTCCTCTCCTTCCTATTGGAGAATCAAAGCAGCTTTTGCTCCAAATTCAGGACTGTAATGATATTGAAATGGATCAAGAAAACACATTTTATCAAATGTTCCAAAAGCTGATTGGCAATCATTCATTCAAGAATCCTGGCCAGGACTGAAATAGTTAATGTTTGCTGAGTGATTACAGATTACATGCAATCCTCCATGACTGTAATCCAGGAAACGTTTAGAACAGAACAGAACAGAATTCTTTATTGGCCAACTGTGATTGGACACACAAGGAATTTGTCTTTGGTGCATATGCTTTCAGTGTACATAAAAGAAAAGATACATTTGTCATGAGGTACAACACTTAATGATTGTCATTGGGTACAAATAAGCAATCAGGAAACAATCCATATTAATATAAATTATAAGGATACAAGCAACAAGTTACAGTCATACTGTCATAAGTGGGAAGAGATAGATGATAGGAATGATGAGAAGACTAATAGTAATTGTAATGCAGCCTTAGTGAATAGTTTGGCAGTGGTGAAGGAATTATTTGTTTAGGAGTGATGGCGTTCAGAAAAAAAACTGTTCCTGAGTCTAGTTGTCTTGGTGTAGAGTGTTCTATAGCAGTGATTTTCAACCTTTTTTGAGCCATGGCACATTTTTTACATTTACAAAACCCTGGGGCACATTGAGGGGGGGGGGGGGAACGGCTAAAAAAAGTTTGGACAAAAAAATTTCTCTCTCTTCTTCCCTTTTGCTCTATTTCTCCCTCCCTCCCTCTTTCTCTCCCTTCTTTTTTCTCTCTCTCCATCCCTCTTTCTTTCTCTCTTCCTTCCTTCCTCTCTCTTTTGCTCTCTTTCTCCCTCCCTCCCTCTCTCTCTCTTTCTCACTCTCTTGCTTTCTTTCTCTCTCTTGTTCTCTTTCTCTCTCTTGCTTTCTCTCTCTTTCTCTCTCTCTTGTTTTCTTTTTCTCTCTCTTGCTTTCTTTCTTTTTTTCTCTCTCTCGCTCTTTCTTTCTCTCTTTCTCTCTCTTGCTTTCTTTCTCTCTCTCTCCCTCTTGCTTTCTTTCTCTCTCTCTCCCTCTTGCTTTCTTTCTCTCCCTCTTGCTTTCTTTCTCTCTCTCCCTCTTGCTTTCTTTCTCTCTTTCTTTCTTTCTTTCTTTCTCTCTCTCTTGTTTTCTCTCTCTCTCTCTCATTCATTCTCTCTCTCTCTCTTTCTTTCTTTCTCTCTTGTTGTCTTTCTCTCTCTGAGCTTCAGGGCACACCTGACCATATCTCACGGCACACTAGTGTGCTGCGGCACACTGGTTGAAAAACACTGCTCTATAGCATTGTTTTGAAGGTAGGAGTTGAAGCAATTTTTGCCCAGGATGCAAGGCATCAGTAAATATTTTCATGGCTCTCTTTTTGACTTGTACATTATACAGGTCCTCAATGGAAGGCAGATTAGCAATAAATGGGTTTTTTTCTGATTATCCTCTGAGGTTTGTGTCTGTCTTATTGCAGAACCAAATCAGACAGTTATAGAGGTGTAGATGACAGAAGTTAACCACTTCAACTGGGGAAATCAAGTACATTTTAAAGTCACCGATTTGAAGAATTTAAATAAAAATCTAAAGGCAATGTTAATACAGTGTGCATATTTTTAAAGTATCGATTTTAGAGTTTCTTACAGCACTGTTGAAGTCATTCTTGTGGCATCTTTAAAAGCAACAACTTTATTGCAGAATAAACTTTTGGGGCTTATTTAAAGCCCCCTTTTCAACCCAATATGATGTGGTGCTTTTTTTTTTTTTGTCTGCCAAGCCTTCTATCATACCATAGCTTTAAAGAACAGTTTGTGTATTGCAGTAAGAAACTAATACAGCTACCCCTCTGGAATGAAATTATCAAGAAATTTGCATGAAAAGCCCTCTGTTTCTAATTACAAAGGCATCAGTGGAACTGGCTGACAAAATGCTAATATAATGAGGACGTTTATCACAAAACTTGGGAAGGTGGAGCAGGGATCAGTGTTACTGTAAGGCTGCTGTGACAGTTTATAGATGACAACAAGCAATGTGCCAGCCATTTACAAAGCAGTTGTTAAAAATGCCATTGTGGGAGAAGCCTCCATTGCTTACCAAATCTCTTTTAGGAGCACTCGTCCATATATAATCATTCTGAAAAAGACATCTATCACAGTAATAAAGCTAAACTATTTGCTAAAGTCAGTAGCAGTCTCTGGGGTGGGGGGAGTGGGGCTTATTAAATGCTTTTCAGATTAGACAACAGCCAAAAGATGCAGGAGCGAAATAAAGCTGGGAAAGTGACAGATATAGCAGAAAATTCACAATGCTTCCTCTTACAAAGCAAAGATCTTTTTTTTTTAACCATGCCTATACATAGCATGTCATTAAAGACATGATTACACTGGTAGCATCACATTATTCTTAACTTGCCTAAAAAATTTAACCAAGTTTTGAAGTGAATCTCAAGTAAGCAAATGTCTTAGTTCTCTTGTTGTGTATAAGTCTCTTTCCTTTGGTTTCAAAACTCTGATACATCCCTGTGCATTATTCTCAACTCACACAATATTTATTTATTTATTTATTTATTGGATTTGCATGCCGCCCCTCTCCGTAGACTCGGGGCGGCTAACAACAATGATAAAAACAGCATGTAACAATCCAATCCAATACTAAAATAACTAAAAAAAAACCCTTATTATAAAAAACAAACATACATACAGACATACCATGCGTAAATTGTAAGGGCCTAGGGGGAAAGAATATCTCAGTTCCCCCATGCCTGACGGCAGAGGTGGGTTTTAAGAAGTTTACGAAAGGCGAGGAGGGTGGGGGCAATTCTAATCTCAGGGGGGAGTTGGTTCCAAAGGGGCGGGGCCACCACAGAGAAGGCTCTCCCCCTGGGTCCCGCCAAACGACATTGTTTAGTTGACGGGACTTGGAGAAGGCCCACTCTATGGGACCTAACTGGTCATTGGGATTCGTGCAGCAGAAGGCGGTCCCAGAGATATTCTGGTCCGATGCCATGAAGGGCTTTATAGGTCATAACCAACACCTTGAATTGTGACCGGAAACTGATCGGCAACCAATTTTGACTGCGGAGTGTTGGTGTAACATGGGCATATTTGGGGAAGCCCACAACTGCTCTCGCAGCTGCATTCTGCACAATCGCTCTTACCCACCCTCTTGCACACATGTTCACTTCCCTGAGCATTTCTCATACACCATTTCACCACATCCTTCCTAATCCACACCCTACCCTTCCTTGCTGTCCCCAATCCATGCATCATGTTATGATACAAGCACAATGCATCTGCTAGGGTGGGAGTGAGTGCAGGACAGGCACCACCTGGGCTGGAACTGTTGCACAGGAATGCAAGAGCTTGAATAAGAAGTGTTGCATACGTTAGGGAGAATGTGCGGGATTGCGTGAGGATGCACAAGAGGTGTTGCGTGGGAGTCAGAGAGGTTGTGTGAGGGTTCAGCATGGGTTGGGAAAGTTAAGCCTGAATTCATGTGTGTGCAGAAGGATGAGTAACGTACAAGAGAATATGTCTGAAATAATACCCCAAGGTGTCATGGTTGTCTAGTTTATTATTAAAAATAAATAAACAAACAAACATCCATGGGGACTGGGAGAATACACTAGCTAATAAAACACTGAGTAATCAGGGTTCTGTTAGGGATTATAAGATTCCTGTCTAAATTCATTGATTTCATCTGAATGGGAAGTTGGAATGCAAAGAATGTAAGCAAGTGTCTCTCATCAATTGACATTGTGAGAGTTAAGGAAGACAGGAACTCCAACTCCTCCCATCTGAAAGGGCAATGCTACAAGACAGTCTGAGATTTGACCTGGGATCTTTCTGAATCGTTCTTTTGTTCATTTGGAAACTGTCATATATCTTCTATTAGTATTCTTTCCTGGATTACAGTAATGATATACCTCCCAGCTGTGTTCATCTTTGTCCCTGCGGGAGCCTAATAGGTACAGGTTCCATCTCAGCTGCCATTGGTTAGAAAAAGATGGGTTGGGAGAAACAGTGATAACTGAATCAGTTCAGCACATGTTCAGAGATGGATAATTGTTTGGGACCTGAGAAAAAGATGCTACTGCGCAGGAAGTTATTGCTGCTCTTTGTTATAAGGAAATTATAGCCATTAGACTGTAATGTAATGTTGTTGCTCCCGTCAGTTATTCTCTCTGTTTTAAGCTTTTTTTTCAACTACACTAGTGTATAGTATGCATAAATATTATAGATAGAATTACTATTGGGTTCTATTCTATGGCTGCATTATTGCTTGCACTATTTACTGTTTAGTTTAGGGTTTTTTTTCCTTTATTGTTATTCCTAATAATCCTTTGGCCAATTTTTCTGTAATTCAGATGGTTGATAGCACTCGACATCAATGAAAGGTGCAGCACAAGGGCTGGATCTCTGCTTCCATTGTTCTTCATAGTGGAACATTTTGAAACATTTTGAGTTTTACCAGAACAGAAAATATTTGAACCCATCTAATAGTGATGGTTCAAAAAATATAAAGCTCTGTGGGATATCAGAACATTCTGTTTTCTTCCAAACTATTTTGATATTTGGATGTTTTAGATGAGACATGGGAAATTTACAGAAGAAAATCCAGAACAGTTACTGATTTATGTTTCTACATACAAATACAAATACTCATCAACTGAACATTTGTGCAGATGAAAGGAGGAGGAGGGGGTAAGGGGGAGGAGTTGGGTATGGTGAGTATTACTATTGGGATTGGGATTAGGATTATTCCAGGCACATAGTGACTTGAAACCTAACACCACCACCTAGAAGAAAGGTATATCCAAAACCCTGTTCAGGGGTTTATCTGAATGCATGATACACACAGAATAGGGAGAGAATGGAAATGCTCACCTCTCTCCAGCTACACAGTACTAACTTTGGCTTGAACACAAGCACAGCTCAGCAAATGATCCAGAACCCAAATAAAATAAGGTTCTGGGTCAGACTGACAGTTATAATTGTATTCGAAAAGCCTGAATATAACTAGCTGTTCTTCAAATCTCCAGTTAAATGCATGGAGGCAGGACGAAGGCAATGACAACTTAAATGATCATCTCCAGTGTTTCCCCATTTAATTTGTTGATGATTATATCTGAATGGGAATTTATAGTTAAATAATTGTTGGCTATAGAAATAATGGATGGATGGATAGATGAAATAGCTAGAGCCCTAGGCCATTATTTTAAATTGAGAATCAAACCCGAAAGTATTCTACAAATACTTGAGCTTAAACCAACCTCTTTAGTTTCAGCAGTAAAATTTAAGCAGAGTGATTTTTTGCTGCTGTTCATTGTCAAATAATCTAATCCTATCCTGCTTTGTAATTAATAAATCTCAATCATCCTTCTGCTCAATTTTATGTTTATAAAGTGAAGATGATGAAGTGGACAACATAACCCAGGTTACCCGGGATTCATTTAATTCTAATCAACTTGTTAAATAAATGGCTCCTAATGAGATCTAAACGAGAAGGAAATCTTGCCTGGTGCTTCAAAGGAATTGACCTGGCCTCACCTTGTTAGAGACCTCAAGAAGCCGCTAAGATTATACTCATAATGAGCTGCTCTAGCAGAACGAAACACAGCGGGTACCTTAGAGAGCTCAGTACAAGAAACTACAAGATGGGTTAATTCTCTCTATAAGACTTGTTGTTCTATCCCTGTTTGTGCTGAATTAAATTAATGGAAGAGTACATTCTTGAGTTTTCTCACTCCTTGCTAGTGATTCTGACCTCAAAGAGGCCCTGACAGTTTCTGGAAGAGTGATATTCCGGTACATTTGGGAAACTGCAGAAACTAGGGAAGAGTCTAAAATGATGGGAAAATTATATCCTTAGGCTGGAAAGACGTAAAAAGGGTTATGGAGGTCTTCCATCCATTAAATTAATCTGAGTTCATCACTGTCTGAGTCCTGTTAGGCTCCTTATCCAGTGAAGAGCTTGACAGGTAGAAAGGCTTTCAATTATTAAAGAAAAGAAGAAGATGACACAGGATAAGTATACCTTCTGAAACGTAGAATCAGAATTCATCCATTTTCATCATATGAAAGCTTTCATGAGCAGCATTTTACAATTATGAATTACCCTACTTCTACAAAATATCAAAAAGGAAGCAAAAGGAAGGATAGTTGCAAACTACATATTACATTTCATGGGTACTACTGTTGCTCTTAGTGGTGGTAGTGATGGTGATAAAAGTCTTCTCAGGATTTTATGCAGTTTCTCCAAACTAGATATGGTATGGCTTCAAAAACCCTATCCCAAAATTGCTATCAAATTGTAGTTCTTATGATGACATATTAGGACAATTAAAGTATAAGAAATAATCTCCTGTATGCAAGTAATGTAAATCAAAATCTTTTATTCTAATTCTAACTAACTAATCCTCAAAAAGGTTGCAGATATTTCTATTCTAGAAATCGAAACTAGGGGCCCCAATCTGTTTGAAGATCAAAGTACAAAGGGTTGAGTTAACATTTTCCAATTTAGACTAGCACTACAGACTATTGTTTGAGAACATGTCTCATTGAATGTTTTTGAATGCCAACACACAAGAATGTTCTCATGGTGGGAATGGACTCCTATTCATCAGAAGGCTAACTAACTAACATTACTTATGTACCTCCTTCTCCCACCATGTTGTTATACTTCCTATGTGTGAGAGATGCTTTCGAATTGTGATGTCGGAGAAGATTCTTAAAAGTCCCTTGTACTGCAAGAAGATCAAATTAATCCTAAATGAAATCAACTGACTATTCCTTGGAAGACAGGTACTGAAGCTGAAGCTCAAATACTTTGGCCACAAATGAAAAGAAAGGACTCGTTGCAAAAGACCTTGATGTTGGGAAAGACGGAAGGCAAAAGGAGAAGGGAATGACAAATAATGAGATGATTAGATAATACAATTGATGCAGTGGACATGAGTTTGGGCAGACTTGAAGAGAGAGTGGGAGATAGGAGGGCCAGGGAGGGCTGTGGTCCAAAGAATCATGAAGAGTCAGACATAACTTCATGACTGAACAACAACAATAACAACAACAAATGTGAAAAGAAGAGCAGGCAGAGCCTGGAGGCAGACTCAAAGGAGAACTCAGACTAGAATTGTTCAAAAATGCTCCAAGGCCAGCCTCCCACTGTATTCCATTAGGTCCTTTCAAGACCTAAAATGGTCACCTAACATCAAAAACATCATCAAAAAAGCACAACAAAGAATGCCCGAGGAACTGCTGATACAGTTCTACAGAGAAATCATTGAGTCTGTCATCTGCACCTCTATAACTGTCTAGTTTGGTTCTGCAGCCCAACAAGACACTCCACGGCCTGCACTGGCTGCCGATCACTTTCCAGTCACATTCAAAGTGTTGGTTAGGACCTATAAAGCCCTACATGGCATCGGACCAGAATATTTCCGAGACTACCTTCTTCAGCACGAATCCCAGTGACCGATTAGGTCCCACAGAGTTGGCCTTCTCCGGGTCCCATCGACCAAACAATGTCGACCCAGGGGAAGAGCCTTCTCTGTGGCGGCCCCGGCCCTCTGGAATTAACTCCTTCCAGAGATTCGAACAGCCCCTAACTTCCTCGCCTTCCGTAAAATGCTAAAGAACCACCTTTGTCGCCAGGTGTGGGGATAATTACCACCTTCTCCCCCTTTTTATTATGTTTTCAGCTTTACTGTATGATAGATTAGGTTGAATGTGTATGATTGTATAGTTAGGGATTTTACTATGTATTAATGTTTTTAAATTTATTTAACTTCTACTATTAGATTTGTAATGTATTGTATCACTATTATGTTGTGAACCGCCCCGAGTCTTCGGAGAGGGGCAGCATACAAATCTAATAAACTATAACTATAAGACCAGACTTCAGAAGATAATTAGAACTGCAGAAAAAACAATTACTGCCCTCCATTGAGGACCTGTATACTGCACAAGTTAAATAGAGGGAAGTGAAAATATTTACTGACCCCTCATATCCTAGGTACAAACTGTTTCAACTCCTACCTTCAAAACATTGCTACAAAACGTCTTGAAATAGAATAGTTGATTGCAAAATTAATGCAAATCAGCAATATGATTTGGGTCCCAAACTAGCAATTATTACTTTTTATTGATTACATTTATTTCCCTTCCATCTTATTTCAAAGCGACTTTGAGTGGCTTACTGATAAAAAACATTAAAATCATCCTGAATAAATATTCCTAACCGAATAAAATGACATTACATTTAAGAGTATACAATTTTAATGTTTAGGCTGCATCAGCAGAAGTATGACAACCAAACCCCAAAAGGAAATACTTTCATTTTATTCTGCGAGTCACACTCTATCTTGAATATTGTATAAACTTCTGGTTGTAGCATTTGAAGAAAGAGTCCGACGAACTGATACAGATTCAGAGATCAGGACTTAGTGCTAAACCCTAAAGAGACTAAAGATTCGGATGGAGTTGATATGATAGCAGCCTTCAAATACCTGAAAAGATGTTGCACAAGGGAAGGTCAAGACTAGATTTCATTGTTCCAGAGTGCAGGGCACAGAATGATGGATTTAAATATCAAGACGTTAAATTCTGACTGAGCATTAGAAGAATTTTTTGAATAGTCTGAGACATTCAACAACGGAACCAATTATTCAGAGACATCATGGGCTCCCCTTCACTAGATGTTTGTTCAAGGGATCAGGCTGTGATCTGTCAGGGACTATTAAATCTGGAATCTTACATAATTAGGGAGTAGACCTGACATCTTAAAATGGTTTCTTTCTTTTCTGTGTAACTTTGTGAAATTGAATGAAGGAATATACTTTATAGAAAAGCATGCACAAAAAAAGCATATATTCAGAGTAAATATAAAAACTATTACACTACGGTGAATTGTTTACCAACGTATGTGCATTTGGCAAAATTACAAAGTATTTTCAGAAAATATACAGCAAAATGTTTCTTTGCTTTAATGTATTTTTTTCCTCAAAAAATATCACAAGTTAAGTGAATGAAAAATGAGAAACAGAGGAAAGGCAAACTTTGACAGATTTTGAAAAATGGGAAACCCATGACAAATTTGTCCTCTCTGTATATATTTGTGTATATATGCATATGTATGTATTTAGACTATCTAGAAAAACTGAGTGCAATTTCAGTCAGTGCTCCATAGTCACTGCTGGGATAACTAGATAGGGTAATGATGATTTGTTGTCTTTTGCAAATAACAGCATGAAACGGGTTGGCTCTGGTTATAAAGATTGTACTTTTTCCTAACTATACAGATCTGTCAACTAAATGCAATATTTTGTTTTTAAAAATGAGAGAGGGCTGCAGTAACATTAAGAAAAATTGGTTTGGCAAGGAGCATTGTTAATCATGCATACAGATCAGATCTTACCCCCAAACAGATGTTCTTGGAAAAATGCTACTATTGTGAACTATAAGAAAGCCCCATAAGTTTCACTTGATATTTTAGCTCAGGCTTCCTCCTATGAAAACTATGAGAGATATTTTACGAATTGGAAAATCCTGGGAGTTGAAGTGCACACATCTTAAAAGTTGCCAAGGTTGAGAAACACTCAAACTGAAGGGAGAGAGGGAGGGAAGGAGGAGATGGTTGGCTTCAGATCTTCTGTCCAAAATATATAAATCAAGTTGTTGATTAGCACTAGCTATTGGACACATGAGTTTATCACTGATTACTTTCAGAACCTTAAATCAGGCACAACAATATCAGTGTACTTTAAGATCCCTTTGTTGATGCATTTAGCTCCATTGGTGGCATTTTTGAGTTGCTCAATAATTAATTGAGGCAATCTCTTTTTTCCCTCTTTGTTGTTTGTAGGAGATTCTCATCCTCTTCTCTTCCTGATAGCAGTCACAGGGGTAATGGACGGTATGGGGGACCTTGGCTACCTAGGAAACAATCAGTCAATAGAGGAAGGACCCAAAGGGGCTTTTTTCAAGAGGCAACTGGACTTTCTGATTTTTCTTTGAAGATGTTTTGCTTCTCAGCCAAGAAGCTTCTTCAGCTCTGAGCTGAATCTGAAGCAGAGCTAAGGAAACTTCTTGAACAAGAAATGAAACATCTTCAAAGAAAAACCAGAAAGTCCAGTTGCCTCTTGAAAAAAGCACCTTGGGGACAATCATGACCTGGATGACTGAGAATCTCCATAGATTAATAGAGGAAAGATGTAATGGGACAACTTGCCACAACCAACTCTCTGCAATTAAGCCACCATTGCCACAGCCAACTCACCATGGCCATCTCACTGTGGAGCAACTTTCCACGGCCAACTCGCTGCAGAACAACTCACCACAGGACAATATAACAATTCAATTTAATTATTCAAAATAAATTTAAAAATATTTTCATTTTTGCCATTCACATTTAATACTGTTCCTCCTTTTGCATTCTTTCTTTAATGATTCTATTCCACCATATCTCTGATATTAGGGTCACTCTTGAACCACAATGAATTGTTCCATGGCAAGTTGGCCATGGTAAATTGTTCTATAATTTGATTTGTTATGTTTGCTTTTTCCTGAGGAGAGGACAGAGGAGGAGAGGGTGCCCATCTGGGAATGAAAATGATTCAAGAGTTATGCCAGTTTCCTCTACTGCTGGTTTGCCTCTACTGTCTTAGCTATGACAAGACTTTGATTTCTTTTCACTTCTTCCAATTCTGCTTCTGTGAATACTTTATTTTACATTATAAATCAATGTTGATGTACTGGTCTCTAGGGTTAAGGGAAAAGCAAAAATGGGGATGCAGGCAAAGAAAAAGGAATACAAATATAGAGAAAGGGTACATTTCAAATTTCTTTGGTACGGATACAAACATAAAATACATTAATGTTTTGCTTTAAAATTAACCATAATACACAGTGTTGCTATCATCGCAAACAATTCTAATTGTCAAAGGTTGTTTCCAAATGGAAACGACATGAGAAAAAGTCTTGTCTAATCAAAGCAGTCAATTTCACTATCTCCACTAACTTCATCCATCCATTCATTGTAAGAATTTATAAGTCCTTTGTTCACTTTGTTCAACTCTTGCTGCTGTGGTCATATATAAAAACAAAGTCTGATTTTTTTGTATCTATTACACATAAAAGAAAAACTCCAGTTTCCATTATACATTTAAATTAAGAATTATTTGAATTAAAATGATCCCGATATTTCTTAGCTTTCTTACTTGTCTGCCAAAGATTTTAAAAAGGACTTCCACATGGATTATATTTCCAATTTATATTTGACAATTTCTCAGCTGTTACTAATGATACATCAGCTTATAAAAGTTCTCTTTCAAGTTATAATTCATAGTAAATTTCAGCCTTTTATGCCACATATTCCCCCATTGATCAAACATTTATATTATTTCCAAAGTTTTTACCCATTTAATCATATGGTCTTTAACATATTTATCTTCCATGTTCATTTTGAATAAAAGTTTATACATCTTAGCAATAACATGCTCATAATTGATATATAAATCTAAGTCAAAGTCAGTTTTCTCATTTATAAAAAGAAAATTCCTCTTGTCCAACCTGAATCTGTCAACTGAGCGTAAGCAAGCCATTGACCTTCCATTTCTAGCTCTTTTCTGGTTTTTAATTTATATTCTCCTTCAGAAAAAAAGTCAATAAATCAGCATAGGTCAACCAATTGCTGAGCAGCAATCATTTCTGTTGTAAATGTCTCTTCTTGGGGTGACAATATAGGAATTTTAGGAATCTTCTTATTTTGTATATATTCCAAACCCTCATAAACTTGGTGTATGTTCCAAACTCTATCAAAATGATTTTGAAAATCTATATTGGCCTTAACTTTGTCACACCATAGAGAGCCAAATCTCAATGTCTTTCCAGACACAAACCTACCCAAAAAGAACTCCTGGAGAAGTTGTCCTGCATAGATCCTAAAAAAAATTCAAGAGGTGTTTGAAAAGGACATTATTTTTAAATTTATATTTTGGGGATACCAGACTTTAGATATAGAACCAGTTTGGTGTAATGATTGAAGAACCACACTAGAGACTAGTACTACCTTAGTCAGCTGGGTGGCCTTGGCCCTGGGAAGCAGACAAAGGCAAACTACACCCCAAACCTTACCAATGAAATTGCAGAATCTTGTCCAGACAAATTCAAGGAGTCAACACTGACTCGAAGGCACAAAAGAAAAAAAAAGAAAACTTTAAATGTCCATTTGTTTTCTCTTACAGTTGATGAAAACTGCATACCTTTATTTTGAGGTGTGATGGGATAGTAGAAAAATAGGCATAGTTGGTGGACAAACTTGGATGAGGGAGCTCAACAAATCTCATTGTACATACATTTTGCAGTGATAATAAAGATTTAAATTTGAATTTGGTCCATTGTGGGAAGGTCTCTGTTATAGCGAAGCCAGAAGGCTTGGAGGTTTGGGCCTGCCACATCATCATTAGTTTTAGCTTAGGTGCGAAGTTGGTCGGGGAATATTGATACTACTGAGTATCTAGGCATTTTATAGTTGTATAATGTCATGCACAAACATGTTAAGCAGAGGATTGGAATAGAAGACCTCCAAGGTCCCTTCCAACTTTGTTATTCTATTCTATTCTATTCTAAAATGTGATTAGCATGTCAAAAGAGTGGGAAAACTGCTACAGACAAAATGAATGGTGGAAATATCTTCAAAGCCATCAGTATATTGGGTCATACTTGTGATATAATACACTGCTGAATTATTAAGTGGACACGAGGTGAACTGAACAGTTTGGACTGAAAAATTAGACAATATGTGTTTTGGCTTAAATATCTAACTATCTTAAATCCAATATAGCTAAACAACTTAATGAAATATTTGGTAAAGGAAACACCCACAACTAGGTTTATATCTACAAAACCAATTTTTATTTCTATTTTTGCTATTCCCAACTCATACACTTTAAAACAATAATTGCTACAATATAAATTGTCATCCTAGATCCCATTCATTCATTGTTGAGACTAACAAACTCACTTTAGTATATCGAAGTTAAGGATGAGATTTAACCTAATAGGGTAGACTGGACAGGTCAAACTGAAGCTTGCATTCATAGTGTGGACAACATAGTGTGGACAACTGGTGTGGACACATAGTGTGGCATTCAAAGTGTGAACAGTAGTGTTGTAGAGCCATCACAGAAATGCAACATTTCATTAGCACAAAAGAGAGAGACAGAGGAAGCAAACTAGTTAATGTTTCCGGCTGATGACATTCAAGACATTGAGAGCCGAGAAGATAGATGAGGCCTCATGCTAGCTTAACCTTGATATCACTAAGAAAGCTCGTATGGACAGAGGGTTTAATGAGGTGATTAAAGTCATTGCTAGCTACTCGTTTCAGGGTCAGAGAGTCCATCCCATTACTATGACCCCTTTAGCATTCTCCACATATAAAAGGGAACATTGCATATAATCTGTAACATCCACAGAAGCACCAGGAAAACCATCAAGTCTGCAAAGTACTTTGAAAGATTTGAAGCATTTGGAGCCCTCGGTGAAAAATGGCTATGTGTAAAAAGGTCACATTTGTTTAAAAAAAAGTTAAGCATATGAACTGAAGAAATTGCATGCACTTGATGGAATTGGAATGGTTCCCACTCCATGTGAAAATAAATTTCACCATCATTTTCATCATTGACTTAATACACTAAAATATATATAGAACAGTAAAGCAGACAGTATTGGATGGCAAATCTCACAGTGAAAAAGAATCTTACAGAGTTCAAAAAGGCCGGATTAAAATTCTGAGAAAAAAAACAATTCCAGGAATCCTAAAGCTAGATAAGTCTGCTTGAAACAAGAGGGCAAATGTCTAGGGCCCAAATGAACTCATAATAAGAAAAATAAAATTAAATCCATATTTTCTCTCATATGTATCACAATTTCCCCTGGGAAAAATTCCAGCAGCACTGAATTTGATGTATGGCTCTTTAAAAAAAAATAACACAGTAATTCCAAACAGTACACAGTACACAGAAATACAAAACTAATACCAAACTACTTAAACAGATTGTGGAGGAAAGCCTCTCAAAAATTATTTTAATTTTTTGAGTGTATGTTAAAAGCATGGGAGAAGGGAATACTTGATGTTGATAAGATTTCATTCCAGATCCTTGACTTTTTGAAACAATAGACCCCAAAGGTTTTTTTTTTAAGTTTGGAGGAAAAGAATTAATCAAATGATAACTTTAAAGAGCTCACGTTCAGTTTTCTTAAGCCAAATACCAAGAGAAAGAAAAACAGAAGAAAAGCGATATCATTACAAAAACAATAAAAGTTGTCTCAGTGCCTGTCTGTGAATAAGGCTTATAGAATTTTAAGTATTATTGACAATGAAACCCAACAATGTACAGCATTCAAATCTTGTTTTTCTTTCCATGAGTATTGGGCATGCATTCTTATTTCTAAAGTACCAAATGCCGGTCCTCAAGTAGGAAAATGAATGTTATCTTAAGAGGCAAATGTATCCTCCTAACACATTGCAAGGATTTAAGGATTTTGAATGGCAATACTGATTATTTATTTAGTTTGGACATTTGAGCATCACTGTCTTAAACATATTTGCTCAGAATGAATTTTCAGGTTCATTGGGTGTTGGGCAGTCCTGCAGCTTTAATGTACTAAGGTTAAGGTAGCCCAGACAAGAATTACAAGCAGGAATACTAGCTCTACAGTGGTACCTCTACTTCTGTGACCAGGTTCTTAAGTAGAAACGTTCTTAAGTAGAAGCAATTTTTCCCATAGGAATCAATGTAAAAGCAAATAATGCGTGCAAACCCATTAGGAAAGAAAGGCATGTTTACAATCACTAGCATTGATATTATTATTATTATTATTATTATTATTATTATTATTATTATTATTATCTATTTGATTTGTATGCCACCCCTCTCCGCAGACTCGGGGCAGCTAACAACAATGATAAAAAACAACATGTAGCAATCCAATTTAATAAAACAACTAAAAACCCTTATTATAAAAACCAAACATATACACAAACATACCATACATAACGTGCAATGGCCTAGGGGAAGGAATATCCCAACTCCCCCATGCCTGGCGACAAAGGTGGGTCTTAAGTAATTTGCAAAAGACAAGGAGGGTGAGGGCCGTTCTAATCTCTGGAGGGAGTTCATTCCAGAGGGCCGGGGCTGCCACAGAGAAGGCTCTGGGGCCCGCCAAACAACATTGTTTGGTCGACGGGACCCGGAGAAGGCCAACTCTGTGGGACCTTATCGGCCGCTGGGATTCGTGCGGTAGAAGGCAATTCCAGATGTATTCTGGCCCAATGCCATGTAGGGCTTTAAAGGTCATTACCAACACTTTGAATTGTGACAGGAAACTGATCGGCGGCCAGTGTAGGCTGCGGAATGTTGCAGAAACGTGGGCGAATCTAGGAAGCCCCATGATGGCTCTCGTGGCCGCATTCTGCATGATCTGAAGTTTCCGAACATATGCATGTTGTAAGCTGTCCAGAATCTCCTTGCACTGAAATAGACTGCAAATAAATTTAATAAATAAGCAATAAAATAAATGTTCCATACTAATTGCAGAGACTGTAGAAGGTCAAAAATTATTGCCACAATGTGCAAGGACTCTTCAAACTCTCATTTTTTTAAAAAAAAAAGAGAGGAAATGTGGACTGTTTGGGGGGGGCTCCACATTATTTTTATCAATTGCTGCTATTCAGAAATATTATTCTAATATTTTTTAAAAAAAATTATAGCAACTTTTTCATTAGATCTCTTCCCCCACAATCCCTTTTGTTTAGCACCAAGACATCATTTTGCCTAAATAAATATAGAGATGAATAGTTGTGTCACTAATATTTATGGTGAAATCTATTCATAGGAAAGATATGCATTTCTACCTGTAGACTGCAATCATGTCTCCATAAACTTCTATTGGTGAAGAATGTCCTTTACTACATACCTGCACTAAAATATTAATAACTGTTCTAAAATATTAATATCTCATTTACATGCATCTCAAAATAGAATGATCTTAAGCAACCCTTGTATTTTTAAAAAAGAAATGACCTTTAACTACCTCTTCAAGTGATAACAAACTCATCTACATATCTCTACCACTTAAATAGCTCCGGAGATGAAGTATTTGTGATAATAGTGTATTTGGTCTCCAGTTTTCATCTTTATAACAAATTCCCTTGCCCATTCCCTTATTCTGTTACTCAAACCATTATTTAGTCATTTTTTATTATTTAATCCATAAAATTATTTCAAGTTATTTATTTAATGAATATACTGTAATGAAAATACTACAATTTTGAATACCTGCTCTTATAGAAGGCTAATTAATTCAGGGGACTTATGATATTATTTAAGGTGATAGATATATAATATTCACTTATGTCACTTTTGGAAATTTAGCTATGTCTTTGTATATGCAGAATAAAATACTTTCTGAGGGAAATCTGCTTATTGAGATAATGCTTCAGGAACTGACTAGTATTTGAACATGCTTCTGGTCAACCTGGAAAAAATATAAATGATAACTGCATTAAAGAAAAGATGTACAGCCATTCCTCTGAAAAACAGTGTATCAGAAATAACCATTTACACAAATTGTAAGAGCAATACAGATAGTCCTCAATTTACAACAGTTCGTTTAGTAACTGTTCGGGATTACAACAGCACTGAAAAAAGTATTTTTTTCACACTGATGACCATTGCAACATCCACATGGTCATGTGATCAAAATTTGGACTTATATTTATGATCATTGCAGTAACCCAAGGTCATGGGGAAGCCAAAGTCAATTAACAATCCGGCTACTAATTTAACAACTGTGGCAAGAAAGATAATAAAATGAGACAAAATTCACTTACCTGTCTTGCTTAGCAACAGAAATTTGGGGCTCAATTGTGGTCATAAGTGGAGGACTAGCTATAGTATATTGTCTGCTATGCAAGTGACACATTTCAATTAAGACAGTTTTAGATTGGTTCCAGGACATATTTTTATGTCCATGCAATGGGCATAAAATGCACAAGCCTGACCAGAAACAAAACCTACAAACAAAAACTTACAAAAATGCCTGCCTGTATCATGGTGGGATGAATATTCCACCAATTCATCAATATCCATTGATAAGGCAAACTACCAGTTAGAAACAGAGGACAAACCATATTCCCATCAAGCACTGAAGATGTTATCTAGTCTTAGTAGTGAAACATATGCCAGCAAACAGCCAAGAGCATAGACCACCGAGTATTCAACAATTCAACCCTGAGCTGCTTGTATTAGCTTCAATTGGTATCATATATGAACATGGAGGACATAAAGGAAGAAATAGGGATGGAAAGGGAGGAGAAACTAACATTAATGTGAGACAAAGCATACCAATATACAGTAGATGGTGGTCTCTCCTAATTTTATCCCTACAGCAATTATTTTGTGGGGAGGTTGGACTTAGAGAGACAAGCTGATTCAAAGGTAATCATTAAACTGAGTGGGAATATAGGTCAAATCCTAGTAACTTTACTACTCCGTCATCTATATATAACAATAGCACTTAGACTTATATACCACTTCACAGTGTTTTACAGTTCTTTCCAAGGCAGTGGTTCTCAACCTTTCTAATGCTGCAACCCCTTAATACAATTCCTCATGTTGTGGTGACCCACAACCATTACTCTAGCGCTGATTCTCCCAATAGAGCTTTAAGCTGATTGGCAGGAAGGTCAGAGGACACTCCCATTGTAAATGCCTGATTGGTCAGATATTTTTACATATTTTTACAATGTTCCAAGGCGCCAGAATAGAAGCTTTAGTTCCTAACATCATGGGAAATTTGTCTTTTCCCATGGTCTTAGGCGACCTCTGTGAAATGGTCATTTGACCCCCAAAGGGGTCCCGACAACCTAGGTTGAGAACCACTGTTCTAAGGCATTTATGGAGTCACCATAGTGCTCCCAACAATCTGGATTCTCTTTTTACCAACCTCAGAAGAATGGAAGGCTGAGTCAACCTCAAACCTGGTGAGAATTAAGCTGCTGGCAGCCAGCAGTCAGTAGAAGTAGCCTGCAGTACTGCATTCTAGCCACTGTGCCACTAGGGCTCTTGTTGTCCTTTGACTGGATTACTGTTCATAAAGCATTGCAGATAGCCAGGAGTTGTAGTGCAGTGTTTCCCAATCTTGGCAACTTGAAGATATTTGGACTTCAACTCCCAGAATTCCCAAACCAGGGAATGCTGGCTGGGGAATTCTGGGAGTTAAAGTCCAGATATCTTCAAGTTGTCAAGGTTGGGAAACACTGCTGTAGTGGTACAGTGGTTAGAATGCTGTATTGTGGGTTAAATCACTGCTCACTGTTAGGAGTTTGATTTTGACTGGCTCAAGCTTGACTCAGCCTTCCATCCTTCCAAGGACAATATGCTGGCTCTGTAAACTGCTTAGAGAAGGCTGTGCAGCATTGTGAAGTGGTATATAAGTCTAAGTGTTACTGCTATAGTTAAGTGCTAAATGGGAAACTGACTGCCAAGTCTCTGCATTAGGCAGTTGATTCGAAAATGTGTTCTGGTTAACGGAGAGATTTTCAGAGAACTACAAGCAAATCTCAAAGAGAGATCAGATGTCTAGAGTCCCACTTAGATGTTCCTTAGGATGCCTTTATTTTGCATACCTATGTTTAATCCTCTATCACAGCATGACTGTTCAGTATTCAGATTAATTTTCAAAGTGAATTCACACTTTTCATAGCCCATCATTTCCATCTATTCTAGAGAATTTTTTTTTTGACATTTCATAGTTCCTCCTATGAAAATTAATTATCTTTACATTTTTCTGTCTCTTTATCAGGGCTTTTAAAGATATACAGTGATCTCTCGATTAGCGCGGGGGTTACGTTCCAAGACCTCCCGCGCTAATCGATTTCCGCGTTATAGTGGTGCGGAAGTAAAAAACACCATCTACGCATGCGCGCCATTTTTTTCATGGCCGCACATGCGCAGATGGTGGAGTTTGCGTGTGGGCGGCAGGGAAGACCAAGGGAAGGTTCCTTCAGCCGCCCAACAGCTGATCTGCTCCGCAGCGCGGAAGCAGTGAGGAGCCGAAGATGGGGTAAAGGCAAAGGGGAAACCCCATCTTCGGCTCCTCGCTGCTGCCGCACTGCGGAGCGGATCAGGTGTTGGGCGGCTGAAGGAACCTTCCCTTGGTCTTCCCGCCACCCAGGCAAAGGGGAAACCCCAAGATCGCTTGCCGCTTGCCGCTTGCCGTATTGCAGCTTGGAGCCTTGCTTCGCCTCCTTCGCTGCAATACGGCAAGCGGCAAGCGATCTTGGGGTTTCCCCTTTGCCTGGGCGGCGCTGGGGCCATGCGGAGCCGCTCATCTAGGGGGGCGTGGACCGGCAAGGTGCCCTCCGCTCTCTCTCTTTCTCTCCCTGTTACCGGTGTGGTATAAGAGAGAGAAAGAAAGAGAAAGGAGGGCGACTTGCCAGTCCACGCCCCCCTGGATGAGCGGCCCCGCATGGCCCCAGCGCCGGACTCCGCCGTTGCCTCCGCCCTTGTTCGGCTCTGCAGCTGAGAGGCCACGTCCACCCCCTCCTCGGTGTCCCCGGCACCCAGCGTCCCCACGCCGCCTCCACCTCCCGGTAATGCGCCCGACCTCTGCCTCTCTCTTTCTCTCTCATATACCACGCCGGCAACAGGGAGAGAAAGAGAGAGAGAACTAGCGCGGACTTATTTTTTAATTAATATTTTTTGAAAAACCGCGTTGCAGCGTTTCGCGCTAATCGAGACCGTGCTAATCGAGGGATCACTGTAATAACACCATGGTCCCTTTGTCTTAAACCTGTGTTCCAACTTCAGTGATAAAGCTATTACACCCCATCGAGTTTAGAGGTGGCTATTTTTAATACAGGGCCTACAACTGCTGTGTATGTGTGTGTGTGTGTATGGGGTTTTTTTCCTATTGAATCACCCTGGTATCCCCAAATATTGGGGGGGGGAGCATACTGCTTCCTTTTGCCACGCAAAGCAGTTAATTTTTATAGCCAACAAACTATATTCTATATGTGTAGATTCTATCAATCTTACATGGGAAAAGACCCAAATATGCCAAGACCTACATACCTACATTTTGTTTTTGTAATTTTGTAAATGTTTGTCTTCATTTGATAGGTGAGTTAATTCCATTTATGTTGACTAAGAGAATCTTAATCTGTTTTTCCATCCTATTGCCTTAAGTTCGCTTTTGCTGCATTTATACTTCTTGTTCCTATTTGACTTCTGGTTTCCTTCCTTCCTTCCTTCCTTCCTTCCTTTCTTTCTTCTCTTCCCTTCTCTTTTTTATTTCTCTTCTGAGTGTGTGCAGAGGCTGATGCGCATGCACAATTTTGCCAATTTTGGGCATTTCCTTGCTTCTGCCCATGAACATAAGAACATAAGAAGAGCCATGCTGAATCAGGCCAAAGCCCATCGAGTCCAGCATTCTGTGTCACACAGTGGCCCACCAATTGTCCATGGGGATCTTGAGCAGAAAGAGAAGGCAAGACCCTCCCTTTCCCTTGACCCCCAACAAATGGTACTCAAGGGAATCCTGCCTGCCTCAACCAACACAGAGGCGGCACATGAGGGACAGTGTGTAGGTGTGCATGCATGGGCGGAGGGAAGGGGTGTGGACAAGTGTATGCATGTTGGCACACCCTCACACACCCCTTTTGGCACGTGAACCAAAAAAGGTTTGCCATCACTGATCTAGACATTGACATCTATAGACTGTGCAAAAGAGACAATCAACCAACCCAAAAGAGGAAAAGAGTCCAGCACCCCTCCACCAGCAGATCAGCACCCAGATCAGCATGGATGAAGTCCAAGGTTAACATCAGATCAACAATTACCGTAAGTAAACAATGCCCCAATCAAAAAACTGCCAAAGAAGCCAACAGTCCAAGCAAAGAATCCCTAACATCATCTCCACCAATACTGATAGGCAAGCCACCAGAATATAAACTGATAGCAAACACCATTCCTTACTAGTGTTGATGGTGTTACCCAATTAGGGTATTGAAACATCTGCAGGTAAACAAGCAAGCTCAGAGAATTCCAAGGACCCTATTAGATTCACGCATAAATGAAGAGGCAAGTCACAGGAACAGTTCAGCACCTTCATTGTCTATTAGCTAGAAATAATACGGACTGCGGGAAGCTACTTTTAAGGGCTTCCCTGAAGCTTGCTAGCCACTGACAAGAGTTTATTTCTCTCACCGTTAGATTATCCAATCAGTGGTGGCTATGCAAATAGTCTCTACATACATACGTAAATATCAGACCCCTCATTCATAGCTTAGAACTACGTTGCCTTAAACACGACCTGAGCATAGCCCATAAAATCATCTGCTACAATCAGTCAAGGGCTACCAAACTTTTTACTACCTACACTGTGGGTGTGGCTTATGCAGGACAATTTGCATTTTCTTTCAACATCTTTTAGTGCAAATTGGGTGCTCTGGGGTGGAGCTCCATTTTTGCTACCCCACTGCGTTCCCCCCATCCGGGCAGTAGCCCACCCCTGACTACAACGTCCTTCCTGTCAATGACTACTTCAGCATCAACCACAACAATAAATGAGCACACAACAGATACAAACTTAAAGTAAACTGTTGCAAACTCGACTGTAGGAAATACAAATTTAATAACCGAGTAGTTAATGCATGGAACTCATTATGTGACTCTGTAGTATCATCACCTAATCACATTCTGAGTTTTCGGAGACAGGCGGCATACAAAACTAATAAATTATTATTATTATTAATCCCCCAAACTTTACCTTTAAGCTATCCACTATTGACCTCACCCGATTCCTAAGAGGTCAGTGAGGGGCGTGCATAAGTGCATCAGTGTGCCTTCTGTCCCCTGTCCTAATGTCTCTCTCTCTCACACTAGTATCATGTATATAAACATTGTTATATCTTTGTATACTACCAATACGTACTATAAATAAATAAATAAATAAATAAATAAATAAATAAATTTCTACATCTCAGTGATCTACATTTTTGCTGAAAAGTGCGCAGCCTAATCAATATATAATTAAAACATTCTCGGTAAACAAATAAATGAAACACTGATAGGGGAAAAAAATCAATAAATATTTACTAAAATGAGGTTTCTCTTTTTAAAAAACCCCGAGCCAATATACAATGTTATATAAATAGAATCAGCTCAATGAAATTACAAAAGATCTCTGGAAAGACTGGCCCATTTAATAATGAAAATGACCGAAAGATCCACATACCAAGTACTTTCTTTGTAGGTTCCTTCAGATCTAAGCACTGTTAAACTATAATTAATTTCAATAGAGCAATTAAAATTGCTTCCTTTAAAATTAATAGACTTTTAAGAAGCCTAATTTTTGGTAAGTCATATTAAAGGATATAAAAAAATGTAACATTTTTTTTTTAAAAAATAGTCTTTGCTATCCAGCTCTTTGGAGTTCCCCAGCAATCTATTATTTTTTTCTTAAATTATTCCTGCCTATGGTGGACATTGATTTTCCTGCCTACACAAAGCTGAGTGTTAGATGTATGAAAGCCAGGCAGCCATTATCTTGTGTTGTTTCCTAGGCAGTGGAATGTTGCTTTGGCTAAAACTTTCTGTTTTCAAACATTTACACACATTTAGAGGCCCATAGAGAACCATGATCATAAAAGTATTATCCTTTTCCAGAGTTATCTATTTACAGCACTGGTGTGAAGATACCGTAGGAACAATTGGGAGAATCCTGCATGTTGTTTTTTTGTCCTTAAAATTAAAAAACGGAATATAGTCACATTCAATGTTAACCAGCAACAGTATTACTTTTAAGCAAAATTTAACAGTAATACTGTCAAGCAAAATGGCACCTGTTTCCAGTTTGTTGTGAAACAAGTTTGTGATCAAATTCGGGCCTCCCAACTAATGATTATTGTATAAGGAAACAGAACCCCATTAGAATTCATGCTAAAACTGTTTCATAGATATTCTCAATGATTTGGCTAGGTTAAAAGATGTTTAATTTGTATTGTTTTTCTTCATTGTGGTTGACTCTCTCGCCAGGCCAATCATTCATCAATAAATTTACAATTAAAATCTTCATGGTGACATACCCTTTTTACTGAGATGACAATTTGCATTTGCAACAGACATTAAACTTAAATTATAGGCATTGGATCCTGGAGTAGGCAATATAGCATAGGAAATGGAAACAGGCCCTCTTTGTTTCCTCTGTCTTCTAGCAAAATGGGTTCCACATTTCTCCCTTAGACTCTCCACGATTGACCTCTCCAGGTTCCTAAGAGGCCAGTAAGGGACGTACATAAGTGCACTGGTGTGCCTTTCGTCCCCTGTCCAATTGTCTTTCCTTTCTTTCACCTATCATATATATTCTCTTCCTTTCATATATCCTCTCCTCTAAGTTACCCTTATATATATTACCACGTCTATTTTCTTCCTATGTATTTGTGTATTGGACAAATGAATAAATAAATGAATAAATGAATAAAATAAAAACAGAAGCATACAATTGAAGGTGCCCCTGATTTCTTTTATCCATCTCTTTTTTGGCTACCTAATTAAGATGTGGAGTGAAATCTGCTGGAACATTTACAATATGGCCGACCAAAACCTAGTACCATCCAGAGGCAGAACTTTAAAAACATGGGCCTTTTTGTTTCTATTTTTCCAGAGAGAAAATAAAAGGCTGAGCAGTATGGAACACATAGCAAAGCAGGTCACTTCTAAAGGCAGACTTGGGTTATTTGATATACCACAGTGCCATCTAGCTGGAACAGGTGTCATAGCGCTATTGTAGCTCCTGACAGGAAAAAACAACTTCTCCATTCTAATATAAAATGTTCATAAATAATTTGTGACCTTGGATGAAGCTTAGCCACTAGCTTTATTGTCTGAGTTTTTATTCACATTTGTTTTCCTCAACATAATGCAGCCCAGGATCCCCTGGGCCAGGCTGTAGCTGCAGGACACAAACCAACATATGCTATTTTCATTATTCCTGGAATTGGAAGGCACATGAATTAATGCATTAAATAAACTGCCTATACATTTCAGGAGGGAATTTTTATGAGAAGGGACTTCAAATTGCATAAAAGCCCAAATACCAGGGTATGATATTGGAAATGTTGGGCAAAATAAAACTTAGAGAGCTACTTCATGGAAGCCAAGAGAACTAAAACTCCATATTTTGGTAGAAAGTCATTATTGATCCTTTTAAAAGTGCATGTACACACCCAGACTAAAAGCATAATCCACTTTGAAGTCACACTTCAAGAAAGGCTTAAACAAGATCTTAATTCTCTACTGATAACATTACACTTTAAAAGGCTGATGGAGGGTAAATCATCCCTGGAAGTATAACTAGCAGCACATAGAGCTTTGCTTTAAAAAATAAAATAAACTCTGGAAAGTGTCTTTCATATGCAATAACAATTCCAGGTAAAGATGTCCATCCTTCATGTTCCAGGGACAGTTCTTTTCTCATCCATTATTAAATGATGTGCAGGCATTGAACTTATGGTTCTATTTTAAAAGGAAGATTATTAATCATGAGTGGCAAAATGGCGGAATGTTGAGGCAAGAAACACATCGTATCTATAGAGCAGTGTTTCCCAACCTTGGCAACTTGAAAATATCTGGACTTCAACTCCCAGAATTCCCCAGCCAGCATTCGCTGGCTGGGGAATTCTGGGAGTTGAAGTCCTAATATCTTCAAGTTGCTAAGGCTGGGAAACACTGCTATAGCGGACTTTCTATAATTGGTTTAACATGATGAAAAACCAATGAGGGGTAAAACCAAAACCTTTCATCATAGTGTTGCCATGTTGAATTACTGTTTCCCCTTTTCTGTTGCTCCTCATATTGTCCAACTGTGTCCTAATGGATGCTAAATTTATACAGGGTTATTTACGAGGTAGCCTCCTCCACTTTATTTGTTTCTCTCCATACAAAATTAAAATGATGGTTTAAAGCATATCTTTTCCTACAGGTAGAAACAATTAAGTCTTTCTCTTGAATGCTTAGGACACAGGTGTGCTAGCCCATGTTAAATCCAAAAATTCAAAGCAGGCACTGACACTTTAGATAGACACATATTTTTAATATTAATTCATGAATTCAGATAATTCTTTTTCACCGAATAGATACATTTTATCTTGAGGGATAACCCCCCCCCCTTTTTTTAAGCTTGAATGTTTGAATGGGATGGGGGTCTTATTTGCTTATAAATCTTAATCAGCTTCCATATTTGAGCTACCCAGGATATTTATTGAACTTTAAGGTTCAATAAGGTGCTGAATTACACAGGTGCCATAGTAGCAGTTAAGAGCTTGGATTGGATCAGAGAGATCCAGTTACAATCTCTGCTGAATCACAAAGCTAATTGCAGGAATTAGGTAATCTTTCTGCCCAATTTAATTTACAAGGTTAGTGTTGCCTAGATAGAATTAGGGCAAGGCTCCTATATACTGCTTCGACTTTTCAAAATAAAAAGATAGAACATAAAGGCAGTAAATATTATTACTGCTACTATTAACAATAATAATTTGGGAGTGTGTCAGGAATGAAATATGGCCAATCACCGTGGAAAGAAACAGCATCTCATAACATTAGACTTTAAGGCACCATTCCCCAATCACAGGGAGGTGTAGCCGATTAAGTGGTTCTGCCCCAGATGCCTAATGGACCCTGTAGGGTTCCAGAGAGAGCTTGGGGAAATACTTGGCTCCCTTATACACAATCTGGCTGAGTCCCTGGAATAGGGCAACATCTGGGGCACTGGACCAGATTGCCCCTTTGCAATCTGTCTATGGTGGTGGATCCAGGAAAGCTCCGTGGTTTACCGAGGACCTCCAGGAGAGGAAGTGCCAGAAGAGACGTCTGGAGCGATGCTGGAGAACCAGTTAATTGTCATTGGATTGGTGGGTATTGGATTGTCATTATGTATTGTTTTTGTCTTGCTGTGAGCCGCCCCGAGTTTTCGGAGAGGGGCGGCATATAAATCCAATAAATCTAATCTAATCAACTCCGAATCTGACCGAACACTGTTAAGAGCCTTTAATTGGACTTATCTAGTGGTGATACGGTCAGCAAAATGTTCACATTTTTCTGCACTTATTGCATCTGCTGATTCGCACCCAGCTACCCACTTTAAGGTGACTTGTTCCCTTCTCAATGTAGAGAGAACGGGGGAACCTTTGCAGGGTAGAGATGAAGAATTTGTTCAGTTTCTGTTGGACAAAGTTGCCCAGATTCGGATGGACCTGTACTCTGATTGGGCAATTTTGACCGAGATGATAGGGGCAGGTCTTAGTCCAATTGTGTGGGGTGAATTTGATCCTGCGACTCCTGAGGATGTAGGCAAGGTTGTGGGAGTGACAAGTTACTCCCCATGTTTGTTTGACTCGTGCCCCTCTTGATTTGTTTCAGCCAGCAGGGAGGTGACACGAGGCTGGTTCCAGGCTTTGGTTAATGCCTCCTTGAGGGAGGAGTCCTTCCCACAACCATTAGCCGCCCCAGTCTACGGAGAGGGGCGGCATACAAATCAAATCAAATCAAATCAAATCAATCAATCAATCAATAAATAAATAAATAATTTTTTAAAAAATGAAGCAGTTGTGAGGCCCCTCATCAAGAAGTCTTCCCTGGATCCAGCAGAATTAAAGAACTTTCATCCCATATTCAATCTAACCTTTGTAGGAAAGGTTGTAGAGAAAGTGGTGGCAATCCAGCTAATATGGTCTTTGGATGAAACAGATTATCTAGACCAGTGATTCTCAATCTTTCTAATGCCACGACCCCTTAATACAGTTCCTCATGTTGTGGTGACCCCCAACCATAAGTCTAGCGCCAATTCTCCCAACAAAGCTTTAAGCTGATTGGAAGGAAGGTCAGAGGGATGCCCCCATTGTAAACGCCTGATTGGTCGGATTGTAAAAATATGTTCCAATGCACCATAATAGATGCTTCAGTTCCTATCACCATGGGAAATCTGTCTTTTCCCATAGCCTTAGGCAACCCCAGTGAAATGGTCATTCGACCCCCCAAGGGGTCCCGATCCCCCAGGTTGAGAACCACTGATGTAGACCCTTTTCAATTGGGCTTCAGAGCTGACTACAGCATGGAAACTGCTTTGGACACTCTGATGGATGATCTCTTGTGAGACCGAGATGGAGGTCTCCATGATGTAAAAAAAGATGTTGAGACTCTAGAAAAGGCCCAGAGAAGAGTAACAAAGATGATTAGGAGACCTGAGGATAAAACATATAAAAACAGTTGCTGGAATTAGTTTAATGAAAAGAAGGACTGGGGGGGACATGATAGCAGTGTTTTAATATCTCAGAGGTTGCCACAAAGAAGGAGTCAACCTATTCTCCAAACTACCTGAGGGTAGAACAAGAAGTAATGGGTGGAAACTAATCAAGGAGAGAAGCAACTTAGAATTAAGGAGAAATTTCTTGACAGTTAGAACAATTAATCATGGAACAACTTTCCTCCAGAAATTGTAAATACTCCAACACTGCAAGTTTTAAAGAAGAAATTAGATAACCATTTGTCTGAAGTGGTGTAGGGTTTCCTACCTAAGCAGGCTCTCCAAGATCCCTTCCAGCTCTGTTATTCTATTCTGATTTATCATGTTGGCTTTATTATGTCTTCCTTTTTAAAAATAAAATTAAATATAAACAACACAAAGTACCACATTCTCCATTGCTCCTTCCCCTTTCCATTTTTCCCCCATTCCAGCTTCTAATATTATAGGATGCACGCAACCTTCTGCACAGCCATCCATCAACCTGTTTATAACCTTTTGGCACACAGCAACTCAATTAAATCATAATAACATCTACTGCATGTTAGCACATTGCCAACATAAAATGAGATCAAGATTGAGATGACCAGCAAGCCAGAGAAATGTATATTCTTTATTTCTGTCCTAAAGAAATGTATAATTAAAATTTATAATAAGGTGCATATACTAATTTCTTCTTAATATTCCTATCAAAATAACAGAGAATGAGTAACTGGAAATAGGATTGTTAGTGAGCTCTGAGTCCAAGGGCCAGATGACGTACCTGCCTTAAATAATAATCCATTCTTGCAAATAAGGCACAGAGTCAGATCCCTGTAGCCTGTTGCTGTTCTGCTTAGGTCAATATGACCCCAAATGAAATTTGAGACCTGTAGATTATTTGACACGTGGATCTGAAATTTGTGATTAATTGACTGTTCCTCATTTGAGGGGTTCTTACTATGAGTGTGAGGGGGCTTTTTTCCTTTTGTTTTCTTTTTGCTGCACACTGATTGTTATAATTTGTTACGCCATGTATAATAAATGCGTACAGAACAGCAAGGTTAATCCATAGTATAAATTTTAGAGATCTAATTCTATGTCTTGTATTTAAATATATGATTAAGATAGCCCACCAGATAAGAGGCAGGAAATACAATATTTTCCCTTACTCCATTTTACTACTACCCTTTCCTTATTCCTAGGAGGGATTTCGCAAAAAGAATACAATTGCTGGAGAAATTGAAACACAAATAAATTATACACATGCATTGCTGGGAAGTCTATAGTTAGCATTCTAGATTCATTAATTTGTCAGAGGAACACCTGTCTGCTTCTCCATGTGTCTGGCATGTATAGTGAATTCCTTAGCTAGTGGTCCTTTCTCAAGTCTAGTGCAATTGAATGGTCATGGACCAAGTCGAAAGTGAATAGCTGCCTTATTTAAATCTATAGCAGTGTGCATAATAAATAAATATAAATATAAATACTTGATTGTCATTGTCAATACAATACAATGAAATTGTCATTAACAACGAAAGTCACGTGATGCCCAGAGACCAGTCCCAACACACATAACAATCAAAATAAATAAATGCATGCATACATACATATATACATACATAGATAGATACATAGATAGATACATATATAGATACATACAGAGCTGAAGGGATTGGATACTGTAGCCTAGAGGATAATTCTCTGTCTTACAAGGCAAAGGTTGCAGGTTCAAGTCCCAGTGGGTATGGCTAGCTGATGAGGCCAAAATAAGGCCGAAATAGATCTATCCTAGTCTCCCTTAATTTTCAAATTCAGCTTAAACATGTGACACATACAGATAGAATTGTCGGCTATCAATAAAATTAACTGCCTTGGAAATGGCCCTGCGTTGGGCCGAGAGGCAAATAAGGAGCTGTGATGTTCCTTCAGTATACCAGGGTGATTCGACACAAAATGTAACCCTTCCCTGGTACAGAGCTGAAGGGATTGGATACTGTAGCCTAGAGGATAATTCTCTGTCTTACAAGGCAAAGGTTGCAGGTTCAAGTCCCAGTGGGTATGGCTAGCTGATGAGGCCAAAATAAGGCCGAAATAGATCTATCCTAGTCTCCCTTAATTTTCAAATTCAGCTTAAACATGTGACACATACAGATAGAATTGTCGGCTATCAATAAAATTAACTGCCTTGGAAATGGCCCTGGGTTGGGCCGAGAGGCAAAAAAGGAGCTGTGATGTTCCTTCAATATACCAGGGTGATTCGACACAAAATGTAACCCTTCCCTGGTACAGAGCTGAAGGGATTGGATACTGTAGCCTAGAGGATAATTCTCTGTCTTACAAGGCAAAGGTTGCAGGTTCAAGTCCCAGTGGGTATGGCTAGCTGATGAGGCCAAAATAAGGCCAAAATAGATCTATCCTAGTCTCCCTTAATTTTCAAATTCAGCTTAAACATGTGACATATATATATATATATATATATATATATATATATATATATATATATATATATAGTCCTAAAAATGCGAGTTGCAGGTACATACGTGAATGATGAGGCAGCAGCCATCTCGATCACCGGAACATAGAAGCATTGCCTCACAACTCCACCCCCTCCCTTGGGGAGGGAAAAAGGCAACAGACACGAGTAAAAGCGGCAGGTCTCCCTACAGCCAGCAGGATTAAGCCTCACAATTCCACCCCCTCCCTTGGGGAGGGAAAAAGGCAACAAACACGAGCAAAAGAGGTAGATCTCCCTTCAGCCAGCATGATTAAGCCCACAATTAGGCTTACCGCAGGGGGGAGGGAAGGGTGTGGCCCCGTGACGCGGGCAATGAGCAGACTGAGTAATGCTTTATAAAGATGTTTGTCTCCCACGGCATTTTAAAACTCTGACGAAGTTAGCAGCACGCTAACGAAAGCTAAGTGGTTTTATTAAAGTTTCTATGTTCCGGTGATCGAGATGGCTGCTGCCTCATCATTCACACATATATATATATATATATATATATATATATATATATATATATATATATATGTTAAATGTTTATAGCTGGAATTTAAAATTAAGGGAGACCAGGATAGATCTATTTCGGCCTTATTAGGCCTCATCAGCTGGCCACACCCATTCTTTTACTGGGATTCGATCTGGGAAGCTTCTGCATTGTAAAGCAGAGAGCTAGCAATTAGACCCATCCGATCTGAATCCATCCAGCTTTGTACCAGGGAGGGGTATATGTTTTTTCTTATGTCGGATGACCCTGGTATATTTCCAAGGAACGTCACAGCTCCTCTTTTTTTGCCTATAGGCCCAGCCCAGGGCCACTGCAAGGCAGTAATATATCTATAGCCGACAGACTATATTTTGTATGTGTTAAATGTTTATAGCTGGAATTTAAAATTAAGGGAGACCAGGATAGATCTATTTCGGCCTTATTAGGCCTCATCAGCTGGCCACACCCATTCTTTTACTGGGATTCGATCTGGGAAGCTTCTGCATTGTAAAGCAGAGAGCTAGCAATTAGACCCATCCGATCTGAATCCATCCAGCTTTGTACCAGGGAGGGGTATATGTTTTTTCTTATGTCGGATGACCCTGGTATATTTCCAAGGAACGTCACAGCTCCTCTTTTTTTGCCTATAGGCCCAGCCCAGGGCCACTGCAAGGCAGTAATATATCTATAGCCGACAGACTATATTTTGTATGTGTTAAATGTTTATAGCTGGAATTTAAAATTAAGGGAGACCAGGATAGATCTATTTCGGCCTTATTAGGCCTCATCAGCTGGCCACACCCATTCTTTTACTGGGATTCGATCTGGGAAGCTTCTGCATTGTAAAGCAGAGAGCTAGCAATTAGACCCATCCGATCTGAATCCATCCAGCTTTGTACCAGGGAGGGGTATATGTTTTTTCTTATGTCGGATGACCCTGGTATATTTCCAAGGAACGTCACAGCTCCTCTTTTTTTGCCTATAGGCCCAGCCCAGGGCCACTGCAAGGCAGTAATATATCTATAGCCGACAGACTATATTTTGTATGTGTTAAATGTTTATAGCTGGAATTTAAAATTAAGGGAGACCAGGATAGATCTATTTCGGCCTTATTAGGCCTCATCAGCTGGCCACACCCATTCTTTTACTGGGATTCGATCTGGGAAGCTTCTGCATTGTAAAGCAGAGAGCTAGCAATTAGACCCATCCGATCTGAATCCATCCAGCTTTGTACCAGGGAGGGGTATATGTTTTTTCTTATGTCGGATGACCCTGGTATATTTCCAAGGAACGTCACAGCTCCTCTTTTTTTGCCTATAGGCCCAGCCCAGGGCCACTGCAAGGCAGTAATATATCTATAGCCGACAGACTATATTTTGTATGTGTTAAATGTTTATAGCTGGAATTTAAAATTAAGGGAGACCAGGATAGATCTATTTCGGCCTTATTAGGCCTCATCAGCTGGCCACACCCATTCTTTTACTGGGATTCGATCTGGGAAGCTTCTGCATTGTAAAGCAGAGAGCTAGCAATTAGACCCATCCGATCTGAATCCATCCAGCTTTGTACCAGGGAGGGGTATATGTTTTTTCTTATGTCGGATGACCCTGGTATATTTCCAAGGAACGTCACAGCTCCTCTTTTTTTGCCTATAGGCCCAGCCCAGGGCCACTGCAAGGCAGTAATATATCTATAGCCGACAGACTATATTTTGTATGTGTTAAATGTTTATAGCTGGAATTTAAAATTAAGGGAGACCAGGATAGATCTATTTCGGCCTTATTAGGCCTCATCAGCTGGCCACACCCATTCTTTTACTGGGATTCGATCTGGGAAGCTTCTGCATTGTAAAGCAGAGAGCTAGCAATTAGACCCATCCGATCTGAATCCATCCAGCTTTGTACCAGGGAGGGGTATATGTTTTTTCTTATGTCGGATGACCCTGGTATATTTCCATTTAACACATACAAAATATAGTCTGTCGGCTATAGATATATTACTGCCTTGCAGTGGCCCTGGGCTGGGCCTATAGGCAAAAAAAGAGGAGCTGTGACGTTCCTTGGAAATATACCAGGGTCATCCGACATAAGAAAAAACATATACCCCTCCCTGGTACAAAGCTGGATGGATTCAGATCGGATGGGTCTAATTGCTAGCTCTCTGCTTTACAATGCAGAAGCTTCCCAGATCGAATCCCAGTAAAAGAATGGGTGTGGCCAGCTGATGAGGCCTAATAAGGCCGAAATAGATCTATCCTGGTCTCCCTTAATTTTAAATTCCAGCTATAAACATTTAACACATACAAAATATAGTCTGTCGGCTATAGATATATTACTGCCTTGCAGTGGCCCTGGGCTGGGCCTATAGGCAAAAAAAGAGGAGCTGTGACGTTCCTTGGAAATATACCAGGGTCATCCGACATAAGAAAAAACATATACCCCTCCCTGGTACAAAGCTGGATGGATTCAGATCGGATGGGTCTAATTGCTAGCTCTCTGCTTTACAATGCAGAAGCTTCCCAGATCGAATCCCAGTAAAAGAATGGGTGTGGCCAGCTGATGAGGCCTAATAAGGCCGAAATAGATCTATCCTGGTCTCCCTTAATTTTAAATTCCAGCTATAAACATTTAACACATACAAAATATAGTCTGTCGGCTATAGATATATTACTGCCTTGCAGTGGCCCTGGGCTGGGCCTATAGGCAAAAAAAGAGGAGCTGTGACGTTCCTTGGAAATATACCAGGGTCATCCGACATAAGAAAAAACATATACCCCTCCCTGGTACAAAGCTGGATGGATTCAGATCGGATGGGTCTAATTGCTAGCTCTCTGCTTTACAATGCAGAAGCTTCCCAGATCGAATCCCAGTAAAAGAATGGGTGTGGCCAGCTGATGAGGCCTAATAAGGCCGAAATAGATCTATCCTGGTCTCCCTTAATTTTAAATTCCAGCTATAAACATTTAACACATACAAAATATAGTCTGTCGGCTATAGATATATTACTGCCTTGCAGTGGCCCTGGGCTGGGCCTATAGGCAAAAAAAGAGGAGCTGTGACGTTCCTTGGAAATATACCAGGGTCATCCGACATAAGAAAAAACATATACCCCTCCCTGGTACAAAGCTGGATGGATTCAGATCGGATGGGTCTAATTGCTAGCTCTCTGCTTTACAATGCAGAAGCTTCCCAGATCGAATCCCAGTAAAAGAATGGGTGTGGCCAGCTGATGAGGCCTAATAAGGCCGAAATAGATCTATCCTGGTCTCCCTTAATTTTAAATTCCAGCTATAAACATTTAACACATACAAAATATAGTCTGTCGGCTATAGATATATTACTGCCTTGCAGTGGCCCTGGGCTGGGCCTATAGGCAAAAAAAGAGGAGCTGTGACGTTCCTTGGAAATATACCAGGGTCATCCGACATAAGAAAAAACATATACCCCTCCCTGGTACAAAGCTGGATGGATTCAGATCGGATGGGTCTAATTGCTAGCTCTCTGCTTTACAATGCAGAAGCTTCCCAGATCGAATCCCAGTAAAAGAATGGGTGTGGCCAGCTGATGAGGCCTAATAAGGCCGAAATAGATCTATCCTGGTCTCCCTTAATTTTAAATTCCAGCTATAAACATTTAACACATACAAAATATAGTCTGTCGGCTATAGATATATTACTGCCTTGCAGTGGCCCTGGGCTGGGCCTATAGGCAAAAAAAGAGGAGCTGTGACGTTCCTTGGAAATATACCAGGGTCATCCGACATAAGAAAAAACATATACCCCTCCCTGGTACAAAGCTGGATGGATTCAGATCGGATGGGTCTAATTGCTAGCTCTCTGCTTTACAATGCAGAAGCTTCCCAGATCGAATCCCAGTAAAAGAATGGGTGTGGCCAGCTGATGAGGCCTAATAAGGCCGAAATAGATCTATCCTGGTCTCCCTTAATTTTAAATTCCAGCTATAAACATTTAACACATACAAAATATAGTCTGTCGGCTATAGATATATTACTGCCTTGCAGTGGCCCTGGGCTGGGCCTATAGGCAAAAAAAGAGGAGCTGTGACGTTCCTTGGAAATATACCAGGGTCATCCGACATAAGAAAAAACATATACCCCTCCCTGGTACAAAGCTGGATGGATTCAGATCGGATGGGTCTAATTGCTAGCTCTCTGCTTTACAATGCAGAAGCTTCCCAGATCGAATCCCAGTAAAAGAATGGGTGTGGCCAGCTGATGAGGCCTAATAAGGCCGAAATAGATCTATCCTGGTCTCCCTTAATTTTAAATTCCAGCTATAAACATTTAACACATACAAAATATAGTCTGTCGGCTATAGATATATTACTGCCTTGCAGTGGCCCTGGGCTGGGCCTATAGGCAAAAAAAGAGGAGCTGTGACGTTCCTTGGAAATATACCAGGGTCATCCGACATAAGAAAAAACATATACCCCTCCCTGGTACAAAGCTGGATGGATTCAGATCGGATGGGTCTAATTGCTAGCTCTCTGCTTTACAATGCAGAAGCTTCCCAGATCGAATCCCAGTAAAAGAATGGGTGTGGCCAGCTGATGAGGCCTAATAAGGCCGAAATAGATCTATCCTGGTCTCCCTTAATTTTAAATTCCAGCTATAAACATTTAACACATACAAAATATAGTCTGTCGGCTATAGATATATTACTGCCTTGCAGTGGCCCTGGGCTGGGCCTATAGGCAAAAAAAGAGGAGCTGTGACGTTCCTTGGAAATATACCAGGGTCATCCGACATAAGAAAAAACATATACCCCTCCCTGGTACAAAGCTGGATGGATTCAGATCGGATGGGTCTAATTGCTAGCTCTCTGCTTTACAATGCAGAAGCTTCCCAGATCGAATCCCAGTAAAAGAATGGGTGTGGCCAGCTGATGAGGCCTAATAAGGCCGAAATAGATCTATCCTGGTCTCCCTTAATTTTAAATTCCAGCTATAAACATTTAACACATACAAAATATAGTCTGTCGGCTATAGATATATTACTGCCTTGCAGTGGCCCTGGGCTGGGCCTATAGGCAAAAAAAGAGGAGCTGTGACGTTCCTTGGAAATATACCAGGGTCATCCGACATAAGAAAAAACATATACCCCTCCCTGGTACAAAGCTGGATGGATTCAGATCGGATGGGTCTAATTGCTAGCTCTCTGCTTTACAATGCAGAAGCTTCCCAGATCGAATCCCAGTAAAAGAATGGGTGTGGCCAGCTGATGAGGCCTAATAAGGCCGAAATAGATCTATCCTGGTCTCCCTTAATTTTAAATTCCAGCTATAAACATTTAACACATACAAAATATAGTCTGTCGGCTATAGATATATTACTGCCTTGCAGTGGCCCTGGGCTGGGCCTATAGGCAAAAAAAGAGGAGCTGTGACGTTCCTTGGAAATATACCAGGGTCATCCGACATAAGAAAAAACATATATATATATATATATATATATATATATATATATATAGAGAGAGAGAGAGAGAGAGAGAGAGAGAGAGAGAAATACATAAATATTTGTGTAAATACTGTATACATAAATATTCCTTACTACAAATTTTTAACAATGCATACTCACTTTTGCAGAGTTTTCTCTTAGATGGAACAAATGAAAATATGGTTTCTGCCATTGGCCATCTGATAAAGGGGATAAAGACTCAAATAAAGATCTACAATATAACCAAAATTCCTTGGACCTAGGCTCTGCAATAGCCCTTTTCAATGTGTGTTGTTGTATGTAAGCTTCCAATAGGCAAAGTGATTGAAGTTATGTTAGATGCTTAAGGTCTATTGCCTGGCCTATGAGATCACTTGCCTTTCTAGAATCCAAATTATGTTATGATCACACAACTATATATTAACCCTAAATGTAAAATAGACATGTAAAATAGAAATTACTACCCAAAATTCAATTCAAATGAGAACTGAATTATATTGACCATGAGCAGAAAGGTAATGGCTTATCTTCTGTTGAACTTCATGAACACATTATCATTTAAAACATGCAACACTTCTTAGGTCCGGAGTTGAAGATCATGCCACACCATTGTTATTCAAAGGAGCTTTTTTAGAGAAAAATATATAGCACCAGACTACAGAGCTATCAAAAATAATAGCACACGCTCTTTCAGGAAAAGAAAAGGTTTGCCACCATTGGTGAATTGGGTCACTAATATGTATATTGGTATCTATCTATCTCTCTCTAATCTCTTTTAAATCTCCATCTCTCTAATCTCTCAAGTCCCATCTCTCTTAAATCTCCATCTCTCTATATCTATAGCTATATCCGGAAGTCAAAACACCATCTGCGCATGGGTGCCCTTTTTTCTATGGGCACGCATGCGTAGATGGCGCCCGGCAGATCAGCTGCTGGGCGGCTTCCCTGGGTCTTCCCCCTCTTGCTGGCGGGAGGGCGAGCAGCGGGCATCAGCAAGGAGTTTCCCCACCGCCCACGCAAACTCCTCGCTGCCGCCTGCCCTTCGCCCGCCCACGCCGTTCATTCTCGCCGCTTTCCAGCTGAGTCCTGAAGCGAATTCGCTTCAGGACTCAGCTCGAAAGCGGCGAGAGCGAGCGCGGACAAACCGTTCGCTGGCGCTAGCTCTCGCCACTTTGGAGCTGAGTCCTGAAGTGAATTCGCTTCAGGACTCAGCTCCAAAGCGGCGAGAGGGAGCGCCAGCGAACGGTTTGTCCGCGCTCCCTCTCGCCGCTTTGGAGCTGAGTCCTGAAGCGAATTCGCTTCAGGACTCAGCTCCAAAGCGGCGAGAGGGAGCGCCAGCGAACGGTTTGTCCGCGCTCCCTCTCGCCGCTTTGGAGCTGAGTCCTGAAGTGAATTCGCTTCAGGACTCAGCTCCAAAGCGGCGAGAGGGAGCTCCAGCGAACGGCCTGCCTGCCCGCTAGCAAGGAGCCGAAGATTGGGGGCGGCGTAGCTGTTTTAAAACGTCGCCACCGGCATGGGGGGCTTGCCAGCACCCCCCGGACCCCCAACCCGGGTTTGGGGGGCTGCTAGGAAGCCCCCCATGCCGGCGGCGATGTTTTAAAACAGCGCGCCGCCCCCAATCTTCGGCTCCTCGCTAGCGCTGCGGAAGTAAAAACACCATCTGCACATGCGCAGATGGTGATTTTACTTCCGCAGCGCTACTTCGCGAAAACCCGCTCGTTGCGGGGGGTCCTGGAACGGAACCCTCGCAACGAGCGGGGGATCACTGTATATATATATTTTCGATGAGGTCCCACTCATCATCTTCAGGCTGGTGTTTCTGTCCGAACAGAAATTTCCAAATCCTACACGGGAAGAAACCCGAATATACCAAGACCGTCAGAGACCTGAGCTGCCTTCCTTCTATAAATACTGGTGGCTGGGTGTGGTTTGATGGCTCAGCAATTGCCTGCTGTGTAGAAACTTCCTGGTGAGTCAGTGAAGTAACATCTGGGGTCGTTGATGTAGCTGAGGTATGCTGATTAGTTAATGATTGTAGATTAGGCGTGATATCCTGAGTAGTTGAAGCTTGCAGGCTACTTGATTGTTTTGCAATGTGTGTTCTGAGTCTGATTTCAGTTTCTATGGCTGGGATACGTTTGAGGGCTGGTTTCCAGATGTCTGGTAGGCAGGAGGTATCATCCTGCTTGTTCATATTTTGGGGACATCAACGACCCCAGGTGTTACCCCACTGACTCACCAGGAAGTTTCTACACAGCAGGCAATTGCTGAGCCATCAAACCACACCCAGCCACCAGTATTTATAGAAGGAAGGCAGCTCAGGTCTCGCTGTGTTCGCCCTAGAACAAGGACAGAAACACCAGCCTGAAGATGACGAGAGGGACCTCGTCGAAACGTCGCCAGAAATTTCCAAATCCTACACGGGAAGAAACCCGAATATACCAAGACCATCATACCTCTACCTGTGAAAATCAACAAAAACATATATGTATGTATGTATGTATGTATGTATGTATGTATGTATGTATGTATCTCTATATATCTCTACCTCTCTCTCTCTTTCACACATACACATCTCTATTTCTATATAACTCTATGTCTATCTGTCTATCTATCTATCTATCTATCTATCTATCTATCTATCTATCTATCTATCTATCTATCATCTATATGAAAATATATTGTGGTTGATATATTTCCCTATATATAAAACCAAAACCTTTTATGGACAAAATACTATATCAGTCCCTTTTCTGCTTGAGCGGGTATTTGAAATCACAATAGAACAATACTTTCTTCCTCAGAGAGAAATTCTTGAGGGAAACACAGATGAAAGTCAATGAGACACCAAATCCGTGTGGCAAAAAAGCCACAGAGCAGGGCCATTCTCTGCAGTCCTGCTTGGTTTCACTCTCCAGTTTAAAGTAAAAGAAAGCCATTTCCTGGTTGATTTCAGTTACAATTGGAGATGGCTTTTCAATCTGACTAGCAGTAATACTTTTACAAAAGTTAAGAAAAAAATAAGGAAAGAAAGGAGAGAGAGAGAGAGTGACAGAGAGAAAGAGACAGAGACAGAAAAATGGAACGGCAATTACAGCTTAGCATTAGAGGGAAAATGATACTGCTGAACTGTTCAAGGAATTAGAATGTATGATATGAGCCAAAGAACTGCAAGTAAGCTAGATTTGAAGATGAAGCAAAATATTTTTAAAAGATTAATTTATTTTAACAGGCTTAGCAAAATAGCTGGAATCTTTTTTTTGCCTTTTAGTAGTATGATAAAACAGTTGGTGACACCTGAATGCAGCAGTTCTTCCACACAACAAAGACACTGTGTTCCATTTAATAAATAGTCAATATAAAAATGATAAACCCCAACCACCAGGACATTTATTTTCCCCAGTAGCAAGTTATTTATCACTGTAAATTTGTTGCACTGCTGTTTCCTATAATGAATGCACCACCTTATCTTAATTATCAACAGCAAGATTAGGCTCGTTCATCTTATCAACCATTATATCCTGCTTGCTGTAACATGCCTCTCAATTCACTTGTATGCCTAGTATGGTGGCAACTGATACCTTCTTCAGTTTGGTGGCTTCATGTGTGATGGACTAAAATGCCCATCATCCCAGGCCAGAGTGAGAACCGCATTGCAACACTTCTGAAGGCCAACCAGCTTTCAGATCAACTCTTCTACAACAGGAAGATTCCTGTTTTAATTTACATCACAATCTAGAACAGTAATGGCGAACCTATGGCATGGGTGCCATAGGTGGCACGCACAACCATATCTGCTGGCACGTGAGTCGTTGCCCTAGCTCAGCTCCAACGAGCATGTGTGCCGGCCATCTGATTTTTGGCTCACAGAGAGGCTCTGGGAGGGCATTTTTGGCTTCCAAAGAGCCTTCAGGGGGATGGGGGAGGGTGTTTTTACCCTTCCCTGGCTCCAGGGAAGCCTTTGGAGGCTGGGGAGGGTGAAATATAAGCCTACTGGGCCCACCAGACGTTGGGAAACAGGCCATTTCCAGCCTTCAGAGGGCCTCCAGGAGAGTGGAGGAAGCTGTTTTCACCCTCCCCAGGCATTCAATTATGGGTGTGGGCACTCACACATGCGCAATAGCACACATCCACACTATTTCGGCACCCGAGGAAAAAGGGTTCGCCATCACTGATGTAGAACATTACTACATGCACAATATATAATACTAATTTTTTTTTAAAAAATGTCAACAATGTATTTGGAACAAATGAAATTAACACTTCTTGTTAACATTTAACAATTATTCAGTTGACATATATGGAATGGGCTACTAGAGGGGTGTCAAACTCACGTCATCATGGTGGCATCATGTGATATATTGGGACTTTTTTTCTTGTTTGCTTAAACCAGGTTTGGGTGTGGCCAACATGTGATGCATTCGGCTTGCGGACCCGGAGTTTGACAGACTTGGGCTACAAGTTCTAGAGTGAGTCACAAAGATTAAGCCCCTTCTGATAAATAAACCTTCTCAGGTTGACGTCTCAATTTAATCAGGATTTCTCTTATCCTACAGAAATTCATATGTGCTAATACATAAAGATAATACATACAATTGTTTTTAATTATACAATGACCACTAATGTCATGTACACACTAAAAAGAAATGTCCATAGTACTTATTTTATAGAAGTGTGTGTGTGTGTGTGTGTGTGTGTGTGTGTGTGTGTGTATGTTTGTGTGTTTTCATAGATTTTCATGGGCAAGGTATGAAGGTCTTGGCATATTCGTGTTTCTTCCCGGGTAAGTTTCAGAGATTCCTGGCAACGTTTTGACGAAGTCCCACTTGTTTCTACCTCGTCAAAACACGGGAAGAAACCCGAATATGCCAAGACAGACAGACAGACTTTTATATACATATTTTTGCTAATAAGTGAAAAGGAAGGGAGACTAGTATAGATCTATTTCAAGCTTATTATGCTCTCATCAGCTAGCCATATACTTACTGGGATTTGAATCTGCAGATTTTTTTCTTCTGCACATGTGCAGAAGCTGAATTTCTGGCACTGCACATGTGCAGCCATCTTGTTTCTGAGTTTGGGGTTTTTTTTTTGTTTTTTTTTTTTGCAGCACAGGAGGAAGTGAACCAGTGGCAAGGTAAGTTAGAACCCACCCCTGGCCATAATCTCTCCCTCATGAAAAGCTTTGTATAAGGTACAGTTTCTGTGGTGGCTGGGTTAATACACCTTTGGTGCTATGATACTCAGTGTCCAGAGGGGGCGGCATACAAATATAATAAATAATAATAACAACAATAATAATAATAATAATAATAATAATAATAATAATAATAATAATAATAATAATAATCTTATGGGATTCCTGTTCCTACAATGAGAACTCCAAAGAAGAGGCTGAACTTCTCATATACATATATAATTCCGAAATACCAAATTCAAGGAAAAGGTTAAAAAAAATTACCTCTTCTAAATTACTGTATGAAACAGCTTCGAAAGGTTCTTGCATACTTTCTAATTCATCTTGCCGTATCCTAATTATCTTTCAGTAACTGAAGCCATACAGGCCTGGGTGATGCATATTCATTAGAAAATTATAGATCAGCATTTGTATTAGATGATCAGCTGACAATCACAATAACATATAGTATCAGTTTAAAGGCAAGCAAGACATTAATTAAAGGCCTTGCTACTAAACGAAAAAGATGAAAACCCTAATAATTCTTAACAGGCACTACCAGCACAATAACTAACTCTCAGAGGATATTAATGTGTAATTGAAAAAAAAATACTAATGGCCTTAGTGCAACATCCTGCTCAATTCCCTGTCAAAAGCCTATGTTATCTTTTCGAGTAAAAATGTTTTAGGCTATATTTTTTTTCACTCAACCTGAAGGATTATCCTCATATAATTACACATCCTGCAAAGAGAAAGACTTCATCCTTAAGTATTTGCCAAAATTATAAATTGCTTTTATTTATAGATGAGGCTAAAGTTATTTAAAATGCATTGAGTACTCCTACCCCCGCTCTTTATCATCAAGAATATCAACTTAAATTAGCATTCTTAATTATGTCCTTGAAATGGAAGAAGGCTACAAATCATTTCAATATGGGAAAGCTCAGCTCTGGCAGAGGGAGCTGGGAGTTGCATGAAATAAGAATTGGTTCCAGGAAAACAAACCCTAATTTATAGCATGGTCCTCTTGGCTGTTGAACCAGCAAGATGTTCTTCAGAATCTTTTATGTCCTGTGTAACCTTGACAGATTTAACACCTGCTGCAAAGATAAAATTGAAAACTGACACCTGAAAATAGCCAAGCACATCTAGAGCCTAAGGTAACATAATATCTCAATGATTTAGAATTTGCATTTCATAAAACAGTGCTCAGAAATAGTATTTGACAAGAATCTGATTATGCTAATCGCATGCTGTGGAGACACTTGAGTATTCTTCTCATGCATTAGCTTTATCCATAGCTTCCTACTCACAATGACAATAAATACTCACCACTCAGATGATAAGTAATAAATAAATAAAATTGCAGGAAGATATAAAAGTATACTTTCTTAGGGCAAACCTGTTCTGTGCTTTTAAGATAAAGGTAAAGGTTCCCCTTGCACGTATGTGCTAGTCGTTCCCAACTCTAGGGGGTGGTGCTCATCTCCGTTTCATAGCCGAAGAGATATAGCGGTACCTCTACTTAAGAACACCTCTACTTAAGAACTTTTCTAGATAAGAACCAGGTGTTCAAAAAAAAATTGCCTCTTCTTAAGAACCATTTTCTACTTAAGAACCCGAGCCCAGAAAAATTTCCCAGGAAATTTGAGAGTGGCACGAAGGCCTGGCCAGTTTCCTGTCACTCCCCCCTGGGTTTCTCTGTCTGGCACAGTGTATGGGAGGCGCGTGCTTTTCCTCGCTGCCTCAGAGTCCCTCTTTTTTTTCCTAAGCCTTAAAGTTTTGGATTTTTTTTTATTCTCCTCACCTTCTTCCTTCAGCAGCGACTGTCCTCCTCCTATTCTTCCTCCTCCTCCTCCCACCCAAATTCCGAACTTTTATTTCTTTCCTAATGGGTTTGCATGCATTATTTGCTTTTAATTTTTTCCTATGGGAAAAATTGCTTCTACTTAAGAACGTTTCTACTTAAGAACCTGGTCATGGAATGAATTAAGTTCTTAAGTAGAGGTACCACTGTAGTGTCTAAAGACATCTCCGTGGTCATGTGGCTGGAATAACTAAATGCTGAAAGCACATGGAACACTGTTACCTTCTCATCAAAGTGGTCCCTATTTTTCTACTTGCATTTTTACATGTTTTTGAACTGCTAGGTAGGCAGAAGCTGGAACAAGCAACAGGAGCTCACTTGTTATGCGAACTGCTGATCATTCTGATCGACAAACTCAGTATCTTAGCTACTGAGCTGCCGCCTCCCTTCTATGCTTATATGTAATCATAATTTAACTCCCGCAATAAGCACAATATAGCCCAGATTCGATACCCGAGTGTTACATGACGGGGTGAGTTCCTGTTATGTGGTCCCTGCTCCTGCCAACCTAACAGTTCAAAAACATAAAAATGCAAGTAGATAAATAGGCTTCACTTCACTAAGAAGGTAACAGCAATATGTTGGCCACATGATCATGAAAATGTCTTTAAACATTGCATACTTTGTCAGTTAGGAAACAGATTAATACCACTGCTCTAGAGTTAGACATTGACACCTTTACCATTTTATTGTTTATACTGCTATTACTACTACAGTTGTGTTTATCACATCTTTCAGGATAATGTTCTTCCCAAAAAAGATTGCAAAGAATATAAAATAAAATGCTAATTAAATTAGAAACAGCTGATAGACTGACTCCTCAGCTCCAGAAGGTATGATCCACCATGAACAAGAATCAAACTTGATCATTATTTTCCAAAATATATGAAATATACTGACAATTATCTCTTCCTGCCAATCCATATGATGTCAAATGATAATGTACAATTGTCTATAACTATACAGTGGTACCTCTACCTACAAATGCCTCTACTTTCAAACTTTTCTAGATAAGAACTGGGTGTTCAAATTTTTTTTGCCTATTCTCAAGAACCATTTTCCACTTACAAACCTGAGCCTCCAAAACTGTAACCAGAAAAGGCAGGGTGAAGCCTCTGTGGGGCCTCCCCCTCCCCTGTGGTTTCCCCAATGGCATGCATTATTTGCTTTTACATTGATTCCTCTGCCCGGTTGCTGCATGGTGTGGCCATGATGGGCATGGCTTAATTGGCCTCCTGAACCCTGGTGGGGAAGAGTTTTTGCCCTCCCCAGACTCTGGGGAGTGTGGAAAGTTTCTCCCTAGGCTCTTGAGACCCTCTAGTGGTCAGAAACAGCCCTATTTCTGTCCTTCCTGAACTTCCGGTAAGCCTGATTTTCACCCTCCCCGAGCTCCACCTGCTCCCTGCACTTGCCTGCACCCAAACTGGGCCGCGTGGGGACTCCTGGGAGGAGCAGGATGGGGCCATCCAGGAATAAGATTTGGGGGTTGTTTGAACCGCACAGAATCTTAGCTAGAGGTTCTCCCAAACACCTGGGAACCCCCAGCAGCCCACCCCTGGGTATGGGTCTTATCTCCATTTCAAGGCTGTTGAGACGCTTCTATTTTATTAAAAAAATTAATATAGCTGCCCAATTTACACACAGTGACTTTGGGCATTAAAACTCCAAAATTTCAGCCACCACCCACAGTAGAGTCAAACAAGCCACTTGATCAGCTCCAAATGGGATCCAGAGGCCCACTGAAAAAACATTGTCTACAAGGCCTTTGAGAAAACTAATATGGTGGAGGTCAATATTGTGGGGAAATTACTTTCTAAAGGGAGGGTACCACCACAGAGAAAGCCCTTTTCCTAGGTGCCAACAGATATTCTTTCTTAATAGTTGAGATATATAGTCAGTAATGAATTACCCATTAGAGATTATTAATTTTACTACTGAAAAAGGACAAGAAATGGATTTGATACCAGACACTGCAATTTGTGGTTGCTAAAGTTTTATTGGACTATTAAAAAAACACTGTATTAAAAGAGGTGATATTATTTTAGCTTGTGATAAACTGAAATCAATAATTAACGAAACTGCACCTTCCATAGTTTAAAATCAAAAACATTTTTTAAAATTAGGTTTTTTCCCCTCCAGACTATTTTGTCAGCATTGATTAGGCCAAGTGTAGTATTGGATTTTATTGTATATTTTCATGATTGTTGTTAGCCGCCCCGAGTTTTCGGAGAGGGGCGGCATATAAATCCAATAAAAAACTAAACTAAACAAGTGAATGGCCATTCACTAGAATATTATGAAATGCTCAAGCTGTTTGAAAATGTCAATTTGCTGTCCTGTGAATTTGAAAATTCCAGATTTTCAAGGTTTGTTTCTTGGATACATTTGTAAATGAAATACATGAATAGAATAAATATAAGTAATACTATTTTGTTATGTGCAGACTCTGTAATTTGCCATAAGTAGAAAATTCCAATTCTAAATCATATCTATCACTTTACAGATATGAACTTCTTTATTCTCATTACTTTCTTCTACTAATACTAGGAAATCTTCAACTTACAACTATTTGTTTAGTGACCAAAGTTACAACAGCATTGAAAAAGTGACTTATGACTGCTTTTCACATGACCTTTGCAGCATCCTCATTTATAAATATATGGCAACTGACCTACATTTATGACAGTTCATAAGCTGCGCGCATGAGCGCGCGCGTGCTCCAAAGTACCCCCACGCGCACCCTTTTCCTCGGCCGTGCGCTCCCCATCCCCCTGCCAGCCTGTGGGGGGGCGGGCAGGGAGGCGCGGGCATTAGAAGGGAGCCGCGGCCACCCCTACCTCTCCATGGTGCCTCCGGCCCCCTCGCGCTCCTGGCCTCTCGGCCCTGCCCCCCGCCCACCCGGCTTCTCTTTCTCCTCCGCTGCAAGAGAGGCGGGGCAGGCATTTGGGGAGCGCGCGCCGGCTTCCCCCCGAACGCCCACCCGCCCACCGCTCGCCTGCCGCTCGCCCACCCGCTCGCCCGCCCGCTTGCTGCTCACCGCTTGCCACCCGCTCCACCTCTCTTTCTCCTCCGCTGCAAGAGAGGCGGGGCAGGCGTTCTCCGGAGGCTGGTGAATGCGCGGGCCGGTGCGCCCTCTTCCCATCTCCCTGCCTGCGCGCCCGCCTGGAACATTCAAAGTAAGAGCGAAGGGTTTTCTTATTTTGAATGTTCCGGGCGGGCAGGCTGGCAGAGAAAGTGAGAAAGAGAGGGAGAGAGAAAGAGGGGAGAGAGAAAGAGATAGCAAGAGAGAGAGAACGAGAGAGAGAAAGAGTGAGAGAAAGAAAACAAGAGAGGGAAAGTGAGAAAAAGAGAGAGAGCAAGATGGGGAGAGATAGAGAAAGAGAGAGAAGGAAAGAAAGAGTTGAGAGAGGAAGGAAGAGAGTGAGAGAGAAGAAGAAAGCAAGATAGAGAAAGAGAGAGAAAGAAAGATGAGAAAGGAAGGAAGAGAGTGAGAGAGAGGAAGAAAGAGAGAGAGAGAAGAGTGGAAGGAAGAGAGAGAGAAATGATAGAAAAAAGGGGAGAAAAAAAGAGAAATGAGAAAATGATTGAGGCAGAGAATGACAGGAAAGAGATAGAAACAGGGAGAGAAGTGACTCTTGATTTAAAGCATATGGTAAAAGCACTTAAATAATAACAAAGAAAAAAACCCAGCCCTCACCTTTTTTTATTAATAGTTTTGCTGGTTGTTTTAGTTTTAATAGTAATGGATTTTGGTTTTTTTAAATTATTAATTTATTTAAATAAAAAAGAAAAGATTTATTTATTTATTTGTTTGTTTGTTCATACTTCTATGCCGCCCAGTCCCAAAGCGACTGTCGCTCAGACACTATACTTTTCCGCCCACACCGAAAAAAAATTAGAGGGAACATTGGGGGGGACGCAGTGGGGTAGCAAAAATGGAACTCCACCCCAGAGCACTCATTTTGCACTGAAAGGTGTTGGAAGAAAATGCAACCACGCCCACAGTGTGGTAGTAAAAATTTTGGTAGTCCTTCATTGCATTTATTATTATTATTATTATTATTATTATTATTATTATTATTATTATTTATTAGATTTGTATGCCTCCGCTTTACGAAGACTCGGGGTGGCTCACAACAACAAAACTAGTACAAATCCAATAATTAAAACAAATACTAAACAAATAATTCCCTCAACACTGTCAGACTTTCTACTAAATCTGCACTTCTATTCTAGTTTTTCTCATCATTCCTATCACCTATTGCCTCCCATGTTGACTGTATGACTGTAACTTGTTGCTTATATCCTAAGATTTTTATTAATATTGCTTCTTCATTGCTTATTTGACCCCTATGACAATCATTAAGTGTCGTACCACATGATTCTTGACAAATGTATATTTTATTTTATGTACGCTGAGAGCATATGCACCAAGACAAATTCCTTGTGTGTCCAATCACACTTGGCCAATAAAATTCTATTCTATTCTATTTAAAACCCTTAATATAAAAACCAGTCATACATCTCATACAAACCATACATGAAACGGAAACGGCCCAGGGGAATCAATTTCCCCATGCCTGATGACAGAGGTGGGTATATGTATCTATGTGTGTATGTATGTATGTATGTATGTATGTATGTATGTATGTATGTATGTATGTTTCTATGTATATGAAGAAATGATAGACATCATGATCTCCAGCACATTTAATTTTTTTTAATATACTAAGCTTTTGTCAGTCCCTTGGACTGTGGGACAAGGTAAGACGATATATGATGAGAAGAATCCGAGACCAAGCTACAAGAAATAAATTGGAATTACTCTATAATATGTAAATAGATATATTGCTCTTGGGTCAAGTGGACTATACAAGAAACACCCCCGATTTGGTGGTGGGGAATGTGTGTGTGTCTGGGTGGTGAGCACATTTCACTATGCACTGTTTTATGTTGTGTGTATATAAATTTGTTAAAAATTAATAAAAAAATTATTTTTAAAAAAAGCTTTCGTCAGTCCCTGATGACATTGTCACAGTGTAAAATAAAAAGAGATGCTTGCTTTTATGTAATGCTGGTCAATGGGGATTTTACAGTCTGACGATGTCAGCAAGGGCTGACGAAAGCTCAGTATATTAAGGAGATCATGGTATCTATTGTTTCTTTATCTGTAACAATACCTGAAACTCGCATTTTTAGGACACTTCATATGTGTGTGTGTGTGTGTGAATATAAATTCTTATATTTAAACACACACACACACACACAAACATATATACATATACTCCCACACTATCTTTGTAAATAATATAGTAAGGCATAATCAGCAAGCAAAGGGAATAAAAACACTCTGCAGTGGGGATTCCCATCCCTCGCAGGACATAATCTGATATTCCTCAAGCCAGAACAAAGTTGCTCTATCTCGTTGCAAACCCCTCATTCGTGCAAAATGAAGGTTCATCTAAAGTGCAGTAATAAATAATACATGGCAAGCATATTTCTGAAAGGTTACTCTGTCACCAAGTTAAATTTGGAATAACATGATTCAAACCAGCTGCAGTCTGATAAAGAAGACTTAAATGTTTTGACATGCCTGAAACCTCAGACTTTGATTTCAGTTTTCAGTATCTTTTTAAAATCCCCAGTTACTTTCAGAAATAGACTTTGTCCTTGCCTTGACAGGAAATCTTAGCCCAGGACCACTACCCTTTGGCCTACTGGCTCATCCATTTTTCTCCTCTTAAATCAACGGCTGAAAAGGTTACCCCGATTTATGTCAACTTCGTCACACAAACTGTCCCTGTCACACTTATTTCAAAAGGACACTGTCAGTGTTTTAAAAGTGTCACCTTGCTGAAAGCAAACTCAGAGTCTAACGAGGTGCTGAGGATCAATTTTGGAAGCATCACCCCCATTATTTTTGGAGGAGTTGGCAAATAACTCCATTTACTGTTTTCTATATTGCAGAAAATTCTTTCAGTTGGTATGAGCATTCATTTCACACTGTGGGTTTCAGTATTTGTAGTAGTTGGAAAGGATTCAATCAAAAGGCATTTAAAATAACTGAAGGAGGGAAGGAAGGAAGCATGGTGCTGAGCCAAGAGAAACCAAGTAAGTCTATGAAGAGAAATGGGATGATGGGCAGTGTTGTGTCCAGACGACAGTTAGGCCTTGTACCCGCCCCATATTCCTTGGGCGGGAAAATACTACAAGGTGATTGGTTGGCTGAGCCTGGCAGCACGGGGTATATATAGCTGCCAGGCACGGCCATGTTTTGTTGTTGTCTTGTTTCATTCGGTAAACTGTTACCTTCTGCTCTAATAAAAAGAAACGTTACTTACTCTAAGTCTGCAGTCCTTCATTCTTGCAAGGATCCAACAGGCAAAGAACCAAGGATAGGGCAATGGTGAGAAAGAAATCATTAGCAATAGTAATAGCACTTAGACTTACATACTGCTTCACAGTACTTTACAGCCCTCTCTAAACAGTTTGCAGAGTCAGCATATTGATCCCAATAATTTAGGTCCTCATTTTACCCACCATTGATGGATGGAAGGCTGAGTCAACCTTGAGCCAGTCAGGATCGAACGCCTGGCAATGGACAGAATTAGCCTGCAATACTGAATTCTAACCACCAGGGCTGCTTCGATTCTTAAGGAACTGATGACTTGGGAAGAAGGAAGAAGGAAGTTAGGATGAAGAAGAGAGAAGAATAAGGGCAGGATCTAGGACAAAGACAAAAAAGATGGAACTATGTGGGGGAGGGGATTGAATGGCTGACAAAAACAAATAGATGAGGGATTGATGGGGCAGCAAATTAATAGGATAGCAAAACCAAAATGGGCCACAAGGGCTTGCAAATAAAAAAACTAGTTTCTACTTAGCCAAGAAGTCCACCTTGGGTCAAAGTTGCAGCATACATATCAAATAAATTATTATTATTAAAATTATTATTAAAGAGGAATAAAATGGAAAGGGAAATATTCTAAAGAAAATATTCTACAGAGAGGGGCGGCATACAAATCTAATAAATAATAATAATAATAATAATAATAATAATAATAATAATAATAATAATAACAACAACAACAACAATAATAATAATGACCAGTTGAAGCTACCAGAGCAAAGGTGAATCATTCTTTCAGTGAACAGGCAAATAAAGTTGTGAAAGTCATTGTCCAGCTTTAGTCTTGGAATCTCATTGGCCTTTGACTAGCCAGAAAAGGAAGACATATTACAAGAGGCATTCGGCATTCCCAATGTTACATTCCCTCACATGCATCAGCAACCATTTCATCCCAACTGCAGAAATTTCTCAATTTGCATCAAATCTGGCTGAACGTATTGAAAAATTGGACAATTTTGGCAGAACTGCCACAGTTCGGAAATTCATTATACAAACAAGTTGGGAAAACAGCTGATTTCACTTAAATGTATTTTGGCATATGTCACAAATACTGGATTAACCACAGGAAAATTAGTATGCAAACAGATTTTTTGCACAGACTACACAATGCAAAAGATTTTTTTTTTTAAATCTCTCTAAAAGATTATAGATGTAATAATCTATTAACCAGCATGTAAACCACTAACAAGCTATGCATTAGCATTTGGGAATATTAACAGAACCCTTTTTATTAACATATTGTATAGTCTGGCTTGCATCTCATCACTTACTAAGTAAGAAACTAATTATTTGAAGATAATGAGAATTAGTTTTGAAATAGCTGGGAGAAATCAACACACACAATTAATGTCACACATTAGGAAATTACAGGTACCTCATTCGCATCACTGCTTTCAGTGTAATGTGCTAAGAAAGAGACAAATTATTAAATTTTGTCCTACAGCTCAGCAAACATAGGGCTCCGTCCAGTCAAATGGATGTCTCTGTAAGCCCCATTGACTTCAGTGAGGAGAGGAAAGCACACTACACGTTTGCCTCAATGGGATTTAAACATTACAAATAGCAGCTAATTCGTGCCTACATTATCTCATAGTAGCTGGTCCAGATAATTAAAACTGACAGGCAAACATATTTAGGCAGCATGACAAAAGATGTGCATTTCCAGTTTGCTAGGAAACTATAAGAAGCTTGAGAATAAACATATGTAAAAGATTCATATTCAAGGGATACTTCATTTTGGCAGGAACTCGGGAATCTGATGAGAAAGAAAAGCCTCAAAATGCATACAAGAAAGAATAAAATGGAATGGAATGGAATGGAGTAAAGTAGAGTACAGTACAGTACAGTGATACCTTGTCTTACAAACTTAATTGGTTCCGGGATGAGGTTCTTAAGGTGAAAAGTTTGTAAGACGAAACAATGTTTCCCATAGGAATCAATGGAAAAGCAATTAATGCGTGCAAGCCCAAAATTTACCCCTTTTGCCAGCCGAAGTGCCCGTTTTTGCGCTGCTGGGATTCTCCTGAGGCTCTCCTCCATGGGAAACCCCACCTGCAGACTTCTGTGTTTTTGCGATGCTGCAGGGGAATCCCAACAGGGGAATCCCAGCAGGGGAATCCCAGCATCGCAAAAATGAGTGCTTCGCTGGCAACGGAAGTCTGGAGGTGGGGTTTCCTCAAAACCCCACCTCCGGACCTCTGTGTTTTTGCGATGCTGCGATTTCACTGAGGCTCCCCTTGCTGGGAAACCCCACCTCTGGACTTCCATTGCCAGCGAAGCGCCCATTTTTGTGCTGCTGGGCTTCCCCTGCTGGGATCCCCCTGCAGCATCACAAAAACATGGAAGTCCAGAGGTGGGGTTTCCCATGGAGGGGAGCCTCAGAGAATCCCAGCAGCGCAAAAGTGGGTGCTTCGCTGGCAATGGAAGTCCGGAGGCAGGGCATCCCAGTGGCAGCGGTGGGTTTGTAAGGTGAAAATAGTTTGTAAGAAGAGGCAAAAAAATCTTAAACCCAGGGTTTGTATCTCGAAAAGTTTGTATGACAAGGCGTTGGTAAGATGAGGTATCACTGTAGAATAGAGTAGAATAGAATAGAATAGGAATTCTGCCATATGGGGGATTCGTCTGCTTTTGGTTAGTTAGGGATTCATTGAACCCTACAATTTGACCAGGTGTGCCTGTATACATTGCTAAGAATGTGGATGATTCTGCTCAGAATGGCCCTTAACGGTGCTGCTCTGAAGAACCAGATAACTGCACCAGGCTCTCAAATTTTTCACAGATCTCTGAAAGGCTGTGTTTCTTATGCTAGCTCCTTTGAAAAATTGTATTTCCTTTTCCACCTGCTGCCATTTTGGTACAAAATCAATGAGCAGCGGCAATATTTCAAACCCTAAAGGAAGATGGGAGGACCCTTGCATTCTGCCTTGGAAGAGTCTGCTTCAAGTCCTACATCATACCTAACTCACCTGGGACTATGAGAAGAGCTTCCGATATTCTTGGCTTTCTCACGCACCCTCTTAGAACTGCTTTTGAGCAGATGTCAGTCCGGTCCCCAAAGCTTCCTGCAAGACAGGGCATGAAAGATTCATCTCATTGCCACCTCCAGGCACATCAGTCGTTATGCTGCATGAAAAACTCCCTGGTACATAAAAAGGCATGTCTGCATCCACCGCAGCTGATAGCTAGCACTTGATTATGAGGAAATCACCTGATGCCTTTTAAACTAAGATTCCCATGTAAAATTATATGTCATTTTGCAACGGTTTTCAATCGATAGCAGGCTTTGCAGTGTATCCGCAATGTATCTACTATAGAGGAGTCAAAAGAACTGAGCCAAAATACATCCCTACAAGCACAGATAACTTCACACAGTTCCAATGCAGACTTTCAATAGCGACGATTGGTCAAAGCACAGTGCTCCCAAATGGAAAGAGCTTGGGAAAATGTCACTTTGTAGCAGTTGATTCTCAGAGCTCGTTGCTATGGGGAAACTATTTCCTAGTCCAACTACAGTTGTTTCTCACATTCATTCATTCTTAGCAACAGCTGGCCATTGTCATCTCCCCCTCTATCCAGGATTCGATAAGCACTGGCATTATATACCAGTCTGGTAAATTATTCTGAAATGGCTTTTTGCATTGGCCATAAGCGCTTTAAAATCTATAGCCACATAAAAAGAAAGTTGGACAGATCACTTCTTAACAGGGAAGTTAGGAAGTTGCCTTACATTGAACCTTGAACAATCCAGGACAGTGTGGTTGACTTTGCTTGATGGCCCCTCTTCAATGGTTATGGAGGAGATATCAAGGACTGAATCTGAGATGTTTTGAATTCAGATCAAGTGCTCTTGATGATGAATTACGGACCTTTCCCAACCCCATGTGACAAGATGACATATTTGATTCTTAATCAACTAAGACAAAATGAGGTATTTCTTTCTCAGTCTAATAGACGAAATGACATATTTGATTACTAATAAGCCTCCGGAATGTTCTGACCACGTCTGAATTAAGTGGCAGCAAGGGCCACTTATACAACAGAAAGCAGAAGAGGGGAGAATTTGCATTAAGGATAGCAAGCAGAAGACAACAGTCTTGAGGAAACACAGCAAAAGGGGAACAGATAGGTTGTCAATCCATCCTGGGTTGTGAAATTGCAAATCCACATGTCCACTGTTTAAAACACTCTCAATTACATCTGGCATCAAGCAACATAAACAGGCATTTAAAAAAGGACCACACAAAATGGTTGTGTTTCTTGTTTCCTCACATCCCAGTTTTCTCACAACTGTCTCTTCTTGATTGCCTAGTGATCTGTCAGGAGAACTGAAGTCACTGATTGGTAGAAGATATGGAACCCTGATAAAGTTCAACTACAAAGATCACATAGAAAGCTGTTCTTATAAAACTCTGGAAGAAGGCAGGGCAGATGGTATATGATATCCTTCTATGTCAGTGTTTCCCAACCTTGGCAACTTGGAGATATTTGGACTTCAACTCCCAGAATTCCCGAATGCTGGCTGAGGAATTCTGGGAGTTGAAGTTCAAATATCTTCAAGTTGCCAAGGTTGGGAAACACTGTTCTATGTGACACATCACTGACAGTGAAGGTCTACCAAAACTTTTACTACTACACTGTGGGCGTGGCTTATGCAGGATGCCCTGCATTTTCTTTCAACATCTTTCAGTGCAAATTGGGTGCTCTGGGTGGAGCTCCATTTTTGCTACCCCACTGTGTCCCCCTCCCCACAATCCGGGCAGTAGCCCGCTCCTGGTCCCTGTATACTTCACTAATAACATGCATTCATTTAGGATGACTTAACATATTTTCATAAATAACAGAAAGTAATGTACAGTCGTACATTAATTACATCTAATGGTGGTTGCCTGTTGAAATTAGGTGTGGATCAAGGAGAAAACCTGAACTACTGATTGGGCTGTTTAGACTTCCAACACTATCAAACTTTGTGATGACTCCCCAAGTTAAAAACATTAAAAATGACATTTAATTTAAAGGCAAAGGTATTTTTTCCCTTTCATTTTCAATCATGTCTGATTACAGGGACAAGTCCCTACAATTTTCTTAGCAAGATTTTTTAAAAGTGGTTTGCTCCCTTCCTGGAACTGTCAGAAAGTGGGTGCCTCAAGGTCACCTAGTTGGCTTTGAACCTAAGGCAGGACTTGGCTTTCCCACTTTCTAGCCTGATATCTTAACCAGTACACCAAACTGGCTCTAAGAAAGGTCTACACCTCTAGATTTATTTATTTATTCATTCATTCATTCATTCATTCATTCATTCATTCATTCATTCATTCATTTATCCGATACACAAATACATAGGAAGAGAAATAGACATGTGGTAATATAAATGAGGGTGAAAGTGAACTTAGAGGAGAGGATATATGAAAGGAAGATAATATATAAGATAGGTGAAAGAAAGGAAAGACAATTGGACAGGGGACGAAAGGCACACCAGTGCACTTAGGTACGCCCCTTACTGGCGTACACATTCCCTTATAGTCTATCAAATAATTAAAAGAATTTGAAGGCAATTAAATTTCTCTTCTTTTTCTTAGCATAAAGAAGGAAAATAAGGACCTTGTGGGGAAGCATTATAAGATGTACCCCTGGCTTTAGACACTGACATGAAAATAGTCATGTGGTTCAGTTAACTAGAATAATCACAGATAAGTGGCTTAAGTGCCATTCAATATTCAATAAATCTTCACATAATCTCTTTGCTGGGACACAATGCATTTCACTAACATTGCATTGAGCAGATTATGACAGGAATATAGGGAATGATCAATAGGGAGAGAAACATTATGTTCATTGTTCCTAATTAGTCTTTAATGCCGAAGAGAGGGAAAGTTAGTAAAAATAATCAATAAGATCTAAGAGCTTCAACATGGTATGAAGTTCTGATACCCAGCAGTTGCAAATCAGGCTATTTTTGATCGGGGTATTAGTTTGGATGTTCATGTTTAATAGAATAGGGTGAAATCTTCTGATGGATCAAAATACTTGTCAATGAAGGCAATTCTTTTCATCAACTACATGGAATGCATTCATCTTAATAACATTTCTGCATGGCACCCTAACATTAATAGAACTAACAATCAAGATTGATGGAAGCACACAATCATCTTCTTGATGATTCCTGGAATAATTCATAGGAGGAGGAGGAAGATAGATAGATAGATAGATAGATAGATAGATAGATAGATAGATAGATAGATAGATAGATAGATAGATAGATAGATAGATAGATCTTTTCTTTCCCTCAATAAGAGCGTATGACAGTGATGGAGAACCTTTTTTCCCTTGGGTGCCGAAAGAGCGTACACACTCACTATCATGCATGCACAAGTACCCACACCCATAATTCAGTGCCTGGGGAGGGCGGAAACAGCTTCCCCTTTGGAGGCTGGAAGCAGCCTCTTTCCCAACTTCTGGTGGGCCCAGTAGACTTGTATTTTGCCCTCCCCAGGCTCCAAAGTCTTCCCGGGAGCCAGGGGAGGGTAAAAATGTCCTCCTACACCCCCCACCACCCCAGAGGCTCTCTGGAAGCCAAAAACGAACTCCTAGAGTCTCTGTGCAAGCTAAAAATTAGCTGGCTGGTACACACATGCCTGTTGGAGCTGAACTAGGGCAACGGCTTGGGTGCCAGCAGATATGGCTCCGTGTGCCACCTGTGGCACCTGTACCATAGGTTCGCCATCACTGGCCTAGGAACTGCAGCAGCTACAACTCTTGATTTGAATTCTTCATAAATGATCTATTTATTCAGATTGCTGAATTTTAGGTCTTGAGTAAAGCCATTCACAATCGGAGTAAGATGTACTGTAAATGAAGAAATACAGTTTGTGTCACGCTGTAGATTGACAGCCTCCAAAGACATTAAGAAACATACAGTAGTTAGATAGTTAACTCTGTCTATTAATGTAGCTCCTCCTTTATGATGTAACTGGTTTGCTCACATCCTCCTTCTTCAAGGAAAAGAAGCAAACTCCATCTTTGATTTACGTTCTCTAGCAATGTAGACGTTCATTTTATGTCTCTTAAGACAAACTTTATTTTTTCTACTTTTTCTAATAAAAGTTTAGTTCTTTCGAACATGCTTTGTTTGTACTTTAATAGCCATCTCCTCCGGAAGGTCCTGGCTCAGTCCTAACAGGCTGAGCACCTTGCAAAGGTAGGACCCTCTGATCCAACATGGTAAGCAGAGGATGGTCGACTATTAAACAAACAGACGCTTACATTCCGTAAGCTCACTGGCTGTTCTCCCCATGCCAGCCAAAAGAAAAAAAAATCCCCTCACGCAAAGTTACATCGATTCAATCTCCGGCCAGCAGTTAGCTGAGCTCAAAGAAATCATCCGTGCCACGGAGGATAAAAGGAAATGCATCATGTCTTTGCAGCATGAGTCGGAACTCTCTGAAGCTGGCGAATCTCAACAAATCGTAAGTCACTCTTATCTGATTGATGATACGGTTGGGAGTCGGGAAGAAGAAATTAAATCTGTCCTAGGGGTTCCCACAGACAGTATTTCAAATCAGACCAGTGACGAGGAGATAGAAGAACAAACTCTAACTCCCTTTCAATCTCAAAGTCTCCAGACATCAGCTTTGCCCTCAAAGGCTTTTGCCAAGACAAAGCACTCTGATGATCCGGTCTCTCTCACTTCTGCTAGAATAAAGGGGACCACCTCGAATCTACAAAAGATTGAGGAACTAATTGGGAATCTTGAGAAAGAAATTCATGGTTTAGAGTCATTCTGTATCCACCTTGATAGTTTACCAACTATTAAAAATAATGAGCAGCGAGAATCTTACTTCAGTTACTTAATGAAAGCGACTGATGCCAGATCAGAATTAAGGGCATTGAAGAAACTCCAATTAAAGTTAATAACTGAAAAGATGGAGTCTGTGTCTCTGGAAAATCCCACGCATGGCAATTTCCAACAAGTAGATAAGGAAGGAATGTCTTTGTCTTACCAAGCCGAAGACACACATGCGCAAAACGGCCACGCTTCAGTGATCACCCATTTCTATCCTGCTGCACTGTCTCAAATAGAAACCTTTCCAAAGGGAGAAGGGGGGTAGAATTACCCACAGAAAAAAACCCGGAACATCTGCCTTTTGCAGTTGGAAGCCACGGGGGGGTCAATTCACCCACCGCAGCAACTTACGCAACAGCGGCCACTAGTGGATGGTATGCTCAGAAAGCAAAAGTTTTTCCTGAAGCTAGTATGCATGAAGTGATTCATTATGATGCCAAATCTAATGTATCTCGAGCTTCTCTAGCCGCACAAATGCAAAAGGACCCAGTTCCTCAAATTCCAGGTACTTCTGCTTCACCACAGAGACCTCCAGTCCTAACTCCACAGATGCCAGCACAGTTTCCCCAGATGGTTCAACCTCCAGGTTTGCCAACAACTGCAAGCAGTTCAGATGACTGCATCTACAAGGCAAGCTATCACCTCTTCTGCATTGAAAGGTGAGTTCGTGTTGATGTCAAATGGGCACAACTATAAGAAGTGGCTTCACAGGATTAATTTGCACCTACTGGCTCACGACATCGATCAGATTGCTTACAATCCCCCAGTAAGGCGCTGGACTGAACAAGAAAGAGAAGCTGACATAAAAGCAAAGCTACTCATTCTTATGAGCATAGACTCACAATTGTCAATGAGGTACACACCTGACATCACTTCTGCTGAGCTGTTAGAGTCACTTGACGGCATGTTTACGCCAATATAAGATGAAGGCAACTACATCCTGATATCCAAGTTTTACAATACTAAACTTCCGACTGGGAATGAACTTGCTCCACACTTATCCAAGATGCTAACAATGCATAGAGATTTGGAGGAGAGAGAATATCGCTATGACAATAACCAAGTCAATGCTGCTATCGTAAATTCCCTTGGTCCCGAATGGAGGGAAGTCATTTACAAGTTTAATATACTTCCATTGGCCCAAAAGACCACACAAAGACTCTGTAACATGCTAACTGAAGAAGAAGAGTTGCTGCACACTAGCTTTAAGCCAATGTCAGCAGCGCACAAACCTAGCTTGGCTAAGAGCGGTCAACAGAAAACCAGTACACCAAAGTACCCACGCCAGAAACAACCTAAGAAGGATGACACTCGTAAGTCTGCTGATTTGCAAAGTGTTCAATCTGGCGAATCTGATCCTCCACCATATCCAACTCAACCAAAGCGGGCACAGAAGAAAGGATCCCGAGGAAAGAGTTCTGGGACTGCAAAATCAACTCCCAAAGACTCTAAAGGTGAGAAACCTACTTATGTTAGTACTCTCCTCCTCAAAACTGTTCCTGAGAAGAGTCCACTCTATGACATACATCAGTTATGGACCCTAGACAGCGGAGCAGCGGTGCACGTCGCATACCGGAAGGAATCCTTCACTGAGCTACACCAGACAGATGTCAAAGAGGTGTTTGGATTTGCAGATCAACTCTCCAAAGTGGAAGGAAAAGGAAAGGTCTACGTCAAAGAACTGGACCGCCATATCTCAAATGTTTTCTACGTTCCAACTGCCAAGAACAACATTCTTAGTGTGTATTGCCTGAGAGAAGAATTAGGGACTGTAGTAACCCATGAACTCACAGAGACTCACATTATCAAGGATGGCAAAATTCTCGCTACTGCCATTCCCATCAGAGGTGTTTTTTATTTAAAACCTAAACCTCCGACTAAAGGTAGTGTAAGTATAAACGTTCCAATGGGCGAAAGCACAGGTCCAGAGAGCAAACCTGGTGCAACTACTAGTTCAGAGGCTTCTAAAGCCAATGAAATCCCTGAGGTTCCTAATACTGTTACAAATGTTAAACATGTATTAACAAATAAATCTTTTCATTCCAGGTGCATTCACAGATGGCATCGTCGCTTGGGGCATGCTTCTTACCCCGTCTTAGCAAAGATGTCTGAATATGTTGATGGTTTCAAAATTGATGGGACTTGCCAAGTTTATTTAGACTGTAAAGTTTGTAACACAGCCAAGTCCAAAAATTCACCCATACCTAAGGTTGCTCTTCGATTGTCTTCACGCATTTTTTAATTGGTCCATTTCGGCCTACTGTTGGTAAGCGTAAGTATTTCTTAACTGTAGTTGACAGTTACTCACAATTTGGCTATGTTTTTCTATTAAAGCAAAAATCTGAGGCGTTTGAGGTCTTTAAAGACTTTGCTGCAGAGATACTCACCCAACACGACGTCTGGATCAAGCGAATCCAAAGTGACCGTGGAGGCGAATTCATGTCGCAACAATTCCAAGGATGGATGGCCAGGAATGGAATCCGCCAGCAGACCTCAGCACCTGCGACTCCTGCCCACAATGGGATTTGTGAACGTCGTAACGGGATCCTGCAGACGATGTTTTGTTGTCTCCTTGAGGATGCAGACTTGGATTTTTCATACTGGGGCGAAGCAGTAAGGTATGCTAATTACATTGTTAACAGAACATGGAGTAGCGTCATACAATAAACTCCTTATCACTTGCTCCATGCTAAGAAGCCTGATGTTCAAAACATCTACATTTTTGGTTGTTATGCCACTGTTAACATTCCCCTTGAACAAAGAAGGAAAGGAGGTCCTGTGTCAGAAAGAATGAGATTCATCGGCTTTGATGAAGTCTCCAAGTACCACAAATTTGCTGACTCTTATCACAGAGTCTATATTTCTAATTCAGCCAAATTTGAGGAAGACACAAATTGGTCCAGTATACATAGTAATGATACTTCAGTTTATTTGCCTAAGGAAGGTGTGGCGATACCTGATGGTCAGGCAGCTGTGCCAGATATTCCTGATGTTCCAGATGATGAACAGCCTTCGACAGTCGCAGAGGAAATCCCTGGCGATGAACTTGAAGGCGGAGATGATGATGAAGGATGGACCAGCGTTCAAAGACGTTCAAAGAGAACCACTAAAGGAACTCCCCCAAAGAGATTTGCACAGCAAGTATCTGAATCTCCTTTTCTTTTCATGTGTAATAATCTTACACTTCCACCTGATCATTTTCACCAGATCAAACTTTTGCCTGAATCTGAACAAGAAAAATGGTATGAGGCTATGGAACGCAAACTGGACTGTTTAAAGAAACTTAAGGTGTTCCAACAGGTGGAGCCTCCTAAGAAGAAGAAAGTCATTGGCACACACTGGGTGTATAAAGTCAAACAAAAACCTAATGAAGGAAAGCTGTATAAAGCTAGACTCGTAGCTCAAGGATTCTCTCAAGTTTATCCAGATGACTACACTGACACATTTTCACCCAGTCAAAAATGAGAGTGTCAAGATTGCCCTAATCACTGCTACTGCTTTGGACTTAGAGGTTTTTCAGTTCGATGTAGAGACTGCCTATTTGAACGCTGATCTGAATGAAGAGATCTACGTCAAGGGTGCTCTCAGGTTCCAGGACCAAGAAGGTGAAGTCTGGTCTCTGAGCAAGTCTTTATACGGCCTCAAACAAAGTGCCCTTATGTGGTACAAGCTCTTAACCCAAAAGCTAAATTCAATGGGCTTTATTAAGTCCGTCCCTGATGAATGCGTGTTTACAAAAGGGCAAGGTAAGACTTATGAAATTGTTCTTGTTTATGTTGATGATATTGTTTACATCGGTCCCAATGAAAGCATGAGTCAAACTTTTGCAAAGGGTCTTGAGAAACATTTCACCTTAGAAAGCGTAGGGCATATTAATGATTATCTAGGTGTTCAGTTTGAGAAAACTGAGAAGGGGTTCTCTCTTTCACAAGAAAGTAAGGTTGACCAGCTTTTGCAAAATTGTAACATGTCTGATGCGAAAACTTGTCATTCTCCTATGCAGACTGATTTTTACAGTTAACCTGAGAAGAGTATCCTGATTTTGAGAACAAAACGCTATACCGGTCAGTGATTGGATTGCTACTGTACATCAGCAGTTGGACAAGTCCTGACATTTCACTGAGTGTGAATCTACTGTCCAGATACGTTGGTAACGCAACCACGTTCCACTGGTCTTGCATAAAGAGACTGTTGAGATATATGAAGCTTACTAAGGACAAGAAGTTGTTCCTTGAGCCGAAACATGTTGAGTACCCTGAAGTGATTTGTTTTGCAGATGCTGACTAGGCAAGTGACACAGAAACACGAAAAAGTACTTCTGGTTATATACTGTTTTTAAATGGTTGTCCTTTCTTTTGGAAAGTCAGGCAGCAGAAGTTTATTTCTTGCTCTTCAACTGAGGCTGAATATGCATGTGTTTCTGATTGCTGTAATGCGTTAACCTCTCTTTTTCCTCTTATTGATAGTATTTGGGAAAGTCCAAAGAAACCAATTGTTATTATGGAGGATAATATTTCAGTCACATATATTGCTGAAGCTGAATTTGTTGGAGCTCGTTCACGGCACATTGACATCCGGTATCAAAATACCAGAGTGTGAAAGAAGGATTCGTGAAACTTCAGTATGTTCCTACTGCTGAGCAGATCGCTGACTTGCTGAATAAGCCGTTGCCAGCTGATCAACATGAATACCTGTCCAACAAAATGTGCCTTAAGTGAATTGATGCCTTGATGTCCTGATGTCCCTTATGTCTGTGATGACTGACAAAGAAGGGGTGTCACGCTCTAGATTGACAGCCTCCAAAGACATTAAGAAACATACAGTAGTTAGATAGTTAACTCTGTCTATTAATGTAGCTCCTCCTTTATGATGTAACTGGTTTGCTCACATCCTCCTTCTTCAAGGAAAAGAAGCAAACTCCATCTTTGATTTACGTTCTCTAGCAATGTAGACGTTCATTTTATGTCTCTTAAGACAAACTTTATTTTTTCTACTTTTTCTAATAAAAGTTTAGTTCTTTCGAACATGCTTTGTTTGTACTTTAATAGCCATCTCCTACGGAAGGTCCTGGCTCATTCCTAACAGGCTGAGCACCTTGCAAAGGTAGGACCCTCTGATCCAACAGTTTGTACCATATAGGAAGAGTTTCTTTGGTATATTGTATATGTAGTAAATTATTTTTCTCCATGGCTTTCATTCTGAATTGACACCTTGCACAAAATCATTTGTATAATTCTCTCTGATATATTCAACTGAATTCTCATTTGATATGATACAGGCAAATCATGTAAAGCAGTGTTTCCCAACCTGGGCAACTTGAAGATATCTGGACTTCAACTCCCAGAATTCCCCAGCCAGCATTCGCTGGCTGGGGAATTCTGGGAGTTGAAGTCCAAATATCTTCTAGTTGCCAAGGTTGGGAAACATTGGTGTAAAGAACCTCTATAAAATTCTGAAATTGGCTTGAATGTGGTGACTAAGAACAATAATAAAAGCAGGAATGAAATGCTCCCGTTTTGCTTGTGTCTGTCAGAGAGCCGACTGTGAAGGGAGTGTGAGGCTCTGCCCACCGACCCGGATGCCACCATTTGGGTCTTTACCCTCAGCACATGCACAGAAGGCTTTGCGCATGCATAGAGGGTAAAAACCCAAATTGCGGCATCCAAGTGGGTGGGCAGAGCCTTGTTCTCCCTTTGCGACCGGCTCTCCAACGACTGACAGGCACGTGCGAACCGGGAGCATTTCACCCCCGAGTAAAAATATTATCTTATCACAAGAAGAAGAAAGCTTACATAGAAACTTCTGAACATACTACTTCTGAGATTGGCCTATTGGTTTAATTTAGAGAAATTTAGAAGACAATGGAACACAAAAAGTTCTATCAAAAACCTGAACTACTAGACCAGGGGTCAGGAACCTTTTTGGCTAAGAGAGCCGTAAACGCCACATATTTTGAAATATAATTCCGCGAGAGCCGTACGTATCTCCCTTTCTCTCTTTCTTTCTCTCTCTCTTTCTCTCCCCCTCTCTTTGTCTCTTTCTATCTCTTTCTCTCCCTCCCTCTATCTTTCTCTTTTTATCTCTCTCTTTCTCTTTCTCTCTCTCTCTTTCTCCCCCTTCTCTCTGAAGTGGGGAGGGCCGGGTTGGCACCAAGGGAGCTCGAGACGGGGTGCAAAAGCAAACTACTCTGCTGGCCCAGGCCCACATCGGAAGGAAGGAAGGAAGGAATGGTAAAAGGGGCGATCAAGAGAGGAATGGGTGAATGAATGGACGGAGGGTGGGAAGGAAGGAAGGAAAGAGGGAAGGGACAGGAACAGAGGAAGGGTGCAAAGAAAGCAAGGAAAGGTGTGAAAGGGGAGAGTAAGAGAAGAAGGAGTGAAAGAAGGGAATGAGGGAGGAAACAAGGGAGGAAGGAGAAGGAAAGCAAGAAATGGAGGGAGGGAAGGAAGGAAAGAAAGAAAGAAAGAAAGAAAGAAAGAAAGAAAGAAAGAAAGAAAGAAAGAAAGAAAGGGGGAAGGGACAGGAACAGAGGAAGGAAGCAAGGAAACTTATGAAAGGGGAGAGTAAGAGAGGAAGGACTGAAGGAAGGGAGGGAGGGAAGAAGGTAGGAAGGAGAAAGAAAAGAAGAAATAGAGGAAGGGAAGGTAAAAGAGAGAAAGAAAAAGAGCAAGAAAGAAAGCAAGAAAGAGAGAAAGAAAGAATGAAAGAGAAATAAAAATAGAGAGGGGGAATGAAAGAAATGGAAGGAGAGAAGGAAGGAGAGAAAGAAAGAGAAAGAAAGAAAGCAAGAGAAAGAAAAAAGAATGAAAGAGCAAGAGAGAAAGAGAGAAAGAGAAAGAAAGAAAGAAAGAAAGGCAACTTCAAAGAAAGGCTCACTGAGCATCTCTCACTCTCTCTCTCTTTCTATCCCTCTTTCTTTCTCTCTCTTCCTTTCTATCTCTCCTCTTCCTTTCTCTCTCCTCTCTCTCTCCCTCTCTTTCTACCCTCCTTTCTCTTCCTTCCTTCTCTCCCTCCCTCCCCTCCCTCCCTCCTTCCTTCCTCTCCATTTCTCTTTCCCTCCCTCTCTTTCCCTTTTCTTTCTTTTGGTCCACTTCTCTCTCTCGCCGCTTCTCCACTTGCCTCCCCCTCGCGCCTCGCCCTTCCCACCCGGCCACCCGCGCGCGCTTACCAGCAGCAGGAATTCAAGTAAGCCCAAAAGAAGCCATTGGCTCCGGGCGGCGTTCATGGCCCCCCCGAACCCCCAGCCCAGCTGGAGCTCCCTCTCGCCGCCGCCATCTCCCTATGACTGCCTACGGCCGCTGCAGCTCCCCCCCCCCCACCGGGCCACAAAGGACACTTGCCGACGCCAGTGAAGCTTCAGCTGGGCGGGGCGCTGCCGGTACTTCCCTCCTGGGGCTCCCGCTCGCAGCTGTCCCCCGGCTTCTGCTCGATGCCGCGGTTTTCGGCGCTGTCCTGCTGTGCCCCAAAGACGGAAGGCGGGAAAAAGGCGAGAAGAATGGAGCCGGCGCTGGGTGTGAGGGAGGATGCTTTCTGTGCGGGCGGAGGACTACCCTCGCCGGAAGAGCTGCCCATCTAGCAGTCCCGCTGCCCCATTGGCCGGCAGGGGATGATGGGCAAGGGACGCCTCGGGGAAGGTGGGCAGGGTGGGAAGGGAAGGAGGGGGCTGGCGGGGGTTTAGGGAAGGGGAGCCGAGGCCAGCCTTGCAGCTCCTCGGCGGGAGGAGTCGAAAGCCACCGGGAGAAGACTGGGCTCAGCAGCAGAAGCGCCGGGCCCGCCCCCCCCATTATCCCATAGACAGGCAGGAGTCCTGTCTGCGAGCCAGATACGGCCATCAAAAGAGCCATATCTGGCTCGCGAGCCATAGGTTCCCGACCCCTGTACTAGACCATGAGAAACAGGGATCACATGTTACTCCTTAGCTACACGTTTGGATCTTGAATTGGGTGGTCAGTCACCTGCTTCCAAATAATGCAACGAATCATCTCATCTGTGAATTCAAACAATTTGGTTGATTTTAGAATAGAAAAAGTTTTTATTTGGATCTGGTACTCTGAGTGAAATAGCCAACACAGAAAAATTGTGTAATTAATCTGAAGGTCTGGCCAGCAGAAAGGCACTTTGCAGTATTCAGAGTTTCTATTGGCAACTCTGCTCAATTTTAATTAATACGGGCTCTAGATCAGGGCTGTCAAACCCCTGGCCCATGTGCTGGATGCATCACGTGCCGGCCACACCCACGCCCAACTTAGCAAAGGGGGAAAAGTCACGATACATCACATTATTATTATTATTATTATTATTATTATTATTATTATTATTATTATTATTTATTAGATTTGTACGCTGCCCCTCTACGCAGACTCGGGGCGGCTCACAACAGTGACAAAAAGAATATATATTGACAAATCTAATAATTAAAATCTAAGATAACAATTACACATTTAAAATCTAAAAGCAAGGAACCCCAATATAAAAAACATACATACAGTCATATCATGCACTAGAACTACATAGGCAGGGGGAGATGTCTCAGTTCCCCCACGCTTGACGACAGAGGTGGGTTTTAAGGAGTTTATGAAAGGCAAGGTGGGTGGGGGCAACTCTAATCTCCGGGGGGAGTTGGTTCCAGAGGGCCGGGGCTGCCACAGAGAAGGCTCTTCCCCTGGGCCCCACCAAACGACATTGTTTTGTTGACGGGACCCGGACAAGGCCCACTCTGTGGGACCTAACCGGTCACTGGGATTCGTGCGGCAGAAGGCAGTCTCGTAGATACCCTGGTCCAGTGCCAGGAAGGGCTTTATAGGTAATAACCAACACTTTGAATTGTGACCGGAAACTGATCGGCAACCAATGCAGACTGCGGAGTGTTGGTGTTACATGGGCATTTTTGGGAAAGCCCATGATTGCTCTCGCAGCTGCATTCTGCCACTGTGACACTGTGAGTTTGACAACCCTGCTATAGACAGATTGCAACCTTTTCTTTCTCCCTGAAGCTTTTGTTTTTGCCAGTCTTCATGCTTCTACACTTGCTACCTTTCTCAGAATAAATAAACTGAACAGAACCAAGCTAATTCCACTTGATATGACAGAAATAAAACAAAACCACAATCTGATAGGTTCTTATAGTCAATAAAATTGATTTTTTCCCCCTCAATAAAAATACTGAAAATCAAACTCTACAAAAGATGGCAACAAATCCAAAGATTCTAACTTGGTTCACTCAACTCACAATAAAGCTAGTCTTTTCCAAACTGAGAATAACAATTATCTTCTCATTTTTCCATGATTTTCAGTTTGTTACAATTTATTATTTTTTAAAAAATTAAATTTTTACAGAAGAGGTATAGGGAAGAGGAAATAGGTAGCAGATCTCTTTCTTGCCTCCTTTCCTCCAACCAGCTCTGAGGATCTCTTTGCCAGCAGTGAGATCGGCAAGCCATTTGAATGCTAATTGTCAATTTGCTGAGAAGGATTTGAACTCTATCAGCCATCAATTGCAGTCTCAAAGTGTGATTGAAATTCTTTGTGGGTTGAAATTGAGTGCAGCCAATTAAGTTACCACAGATATTCATCTAAAAGGATATTGGTTGTCTTGTAAATCTTAGATTTAAGATAGTCTGGCATCCATTTGTCATATAACACACTGGTGAATTCTTGTCAATGCATCCAGGCTGCATTCATCCTTGCTCGAACCTCACCACTGATGTCATCATTTGACTTGGAGATGGGATCCGGAAAATGTCCACCTTCTTTAGGTTTTCTCTTTTGATTTGAAGTGTTTCAGGGGTGGTAAAGGGAGACAATCTCCATGAATGAACCTCAATGCATCAGTAGAAGCATTGGTACATTAGTATGTGTGTGCTTGATGATAATGAGAAGTTATTTATACATTTTCTTAAACTTTATTTATTTATTTATTTATTGGATTTGTATGCCGCCCCTCTCCGTAGACTCGGGGCGGCTAACAACAATGATAAAAACAGCATGTAACAATCCAATCCAATACTAAAATAACTAAAAAAAAACCTTATTATAAAAACCAAACATACATACAGACATACCATGCGTAAATTGTAAATGCCTAGGGGGAAAGAATATCTCAGTTCCCCCATGCATGACGGCAGAGGTTGGTTTTAAGAAGTTTACGAAAGGCGAGGAGGGTGGGGGCAATTCTAATCTCTGGGGGGAGTTGGTTCCAAAGGACAGGGCCCGCCACAGAGAAGGCTCTTCCCTTGGGTCCCGCCAAACGACATTGTTTAGTTGATGGGACACGGAGAAGGCCCACTCTGTGGGACCTGACTGGTCGCTGGGATTCGTGCAGCAGAAGGCGTTCCCTGAGATAATCTGGTCCGGTGCCATGAAGGGCTTTATAGGTCATAACCTATAATGCAGAACAGAATTAGGTGCTAAAGATATATAACCTGTAAGAAATTGATAGGGTGAATCTGGGTAACTCACCATGCATGTAGATTTATCACATAGGTTTCACATTACCTGCTCCTGAAATGCAACAGAAAGATGCAGAGCACTAACCGATTAATGTATAATATAGTCATAAACTTATAACCAAAGATGCAGTATGTATTTGATTTCCAGTTGAATTCTGCCTTCAACCAGAAAAGCTGAGTTATCAAGGGTTCAATAAGATATAGTCCTCAGTTCAGGAAAAATCCATCACCAACATGGATTGTTTCAAAAATATATTACGAAGGTCATCCAGAAGGTAATGCACCAATTTTTTCCCCTCAGGATACAGTAATGGTACGAATGTGAAATTTCAGATGAATTGTCAGGAGTGCATGTGTTAATTTTACATTTCTTCAGACAGATAGCATAGCTGCAGCAGTGTTTCGAAATGGAGATGTATGTTACAAGCAGCATGTCGTCATTGAATTTCTCACTGTGGAGAAAGAAACTGTTGGGAACATTCACAAATGTTTGTGTACAGTTTATGGAGAATCTGCATGGATCTGAATGGATGCCATCCGTGGAAGACATTTTGAGGATGATGAAGAGGTGATTCGTACAGTGCAGAAATGGCTTTGTGACCAGAACAAGGAGTGGTACTGACAGGGCATACACGCCCTTGTGTCTCGCTGGAGGAAGGCCATAGAACGGGATGGAGATTACATGAAAAAATAGGGAATGGAGAAGAAACATCATTCTTTCTTGTGTGTAAGTTTCATTGTGTTCAATAAATAATAGTTGAAGAAAAAAATGTGGTGCATTACTTTCTGGGTGGCCCTCATACCTTTCTTTCACCATCCATTCATCTATTTATTTATTTATTTATTTATTTATTTATTTATTTATTTATTTATTTATTTTGCTGCCCACACAAGAATTGCTGAAAATTGTGGAGACTTAAATTTCATCCATTTTTCACTTCAATATCACTTATTCCTCCAAAGATGCAGGATAATCTTTGGACGGTATAATCTCTTCTTTGTGTAAAAGAGAACATCTCTTAGATAACATTTTACATGGAGGTACTCTTCAGACTTGTATGTTTTATCATTGTGTTGTATTCTTTTCTTTTGTTTAAGCCAGCCAAAGAGCTGGAGCAGCAGTCATTGAAACTTCTCACTGATTCTTTCCTGGCAATTTCCCTCTTCCCACCCCCCAATTTTTTTACCGTTTATTTCTTGTGCTTTTTGGAGTTCTATAAAAATCAGCCACAGTAACAACGCCAGCTCATCTCCTCACTTTTGAGTTTTTTACAACTCAAAGTTCTTTTCTGTCTAGATGTCTGGTAACTACCAGTTTACGTAAAACTGAGGCTCATTCTTTGGAAGAATATTATTTGGTGCCATTTTCCTTCCCTTTACATGGTTATTTTCAAGATAGCTGACTATTAAATTGCCTTTATTTTTTTCTTTGTCTTTTTCAAAATAACTTTTAGATAACTTATTCCTCATATAACCATGTATCTCAGTCCCATCACATATTAAGTCAATTTACTTACTGGGAGTGTCATTAGCTGGAGTTTGGGTCCTATCTTTTACATGGCTTTGGCAAAACCTATTTTAAAAAGCCAACAATTTGAAGGAAACAAAGTGATTTAATATAGAACAAGAAATGAAAAAGAAAATGAATTACGCTTTATGATTATTGCTCAGCAAATTATATACGAAGCTATAGGAATTCCATTACAAAGAATGAATCCACTTGAGTTCTTCCAGGAATTGTTCATAATGTTGATTTTAATAGAACTTGGGCATAGGTAACAGCTGAGCTATTGACTCCTGACCTCACTCAAGTACCTTATATAGTGATTATTAATCTATGCAGCACGGTTCACCAATCCCAGTCCCTTCTTGCTTTTCATTGATATTGAGCAGTGAAAAATGAAAAATGTGGATCATATGAACAAAACAGAATTCATACTCCTCCCCCAAAGGCTTTTAAGTAAAAAAAGACATCCCAGATGGCAATGAAGCCTGGAGCACAGTGTTAGATAAAATACGCAAGTTTCTCAAAGAAGCCAAATAGGAAGTTTTTAATGGAAACCATTGTATAATTTTATTTATTGACTGTTGTGGTTGGCTCTGGCCCAGCTCCTGCCCGAAGGAATGTGGAGGTGGATGCAGGGGAAACATCAACATGTCATAGGCCTGTTTTATTGCCGACAGAGTTAGGTAGTGCAGTTTCCTCGGACGAAAAAGGTGGGGGAGACTTGGAAGAGGGGGGTTTGGCACACAGCCCAGGAAGCCAATCTCCATTATCTTCGGTCGATTTGGATGAGGAAGTGTTAGACCCACGCATGTGCAGAATTATGCATCGAAGAGACCAATTGAAGAAATATTACAGGAGATAAGAGAGGCCACCTGTGTTTCGGTGGGGCTCCAGTAATTCGAGCTGCTGGTATAAATAGCAGCGTGCTGGTTTGGCCGCTGTGGAAGATTATCTGATCGTTGTTTCTTCAGGACTGTGCCTTGCTGTTTCCAGACTTTGTTGATTTTTCACGACTTTGAAACCAAAGCAGAGCAAAGTGTGGGGGTCTCACTTCTTGGAAGAAAGAGGGCTGTGACGTTCCTTAACAGCTGCTAGCTAAGTACTTCAGGACTGATTAAGGGGATTATGCAGACTACCAGGTTGTTTTGGGACCAGTGCTCTTTGTAATACAAAAAGGGTGCTTTGTTTCTTTTGAATTTTTTTGATAAAGAACATTGTTTTTGAACTTTCAAGTATGTGTGTGTCTGAAATTTGTACCCTTGAATTTTCGGGAGACTCATACCATAGAGCCCGGCAGAACATTGACAAGCAATACCAAAATGGACATGGATTTTATAAAACAGCCTGCAACCTTTGGAAAACATCTGGGCTACTCACTTCCCCTCAATTAACAATGAACTAAGCTTGAACAATATCCATAGAGTTTCTGAAGGAAAAGATTAATTAATTGTCTATACTCATGTTTCTTTTTATTACTTTGATTTTAAAGAATTAGCATGAGAATATTCCAGGAGTTTTTCTTGCCAAGGGTGATGATGATGATTTTATGATGCTTTGGGGAGACCTATGGCCATCCTATTCACTTCCACCCAATCCATCTCAAACCTGTTTTCCAAATAACACATCTCACACTAAATACACACATAACACAACACATGCACACAGTGCTACTCTCAACAGACCTGAAACCAAAATAAAAAGCTGAATGTATAAATGCAAGAATAAACTGCCCCCCCCAAGCTACTCTCTACATGCAAAGGGGTTTTTCTACTAAGCCGCAGCATGTCAAAAACCAGACTGTGCAACCAAATGAAACACCATCCATGGGATGCAAGCAGAATTCAAAGCCACATCTTTATTAGTCCATGGAAAAAACTCTCTCCACAGAGCCAGTTGGGGACCACTGACCTAAGAGATTAAAAATATTCAAGATGATACAAAACAGCCTGTAGTAGAAGCCAAATAGCCTTTCTGCATAACAGTGCTTCCTTCTTTTAAGCATAAAGAATTCACCCCCAACTTCACCCCAGAAAAAGGTTCATGTCTTGGGCTGCTTTCATACAGAACTTTGTGCCCTTTTCACTTTGGGGATGACTCATCATCCTCCCCTTCTTCCTCCTTGGGGCTCTAGGTGGCTCTTCCTCTGGTTCATTGTAACTCCACTCATAATTCATCCTACAGATTTTCAGTAAGAGAACACTGCAGGGCTTGGAAGCAGATTTTTTTTTTAGATCTTTGAGGGAGGTCCAGACAAGAAACGTGAGTTCTGCCACTGTTTTTATTGTAAAGAATCTTGCAGTTTGACAGTATTTATTGCCACTTTTTGTGTGTGTTATTCTTGGTTCCTTTCATGAACTCTTTTGTCTTCTGTGTACAAACGCAGTATGTGTGCATGTATATATAGATACCTGATGCTATGCTCTAGGTTTATTTGGGTGAAAGAGCAATTATGGTTGTGATTGTTATTCACGATTATCTTATCAATGAACCCATCCACCTTTCAGTCATTTTCTATTTACAGTCCTTGAAAATCCTTTTGGAGTTGATCTCAGCTTAGGTATAATAAGCAGTGGGCCCATAATTCCTTCCTCTGTTATCCAGCCTCTGGACTCACAAAAGCCATTACACTCAGTCACACGCACGCACACACACACACTAACAGACACAACGTAGACACATTAAGACTTTATGCTGCAACTTGCAGATGTTGGCTGCAATATTTTCAGTGTATTATTGTTTTCACAACTTTCAATGGAAATTTATACGTAGGGAAATGGATGGCTTGACAACCAGACAATGTTTCCTTTGTATTAACACTCCAAAATTTGACAAAACAATAAGACAAATGCATCAAATACATCCAACATACAGTTGTAATCTCAGGTAGGGGAGTACTGAATAAATTCACAGATATAAGCCCATCTGCGGATAAGCCAACTTTCAAATTTTTGATCCAAATATTATGAAATATGCCACTCATGGATATGTTGACTCTGAACATTAGTGCATGTTTTAATTTTTACAATTAGCTTATCTAAGGGTGGCACATTTTCATGGCATTTGGGCTAAATATTCAAGGGGCATTTTATCTGCAGATGGCTTATTCTATTTAAAAAAGTATTGCCATTCATATCCTTGTGAATAATGGCTTATTCTTGAGTATATGTGGGTATATTAAAAAAAGTATTACCATTCATATCCTTGTGAATAATGGCTTATTCTTGAGTATATTTGGATATATTTGAAAAGTATTACTGTACTTTCTTGTACTAAACCCATCTACGGATAAGCAAAATCCAATCTTTTAAGGTCTATTTTGAAACTTGAAATTTTCAGCTTAGCTGTGACCATATTATTTGCTTCCTTTTTGTGTGAAGAAAGACAAAGGAAATTTGTTGCTCCAGGAGCTGCTGTAGCTCAGGAAACCAAGCACTGCCTGAATTACATTTTTTGCACTTTCCCATTGATTGGTCTGAAAGAAAACTGATTGGCTGATCATGTTTCATGCCTTTTCTCAGCGTTCCATACTCAGACTGAAAACAATGACATGGTGATTTCAAAATGCTTTAGAAGGAGTAGGTAGTAGAAATGATGTTATGCCCAAAGAATGCTATGTTCTTAATTATTGATGTCTGATGAAAAATGTATATATATATTGAAAAGCAATTTGTAAAACTCTTTAGCATACCACAAAACATTTAAAAATAACAAAACATAATATAGAGAAAAAGGAGAATAATATACTTAGGTAATGGGAACAGCAAACAGCAGAAACTGTTAAGCGCATAGAATAATGTTGGCTAATCATACCTTTACAAAGGTAAACAGCCATTCCTAAACACGAAGAGAAAACATTTCAAGCGAAGATTAAAAATCTGGGATAGCACTTCAGTTTTTTTGATACACGTGTATCTCTTTTAAAAAGTACAATAACGAATACAGTAGTACCTCTAGATACGAGTTTAATTCGTTCCAGAAAGGAGCTTGTATGTCGAACAATTCGTATCTGGAACAAATGGCTTTAGACTTTGTTTTTCCCCCTCCAAGATAACCAGAAGCAAGGATTCTTGTGCCACCTAGTGGACGCTCGGCTTGTATCCCGAATTTGAGCTCGGGTCTCAAAAAGAAATTTCTCTCCCCTCCTGGCTCGTATCTTGGAATACTTGCATGTGGAGCAGCTCGTATCTAGAGGTACTACTGTATTGGGTATATAATTTAGAGCCACCTTCACATATTTTAACCATGTTGCTCTTCCTAATTAAAAAAATCAAATTATTATGGGGCAAACCATATCCTACACCCACCTAAAGTGATTCCATTTGGGTTTCATACTCCATCATTTTACTAGGATTCACTAACCCTCTAAAAACATATGTGGGTGTCTGGTAAAAGGGAATCATCCCTTAGTAATTATCATACTGCCATCTTACAATTGCAAGAGAACAATGTTCTATGAGGCCCATAAGCCATTGATTTGTTAATATAGGGCAGTGATGGCAAGCTTTTCGACACCGAGTGCCGAAATGGGATCCAGAATGTGATCCTGTGGTCTAAGGTTAAAGCTCCCGCTTTGTAAACCAAACCTTGCAAGTTCAAATCCCAGTGAGATAGCTGCAGAGAGCCAAAAGGCTGGAACTGGACTGAAAAAATCTTAAGGGGCGTGCATAAGTGCTCTAGAGAGCCTTCCGACCCCTGTCCTATTGTCTCTCCTATATCCCATATATCTTCTCTTCTATCCCTATACTGTATCTTTCTTCTACTCTCTTATTGATTTATTTTATCCTATATTCTCTCTTCTATTCCTTCTCTAATTCTATTTCCTCGAAGGTGTCCTCTATTACCTTCATTGTGTATTATTGTGTATTGGACAAAATGTTGGCTTGTCTCAGTTAGCTAGGCTATGAAACCTTCGACAATACCAAGCAGAGAATTTTAACAGAGCGTGGATGTGTGATAAAGCCAAGACACAGACTTAGTTAAATAAGTATTATTTACATATAAACAAAATTTAAACAATCCAGAATAAGCACGAAGCAAATACAGAATAATACGCACTGAGCAATTACAAGACTAGCACAAAGCAAAATACAATATAGATAAAAGCACGAAGCTAAAATACAATATAGATAAAGCACGAAGCTAAAATACAATATAGATAAAAGCACAAAGCTTATACAAGCACGAAGCTTGGACACAATTCCCCGTCTCAGGCAAAAGTAAAGTAAAGGAAATGACCTGAGCAAAATAATGAGCTTTTATAGCTTCAATGAGGAAGTGATGAAATAGCCTTGAATATTAACTCTTCAAGTACAAGTTAACCCTTTAAGTGCACATTAACTCTTTAAGTATAAGTTTGGTACAATTTACAATATGCAGTTTACAATGGCAATCCCTAACAATCTTGTACCCTGTACTAACACAAATTAAATAAATAAATAAAATAAAATAAATAATAAATAAAAAGGTCACACAGAAATGTCAAGGTCACACAGAAATGTCACACACGAGTGTGTGCTCGGGGCTGCGTTCCGGAAAAGCGGAACTTCTGGGTTCTAGCACACGTGTATACACGATGATAAGGTGGTCGGCGTTCATGCACAGGGGGGTTTTCGGCACTTCCGCACACATGAAGGGGTCACGTTCTAGAAAAGCTGAATTTCTGGGTTCTGGCTGGGTGGTGCACATGTGCACACCGATTTTCAGCACTGCTGCACATGCAGACAGCTGATCATCATGTGCGCATGCATGCCAGAAACCCAGAAGACAATCAAGCACATGCCGGGTGATATGGCTTCGTGGGTCACTTTGGGCATCCATGTTTGCCATCATGGATATAGGGTATCCAAACTCTGTCGCAAAATTCCTGCAAATAACTAATATCTTTCTTAGCAATGCCATTTATGGGGGAAATACTGCACAATTACAATTACCTCTCAAATACATTTCATTTCTGGCCAGGTGTCTTAGATGCTGCTAATATATCAAATTATGAAATCAAAAAGTGTTTTAATAGTGGCATTTTACAGTTTGAGACAATCTGAATGAATAGATTCATAGAACTATCAAATTGAAAAGTACCACAAGAATTATCCAGAATCTTCTGCAATGTGCAATTAAATCAACTTTTAGATGTGACTATCAAAATTCCTCTTAAAAAGTCCCCATTTTTTGCTTTTACAAAACCAGGTTGCAAAAGTTGGATAATCCAGATGCCAGGATCTTTGTCCAAATCTTGACATCAACATTGAGCGAAGAGATAGGGTCATAGTTGGATTTTTACCAGCCTTCAGAATCATTGTTCTATAAGTCTTATTAAAAGAAGTTTGATAAAAATGTTATTCAGAAAAGCATAATTATGTATCTACAACTGTTAAATATTGAGATGTATAGTTTGCCTGCCTGCCTGCCTGCCTTCCTCTATCTATCTATCTATCTATCTATCTATCTATCTATCTATCTATCTATCTATCTATCTATCTATCTGTTCATTTCCCTAGTTCCTGAATCTTACTCATTGCTGCAATAAAGAGCTGTTGTTTAAAGTCTGTCTCAAGCCTCTTCAGTCCCAGGATTTAATAACAACAATATTGCAGTGTAAAACATCAACACGCCAGCTCAGGAAGCTCAAACTGCCCAAGGAGCTGCTGATTCAGTTCTACAGAGGAATCATTGAGTCTGTCATCTGCACCTCTATAACTGTCTGGTTTGGTGCTGCAACCCAACAGGACCGACACAGACTTCAGAGGAGAATCAGAACTGCAGAAAAAACAATTGCTGCCAATCTGCCTTCCATTGAGGACCTGTATACTGCACGAGTCAAAAAGAGGGCGGGGAAAATATTTACTGACCCCTCACATCCTGGACACAAATTGTTTCAACTCCTACCCTCAAAACGTCGCTACAGAGCACTGCACACCAAGACAACTAGACACAAGAACAGTTTTTTCCCGAACGCCATCACTCTACTAAACAAATAATTCCCTCAACACTGTCAGACTTTCTACTAAATCTGCACTTCTATTCTATTAGTTTTTCTCATCATTCCTATCACCCATTTCCTCCCATGTTGACTGTACGACTGTAACTTGTTGCGTATATCCTAAGATTTTTATTAATATTGCTTCTTCATTGCTTATTTGACCCCTATGACAATCATTAAGTGTTGTACCACACGATTCTTGACAAATGTATATTTTATTTTATGTACGTTGAGAGCATATGCACCAAGACAAATTCCTTGTGTGTCCAATCACACTTGGCCAATAAAATTCTATTCTATTCTATTCTATTCTACATCCCTGAACGTAAGAGCCATCAGGACCACAAGCATTTCCTGTTTCTATAGATTTTATGTCTATTATCTCCCAAAGAGATAAAGGCACTGCTAAACGATAAACTGAGTCATATATAATCTTTTGAAAGGCTTTATTGTATAAAAAAAATTATTAATTTCTTCTTCAGTAACCCTTGACTCAGAATTGTAAAGTCAGGTATGAAAATAATTCCAAATATTTCTGGCTTATTAGAACAGGGTCATTCCATATTTTACCCCAAGGAACTTTCATAGGAGAAATAATATTGCTTTGTTGTAGCTATTTCAAATGAGAAGCTTATTATTCTCCAGGCCATTCTCCCCGCTTCTCTCACTCCCCCTCCCCCACCATCTCTGTTTTAGGTGATTCAATTAATATGCTGTATTCAGGGCATGCAGGGAATTAAGATCCTGTTTAGTAGACATAAAACTTTCTATAATTTCAGTACAGGAATTATGCATATGTGTTCAAAAACTCCCTCATCTTATTTTTCAAATTGTCTTCTTAGTTTTCTATGTCTAAACCTAGCATATGTTGGGGGTTTTCCAGACTGGATTCTATGCAACTCTTAGGATTCCAAAAAGGCGTGAATGGGGAACATCTCCCTTTAAAAGGTAACAACCCACTATAGTCCCTTCCACAGAGATATTTTGCTTAGTCCATTGTGGATGGTTTATTCCCATGTCATCCCCAGATGTCTGCAAGGACCTAAAGCAGGGGTGGGGAAGTATGGCTCCTTTAGTTGAAGCTAGCCAGGAATTCTGGGAGTTGAAGTCCACAGCTCATACAGGGGCCTTCATTCCCCATCCCTGAACTAAGGGTGGGAAGAAAGAAACGAAATGGGGAAACATCCACCTGTCTCTACTTCGGTGGTGCTTTGATACAGAATGGGAAGGGCTAGTCACATTATTTCAGAAGCCCCTCCCCTTTAAAAAAATCTACAGGTTTCATGGCCTGAAAACATTAGAAAATCCTTGGCATATGCAATAATACAACCACACATATATAGCTTTAAAAAATACCCAGCCACCATTACATTTCAATTTATAGGAGGGGAAGAAACCCACACCTGCTTTCTGTAATAGTGATGTATTTAAACATGTTTTTTTAAAAATGGACAATTTTTGCTTATATTAATTGAATATTTCTGGAATATGATGAACTGCTGAAATAGTACCTACATTACATTTAACTATCCATTCACTTAAAGATCAAGATACTAAAAACTAATAAATTCAATACAAGTCTTACATGGTGTTAAAAATGGTATATTCTCACTGGGAAGGATTTAACTCACTATGTATCTACTAAATTAAACTCCAGCATTTAGGTTTGTAGTACTTTCTATGTACAGGAAATAAATTTAGTTGAAACAGCATTACGACCTGAATTAAAATTTGAAGTCATAATTATCTGATTCAGTGCTAAATAAAAAGATACTTAGTATAACTATGTAAAATATCTGGATTAATTTAATATGAACATATTAATTGATAAATGCATGGCAATTACCAATATTTTTAAATGTATTGGGCTCACGTGTTTTTTGTTCTACTATAAAGTTTATATGTTTATTATTCGGAGTTATCACACTCCTAACAGAGTTTGAATGCCATTGTCCATGAATATGTACATGGAGAGCCTATCTTCTAAATAAGAATTATTTTTTCCTGGGGAAGAATGTAAGTTTCTTGTAAAATAAACTATCTCAAATTTTAATTGCCCAGTTCAGTATCTCTCTTCTGTTAGAAGGTCATTTAAGGCCATTATCATTGGTCAGTCATCATAAACAAATAAAACACCATACTGAGAGATCAACATTTTTATAGGTCAAAGGGGAAAAACAAATCCATTAACAGCTAAACTTTTTGAAGGACTAAAAGAAAAATATAAAGTGATCAAGTAAAAATTACAGTGAATACAAATAAAAGTAAGAACCGAGAAATTACCCGTATATACTCGAGTATAAGTCGCTCCGACTATAAGTCGAGGCACCTACTTTTGCCACAAAAATTGGGGTAAATTTATTGACCCGTGTATAAGTCGAGGATGGAAAATGCAGCGGCTACTGGTAACTTATTAAAATGGAAACCAATAAAATTACATCAATTGAGGCATCAGTAGGGTAAATGTTTTAGAATATTTATTTCAAAGAAAACCAGTAAACTAGCTCTGTAAGTTTAAAAGAGGGTAAACAGGTATATGTACCCCAAGGCAGTATAGGCAAAAAAATTGCAAGTACTGTACTTACCTCAATCCCCCCACTGCTCCTACTGGTTTGGGTTAGGGTTAGGATATTTGGCCTCTCCTTGCCTCAAAGAGATACAATTTCCCTCTCTATTTACTATTACTGAACATCCAAAATATACTATTTAATTCTATGTGTATATGCCATATGTATACATACATATTACACACAGGCACACAAAAATATACCGTACATTGTTTACTATATAAACTGTATATGTACGGTATATTTACAGAGAGAGAGAGAGAGGGAGGGAGCTCTTGTAAAATTACCGGTATACTGTATACGGTACATTCAACCTCACTTACTGTAATAGGAAAAACAAACCCAGAGTCCACTTTCTGCCACACATTTAACCATAACTAGAACATTACACATATGGTACCTTCATATGTACCAGTACTTCCCTAGCTTGCACATCACTGTTAGAGCTAGGAAATGCCATGGATTGAGTAAAATTTGGTGATTCTCACTGAACAACGCTTTTGTTTAACAACCACAATTTTGGGCTCAATTGTGGTCATAGGTCTGTCTGTCTTTCTTTCTTTCTGTCTCTCTCTCCTTCCTTTCTTCCTTCTCCCCACCCTTTCTTTTTCTGTCTGCCTATCTTCTTTCCTTCTTCAGTCCCTTCCCTCCCTCCCTTTCCTTTTTTTGTCTTTTTTCCTTCCTACCATCTTTCTTTGTCTCTCTTCCATTCTACCATCTTTTTTTTCTTTCTTTCTGTCTTCCTTCTTTCCTAACTCCTTCCTTCCTTCCCTCTCTCCCTCCCTCTTTCCTTGCCGCCCACTTCCAACAGGACTCTGGATTCTCCCTTCTTAACCGGGCAGTTGCCGATTTTTTGCTGTTTAGCGCTCCAACGCTGCGCTAAACAGAAAGAAGCTGCAACTGCCCGGTTAAGAAGGGAGAATCCACCCCGTAGCCAAACGGCTTTTTTACTGTTTAGTGCAGCGTTCTAGCGCTAAACAGTAAAAAAGCCGTTTGGCTACGGGGTGGATTCTCCCTTCTTAACCGGGCAGTTGCCGATTTTTTGCTGTTTAGCGCTCGAACGCTGCGCTAAACAGAAAGAAGCTGCAACTGCCCGGTTAAGAAGGGAGAATCCACCCCGTAGCCAAACGACTTTTTTACTGTTTAGTGCAGCGTTCTAGCGCTAAACAGTAAAAAAGCCGTTTGGCTACGGGGTGGATTCTCCCTTCTTAAGCGGGCAGTTGCCGATTTTTTGCTGTTTAGCGCTCGAACGCTGCGCTAAACAGAAAGAAGCTGCAACTGCCCGGTTAAGAAGGGAGAATCCACCCCCTAGCCAAACGGCTTTTTTACTGTTTAGCGCAGCGTTCTAGCGCTAAACAGTAAAAAAGCCGTTTGGCTACGGGGTGGATTCTCCCTTCTTAACCGGGCAGTTGCCGATTTTTTTGCTGTTTAGCGCTCCAACGCTGCGCTAAACAGAAAGAAGCTGCAACTGCCCGGTTAAGAAGGGAGAATCCACCCCCTAGCCAAACGGCTTTTTTCCTGTTTAGCGCTCGAACGCTGCACTAAACAGTAAAAAAGCCGTTTGGCTAGGGGGTGGATTCTCCCTTCTTAACCAGGCAGTTGCCGCTTCTTTCAAGCTGAAAGACGGCTGTCTTTCCCTAAGCCGCTTGCGCCCTCTTGTGGTGACCTGTCAGTCACCCGAGTATAAGTCGAGGTCGGGTTTTTCAGCCCATTTTTTGGGCTAAAAAACTCGACTTATACTCGAGTATATACGGTAAACAAGAAAAAAACACAAGGCCAAAAATGGAACTAAGAAAGAAATACAGCTATTGGGATTTCCAGAAGAGACAATTAACTCATAGTATAGTAACACCACCCAACCCTCTATAAGACAGAAAATCAATAGACTATATGTAATATAATTATACATATAATATTTATACTTCTTTATGTCAGATGACCCGAAAACCACAAAGATTGATGCAGCTTCTAAATCAAAAAGCTTCTTCACACTAGAATACTGTGATAAACAAATTAGAAACTAAAATTTATTAAATCTTATGCTATTTATGAGAACCAATTTGGTGTAGTGGTGAAGGCATCAGGCTAAAAATCAGGAGGTTGTGAGTTCTAGTCCCACTTCAGATGCAAAGCCAAATAGATCACCTTGGACCAGTCACATTATTTCACCCAAGAAAGAAAACAATGACAAAGCACTAAAAAAAAACCTTGCCAAGAAAATTGCAGTCAGTCTCTTAGAATTGGATACAATTGAATAGGGCAAAAATTGAATATTTTCTTTAGTTGTCACCCAGGCTTTGCTGAATATTTCTACTCCTGAAGAATTTGTAGAGATGTGCAACCCCCCCCCCCTTTTTTTTTGTATTCTATTTCAGAGATCTCATTTGAAGAATATGTTCCTATACTGTCACTACTGTAACACTGTACCTATAATGCAGCTCTCAGGACTGAGATTTGCCTAGCATAAAAATAAACAGCATCAAGGTTATACTTATATGGCACTTGCAGGTCAGATATTCCCCACAAAATTATCCATTAAGAGTGCTGTAAATAATGTTATACTGAATAGGCTGAAATTGGGCTATAAACCTTGTAAAGAGGTCCCTGCATTCTGCAGGTCTTTCTGTATTTTCAAAATCTGTGGCATGTTATTGCTCTGAATTTTCAAGGCAAACTTTTTTGTTACCAAAGCTATTAAAGCCCCATTTCCTAATCTAAAGTATCAAGGTTTGGTTTTTATTCCAAAAAATGTCTTAGCATCGGTCTCACATCAGACCCTAAAGTTTTATCTGCATAAATCCAGTGCTACTATGCTCAAAGTGCATAAATCTTAGAAAAGACTCTCTGCATGGGGCTACCTTTGAAAAGTTTTCGGAAACTTCAGATCGTGCAGAATGCAGCTGCGAGAGCAATCATGGGCTTCCCAAAATATACCCATGTTACACCAACACTCCGCAGTCTGCATTGGTTGCCAATCAGTTTCCGGTCACAATTCAAAGTGTTGGTTATGACCTATAAAGCCCTTCATGGCACCGGACCAGATTATCTTCGGGACCGCCTTCTGCCGCACGAATCCCAGCGACCAGTTAGGTCCCACAGAGTGGCCCTTCTCCGAGTCCCGTCAACTAAACAATGTCGTTTGGTGGGACCTGGGGAAGAGCCTTCTCTGTGGTGGCCCCGGCCCTCTGGAACCAGCTCCCCCCAGAGATTAGAATTGCCCCCACCCTCCTCACCTTTCGTAAGCTCCTTAAAACCCACCTCTGCCGTCAGGCATGGGGGAACTGAGATATTCCTTCCCCCTAGGCCTTTACAATTTATGTATGGTATGTTTAGTATTGGATTGTTTTTATCATTGTTGTTAGTCGCCCCGAGTCTATGGAGAGGGGCGGCATACAAATAATAATAATAATAATAATAATAATAATAATAATAATAATAATAATAAACTGGAAAGCGACTCCACCTAATTTTCTTTCTCACATGGCCCTGCAGCTTCTTCAATCCTCTCAGTAGTCTGTTCTCCTCTTCTTCTCAACTTCATTTTTTTTCCATGTCATTAAACTTCAGCGGATAAGCAACAGATGAGCACCCTGGAACGAAGTATGATGCCTCCTACTATCTAGCTGACTAGAGGAACTGAATAAGAGAGATAAAACATCATGAAGAGTCTCTGCAGCAGGCTAAACTCTATGCCAACATATCAAAAGGAACAGCTCTAGGGACTACTAAATACTATCTAGTTAATGTGGGTTTTGTATCACATTGTCCCTCTAGAGCAGTGTTTCCCAACGTTGGCCACTTGAAGATATCTGGACTTCAACTCCCAGAATTCCTCAGCCAGCGAATGCTGGCTGGGGAATTCTGGGAATTGAAATCCAAATATCTTCAAGTGGCCAACGTTGGGAAACACTGCTCTAGATCACCAAACTCAGATGTTTTAACTGTATAACTGTCAAAGACTTTGTTAGACCTGAAAGTTCCCCATAAACGAAGAGTATTATTCAGGGTTCAGCCCGGTCGGGCGTTCCGGTAGTGGTGCCCGCCGGTGGTTTGGAGAACCGGTAGTAGCAGTAGTGCAAGGTTCCGACCACCCACCCAGATGTTGCCATTTTTATGTTTTTAACCCTCTGTGCATTTGTAAAGTCTTCTGTGCATGCGCAGAGGGTAAAAAAGTGCACATTTCTGAACTGGCAGGGAAGGGAAGTAGATTTCACCGCTAGTATCTGATATATCTTCAGAGTTTCCCAGAGGCATTTTTCCACTGCTCCTTGTCTGGGGTGAGTGCACAATCTCTCTTGACTATCAACTAGAGCAGTGATTTTCAACCTTTTTTGAGCCGCGGCACACTTTTTACATTTACAAAATCCTGGGGCACACCACCAACCAAAATGACACAAATCTAATAAATAAATAAATAAATAAATAAATACATACATACATACATACATACATACATAAATAACCCCCTCATATATATAATCCCATGTAACATCCCCTTATAAATACAGTCAATCATCAATCATCCCTCCTGAAATTTATACCGCTGTCTCATTTATGGGTACTTCTCCTGTCTTTCCCCCTTTTCTCTCTCATGTTTCTCATTTCTCTCTCTTCCTCCCTTTTTCCCTCATTCCTTCTCCCTTTCACTTCTCCTCTTTTTCCATCCCTGTCTCTCTCCCCCCCTTATGTGTGTGTGTGTATACACACTCCAACCATTTCCAAAACCAGGTGAGGGCTGGGGTTTAATTCTCTTTTATTCTTTTCAAAACCAGGTGAGGGCTGGGGGTTTTTTCTTATTATTTGGGTGCTTTTTACCATATGCTTCAAGAATCACCTCTCTCTCTCTCTTGTTTCTCTCTCCTCTCATTTTCTGCCTCAATCATTTTCTCATTTCTCCTCCCCTTTTTGTTCTCATTTCTCTCTCTCTCTCCTTTCCTCTTCCTGTCTCTCTTGCTATCTTTTTTCTCTCTCTCTCTTGCTTTCTTTCAGTATCTCTTGCTATCTCTTTTTCTCTCTTGCTTTTCTTCTCTCGTGCTTTTTCTTGTTCTTTCTCTCTCTCTGTTGCTCTCTCTCATTCTCTTATTTTCTCTCTCTCTCTCTTTTCTTTCTCTCTCTCTTAGTCTCTCTCTCTCTTGTTCTCTCTTATTTTCTTTCTCTTTCATGCTTTCTCTCTCTTGTTCTTTATCACTCTCTCTCTCTCTCTGTTGCTCTCTCTCGTTCTCTCTCTTCCTTTCTTCTCTGTGGAGGCCAGCGAAGGTTTCCCTTAGTTTGAATGTTCCGAGCAAGCAGCCCCTTTACTGACAGCCCGGGACAGGACTGTGAGAGGGGTGGGCGTTCCCACAGCGCTTGGAGCGGCTAGCGGCCGGATCGCCAGCGCCGCTGCAGCCACCGCTGTGGAAGAAGCCGCACCCCAAAAAAGCTTGAGAGAAGGAAGGATCGGGCTGGCGGGGACAGCCACAAGTGGAAGCCTCAGCCCTGGAGCCCCCTCGCGCCCATGGCTTCTCGTCGATGTCTCTGCCTGCCCGATCCGCTGGAGTGCTAATAGCAGCGGCGGGCAGGAGCCCCCCGCTATTCCCGCTGCCGCCACCGCTATTAGCACTCCCGCGGATCGGGCAGGCAGAGGCATCGATGAGAAGCCATGGGTGCGAGGGGGCTCCAGGGCTGAGGCTTCCACTTGCAGCCCCCCCCCTATTCCCGCCGCCGCCGCTATTAGCACTCCCGATGCCGTTGCCACCGTGGGGAGGCAGGGGCAGCCGCGGCTCCCTTTACTCCTACTGCCGCACCTCCCTGCCCCTGCCTCCCCACGGTGCCTCCGGCCAAACGCGCCTCTGGCTTCTCCGCCCTGCCCCATTGCCCGCCCACTCTCCTCCGCCGCCGCCTCCTGCCTTGGGGCGAGGAGTCCGGGACTGTGTGGCTTTGCGCCATGAAGAGAAAACGGCAGCAGGGAAAAGTCAGCCGTTTTCTCTTCATGGCGCAAAGCCACACAGTCCCGGACTCCCGGCCAAACGCGCCCCTGGCTTCTCCCCCCTGCCCCATTGCCCGCCCGATCCGCCCACTCTCCTCCGCCGCGGCACACCTGACGGTGTGTCGCGGCACACCAGTGTGCCGCGGCACACCGGTTGGGAAACGCTGAACTAGAGAGCCACCCGCTTACCTGATACTGAACTGGGCCAATTTAGCATAAAGCTTACAACAGGGGTCCCCAAACCTTTTACACAGGGGGCCAGTTCACTGTCCCTCAGACTGTTGGAGGGCCAGACTATTAAAAAAACCTGCGGTTTTCTTAACGCTGCCCTGGGGAGGAGGAGGAGGCAAAGTGGAACAAGTCCCCAACTTCTTGCCAAGTTTTCTCTTTCTCTCTCTCTCACTCTTTCTTCCTCTCCTTTTCTTTCTCCCTTTCTCTTACTTTCTCTCTCTCTCTCTCTCTTGCTCTTTCTCTCACTCACTCACTCTTTCTATCTCTCCCTCTTTCTCTTTCTCTCTGTCCCTCTCTTTCTCTTTTGCTTTCTTTCTCTCTCTCACTCTTTCTACTTCTCCCTCTTCCTTTCTCTCTCCCTTTCTTTCTTTCTCTCTTTCTCTTGCTTTCTTTCTCTTTCTCTTGCTTTCTTTCTATCTCTCCCTTTCTTTTTCTCTCCCTCACTCTTTCTATCTCTCCCTCTTCCTTTCTCTCTCCCTCTCTATCTCTCCCTCTTTCTTTCTCTCTCATTCTCTCTCTTTCTATCTCTCCCTCTTCCTTTCTCTTTCCCTCTCTCTCTCCCTTTCTTTCTTTTTCTCTCTCTCTCACTCTTTCTATCTCTCCCTCTTCCTTTCTCTCTCCCTCTCTCTCCCTTTCTTTCTTTCTCTCTCTCTCACTCACTCTTTCTATCTCTCCCCCTTCCTTTCTCCCTCTCTATCTCTCCCTCTTTCTCTCTCACTCTCTCTTTCTATCTCTCCCTCTTCCTTTCTCTCCCTCTCTATCTCTCCCTCTCTATCTCTCCCTCTTTCTTTCTCTCTCACTCTCTCTTTCTATCTCTCCCTCTTCCTTTCTCTTTCCCTCTCTCTCTCCCTTTCTTTCTTTTTCTCTCTCTCTCACTCTTTCTATCTCTCCCTCTTCCTTTCTCTCTCCCTCTCTCTCCCTTTCTTTCTCTCTCTCTCTCACTCTTTCTATCTCTCCCCCTTCCTTTCTCCCTCTCTATCTCTCCCTCTTTCTCTCTCTCTCACTCTCTCTTTCTATCTCTCCCTCTTCCTTTCTCTCTCCCTCTTTCTTTCTCTCTCTCTCACTCTCACTCACTCTTCCTTTCTCTCTCCATCTCTATCTCTCCCTCTTTCTTTCTTTCTCTCTTTCTCTCTTGCTTTCGCGGTGAGTGGACGGGAGATTCGGGAGCTTATTGTGTATATGTAAAATCTTGTGCGCTGCTGCGGGCCAGATAAATGACCTCAGCTGACCACAGGCGTCCTGCGGGCCGTAGTTTGGGGACCGCTGGCTTACAACATAACTTTCCTGGAAATGGGCACCTTCAGCAACTTTGTGAAATCTTTTTATGTCTTTCTGGGGACTAAGGGAAAGAGATCCAAGATACCATGCTTTCAGTGTGGGAATGCAATTGCCTTTGGGCATCTCCTGTTCAAGAACAAGACCATTTGGACACAACCTCTGGCATTTTACAAGGATCCGTTATCCAGCTGTACAACAATGCTGCCTCTCTCTGAGACTAGAACTCTATGAAATGAAATGTTTCAAATATCAGATGTTATATTCATTGATGGGTATAGGAGAACAGGTAGGAGATAGGAGAACATGTAATGTGCTGCAACTACTGTCTCATGCAGACTTGGCTTGTTGCTTTGTAAGCTAAGGAATAAAGCTGCATTCTACGGAATGAATTGTAAAGATGAGCTCACAGCAGTACGATAGCATACAAGGTGAAAAATGAGTGGAAACAGCTGGCATAGCTCTAGAGAGGAGTAAGCTAAGACATGTATGATGAAAACAAATAATCTTACAGCCTCTCTTTGGCAAGGTTGTGACATGATTGCCTTAACCTTAATTAAAACAAGAGATACTCCAGCTCCAGAATAGGAAAAAGTGGACTAGTTACAGACCAAAATAAATTAGGATTCTTAATGAATCCTAGTTTCAGTTCAGTTGTTGCTTCTTTCCCCTGCTGCATAATTCATCCATTCTTCATCTTTCCATCCCATTTTATTAGTCCCACATTAGGAATATTGAAAAGGGATGGACTCCGTTCGTACATCCTGCTAAGCAATTGTTTGCGTAATACAATAAACAAAAGCAAATTATAGCTTAGTATAATGCATGAACTGGGCCATTATGTTCATCCATGGGGAACAAGAGAACAGTTTCTCCATGGTGATATGCATATATTTTTTTCACACATATTCTGCTATTAGATTAATTTACCCTTCTGGCAATAATGATATAATCTAAATTTAGTTCTGAGCTCAGCCCTTCTATGAGATCATAAAGGCATCCTAACGTATTGTATTTGGAGGTTAATCATAAGCTAATTAAAATGGGTAGTAAGTTCAGACTTTGGACCTAGAATACTTGGTCTCTGCAACATAAAAAATATACATCCACATTCTTCATTTGGATAGTGTTGAATCAGGTGATTGATCTCATAACCAAGCAGTGAATTCTGTGTTACAATGAAAATCAAAAGTCAGCTTGTAAAAATAATTCTTTTGTTGTTGTTCTGTATTCTGAACAGAAACCTTGAAAAGTTCTCCAAATGTGCACACAGGTAGCCCTCGCTTACCAATAGACCCGTTTAGTGACTGTTCACAATTACGCCGTTGAAAATGTAATTTTATCATCAGTTCTTGCACTTGCAATCTGTTCAGTGGCTCTGCAATCACAGGATCAATATACTTGGGCATTTGGCAACCGGTGGGCATTTACAATTGTTGCAGTGTTTCATATCACACGATCAGCATTTATGGTCTTCACAACCAGCTTGCGATGAGTAGTCAATAGAGGAATCAACAGTAAAACTGGAAGTCACCGAAAGGTGATGTCTTACTTTTAGCAAACGCAGTGACTTGCCTTTGTGTTCTGCTCAAAAACACATCCTAAAGTTCTGTTCCCGGGTCTATTTGACCCGGACCGCAAATTGTTCAGTTTAGGTATCTATATTTGATCTTTTTTAAAGCTTTTTTCCCTTGGAAACAAGTTTGAAAATTTCTGCATACAATGAAATGAAAATTGAAATGAAAAAATTAATGCTTATTGGATTATTTTGCTGATAAAATGCACCCCCCTCATTTTTGTGAAATGTTTTTCAATTTATAGATAGTTTTGCCTGCAAAATGCGTTCTACTTTACTAAAGTTGGTGTGGGATTGGTAGCTTGAACATTTCTGAATATAATGATATGAAAATTGAAAGGAAAGAAATGATGCTTATTTGTTTATTTTGCTCATAAAAAGGCCGCCGCCCCCGTTTTTTCAAGCATGTCACTTTATAAATTTTTCTAGGCCTCTAATTCCAAATATTTTCAATAACTTTGGCATTTAATTACCAGTTTGAACATTTCTGAACATAATGAAATGAAAATTTAACTGAAAACATTGATGCTTATTTGTTTATTTTGCACATAAAAATCCTCCCCTGCTGTGTTCAATTATTTCAATTTATATAAAAATTATGCTATTAATTTCAGAATTACCTACTTGTTTTTAGTAAAATTGATTTCTTTCATAACATTAGTTGTCTGGCTATCATGTGCTTGCTTTTCAAAAGGATATTCCAAATATTTCTAGCCAAATCTATATAAAAAATGAAAATAATAGCACACAGCAAGGCCAAGGGGGTGGCCCATTTGTGAGCAAAATAAATAAATAAGTATCAATTTTTTCAGTTCATTTCTATTTTTCTTATGATCAGGAATGTTCAATTTAGTATATCAAAACTTTTGGGGGGAAATTCCTTAGAGATTTGTAGCCTAAAAAAATATAACCTGACACAAAATGCTGAAAAAATGGGGGGGGGGCTTTTTGATCAAAATAAAAATATAAGCATCAATGTTTTCAGTTCAATTTTCATATCGTTATGTTCAGAAATGTTCAAACTAGTTTCCCAGTGAAAAAACGTTTTCAAAAAGACCAAAGGTAAGTACCTAAAAGAATTTGTTTTGTTTCGGGTCAAATAGACCTGGGAACAGTACAATTTTAGGTAAAATTTTGCCCAGAAAAAAGTTAGGCCGCCCCCAAAAAATATTTTAATGATGATCAGCAATGTTAAATTGAGTAAATCAATGCCTAAGATATTAAAAATAGTTCGGATTTGGAGCCTAAAAAAAATTTAAAGTGAAAATGGTTGCTAGCAGCGGGGGGGGGGGGGGGGAGGCCTTATTTCTGATTTTAAGCATCATTTAATAAGCATCATTTTTTCCAGTTCAGAAATTTTTTCTTATGTTCAGAAATGTTCAAACTACTAATCCCACACCAATTTTAGTAAAATTGAACGCATTTTGCAGGCTAAACTATCTATAAATTGAAAAAAAGTTCACTAAAAAGGGGAGCTGCCTTTTATGATCTAAATAAGCCAATAAGCATTATTTTTTTCAGTTCAACTTTCATATCATTGTGTGCAGAAAGTTTTTATATTACAAAAGTTTCATGAGATGCTGAAGAAAACTGGATAGCGAGCTGATATAGGGGGCGTCCTTTGATATGTGAAGAGTGTTCACTGTACTACCGGTGAACGGCTGTGTTCAATTATTTCAATTTATATAAAAATTATGCTGTTAATTTCAAAATTACCTACTTGTTTTTAGTAAAATGGATTTCTTTCATAAAATTAGTTGTCTGGCTATCATGTGCTAGCTTTTAAAAAGGATATTCCAAATATTTCTAGCCAAATCTATATAAAAAGTGTTACATTTTACACCATTGGGTAACAATTTTGTTAGCTATTGTCTAGTGCAGGGGTGAAATGTTCCCGGTTCACTTGTGCCTATCAGCTATCAAAGAGCTGGTCACAAAGGGAGCGCAAGCCTCCGCCCACAGAATACATATGCAGAGGGTAAAAGAACCCAAATGGTGGTAGGCAGAGCCTCACGCTCCCTTTGTGACTGGCTCTCCAGCGACCGACAAGCATGAGCAAACTGGGAGCATTTCACCCCTGGTCCAGTGTTTCTTTTTAGTGTTTTCAACAATGTCATATATTCTTTACGGTTAAAGGGCAGAATGATGAGGCAGAATCTGCAAGTCTTGGTAAATCTCCCCTTCCTGTTACCATTAAATGGCCACTTCTGTCTGTCCTGGGAAAAATTAAAAACAAGAATTTACAGTCTAGCAGAAAGATACAAGGAAGAGGTATCGGGATGGGTTCCGCCCTCTCCAGCCTGTTGCTAGTAAAAGTGAGAAAGTGAGAGGAACATGATTCATAAACAGAGCTGAAAGGGACAGGTAATCTGTGGCCCTCCAGAAGCTACTGGACTACAAAAATTAACATATTGAAGAGGTATGCCTGAAATATGTCATATTGCCACAGCTTCCTCAGGACTGGGGTTTTTAAAATGCATTTGTTGCAAGACTCTAAAACTAGGGACATGCCCATTTACATGACATTTGAAGTGGGTTCATCCCCCCCCCCATTCATAGACAAATATAGCAGATTATTATCTGTAACTTTTGATGAAGAGGCCTTCACAGTGGATAATTAACCAATACAGTCTTCGAATTATTAAATTCAATTAAAAATATAATTGGGAAGGGAGCTTCGAGAAGTTTCCATGAGTTAACTTCAAGATTACTGCTTTCAACAATTAAGTGTCTTGGTTTACATTTTTTTAATTGTTTAAGCTGTAGGTCAAACGTTCAGTTAAAATAAGCCCATGGAAATTTGCCTTTTGTTGTACACAGACTTATCTTTTCCCCCATTGTATTATTTCAGAGTTTTCTGTTTAAGTAATAAAGCTTCTAATCTTCTTTGCAGCAATATCTACAGGCAAAGGAACAATTGTGGAAAGACTCAGCATTAATAGATCAGCAGCTTAGGGCAAACCAGCCATTCATCAAAAAGAAATAACAACTCTGATTGGATATATAATTCCAATTTCAACACCTCCAATTTTATTTTAAATAACAACAGTGGAATTACTTATTATTGTGCATTTGACATATTTGGGCTTAACATCATTGTCCAATCATTACATAAAGTTATAGCAATCAAATACCATCCTAAGACTTTGTAACTAATGCATAATTACACATGCACTTTAAGCTTCTTGAAAAACTTCAAAAGTTATGTGTGATCTCTCTGCAGCAAATTTAGTTGCATTTAACCTAGACTGACTGAAATCAACAGGGCCTGAGCTAGTAAACATAAGTCCTATTTGTTTCAGTTGAGCTGTTTAATTTATGGCTAATTCTAGATCCATTGCTTCTATCTCACTTTCTATGAAATTTAATCAGTCTATATTGATTTTGTTAAGTAGTAAGTCTCTTCTAAAGAAGGTAGGTGGATTTTACAAGTTAGAATAACAGAACATATTACAGTAGCAGAATTGACTGGGAATTCTGGAAAATGTAATCCTAACATGCTAGGTTTGTAAAATCTGTGCTATAGCAATTAAAGCAGAATTGCAGAATAATTCCACATGTAGAATTAAGAATTTCCTTCTGCTTTCATGACACATTTACTCTTAGTATTACTATCTGGCACATAAAAACAAGATGAACAATTTTGACTTTGAAATGAATTAAAACCGGTGTGTGTTTATGTTTATTACATCCATACCCATCCTTTTCACTATAAATCAGGATAATGAACCGCAAAATAGTATTTCAGTGTTTACAATCAAAACATCAAGACACACGTCAGCGAGGCAATTTCTACCATGAAAAAAATTAATCCAATGACGAATATGTCAGATTCAGCAGAAAATCTACTTGCTCTGGAACTCTTGAAAAATTAGGGTTACAATAAGCTAGTATGAGTGCCATTCTTGCACTTAAAGAAAATAGGGGAGACAGAAAACTGTCCCAGAAGGACAAAAGAAAATAAATGAAAAATGAGGAAAGTAATGTTGTGCAAGACACTGCTGATGACATGAATTTTCCATTCAGGCTAATTGAAGGAAACTGTATGCTTGACAAAAAATACAAAAGCAACATGAATTTAGCTATTCCTTAATCAAATTCTAGGATGGCAGCACCTCCTGAAATAGCTAAAATTATGTTAATTATTCACTGCTGGGAATGCACAATGTCTCCTACAGCAGTACTTTCCTAAGAAAGGAGTCTGGATCCTCATGTAACAGAACAATAAAAACTGTGTGCTTGTTGTGTTATACTCTAACCACCTGAACAGATTCATCCTGGTATATTTATTAAAGCAACAAAACAACCTTTTATTCAAGTTTCAGTGGCAACATATGTCTAAAGCAGCTCGCATATGCAAATTATACCATGAAAGTAAGTATTCTGCATAATTTCCCATTGCAAGAACTGTCAAATATTTTCACAGTTATTTTGCACAGAAAGATGTTCTTTTTTGCTTGCTCCCGTTTATGAAAATTAATGCAAGGTCTCCACCTGCTGGCTCTGTATACATCTCACCAGCATCCAAATGAGGTTATTTTTTCCCCTCTCTCATTGTATTTCACGATACCCATTCCCCAAATAGAGAAAATTGGATTATTTCTGTGAGCCTTTATATTATCATGGCAAAGCACGTCCACCCTGTACAGATTTATTGTATACAGCAAATGTATACAATACAACCACCTCTAGAATATTGTACATACGATGAGATGCCAATTGAAATTTGGAGCTCTATGTTCTTAACAAGGCATAGCAAAAGGTACTCATTAGCAGTAGTATGAGCTTCATGATTTAGGAGGGTTAGGCTTAGAGTTAGGTAGTGGTGAAATCCAAATTTTCTTACTACTGGTTCTGTGGGCGTGGCTTGGTGGGCACGGTGTTGCTTGGTGGGTGTGGTTCGGTGGGTGTGGCAGGGGAAGGATATTGCAAATCTCCATTTCCACCCCACTTCAGGGAAGGATACTACAAAATCCCCATTCCTTCCCCACTCCTGGGGGAAGGATACTGCAAAATCTCCATTCCCACCCCACTCTGGGGCCAGCCAGCGGTGATATTTGCTGATTCACCAAACTATTAAACTACTTCTCCAGATAGAACTTATCAGAACCTGGTGGATTTCACTCCTGGACTTAGAGTTATTCTGTATTTAGCTTGCAGTTTTGGATCTAACCTGGTTATAGAAGTAAGGGAGACAGGAGGACATGCTAGTGTCTTAGTAAAAAGCCTTTTTATTTTTGTAGTTGATTCTAAGAAATGCAAAACTCTGCACTTAAAGTTAGTTAATTATCCCTATCATTCGTGACATTGCCTCCAACTGTACTTATGATTATGTAAAGCATAATCTAAAAAAAAAAGAGGGAGCAAGGTATTATGGGTTACCATCCTGCTATTACATAGGCCATAAGCAATGAAATTTGATTGAGTTGAGGCCAGCACATATCTTTCTTTTCACCAAAGCAACTGCAAGAGGAAGTTGTGCCTGACCATCAACCCTCTCTTCAAAACACTTAGCAAGAGCCTATGGAGTCATCCAGGCCATGGTTGTGCCAAAGATGCTTTTTCAAGAGGGCTTGGATGAGAAGTGAAACATCTTCAAAGAAAAACCAGAAAGTCTAGTTGCTTCTTGAAAAAGCACCTTTGGGACTTCCCAAGGATGCCAGGTAGCATAGCCTGACAGTTACGCCGTCCAGGACTGGTAACCTGGAGTCTCTCAGCTCATCATAAGCTTTCATTCGTATTTTTTAAAAAGGACTTCATCTTTAGATCGACTGAACTGACCGGAATATAACACCTGATCAGAAAACCCAGAAAATGTGGTAAGAGGATTTACAGGCATTGTTGAAGATTCAGACTATGGGGAAAATGGGAGGTGGAGGAAGACATCTAGAGGCTATAGAAGCATCTCAATTAGAAGAAAAAACAAAAGCTGAAGCTCCATGGAGGTTGAAGTCTGCTACATGACCTTTAGCAGAACAAAGCAGACATACGGTAGCTATAAATGAACGGCAGGTATCCAGCAGTGAACATCAAATACAGATCTGAACTGAACGTTTTTGTATGTGTGCACGTATTTTACTCCAAAAGGAGAATTTGTAACACCTTCCCCACAACTCCATGAGGGACTCCTGCATATTCATCATGAAGAACTGTGTCAGGAACGGATTATGAGAAATAAACTACGTGGCACATAAGCCTACAAGAACTACAGATCAATCCAACAGAATGTTTTTATACATTGATCAAACTAAGAACCTAGGTGACTGCAGCTTATTAGTGTATAATCTATGGGTTTATAGATGTTTCTATGCTACAACCCCAGGATCCTTCACCAGTAGCCTGTTGCCTAGCATTAATTGGCTCTCAAGCAAAATCATTATACAGGATCATTATACAGGATATTGGTGTATACGTGCTTGGTTTAAGTGAAATGACTAAACAAGGACTAGGGTCTTAGAACAGAATTCCAAGCTTCCTGGGACGCCTGTCATCATGACTGAGTTTTAGGTATCCAATTATGTCAGAGTAAAAATGCCTTCTTCAGCTGGAAGCCTTCACCCTTCTGTTAGACCTTGGCATGTTTTAAGCATGATTTACTGACTAAGTCACAATACCCATGTTCATAAATCAAGCAAGTCTGCTTAATTGACTGAGATACAGGAAGTCATCTAAGGCAGTGTTTCCCAACCTTGGCAACTTGAAGGTATTTGGACTTCAACTCCCAGAATTCTGGGAATTGAAGTCCAAATATCTTCAAGTTGCCACGGTTGGGAAACACTGATCTAAGGCATTTCTTTATGTTCAGATCTTTTTCACTTTATTGATTACTGAAGACAAGTCATCCACCTTGAACATATTATAAACCAAGAATGAAAGCATATGCATAATTTTGCTGTGGTGCTCCATGATATTACCAGATTTTTTAAAAATACCAAGTATTCTAGAAGATTATGGCAAGTATGGGAGAATATTACAATAACTTTTAAAACAGCCATTAGAGTTTTTAAGATAATTTAGGCTCATAGTTATAATCATGGCTCAGTTATCTTAAAAACTCTAGTGACTGTTTTAAAAAAAATTAAGACTCTTTTTAATAGAAGTTTTAGCCTTTTTTTATTTAACTTCTTTAATAAACCGCTTGCATTATTACACTTGTAGCAACAGCAAAACGTATTGCTATATTTGGAGACTAAAATATTCTATCAAACAATGAGCATGGTTTTTGTAAAGTCTTCCTTCAAATATCCACCCTCCAGCCAGGAATAGTAAAAGATGCTGCTGTGAGGAAGAAGTTGAATCGCTAACACTACACCCTTACATACAAAGACTCTTGCTGGGAGTATCTAGTATCTTAAATGTCCTCAATAATAAAGAGTGGAAAACATTGCAGGAGTTAAAAATTACTTGCCATGTAGAAGAAAGGTTGTATCAGAACTGGGCATTTCAAATTAGTTTCTCTAGGGCTACAACTGTCTGGTTTCACATTTAAAGTCTCAATCTCTGGTAAAGCAAGCTGGGAAGAAACGTCTGTAATAGAACTACCCTACAGTGAATGAAGTCAAGTGAGTCACACAGAGGCATAAGCTTTTATGGGCAGCAGCAGCAGCAGCTTCCAGCCATTCTAGTAATCTAAAACAGCTTTTACTTGTTTTATACAACATATTGGGCTCAAAATTAATCTGTATTACCCTTTTGTAACAACAACAACAACAAAAAGAGGTACATATTAATGTGGCTCACATTTTAATACTCGTCATCTCTAAAGAGGACTTGACATAATAATAATAATAATAATAATAATAATAATAATAATAATAATAATAATAATAATAATTGGAGAAGATTGCCGGTTCTTGGAGAAGATTGAAGGCAAAGTGGATAAGGAAAAGGCCTGATCATGGCTTACAAGTGGAACACTCAAAAAGGAGACAGAAGGACTAATACTGGCGGCACAAGAACAGGCCATTAGAACAATTGCTATCAAAGCCAGAATTGAAAAATCAACAGACGATCCAAAGTGCAGACTCTGTAAAGAAACAGATGAAACAATCGATCACATACTCAGCTGCTGCAAAAAGATTGCACAGACTGACTACAAGCATAGACATGATGCTGTGGCACAGATCATCCACTGGAACTTGTGCAGGAACTACCATTTAACAGTGGCAAAGAACTGGTGGGATCATAAGCCTGAAAAAGTGGGACTACTGTGGGACTTCCGACTTCAGACTGACCGAATTCTGAAGCATAACACACCAGACATTGTGATCGTGGAGAAAAAGAAAGTATGGATCATCGACATCGCAATCCCAGGAGACAGCAGAATTGAGGAGAAGCAGCTAGAGAAATTAGTGAAATACGAAGATCTAAAAATCGAGCTGCAACAACTCTGGCATAAGCCCGTGAAAGTGGTCCCAGTGGTACTTGGCATGCTGGGCGCAGTACCAAAGGATCTCAGCGGACATTTGAAAACCATTGGAATTGACAAAATCTCCATCTGTCAATTGCAAAAGGCCACTTTACTGGGATCGGCAAACATAATTCGCCGCTACATCACGCAGTCCTAGGTGCTTGGGAAGCGCCCGACTGGTGATGAAATACGAAATCCAGCATAGTGATCTTGTTTGCTGTGTTGTACTGACATAATAATAATAATAATAATAATAATAATAATAATAATAATAATAATAACAACAACAATTATTATTATTATTTATTAGATTTGTATGCTGCCTTTTTCCGAGGACTCGGGTCAAAGTAACCCCGCCTACGTTATCAACATTTCAAACTGCATAAAGTCATTTACGATTCTGTGCTTGACTTATCTGAGGAGCTAATTCAGATTCTTGGCCTAGTTCAGGGGTAGGCAAAGTTGGCTCTTCTATGACTTGTGGACTTCAACTCCCAGAATTCCTGAGCCAATCATGTCATGGAAGAGCCAACTTTGTCTATCCAGGCCTAGTTTTTTTTCTTTCACCACTACAGGAAGAAGTAAAAAGGTTCCACAAGCTGTTTTCTCAGAGTTCAACAAATTGCTTTTATGCACTGGAGAGATCCTCCATGTTCTATCCAGCTGCCGCCAGCTGCCATCCGAGCTGGTGGTAGATTCCATCCGAGCTGGTGGTAGATTCAGATGAAGAGGAGGTTGAGGAGGAACTTGGGCCAATTCAGGAATCTGGGGAAGGCAATGTCAGACACAAAGAAAGAGCCAAGGCTGTCCAACATTTCCCAGCCATCAGAGAGGCACCTGCCTTTGGAGGCTGAGATAAGTGAGGGGAAAGAACAGCTGGGCTGTGTTCCAGTTGCACGTAAGCGCAGAGCAATTAGAAGCAATTAGGAATTAAAGGTTAGGAGAGGTGGACAAGGACAAGAAGCAAAGCACATGAATGTCCCCTCCCTGGCTGGGAAATAAATAGAAGGGGAGTGGTTGTTGTATTTCTGAAGATTTTGCTCACTGTGTTTTGTGCATCAAAGACTGCTTGCTAGAACTTAATTTGTAGCCTTTTGGCTGGGAGCTCATGGCCTTACAATTATGGCCTTGCAATTATCGCAAGGAACTGATAAGGTCTGTTGCTGCATTTAACTCCTTGCAGGACTCTTAATTGGACTTTTCGATGGGTGAATGCCACAAATTCACAAGAGATAAATAAAGGAGGCTTTCATGATGAGTCTGTTTCTTGTTTCCGCCAAAGCTGGGTCAGAACACATCTACCTATAAAGATTATACACATTGTAACATCACTTATAGCTAGGATTTTCCATGCTATTTTCCACATTTGGTTTTATGCAACATCTGGGGGCACTTTCCCTCAAATGCTGTCCCCACAGAGGCGTGTTTACACTCTTATAGGGTGTTATTCAGGGTGTTAAAACTAAATTTAATGCTTTAACAATATTTGTGCCAACTGATCCTACTACACATTATTAATATAACTTGCTATTAAACTTTTGCCTGCTCCTGGAAAAGAATTAGTATTGTTCCTATATTATTCCTGTATTAGGTTTCCTTGCTTTCAGTGTACTCGTTAATATTTGGTATTTTTCATTTTTCTTCTTAAAAGTCTATGCAATTGATCCAAGACACATGAACAAAATATACACTGCACTGGCTGCCGATCGGTTTCCGGTCACAATTCAAAGTGTTGGGAATGACCTTTAAAGCCCTACATGGCATTGGGCCAGAATACATCCAGAACCGCCTTCTACCGCACGAATCCCAGCGGCCGATAAGGTCCCACAGAGTTGGCCTTCTCCGAGTCCCGTCGACCAAACAATGTCGTTTGGCGGGCCCCAGGGAAAGAGCCTTCTCTGTGGCGGCCCCGGCCCTCTGGAATCAACTCCCCCCAGAGATTAGAACGGCTCCCACCCTCCTTTTGTCTTTCGCAAACTACTCAAGACCTACCTTTGTCGTCAGGCATGGAGGAGTTAAGATATTCCTTCCCCTAGGCCATTACAAATTATGCATGGTATGTTTGTGTGTATGTTTGGTTTTTACAATTAGGGTTTTTAGTTGTTTTATTAAATTAGATTGTTACATGTTGTTTTTACCATTGCTGTTAGCCGCCCCGAGTCTGCGGAGAGGGGCGGCATACAAATCCAATAAATAATAATAATAATGATAATAATAAATGCCTCCATGGAAAAATAGCCAATGCCCACTGTGTATTGTGCTGAAGAAAAAAAAGAGAGAAAACAATGCACACACAAAAATCAAGAACAGCAACATAAACAGCAACACAGCTTGTTTTACATTCAGGACTACAATTAATCCTTGATTCACAACAGTTCATTTAGTGACTGTTCAAATTTATAACGGCACTGAAAAAAAGTGGCTTTATGATCATTTTTCACTTACCATCACTGCAGTGTCCCCATAGTCATGTGATCAAAATTCAGATGCTTGAAAACTGGTTTATATTTATGACGGTTCCCATGACCTGGGATCATGTGATCCTTTTGCAACATTCTGAAAAGCAAAGCCAATAGGGAAGCCAGATTCCAATAAAATCCTTTTTACTAACTTGACAATTGCACTGATTCACATAACAACTGTGGCAAGAAATGTAAAATGGGAGGGGAAAATGGGGAAAACTCATTTAACAAATATCTCACTTAGCAACCAAAAATAATTGGGCTTAATTGGGGACATAAGTAGAAGACTACCTGTATTGGATGTTGCCCAGGGAAGGCAAAAAACGGGCCTACTGGGCCCACCGGAAGTCAGAAAATGGGCCATTTCCAACCTCCAGAGGGCCTCTGGGGGGGGTGGGAGAAAATTGTTTTCACACACATACACACCAGACCTTGGTGGGTGTGGGAATTTGTGCATGCGCGACAGCATGCGCGCATGCACTTTTGGCACCTGAGGGAAAGTTTGGCCTCAGTGACCTAAGCTATAAGGTGAATTGAGTGAGGGGAGAATTACACAATGGGGCCTGGCACCTGAAAAGAATCTCACCTAATCCCCATATAAAAGAAAAATATTGATTTCAGAAATATGTATTTGATATTTTCTCCCCCGTCCCCAACAAAAGCTTCCCCTAGCTGGAATCTGGTATGAGAAAACATCAAACAAATGTAGCTTTTCCTATAGCTTTACTGTGGCTGTGTTGAACTTGCTTTATTGCTGTGTAATAACAATTTTATATCACTGGAGTCAAAGAATATTCTTTTATTTAAAGAAAAATACACTGCACTTTATGAACATCATGAAATATCCAAACACGTCTTTTTTTTTCCCGGGCACTCAGCAAGAAAACTCATATTTACACCATATAACCACAAGATGTGTTTTCTCACCAGTACTCATCAGTAGTTATACATATAACACTAAAGCCTTTAGAAACTAATTTGAATTTTACATGAACATTCCATTTGGTTCCGTATAGATATAAAAAAATTATAACTCCTGCTGTTCTTGCCTGTTACAAGAAGAAATATTTCACTGTTACTTCCAACAAGCCCTGGGGCCAACTCGAAGCTTGATTTTCTTTTGGTAGTGCTTTTAAGACATTTAAGTTAACCATGTCTTACTCAAATGTGCTAATTCAGTTAAATCAACTTATGTGTTTCAAAATGTAGTTATTAGAACTGTTAAAATGTGTAGCATTAAACAACAAAAAAAAGCTAACAGAAGGGTTCAAGCTGTCAGGAGAGCATTCTTCCAATATACTATAGGGCTTCCCTCTAAAAGAATCCTCACTGATGATGCTCAATGCAGTAAAACCTGCAATAAAAATATATACAGCTTCCAAGCACCCTAGTGCAGATAACATGATTTCTGTATACCTGTCACTCATTCTAAGCCCCATATGAGAGAATGCACAAGTCATTAAGTGTAACAAAACAGATTTAAACTATGAAATTATGTACTTGCTAACAAGCAATCAACTTGGCATTAAGCTTCTCTATAATTAATAAAATATCTTGAGATTTACATCTGTCTTAATATATTCTGCAGTTTAGATGGAGCCTTTTTGTGGTAGTAAGTAAAACAGAGCATTGTAGAAGAAAACTGGAATGGCTAGGAGTCGATGATGTACTTACATTGAAATGTTCGCAATAAATATATTGTTTTCCTATTATATTTATATTTTCCTATTTTCCTATTATATATATATACTCAAACTTCCTATTATATGTTGTGGTTGGCTCTGGCCCAGCTCCTGCCCCAAGGAATGTGGAGGTGGATGCAGGGGAAACATCAACATGTCATAGGCCTGTTTTATTGCCAACAGAGTAAGGTAGTGCAGTTTCCTTGGACAAAGAAGGTGAGGAAGACTTGGAAGAGGGGGGTTTGGCACACAGCCCAGGAAGCCAATCTCCATTATCTTCGGTCGATTTGGATGGGGAAGTGTTAGACCCACGCATGCACAGAATTATGCATAGAAGAGACCAATTGAAGAAATATTACAGGAGATAAGAGGGGCCACCTGTGTTTGGGTGGGGCTCCAGTAATTAAGAGCTGCTGATATAAATAGCAGCGTGTCGGCTTGGCCGTTGTGGAAGATTATCTGATCGCTGTTTCTTCAGGACCGTGCCTTGCTGTTTCCAGGCTTTGTTGATTAATTTCACGACTTTGAAACCAAAGCAGAGCAAAGTGTGGGGGTCTCACTTCGTGGAAGGAGGGCTATGACATGCATTCACAGCTGCTAAGGACTGATTAAGGGGATTGTACAGACTACCAGGTTGTTTTGGGACGAGTGCTCTTTGCAATACAAAAAGGGTGCTTTGTTTCTTTTGAATTTTTGTGATAAAGAACATTGTTTTTGAACTTTCAAGTGTGTGTGTGTCTGAAATTTGTACCCTTGAATTTTCGGGAGACTCATACCATAGAGCCCGGCAGAACAATTATATATATATATATATATACTCAAACTTTTGGCTGGTGAAAACAAATCAACATTTGAAAGATACATAATCTATACAACTGTATATCCAGGGGTGAGTTCCAAATTTTTTTCCTTCCACTCTGTGGGTGTGACTTAATTTTGTGGGCATGGCTTAATTTTGTGGGTGTGCCTTGACAGTCATGTAACCGGGTGGAAGTGGCTTGGCAATCATGTGACTGGATGGATGTGGCCAACTCAATGTCACTCACGTCAAGGGATGTCTTGCCTGGCCCCTCCCCGCCTAGCCATTCCTTGTCACACCCAGCCTCAAGGTATCTATAGATCTGTAAAAATGTTTAACTTTTTTCAACTTTATTATCTACATACTATAGATGTACTTTCATGGACCACTGATAGGAGGAAATGGCTCACGTGCTTTGCTCAAAAGTGTGATAGACCAGGGGTCTCCAAATCTTTGGACCTCAGGGACGACTAAATTCATAATTTTAAATCCTGCCTTTCAGGTCTACCTGTCTGCTTCTGTGAGGCCTCCAGGTGAGAGAAAGCGCCTGGTCCAGGCAAACAGCCTGGTAATCTCTGTTGTGTTCCTTCTCTCAAGAAGCTTGGTCAATCTGTGTGAAGGAAAATGAAGATGGGCAGATGGGCAGACTGGCAGTTGCTTGCTGACGTTGATGGAAATTCAGTCCCATATACCAGAGCTGTAGCTGTAGTCCCTCCCCGCCCCTCCTTCTTTTCCTTCCTTTCTTGTCCCCAGTTCCATTCCTTCCATTTCTTCCCCTCCCCTCCCTTTACCTTTCTTTTTCCTTTCCTTCCCTCCCCTCCTTTTCTTCCTTCCTTTCCTTTTCCCGTACCATTCCTTTCCTCCTTTCCTTCCATTTCCTCCCCTCCCCTTTCCTCTCTTCCCCTCCCTCCCTCCCCTTTCCCCCTTATCTTCTTCCCTTCCCTTCCTTCTTTCTTCTCTCTCTCTCTCATTTATTTGCCCACAGCTGAAGGCCAGGAGAGAGGCCTTCCTGCAATGCACCTCCCTTGGTTTACAGTACAGCTGGGCTCCTGTCACCTCCAGTGATCGCACTGAAGAGCCTCTCCCTGGGCCATCGTTGCTCAGCAAGGCAGTGCCGTGTCCACCTCATGTGTGTCACCTTTTCCAGGGCCACCCTGATAGCATTACTGGCTGGGCCACGAAAAGAGCCTCACTTCAGCCGACCACTTCCATTGTACAGGGTGCGGGCTTTTCCTCCTTGCTTCACCTGCACTTTCGAGGCTGAGCCAGTGCAGCCCTCCAAGACGTTTCCCTCCTCCTTTGAGACTGTGCTATCCCGGAGCGCCGTTGCCTGCCCTCTCGCTTTCCTGGCTTTGGCTCCGTGACAAAAAAGTGTGGTTGAGCGAGACTGGGGTGTGAGCGGCAAGGCGTTCAGGGCAGGTATCTTCATGCATGGAGGGTAGGCAAGGAGAGGGTGTAACCTGATGCTGAGCGGTCTCTTTCATGCCACCCACTTCACTTGTGGGGCAGATAGGCTGGAACTTCCATGCTTCTTTGTTGGTACAGTTGAATGGAGCCTTAGCCATTCTCAGGGCACCAGCAGACAGAGAAGCACACTGCCGCTTTAAGTACTGCCCACCCGCTACTTTTGTGCCTGCAGAGACTTCTTCTCAGTAGCAATGGGCTTCCCTGTCTACACGAGCCTGGGGAATAGGTGCATGGAAGGCCTCAGCCATTCCCAGGGCTCCAGCAGACAGAGAAGCACACTGCCATTCTTGGTAGTTTCTTACTGCTCCCCTACCATCTGTGCCCATAGCCTTACCTCGAGGCAGCAGTAACTCCTTCAAGCTTCCTGCTCAGGACTGTGTGGTCTCAGAGGCAGAGCGAGCCAGTGAGCAGTAGGCGGGTAGGCAGGCAGGGCAAGGGTGGGGTGAGCAAGCAAGCAGATGATGGGTAAAGAGGCAGCGCATGCAGAGTGCCGAAAACTTGGCTTCTGCGGATGCGCAGAAGAAATTTTTTTAAAAATTCAATTATTTTTTTTTAAAATATTTTTTTAAAAAACATGGCGGTGCCCACGGACTGGCACCAACTGACCTGGTTCATTGACGTCATTGTGACATCACCAGCAGGTCGCTACTTGTGCGCATGAACCAGACTGAAACGGGAGGAACCCACCTGTGTATGCCTCACATACCTCACAACATCTAGAACAAGTGTTCTTGATTTTCACATTTCTGAATTTTTTTCAACTTTCTCAAAGGCCAAAGCACAACTATCTCTTGTGATAAGTCGTATTACATTTAATTTAATAAAAACCTTGATAGTTCCTAATCACGTCTGAAATTAAACAAAGTTCCAAATGATTGTTACATATAAGCACAAAGTTTAACATAATAAAAATCTAGCACCAATTGCAAGATGGTCTTTGTCCAATAAGATAACAGATTAGTTTTGCTGAAAAATCTTATTCCAAAGTATTTCTTTTCCCATGCTGTCATCATCACAATGCTAAATCAATCTTCGGCAGAGACTTTTCAAAGGCATAAAAATATATGCATATGGCAGGGGAGGAGGGAACCAGAATAATAATGGATCCTTTACACTTTTTAACAGTTATTGGCCTCCGGTCTGGATTTCTATAAATGATAAATTTATAAATAGATTATGTTCTGCAAATTGTTCCTGCCTTGCTTTTCAAATGAAGGTTGTTCCGTTGTCCATTTCTAGTTTTCAACTGAATTTAATCTGAAAAAAACCACAGGCAGATTCACTTAATAACCATGTTACTAACTTAACAGCTGCAGTGATTCGCTATAATAGTGGCACAAAAAGCCATCAAATGGTGCAAAACTCACTTAACAAATATCTCAATTACCAACATAAAGTTTGGGCTCAATTGTGGACATAAGTTGAAGACTACCTGTGGGAATCTCTAACAGTTTTTATTAAATCATATTTCTAGGAACTTAAGCCATTATAAAATTGTGTTTACATGCTAAAGGCAATTAAGAAGGATTTTTTGGTTGAAACTTGCCAAGATGCTCAGCAAAACAGAGAACACTACTTTGCTGTCAAACTCAAGAGGACTAAATCATCTGTTCCATGAGCCCTAAATGCTGCCTATAGACAACCACATTGTGGCAGATTATCTTTCTTTGCACACTCATAGATTTGATACAACCCATACTGCCTTATATGTGGCATAAACTAACATCCTTCCAGTATGCCTTATGGCAGTTTATGCAGGGAAATTAGGCACATGATTCTTTTGCTCCTAACCTTAAAGGGAGCCCAAAGTTCCTGTTATAGATTTAAGCTAAGGATAAGAGTTGTTTTAAGTGTCGTTTGAAACTGACCTTGTGAGTACGTGTTCAATTTTCTTGATCTGGATCTGAGCATTCTTGGGAGTCTGAGCATTCTTGGGAGTCCAAAAGCAACTTGTCAGAAGCATTTGATAAGGTTGCAGAATACGTTTGGTTGAGTTGTTCTCTAACACAACATTGATTAAATAATTTCTCATTGCAGTTGTGCAGACATTCATAATTTCTTTTACTTTTATGCAACAAAGTCATCCCGGTGTATTTTTTTTTACCATGTAATTTTTTTGAGCTGTTCACCTCTAAATTTTTTAAATCAACACATTTCAATGGCACATCTGAATTCTGTGGAACTTTCTCGTCTCTATTTATGGCCATCTTTGATTCAGAGATCTCCTGAATGGAGAGTGGATCATAAATAACATGTGAATTTGATAGCTGAAGGTCATCATAACGAGCTGACCCAAAGGATGCAGTCTTAGAATACAAAGCACAACCAGAAGCAACCAATATATCTGCCGCATTGTTTTGCTCAAAAAACACATCTAGTTCTAGTTTCCTTTCACATTGAAGCTTGTGAAGTTTGAACTGGAATGTGAGACCTTGTCTACCAAGAAATTCTTGAATTTTAAGTTTGGCCTCATCATTCCAGTGTTTCCCATCAGCAGGTGTTTCTCCATACAATGAGCAAGAATAAGTTAATTGTAGTAAACTAGCTAGCTTTTCTGGGATAATCTTAGAGACATCAGAGATGGGAAGGGGAGGTGATAAGCTCTCATCATCAATAAAAGTAAGCTTTAATGTACTAGAGTCTTTAAACACTTCAGAAACTTCAACTCTGTTCCAGGTTTCATTAGGTCCATTTTTTATTAAGCAGCTGTCACCAGGAATTATACATTCTTGTGGCATAGTTGGGAGGTTTTCTGGAAGGTCAGAGAGCATTTTGAACAAGGCTATCAGTGTTTCAAATGAATCTTCTAATTGAATACAGAAGTTTGAAGGATCAGTGACTGATGCAACAAATCCAGGATAGTGACTATTCTTCTGAAATCGCGCCCATGAAATTGAATTTGATTTGACTGTGATATCAAGTGATTTGCTGACATTATCTGTCTCTAATAAGTTAGGTCTCTCTAATTTTGTTTGGTTAGATATTTGATTCCAGTATTCCAAAAATAAAGTTCCATCTATAAAAAGGCCTACTTCCCAAATAAGCTCAGATTCCAAGTATTTAAAAAATATAATCTTTATCTCACAACATTTTACCTTCTCCATCATTCCCTCAAAAGATAAATCACTGAGATTCCCAATCCAAATCCATTTACAAAGCAGTGCATTCCTTGGAATACATCTTATTTTTTCACTTAGCACATGTGAATTGTGCAGTGATACAGTTTCATACTTTCCTAAATCCACAAAAAGGACCAACATATATTCCTCCTTCACATATTTTTGAATAACTTCAGACTGATGCCATCCCAAGTGTTTGTTTGATGTTACCAAACATTCTAATCCTTCTCTAATTTCTTCTATAGCAATAACACACTTTTTCTCTACCTCTTGAGCAATTAATACATTTAAATTGAGCATTGCTTGTGCATCGTTAGTTAACTTCACATAGAGGTTTCCATTACTTGAAATATGAACAACTTCACCTATTTCTATCTGTCCAGGCTTTATATTTTGGTAGCCAATCTTAGTGGGTCTGATTTTAATGCTTTCACATAAAGTTTGACTTTCTGATTTTTTACCCGGATCATTACTAGGAGTTTCTGAATCTATTGTTGGGAGCTGTTTCACATTGTGATCAAAGCTTAGCGAAAGTATGTTCTCTAAACATAAAAGGATTTCTCTCTCCATTAATTTATCAGAGATAGATATTCCATGACACATTATGTCAACCTCCCACTGTTGGTCATACTGTTGTAGAAACTTAATCATGACTGGCTGATTATTTAACTCACTGATAAAGTAAGCATCCATATCAGTATTCCAGTTATTTGAAAACAAGCACTTTGCTTTACTAAGAAAACAATGTACACTGAGTCTTGGTAAACTGAGTAAACGCTTTTCAATTTTGTAGATATTTTTTGAATTCACAGTTGCTGTATTACCATAATCAATAAACTCTACCTCAAAAAACTTATTGGCTAGGACTTTTCTAATGAAAGCTCTGTATATGCAACAATCACTTTCACATTTTGCTAAAATAACATCATCTTTCTCAAGTTCAGCCTCTATTTCTGATTCTTCAACCAGAGTTTCTCCATTCAGTTCCTTGGCAAGTTGCACAATTTTATTTTTATCCTCTGAACGATGAACATAGAAACTTGAAAGATTAGCTATGTAAGACATATAAGCCCAGACTTTAGAATTTAGAAGAATGTCAAGTTGAGGAAGATCAATGTACTTTGGCTTAATCTTGTTGCTTTTTTCTTGCCCCGAAGTGTTTGATTTTAGCATATGTAATTCAGTCCATTTATTTTTAATTTTCTTTGACTGTTCATTAAGTTGATCAATGGTGTCAGTATTGGATTTTTGGCAAGTATTCTCATACTGGTATCTCAAAACTTTTTTCAACATGAAATCTGAAAAATGTAAAGTCAATGGAAACTTTGCAGAGCTACTATCATGTTTCTGTTGACCAATGACTATGTTGTTCCTATATTTAACAGGTAACTTATCATTGCCTGCTTTTGTTTGCTGTCCAATTTCTTTACTTTTATTTATTTTTTTGTCTATATCCAACTCTATGTTATAAGGCCTATATTTATTCCCAACAGAGTTTTTAAAACCTTTTTTCATATCCTTTGAGTTTAGATCATCCTTTTTTTGCTTTAGTAAATCTTTAATCTTTCCATTTATTTGTAGTTCTCCATCATACAACTCCATACCGAAGTGCCCATCAGAATCTTTAGATACCACTACTGCCTTCAATTCTTTTTCCAAATATTGTTTTTCAAACCATGCTTTTATTTCAGATGGAATTTCAACATCCTTTAGATCTGATAAATAACACCTAATAGCTTGCATAGGTGTGAACATTAATTCTGAAGCACTGTTTGGAATAGGAACCAGTTCCTCTTTGGCTACCAATTGTTTATTTCCAAAGTCCACAAAATATACTGGGCAGAAATCTGAATATTCCATAGGAGATGCTAAAGCTCTATAGGATACTCCATCCTCAAAATATTTCACTATGCATAAACTATGAGTATTCATTTGGATTGCATGGTTTGTTTTGGGGCTAATTTCTGAAATCTTTTTATGTATCTTGTCCATCTCATTTGCATTTCTTCTTAACTGGCAATAGAATTTTGTAGGGCTATATATACAAGATATATATACTTTCTCTTCATTTCCAAAGTCCATATTAAAAGATGAATAATAAAAGCTACATAGAGAAAATGGAATTATAAGAGATTGCACACATTCAAAAGAATAAATTTGTGCATGGCCATTTTCAAAGAGAAATTGCCTTAAACTATTAAATGGACTCTTCAAATCAACAATGTAATATAAAGAGTTGGGAGTCTTAAAAATCAGGGCACAAATTGAACAAATCAGTTGTTCACTGGAAGATGAAACAAATCTTTTAAAATCACTACATATCTCAGCAGTCCAAATATAGGGGTCAAATATTAAGGATTCACTGACACAATTAAGACAACATCTAAATGCTTGACATTCCAAAATTAGGAAGTCTGGATGAATAGCTTGAAGATCTTTCAACAAAACTCTTTCCCTGTTACCGTAGTCTACAAATATCACATCAGTTTCAATTTGGGATACATGCTTCAGTACAACAGCTCTGTACCATTTTCCATCTGTAGAATATTTCACAACACAGGCAAGCTTCCCATTTTCATAAGGTCTTTTTTGAGTGTTGTAAAAATTCTGAATTTGTTCCATCATACTATTTAGCTCGGGTAACTTATTTTGTATCTGGCATAAAAAATTGCCTGGTGAAATAATATGGCAACATACAACATCAAACACACAACCTGGTTTAAATTTGTACTCTTTATAGCATTCTACTTCATCTGTTTTCTCAAACGTTTCCTCATCTTTATTGGAAAGTATGTTTTCCCATGATGGGAAAATGTTAGCATTCTCTTTTGTCACAATGTGAGTATTAATTTTATCAGTAATTTTAGGTATCAGTACTTTATTCTTCTGAATAGATGCTTTACTTAGTATTTTTATATTTTTATATTTTTTTGAACATTTTCGTTGAAAGCCCCTTACTGTTTCCAGAAATGGATCTTGTTTTATCTCCCAATATTCTGCACATCCAGCCTCAATCATAAGCCTGAGAACATCAGTTTGTTTGGAGTCATTCATACACTGCACATTGACAACGTAATTCTCGTTTTGTTTTGCGATGATATGCAGTATGATTGGTTTGTCAATCACAATTTTTTTAAAGAAATCTATTTCTTTTTTAATCCATATATCTCCAATTGGAAATGCATTAGCAAGTGTACAGGGCATGGCTAATGCTGGTAATTCTTGAAGTTCTGGAAGCAAAATCTTCACATCAAACAGTGGCACTGTGTCAGTGTTCCCATAATCTAAAAAATAAACATCAACTTTATTGTCTACTATTTGTCTAATGACAGCCCTATAAAAATACTTATCCTTGCTATATCGTGCACAACATAGTCTTCCAGGCTCTGGGTTTTCTAGAATTTTACAATCGACTTCATTTCCATCATACACATTTGCAATTTTCTTCATTAAAGCATCAAACCCATCCAAGAAATCATTTGTTTGCACCCAGAAATTTGATGGATTCAAAACATAAACTGCAAAAACAACACAAGCTGAATTTATTTTCATTTCTGCTCTTTTGTAAGGAACTGTTAAAGGGGAACACAGTAAATGAGTATCCTTTTGATTTGAAGAATAACTTGATTGCTGAGTAGTATTGTAAATCTTCTCTGCCAAGTTCACCGTAGAATTTTGTACATTCCCACTTGTACAAAAGACATCCATGTTGCATTTTGGATCCATACTGTTTTCTATAGATAGATTTTCACTTATCTGTGTCAATGCACATTTATGTAACGTAACATAATATATATGCTCTTTACTATTGAACTGGTCTATGTGGGCCAAAATAAACTCTTGTGTTAATAGGGTTTCTTTAAATTCTTCTAGTTGAGCGTTTCTTTTCATTTCATCTTGATCACTAAGGCATGATAGAGCACAAGGAAATGAAAACATAGGTACCGAAATAAATTCTGGTGGAAGCTTCAAAATATACTCAGAAGACACATCTTCATAATTGCCAAAATCCATAAACCAAATCTTCACTTTGTCAGGAAGTAATTGCTGTATTACCCCCCTCTGCCACTGACCATTTTTTTGTCTAGCTGCACAAAGGGTTCCAAAATTGTCACATGATGGAAATTTTACTCTGCTAATAGAGTCATAATAAGAAAACATATCTCGTGTCAATGTATCCAGCTGTATCTGTTGTCCAAGTAATTGGCAATAAAACTTACTGGGGCTAACTGCTGCTGATATTTTTACTTTTTCTACAGCACCAACAGACAAAATTGGTTGAAGATTTTTTAGAACTGGTGGAATATTTGGTCGAACGTCAGCATCACAAAATAGAGTACCTGGTCTTGCACATTTCTGTTGCGGTAAATCCGGCATTTGTTTACAAAGTGACTCGTGTGGAAATGCAGTTAACATTTCAACAATAAGAGAGAAAGTATCTACGTCAACAAGTTTTCCTATTCCGAATTCAACCACATCAGTAGCAATTTTGGGCACATGAAGAAGAAACATTTTGTTCGGCAGAGTGGCTTGTATATGACCTTTAATCTGCAAGCCTATCAAAGATGAAAAGTAATTAAAAGCTTTGGCGGTCCACTTTTCTTCAATCGGAAGGACATTTGCAAAAATCCCATAAACCATCTTTGGAGGAAGCTGAAACAATTCATCAATAGGAGATGCAAGGAAAGGTTCATGAACTGTCAGTATTTTTCCATTGTCCATAAAATGTACATCATAGGTATCATGTCTTTTTTTAATTACTTTTCCTCTGTACCATTCTCCATGCTCTGACTCTTTGACTAAACAGAATTCACCAACTGCAACAGAAGCTTCCGCTTTTGGTACTTGCTGTATTTCTTTTTGCAATATATGATAGTCAAGTTCACATTCTGTGTTGAATTGGCCTTGAAATTTTACAAGGACTTCTTTTTGATGATGGTATACATTAGTTACTTTCACATCAACATCTCGAAATTTTGTAGATGAAGATGAATCCATTCCACCTGAAAAACCAGTATAAAATTTAACATTATTAAATGTTTACTTTTTATTTAAACGTATCTTGTTTATAAACAATTTTTACTATATTGACACAATCATAGAGATTGTTATAATAAATATAGAGATAATAGAGATGTTACAATTACTTCTTTTATCAGCTAGAGTTCTGTTGTACACCATAATATGCAGAACTTCAGACTGAGTTTTTTAAATATTAATAACTTGAATGATTTCATAGAACAGTGATGGTGAACCTATGGCACCGGTGCACAGGTGGCACATGGAGCTATATCTGCTGGCACCCTCTGGAATCAACTCCCCCCTGAGATTAGGATTGCCCCCACCCTCCTTGCCTTTCACAAACTCCTTAAAACCCACCTCTGCCGTCAGGCATGGGGACATTGATTCCCCTGGGCCGTTTCTGTTTTATGTATGGTTTGTCTGAGATGTATGACTGTTTTTTATATTAAGAGGTTTTAAATTATTTTTAACTATTGGATTTGTACTGTTTGGTCGTGTGAGCCGCTCCGAGTCTTCGGAGAGGGGCGACATACAAATCTTTTATTTATATATATATATTACACGGGGCAAAACCCAAACTCAGAGCAATCTACATACATTTGCTGAATTTGGAAATTAAGGGAGACTAGGATAGATCTATTTCGGCCTTATTTTGGCCTCATCAGCTAGCCATACCCACTGGGACTTGAACATGCAACCTTTGCCTTGTAAGGCAGAGAATTATCCTCTAGGCTACAGTATTCAATCCCTTCAGCTCTGCACCAGGGAAGGGTTACATACTTTGTGTCAAATCACCCTGGTGTATTGAAGGAACATCACAGCTCCTTATTTGCCTCTCGGCCCAACGCAGGGCCATTTCCAAGGCAGTTAATTTTATTGATAGCTGACAATTCTATCTGTATGTGTCACATGTTGTTGGGTTTTTTTGCTGAATTTGAAAATTAAGGGAGACTAGGATATATATATCCCTACCTCAGCTCCAATGTGCATGTGTTTGCTGGTCAGCTGAGTTTTGGCTCTCACAGAAGCTCTGGGAGGGCGTTTCTGGCTTCCAGAGAGTCTCTGGGGGATGGGAGAGGGTATTTTTACCCTCCCTGGCTCCAGGGAGGGAGAAACATGAGCCTACTGGGCCCACCAGAAGTTGGGAAACATGCCATTTCTTGCCTTCAGAGGATCTCTAGGGGGTGGGCGGAAGCTGTTTTCACCCTCCCCAGTCAATGAATTATGGGTGTGGGCACTCACACATGTGCGATAGCACACACACATGCACTTTCGGCACCTGAAGAAAAAAAGGTTCGCCATCACTGTCATAGAATATGAACAAGAAGAGAACCAGCAAATTAATCTACATCATAAAAAAAAACCTTACCTAACAATGAAATAAGATTATTTTCCATTAATATCAACTGCCTCAATTCTCTTATTAAAAGGAAAAAAACATTTCATAAAATCCAGCAACAAAATGCAGATATGTCTCCAAGAGACGCACCTAAGAAAACAAGACCAATTAATTTTGAACCATCCCAGGCTTGGAGAAATCTTCTCATCCCTTGCTCAAGCTAAGAAGAGAGAAGGAGTACTATACATTAAACCCAAATTCACCCCCAAATTAATCTATACAGATGACAATGGACAGATATTAATAGTACAAATCACATCAGGACCAAAGAAAATAACATAATCGCAATTTATGCTCCCACAATAAATCAATCTATTTTCTACGCAAAACTACATCAAAAAATTACAGAACTAAACTTGACAAATATAATAATTGGCAACTTCAATGCAATATTAGATAGGAAAAAGGATCATAAAAGGACTAAACAAATGAAAAAGAGAAAACAACTACCGACAACCATCGAACAACTCGCAACTGAATTAGCTCTAAAAGACATATGGTGTTACTTCAATCCAAACAATAGACAATATACTTTCTTCTCCTATTCCCATAAGTCATGGTCCCACATTGATATGGCCTGGGCTGACTTAGAATTTATCAATGAAGTAACAGACATGCAAATACTTCCTGCAGACCATAACCCCATATTGTTGAAATGGAGAGATTCAACCAATAATTATGCAAGGCGATGGACTATGAACCAAACAATACTTAAAGAAAATTTTCAAAAAAATTTAAAACAAGAGATGTGTGAATTTCTCCAAATTAACAATGATGGTAATACTTCTATACAAAACTTATGGGACACAATGAAAGCATATGTGAGAGGAATTTATATTGCATACCAAAGTAAAAAGAAAAAACAGAAACAAAACAGCCTATGTACTCTTGAAAAAAACCTTACAAACCAAACCAAACAACACAGAAATTTTAGAACTGAATATTACAAAGCATTACATAAACCAGTGTGCCTTCCGTCCCCTGTCCAGTTGTCTCTCCTTATCTCATTTATCTTTTCTTCCTTTCAAATATGTTCACCTATACTTTTATATCTTTTCTTCTATTCTTTTCTTTACTTATATTATTACACATCTTTCTCTTCAATGTGTATTATGTATTGGACAAAATAAATAAATAAATAAGAATAAATAAACTTTCACACAAACTAAGGATTGCCAAACAAAAGCATTTCGAATTTGCAAACAAACCTGGGCAATGGTTAGCCTCAAAACTCGCTCATCAAAAAGCAGACAAAACCATAGAGGCACAGGTGTCTTAAAAACAACTATTAGTGATAAAAAACAAATAATTAAATCCTTCTTTCAGAAATTGTATAAAAAAGATGACGTAAATGAACAATCAATAAAGAAACTATTGGAGAGTTTAGAAAATACAAAAAAAATAAATAAGGAAGATCAGGATACGCTAAATGACAAAATAACATCAATAGAATTAATTAATGCAATTATGAAACAAAAAAAACCAATAAAACCCCGGGCACAGATGGTATACCCACTGAATTCTACAAACAATTTCAAGAAATATTGGAGCCTATAATGTTACCTCTCTTTAATGAAATTTTTGAAGGTTCAAAACTTCCTTCTTCTTGGAATGAGGCCTATATAACATTAAAACCTAAAGACACTCAAAATAGAGCCTACATCCAAACTTATCACCCAATATCCCTTCTTAATTCAGACTACAAAATCTTTGAATCAATCATAGCTGAAAGATTTAAAAAAAACCTTACTGTTAGAATACATACAGACCAAAATGGCTTTCTTCCAGCAAGAAATACAGTGATCCCTCGATTTTCGCAGTCTCGATTTTCGCGAAACACTATACCACGGTTTTTCAAAAAATAATAATTTAAAAATACTCCACGGTTTTTTTTCTATTCCACGGTTTTTCCCACCCGATGACGTCATACGTCATCACCAAGAATCACTTCTCTGTCTCTTTCTTTCCTGTCATTCTCTCTCTTTCTCTATCTCTCCCCCTCTTGCTCTCTCTCTTTTTCTCACTTTCCCTCTCTTGATTTCTTTCTCTCACTCTTTCGGGCGAGCGGCGGGCGGGCGAGTGGCGAGTGAACGGGCGAGCGGCGGGCGGGCGAGTGAACGGGCGAGCGGTGAACGGGCGAGCGGCGGGCAGGCGGCGAACGGGCGAGCGGCAAACGGGCGAGTGAACAGGCGAGTGGCGAGGGCGCGCATGCGCAGATGGTGTTTTTACTTCCGCACCACTATACCGCGGAAAATAGATTATCGCGGGAGATCTTGGAACGTAACCCCCGCGATAATCGAGGGATCACTGTATAGCAACAAATGCAAGGATTATTTTGGACTCTCTAGAATATTATAATAAAAACATAGACAAACCAGTAGCATTCCTATTTGTAGACTTACAGAAAGCATTTGATAGTTTATACTGGCAATTCTTCACAACCCAAATGGCATCAATGCAACTTGGTATTAAATTTACAGAACTCATTAAAACTATTTATTCAATACAAACAGCCAAGATACTGATAAACAATGATATGACAGAAACGATAAACATTAAAAAAGGAGTGAAGCGGGGCTTCCCCTCAGCCCCCCTGATTTTTATTTTCCCACTAGAAGTTCTACTTAATAAAATAAGGCAAAACAAGGAAATCCAAGGACTAAAAATTAAAAGTGAACACTATAAACTTTAAGCATTTGCTGATGACATGGTGTTCATTGTAAAAGACCCCTTAGAATCTGCACCTATTCTGATTAATGAAATAAATAAATTTGGAGAGATTGCCGGACTAAAAATCAACAGGGAAAAAACTAAGATGATAACAAAAAATATGACACAACAGCAGATATCGAAACTAGAGGAATCTATTAAAATCAAAACCACCAAAAAAGTTAAATACCTTTAACTTTACCTTAGGACTATGGATTACCACTAACTGTAGCATTATTAAGAAAGACAACTATGACAAATTAATTAACGAAATGGACAAAGATTTCTCCAGATGGTCAAAGCTCCCACTTTCTATAATGGGGAAAATTGCCCTAATTAAAAGTAATATACTTCCCAGATTTCTATACCTTTTTCAAACTGCACCCATTAAATTAAACAGGACCTTTTTCAATAACCATCACAAAAAAATTCGCAAATTTATATGGACAAAAAAAAGACCAGAATAAAACTCAAAAACCTACAAGACCATAGATCAAGAGGTGGATTCGGGTTACCAAACATGGAATTATATTACCATGTCTCAATTGCAAACTTACTGAAAGAATGGATAACATTAAAAAATTCTAGAATATTAACACTTGAAGGCTACGACCTTCAATCAGGGTGGCACGCCTTTTTGATGGCAGACATAGGTAAAATACCAACATATTTTAGAATATTAACAAGCTGCATCCCTTTACTCATGATTTTAGTCCAATATTACCAATATAGGTTCTCCTTAAATGAATGGAGTTGTGCCACTAAATTAGAAATGGGAACATTTCAGGAGGGAAAAGCAAAAAGCGTATGACAGAGTGCATTCACATAGAAAATACTTTTATAAATCAGGTGCAGCTTGATAATTATTGAATAATGCAGCTACTGTTACTTTTAAGCCATAATTTGTGGAACAAGCCACAATGTAAGGTCTATACAGCACACAGTTAAATATAATAAAATAAGCCAGATTGTTATGTGCCAATTCAGCAACAAACTATCTTCACAATTATAATTGGCTGGACAAATCTTTGTAAATGCAGTCTTCATGCATTAAATATTAGCTCAGTACAGATAGTCCTCGACTTACAACCACAATGAAGTCCACAATTTACATTGTTCAGTGAGAAATTTTTAATTGAGTTTTGCCTCGTTTTACTACTTTTCTTGCCACATTTCTTAAATGAATCTATGCAGTTGTTAAATTAGTAACACAATTGTTCAGTGAATCTAGTTTCCCCATTGACTTTGCTTGTGAGATCACAAAAGGTGATCACATGACTCCAAGATACTGCAGTGTTTTTAATAGGAAAGTGAACACAAGAACAAGGGGACACAATCTGAAGTTAGCAAGGTGAGAAAATATTATTTCACTGAAAGAGTAGTAGATCCTTGCCACAACCTTCCAGCAGACGTGGTTGGTAAATCCACAGTAACTGAATTTAAACATGCCTGGGATAAACATATATCCATTGTAAGATAAAATACAGGAAATAGTATAAGGGAAGACTAGATGGACCATGAGGTCTTTTTCTGCGGTCAGTCTTCTATGTTTCTATGTCATAAAGGTGAGTTACTTGTCAAGCATCCAAATGTAAATCACATGATCCCGAAAATGCTACAACGGTCCTAAGTGTGACAAACCGCCATTAATCACTTTTTTCAGTGGGGTGGAACTTCGGTCACTAAATGAACTGTTGTAAGTGGAGAACTACTCTGTATTGGACTTTCAATGCATTCTCATTCAAAATATCCCCACTACAAAGTGTCTTAAAAGTTTCTCTTTCGACTTACTTATTCATCGAATTTATATGACCCATCCTACCTCACAAAAAGTGACTCAAGGCAGCATATAATAAACCAGTTCACTTACCAAAGGGGGTAAAAAAACAACCCAACCCCCCCAAAACCGTTATTATAAATGGAAAAAAAATAACAAAAATTGTAATTAAGGGCTAGGAAAAGGAGCAAATACCAAAAACAAACCCCCAGGGAGCTACAGGCACCTCAGTAATGAATTCGTTAAATTTCACATTCAGGATTTGCCATCAAGCGAAAAAAATTCTAGCAAAACGCCGGCGACAAGAAAACAAACTTAAAACACGCACTGACGCACCACACAAAATGCCTCATTTCGAAAAGACAGCGAGCGTACAGACCTATTTTGCCTTCCAGATCCCGCTTATGGCAAATATCGATGGACTCCTGGTTAAAGTGGCTCTTAAGCCCGCCAACGAACTCTCTTTCTTTTGGAAACGCAACTGCAACTTGTAGAAATAAAGAAGATACTTTTGCCCAACCCCTTCAACAGCAAGGGGGGTGCGTCGAGGCTGTTCCTTCTAAGGGGAGGGGGATTAAACAAGAGAATTCAGGCGGGGAAAAGGATTATTCGCCCACAGTGACCAAAGTGGCTCGCAAGGGTTTCTGAGCGACGCCAGCCTCCCTTCAGCAGGTTGCTCCCCACAACGTCCCGGGAGGTTAATCCCGCCGAGCAGCCACCTAAGCCTCCGACCGAAAGCTCCTTTGCGCATCCAGCGGCGCAAGCAGCAGGACCGGAGAGGGCCGCTGCCTTCTGATTGGCATTTTTCTGAAGGCGTGGCGCGCGCGGCTTAGGGCGCGGAGCACGAGGCAGAGCGGGAAGGCGGCGCTGCTGAATGGAGCAGGAGGGGGAAGGAAGAGAAGGCGCGGCAGTTGAGGGCGGTGGCGGCTTTATTTATTTTTTTTTAACTTTTAATTTCAATTTGATCGAATGTCACTTTGGGAGGCCGCGGTCACAGCAGCGGGGTGAGCGTAACTGTCATAAAGAAGGACAGTTTCAACTCCCCCCCCCAAAGCACCAGAACTCAAGACAAGAATGTCATGAATGGAAACTAATCAAGGAGAGAAGCAACTGGAATAATTAAGGAGGAACTTCCGAAGGGTGAGGATAATTCATCAGTGGAACGGCTTTGCCTTCAGAAGGTGTCAGTTGTTACATCACTGGAGGTTTTTTTTTAGGAAGACATTGGATAAAACAGAATAGAATAGAATATAATTTTTTATTGGCCAAGTGTGATTGGACACACAAGGGGTTTGTCTGGGCGCATATGCTTTCAGTGTACATTTAAAAAAAGATACATTTGTCAAGAATCATGAGATGCAACACTTAATGATTGTCATAAGGGTCAAATAAGCAATCAGGAAAAAAATCAATATTAATAAAAAATCTTAAGGATACAAGCAACAAGTTACAGTCATACATTTGTTGAAATGGTACAGGGTCTCCTTTTTGAGCAGGAGGTTGGATTAGAAGACCTCCAGGGTCCCTTCCAACTCTGTTCATAATAATAATAATAATAATAATAATAATAATAATAATAATAATAATAATAATAATAATAATAATAATAATAATAATAATTGGAACTTGTGCTGGAACTACCATTTACCAGTGGCAAAGAACTGGTGGGATCATAAGCCCAAAAAAGTGGTCGAAAATGAGCAAGCAAAACTACTGTGGGACTTCCGACTTCAGACTGACCGAATACTGAAGCATAACACACCAGACATCCTGATTGTGGAGAAAAAGAAAGTATGGATCATTGACATCGCAATCCCGGGGGATAGCAGAATTGAGGAGAAGCAGCTACAGAAATTAGTGAAATATGAAGATCTAAAAATCGAGCTACAAGGACTCTGGCATAAGCCACTGAAAGTGGCCCCAGTGGTATTTGGCACACTAGGTGCAGTGCCAAAGGATCTCAGAGGACATTTGAAAACCATGGAAATTGACTAAATCTCCATCTGTCAATTTCAAAAGGCCGCTTTACTGGGATCGGCAAACATAATTCGCCGCTACGTCACACAGTCTTAGGTGCTTGGGAAGTGCCCGACTGGTGATGAAATACGAAATCCAGCATAGTGATCTCGTTTGCTGTGTTGTATAGCCATAATAATAATAATAACAATAATAATAATAATAAATAATTTTAATAAACCAGTACAGGTGGTCCCAGTGGTAATCAGTACACTGGGTGCTGTGCCAAAAGACCTCAGCCGGCATTTGAAAACAATAATAAACTGACAAAATCATGATCTGTCAGTTGCAAAAGTACTTGGATCTGCGTGCATCATACGAAAATACATCACACGGTCCTAGATGCTTGGAAAGTGTTCGATTTGTGATATTGAGATACAAAATCCAGTATATAAATCTCGTTTGCTGTGTATTACTGGTTTTTGTGTGAATAATAATAATAATAATTTGCTTTTACTTTAGAAAAAGTAAAGAATTCATTATTCCTGGTCAGATTTTTGCTTTCATTGTGCTCAGACATTTCTTTACGTATTATCTCTCTGCAAAGGGAGAGATGTTAGTATTTCAGTGATTGCTGATAGCCAAAAACATCTGTACTTCACTCCCTACATACTGTTATAATTTATCCGTATCAGGTAATGCTGGAGATGAAGCCAGCAACATTGAAATAATCTCAAGAAGTTTAAAAACCATGAGTCAGAGAAGCATTAGATTGTGTGTTAGGAAGAATCCCCACGTTTACTGTAAGATCGTAATAACAAAAATAGAGTGCCCCATTGTATTTCTACAAAATTTGTTTTTCTTTACTGGAAATGAGTTTTAAACAGGAACAAAAACATGTGTGTCAAATTAAAAATCAAATACAGGTAGTCTTTAACTTATAGTTGAGCCCATAACTACTGTTGCTAAAAGAAACATTTGTAAAGTGAATTTTGCCTCATTTTACGACTTCACTATACACTGAGAGCATGTGCACCAAGACAAATTCCGTGTGTGTCCAATCACACTTGGCCAATAAAGAGTTTCTATTCTATTCTTCTTGCCATAGTTGTTAAGTGAATCTGCAGTTGTTAATAACACAGTTATTATCTGAATCTGGCTTCTCCGTTGACTTTGCTCATCAGAAGGTCACAAAAGGTGATCACATGATCCTAGGACACTGCAACCATCATAAATATGCATCACCAAGCATCCAAATTTTGATCAAGGGGATGATGCAATGGTTGTAAGTGTGAAAAACGATCATAACTCACTTTTCAGTGCTATTGTAACTTTGAACTGTCACTAAATAAACTGTTTTAAGTCAAGGTGTACCTGTATAAACTCAATGCAACCTGTGTAATATTTCTTAATCAGATGGTGATGTAGGTTTAGGTTTATTGGATTTATATGCCGCCCCTCTCCGCAAACTCGGGGCGGCTCACAACAATAATAAAAAACAGTACAGTACACATGTAGAAAGCTATTTAAAGTTAGACTCACTTTATGTTACGTGATTGATCTCCTTCACCATGTCCCCATCTCAGTTATTTTTTTAAGCTACAATCCCAAACATTCTAAGATGGCCTCACCATTTTGATCATTCTCTTCCATATTTTTCCACCTCTATTATATACTTTTTCAAATGTTGTAACCAGAACTGTACTGAGTATTCCAGATGCTGAAATACCATAAATTTGCAAAAGGGTATTGCAATGTTGGCATTCTTCTTAACAGTTATGGTTATTAGAAGGTTTTACTTTAGAGGTTTACATGGATAATTTGAACTCTATTTTCTGCATCAACTGAGAAATATCAGAATGCCCCAGGAACTGCTGATACAGTTCTACAGCGGAATTATTTATTTTATTTATTTTATTTATTTTATTTATTTTATTTATTTTATTTATTTTATTTATTTTATTTATTTTATTTATTTTATTTATTTTATTTATTTTATTTATTTTATTTATTTTATTTATTTTATTTATTTTATTTATTTTATTTATTTTATTTATTTTATTTATTTTATTTATTTTATTTATTTTATTTATTTTATTTATTTTATTTATTAGATTTGTATGCCGGAATTATTGAGTCTGCAATATGTACTTCTATAATTGTCTGTTTTAGTAGAGCAGTACAAATAGGACAGGTACAAACAGGACAGACACAGACTCCAATGGATAGTTAGGACTGCAAAAAATCCAAGTGCAACCAGCCTGCCTTCCATTCAGAACCTGTATACTGCACGGGTCAAAAAGAAGGCTGAGAAAATATCCACAAATTCCTCACATCCTGGACATAAACCATTTCAGGTCCTCCCCTCAGGATGCCGCTATTGCATACCAAAACAACTAGACACAGGGACAAGTCCCCGCCCCTCGTGTTATCACTCTGCTGAACATCTAATTTCCACAGTACCATTTTATTTACCCATGTAGTATGCTGTATTACTATTATTCTTCTCATCTTTTCTACTACCTTCTCTTATTGATATTATTATTATTATTATTATTATTACTCTGTTTTGCATATACACTGAGAGCTTCTGCAATGGAGACAAATTATTATTATTATTATTTATTGGATTTGTATGCCGCCCCTCTCCACAGACTCGGGGCGGCTAACAACAATGATAAAAAACAACATGTAACAATCCAATTTAATAAAACAACTAAAACCCCTTATTATAAAAACCAAACATACACACAAACATACCATATATGACTTGTAATGGCCTAGGGGAAGGAATATCCTAACTCCCCCATGCCTGGCGACAAAGGTGGGTCTTGAGTAATTTGCGAAAGACAAGGAGGGTGGGGGCCATTCTAATTTCTGGGGGGAGTTGATTCCAGAGGGCCAGGGCCGCCACAGAGAAGGCTCTTCCCCTTGGGCCCGCCAAACGACATTGTTTGGTCGACGGGACCCGGAGAAGGCCAACTCTGTGGGACCTTATTGGCCGCTGGGATTCGTGCGGTAGAAGGCGGTTCCGGATGTATTCTGGCCCAATGCCATGTAGGGCTTTAAATGTCATTATCAACACTTTGAATTGTGACCGGAAACCGATCGGCTGCCAGTGCAGGCCGCGGAGTGTTGCAGAAACGTGGGCGAATCTAGGAAGCCCCATGATGGCTCTCGCGGCCGCATTCTGCACGATCTGAAGTTTCCTTGTGTGTCCAATCACATTTGTCAAATGAAATGTTCTGTTCTGTTCTATTCCATTCCATTTTCTATCAGGTTCTCCAATTTCCCTTTATTATATTGGTTTTTATAGTGCATTATAATGTGCTTTTGCTACTAATACAATTTTTGATCTTTGACAAATAAAAGTTAAATAAGATATTCAAAATACAAACATACCACATGTATGAGGACATTACAGTATTGGCATTTTTATTTTCATTTCATTTCCAAATTCTGCTGTATACTGTACTTGGTTCATATATTCCTCCGACTGCCCGTAACAAGCTTTAAGGTCTTCTTCAGAAAGCTTAGATTTCATTAGCATACTGTATATGTGAAAGTTAGGATCTTTTACCTCAATGTGCATCATTTTATATTAAGTTGAATTATCAACTGGTTGACCTTTAATCTATTTTTCTATGGATTAATATATTGCAATATTCTGCAAAGGTATTCTGCATCCTTCTTCAGTAGCTTTGTTTTTTTATCAGCCTGCAGAGTTTATATTGTCTGAAAATTTGGCCAGCACACTGCTAATCCCAAGGGAAGATAATTTATAAGAGGTTTTAAAAGTGCCATTCTCAATACAGATCCTTGTTGAGGAAAATTGCACATTTATGCCTACATTTAACTTTTTGTAACCATTTAGCAATCCATAAAAAGACAGATTACCTTATTCCATAACTGTTAAGTTTACTCAGTTCCTTTAATGGGGAATACTGTACTGTCAAAAGCTTTTGAAAATCCAAATATTCAGAGTTCATCTTGTAAACAATACATAATATTTTGCCTTCTACATTATTACAGGGAAGTTACTGTAAAATCCCATTGGAGAAACTTGCTTTTCCCACATGGATCTGGAGATATTGAAATAATGCAGCATGTGTTATTTTATTGTATCATCTATAGATTTTATTTTATTTTGTCAAGTATGTATTTGTAATATACATATTGTTTATAGGCATAAGTTGGGCACTGATAAGAGAGAACATTAGGACAGGGATGGTAGGCATGCTGGTGTACTTATGCACGCCCCTTACTGACCTCTTAGGAATCAGGTGAGGTCAACAGTGGACAGTCTAAGGGTAAAGTTTTGGGGGATTGGTGATGAAACCAGAGCGTCAGATAGTGAGTTCCAGGCATTAACCACTCTTGTCGTATTTTCTACAGTCAAGTTTGGGGCGGTTCATTTTGAGTTTGTATCTGTTGTGTGCTCATGTATTGTTGTGGTTGAAGCTGAAGTAGTCATTGACAGGAGTGACGTTGTAGCAGATAATTTTATGATCTATGCTTAGGTCGTAACATTCGTAATATTCTTCCTCTTTTATATCAGTACCCTGGATGATATGGCAAAATGTAGATGCCTGTCCTTTTCTTGAATTATAAGCCATTTATAACCCAGATTGTAGCAAAGCGTTGGTGCAGAAATTATGAAAATTAGGCATCAGTTGGTGAAAAGTCTCCCATAATTGTAGTATTTTAATTTCATCTATTAAAATTGCTTGTGTTATTTTAGTTTTATTTAAGATGCTTTAGTTGTTTTCAGTTGTACTTTTTATCATTCTCCTTTAGCTATAAGAAAGATTCATTTACTCATTCAATCACTGTTAGTGATCATCTCCCTCCATGCCTGTGCTGAAACCCTCCAAAAATGTTTGCAAAGTTCTTGAGGCAGAATTTAAATTGTGGAATCTATAGGCCAGTGTTTCCCAACCTTGGCAACTTGAAGATATCTGGACTTCAACTCCCAGAATTCCCCAGACACATCGGGAAGGTTCCCTTTTGTCCCCCAAGAGCTGGAGGGCATTTTTAATGCTTTCTTTTTTCCCCACTAAGAAGGGATTAAAAGGACCCAAACCCCTTTTATTATATAAAGAAGCATGATGATGATGATGATGATGATGATGATACTAATAATACTAGATAAAAAATAATTTAAAAAAAAAAAAAAAAGGTGGCTCCACCAGGATTTGAACCCCGATCGGCAGATTCAAAGTCAAGAGAACTAACAATTACGCTATAGAATTAGCTATGTTTCTGGGCTTTCTTTTAAGCTAGTAAAGGGAGGTCAGGAAGAAGTATACGTGACATCAAAACTCCGCCCCCGGAATTCCATCGTGGGATTTCCCAGTTCCTTTTGCTTGCAGTGCGGCAAGCAAAAGGAGGTGGGGAATGCCACGATGGGATTCCCCACTCTCCTCCCGGGCGTCGTCGTTTCACGTTATTTGAGGGAGCCTCGAATCCAAACCCCGAACTTCGGCAAAATTCAGGTTCAGGTCCGGCATACCGAACAATGCAAAATTCGGTACAGACCCGAATTGTGTGAGTTCGGTTCGCCCAACATTAATCCCCTCCTCTTCCTGGAGCTTCTTTCTTTTTTTCTTTCTTTCTTTCTTTCTTTCTTCATTTATTTATTTATTTATTTATTTATTTTTGATTTGTATGCCGCCCCTCTCCGCAAACTCCACCCCTCTTTGCCACTTACTTGTCCCAATCCGGCCTGCCGGAAAAGCCATCCAGGAGGGGAAAGCGATCCAAGATGCCCCCATTTCTCCCCTTTACCTTATCCCCCCCCCCCCCACCAATTGCTTTGTCCTGCTAAGGCCCAGCAGCAGCAGCTCTGGAGAGGAGCCTGCCACATGCACTCTCTACTAGGAATGGGTTTATTTTTGGGCAGCATAGGGGATGGAATCATGTATGGCAATGAAGGGGTGTGATTTAAAGAGATAGGCAAGCCAGGGTGGTGAAGGAGTGGTGAAGGAGAAACAGCCTTGGCACAGCTGACTGCCAGGGCTTCCCTTTCTCCCACTCCATTGCTGCCTCCCTTGAGGCCTCCATGAGGCAACAGTGAACAACCTGGGGCTGGCAGCAATTTTCCTCAGGCGATGGTCTCCTCCTTTTTCTCTGAGGAGAATCTTTGCCCAATAGCCTGGAGGAGAGGCGGGGCATCCCAACACAGGCAGCTCTGCTGGAAAAGTCATTCGGGAGGTGATCCGAAATGCACCCATTTCTCCTCCTTATCTAATCCCCTCCCCGATCCTTTTCCAATTGGTTTGTCCCACTTGGGCCCTTGAGAGGAGCCTGAAATGAGGATGGGCTCATTTCATGGTTGGGGGAGGGTCAAGGGAAGATCTAACTTAACTCGCTGCCAGTTTGCTTCCTCCTGCGTCGCTTGGCCACGCTGAGTGCAACGCAGTGCAAAAAAAATATTAAAAAAATAAACCTGGAAACAAGATAATGATTCACGTGCAGTGTCAGAAACTCAGCTTCTGTGCATGCGCAGAAGAAGAAAAATTTTAAAAAAATTAAAAGATGGCAGCACCGGCACCAACTGAACTGGATCTGTGACATCACCATGAAGTTACCAGCAGGTTGCTACCAATTTGGACAAACCGGTCCAAACCATTTCTGATTGGGTCCTTTTGTATCATTTTAATCTTTTCATTATCCATTCCCTCATTTTTAGAAGTTGCCTTTTGTAATCAAAGATTTCCATTTTGTTATCAACCAATTTCTCAGTTAGTAAAGCATTGGAGAACAAGTTTTTAGAAACTATAAAGATCAAATAGTTTTCTGCTTTCCAATCTAAAGATAAATAGTTTTTTTTTCCCTTAAAATGTGAGCAAGAAAATTAGAGAAATTTATCTAACTTTATTAAAATTTATATTAACCTTGGAGTATTTCACAGAAACTGATGTTTGGATTTAACCTGTATGCTTCATGCTTGTTGAATGTTTTCAGATTAGTGTGGGAGAGGTTGTATTGACATACTGTAGTGGTAAGCCATTTATTATAAATTCTATTATATCCTGCGTGATATCCTTGAAAAAGTATTAAGCCCTCAAACAAAAATATATGAGTTTTTAGAAGTATGAAAAGCAATCATGAGAAATCTCTTTGAACCCTATCTTCTGCCAATTTAGAGTTTAAATAACACACTGAATTCTGCCTACACATTTTGCTGTCCACAGATAACAATATATGTTATTAAGAGCCGATTTCACACAAGCATGCTAATAACTACAGGTTAAAGCAATGACTTGCTATTGTGAGAGCAAATTACAGAGCTGCACATTCTCACGTAAATGCAATCATTAGCAAAACATTCTTAATTGAGTAAGTTTAGTAGGTCTACCAGACCTTACTTTTGTCTTTGCTGCTACCTAATGGTCATCCAGATTTTTTTTCTGTTTATATCTGATACACTGAGAGATTTTGATTGCAAAGCAATAAAAACTGCTTTCCTCAAAGTCAGATCAATTGTCCATCTAGTCCAGTACAGGCAGTAGTAGAGGCAATACTCCTGGGATTCTGGATTTTAACTAGAAACTTCCTTCTGCAAAGCATGTGTACTTATTACTGAGTTATCACCTTCCCTTATCTGGGGAAAAGATGTAAGTCCCATCAAATATAGTGAAAGTGAGTGTACATACAGCTGCAACAAAAATTAAATTCAGGTGATCCAAGCTTTAACGTCTTGAAAATTTGGTCAAGAGTCTCTTGATCAAACCTACAATTTTAAAGTGCTCTGTTGGCAATAAACTCCAGAGAAAATCAATAGAACTTAGTTGGAGCAGATGTTTTCTGTAACAGGTCACAGCCTTTCCACATATAAAAAAGCAACCAGAGGAACAACAATATATATAAAGAAAAAAAGGAGGAGGAGGAGAAGAAGAAGAAAGAGAAGCGGCATCAGTGGCAGAGAGACATTGACTGCAAACTATTCTTGCTGAAAATAGACATTGTACCTATTTTGCACTCTATTGTCCTAGGATTTATTTTTTAAAAAATTATTGCCACTTCACCCCGCAAAATATAAAAATGGGAAGAGTTATTTCATTCTGTTGAAGGAGGCTACTGCCATAAATTTGCTTGGGATTCAGGTACTAAGACTCATTTTTTTTGCTGCAACTAGCTAATAAGATTATCTCTCTGGAGGTTTATTGGTCAGCTGAGCCTACCTGGTCAGTTAAAAAAGATACGGCTATTGACTTCATTGCTACTGAAAGTACACTTTACTAAAGCCAAGTAGTTCCAGCATAGCAAAGCTGAATCTAATTTTTGGTGCTCTTCCCTTTTCCCTACCATTCCCTCTGGATGTCTCCCCTTGTCCAATTACGTTCAGACAAATTGGGTAACTGCCTGTGGTTTGGCAGGCTGGAGGGTCTTGCATTACATAGTGTGGCCTTGGACCAGCCGGTAGGTCTCCTAGGATGGCAGGGTGAGTAATTTTGATTCCCCCTTATCCCAACTCCCTGCCTCCCCGCAGCTCCCCCTCCCCATTGTGTGTGGGAGAACTGGCATCTGACTGCTGCAGCAATATGACAGTCCTGTCATTATTGTACTTAGGTGGTAAACGTGGAAAGTGGTATTGCATCTTGACTGTTTGGAAGAAGCAAGAGGAAAGGATAGGTGAGCAAACAAAAGAAGCCCATTGAAAAAAACAGGAAAGGCAAACTGATCACTGAACTACATTTGCAAATGGATTCCAAATTGGGAAAAATATGGACAAGGAAGATTAAGAAAACTTTCAATGTTTTTTTTTGTTAGAATAGTGAATGCAGAATATAAACAGCATTCTTCCCTCCCCCCCAAAAAAGTATTTATTTGTTCCACGCGCATACACACCAAACACACCCAGGTGTTTGCTTTAGAAAGCAATTGAAAACTTGCCTGTTCTCCTAAGCCTTAGAACAGCACGACGGCTGTAGCCACTATGGGAGGTTTGGAATTATTTATTAATATTATTTATTAGATTTGTATGCCGCCCCTCTCCGGAGACTCAGAGCGGCTCACAACAACAGAACACAGTACAAATCCAATAGTTTTTTTTAAAAAAAAAAAATTTTTTTAAAAAACCCTTAATATAAAACAGTCATACATCTCAGACAAACTATCCATAAAATGGAGCGGCCCGGGGGAATCAATTCCCCCATGCCTGGGGAAGGTTTGGTAGGGAAGGTTTGCCTATTTGCCGATGACTCTAAAATGTGCAATAGGGTTGATATTCCTGGAGGCATCTGTAATATGGTAAATGATTTAGCTTTACTAGATAAATGGTCAAAGCAATGGAAACTGCAGTTTAATGTTTCCAAATGTAAAATAATGCACTTGGGGAAAAGGAATCCTCAATCTGAGTATTGTATTGTCAGTTCTGTGTTAGCAAATACTTCAGAAGAAAAGGATTTAGGGGTAGTGATTTCTGACAGTCTCAAAATGGGTGAACAGTGCAGTCAGGCGGTAGGGACAGCAAGTAGGATGCTTGGCTGCATAACTAGAGGTATAACAAGCAGGAAGAGGGAGATTATGATCCCGCTATATAGAATGCTGGTGAGACCACATTTGGAATACTGTGTTCAGTTCTGGAGACCTCACCTACAAAAAGATATTGACAAAATTGAACGGGTCCAAAGACGGGCTACAAGAATGGTGGAAGGTCTTAAGCATAAAACGTATCAGGAAAGACTTAATGAACTCAATCTGTATAGTCTGGAGGACAGAAGGAAAAGGGGGGACATGATCGAAACATTTAAATATATTAAAGGGTTAAATAAGGTCCAGGAGGGAAGTGTTTTTAATAGGAAAGTGAACACAAGAACAAGGGGACACAATCTGAAGTTAGTTGGGGGAAAGATCAAAAGCAACATGAGAAAATATTATTTTACTGAAAGAGTAGTACTGTAGATCCTTGGAACAAACTTCCAGCAGACGTAGTAGATAAATCCACAGTAACTGAATTTAAACATGCCTGGGGTAAACACATATCCATCCTAAGATAAAATACAGAAAATAGTATAAGGGTAGACTAGATGGACCAGGAGGTCTTTTTCTGCCGTCAGACTTCTATGTTTCTATGTTTCTATGCCTGAGGGCAGAGGTGGGTTTTAAGGAGTTTGCGAAAGGCAAGGAGGGTGGGAGCAGTCCTGATCTCCAGGGGGAGTTGATTCCAGAGGGTCGGGGCCGCCACAGAGAAGGCTCTTCCCCTGGGTCCCGCCAGACGACATTGTTTCGTCGACGGGACCCGGAGAAGGCCAACTCTGTGGGACCTAATCGGTCGCTGGGATTCGTGTGGAAGAAGGCGGTCCCGGAGATATTCTGAATGTTGTAATGTCTCCTCTGGACGACTCCTCCGAATCTTCCTCGAGGGAGAATGAGATCATTCCTGACACATCGGGAAGAGGATGGAGAGGAACTGCCTGCCATGGTAGATCTCAGGTGATGCAGGGCCGTAAAACGGAGGTCTGCCAGATTGCTTGGGAAAAGGCCCTGCCCCTCTTGATGGGCTGCACCTGGAGCTATTTAACACAGCAGGCAGAGGAAAGTGTTGCTGGAAGCAACATGTGTGGGTTGTGGCTGTGGGCTCATTCGTGTTTCCTGAGATTCTGAATTTCTAGAATCCATGTGGGGGAACACAAATAAGACCATCAACCCCACTGATGTGTGAGTATGAATGAGTGGGGCAGCACAGTGGTTTATACTGTTTGACAGTAACAATTACTTTTTTCAATTAACTCCTTATTACAAAGAATGGCTGATGGGTAATATTTTCAAACATGGTTCCTAAGCCTATCTTGGGACATTTAAAAAATCATTTTCTAGGGACAGAATTTCCATTTCCATTACAGCAGTATCATCTTATTAGGAGGAGAAGGGAATATTTCCTACCAACTAGCTGTAGGCATATTGGTTGGATAAAAGAACTGATGTAAGGTACAGTAGAAAATAGCTGAGGATTTTTTTTTTACCTGCCATTAATCTACTTTCATACCTAAAGCAAGATATATAAAAGCTTAAAGCCGTATGCCTTCTTTTTCCAATCTAAGGTGGTGATGTCTGCTTAGGTACATCCTTTACCTTGATTGATCTGTGAGAGTATTTCTGGCAGGTAAAAAGATATATGTAAGCTCCCCTGCCAGAATGATATTACAGTTCAGATGGCCTTACTGGATGAAATTGAACACAAATATTGAACTATAGATGCCTACGTCATCTGCTTGATTCTTTAAGTCTACGGAGAGGGGCGGCATACAAATCTAATAAATAAATAATAAATAAGGCTACGAATCAGTAGCTTTTAACTTGTTTCAGAAAAAACAATCTTACTATATAATCCTAATAAAAAGACTGTTTGGTGCATGAAACATTCTGGTTTATACATTTGTTTAGTGTATACAAAAAATACTGCCATATAGCCCTATCCATTTGGACTGAGAGAAAATTACTATATTATATAAAAAGAATAAGTGTTTTATATGTACTTTACTTCTATAAAGTGGGAGGGATATTGGGCTGATTGTTTCTTCCGATATTCCTTTGATTACTAGCATCATATAGCGTGCAGGTTCTGTTCAGATGCGAATAGGTTATGACAACTATTCACTTATTACTAGAATAACTGATAGACTGTCTTAATAGGCTATGATTTGAATCAGGATTATAAAATAATTACCTACGTGGAGCATATGAGAGAGCCAGTTTGGTGTATTGGTTGAGGCATCAGACTATAGATTCAGGGACTGTAGGTCCTACTCCCTTCTGGGACACAAGGATGACCTTGGGCCAGTCATATTCTTTCAGTCCTAGGAAGAAGGCAATGCCAAACCACTTCTAAAAAACCTTGCCAAGAAAATTGCAGGCTCTTGCTCACGCAGTTGCCAGGAGTTCACACTAATTCAGAAGCAAGCCTTGCCCCTCAATCATCATCATCATCATCATCCTCTGTATCTTCCTATGAATTTGCCCTTAAGTTGACTAAAACCAGGGAAATTTTATTTATTTATTCATTCATTCATTCATTCATTCATTTATTTATTTATTAGATTTGTATGCCGCCCCTCTCCGAAGACTCGGGGCGGCTAACAACAGTATAAAAAGACAATGTAAACAAATCTAATATTAAAAATAATCTTAAAAACCCCAATTTAAAGAACCACTCATACATACAAGCATACCATGTATAAATTCTATAAGCCTAGGGGGGAGGGAAATTTCAATTCCCCCATGCCTGACGACAGAGGTGGGTTTTAAGGAGCTTGCAAAAGGCAAGGAGGGTGGGGGCAACTCTAATATCTGGGGGGAGCTGGTTCCAGAGGGCCAGGGCCGCCACAGAGAAGGCTCTTCTCCTGGGTCCCGCCAAACGACATTGCTTAGTGCAACATGGCAGATGAAAGGAGGCAGGAGCATCCTATCCAGACACCTGCTTGTCAAGAGATTTCAAAATCTTCTGCTGCATCTCAGGGCAAACTAACAACATGGACTGCAGCAATCCTATTAGTCAAGGTGATTGTAGGGATCAGAAGAGAATGCAAAGGTTATCTGGCAACAAAACATCCACCCCAGTGAAATGCCTGCAAAAAGCTGTTCACTGCCTATGTATAAACCAGCATGGGCTTTTTTTTTTTCATCGCAGGTCTAGGCATGTTTGAAATTTTATCTTTGAAACGGGGTGGGAGGTATCATGTCCAAGAATTTCACAAAATACATCAAGAAGCTGCAGCTCCCTGCAATAAGACCAGCGGATCTGCAAAAAAAACTGCGCTACTCAAAACATCATACATTTTAAGAGGATACTTGGTTGATACCTAAGATACCGGAAGTAACCCGTATCAACCATCAGTGCCAGTCAGTGATATTTGTGATACATTTTTAAATGTTAAATTGACTGAGTTTCATGTGTGATGATGATGATGATGATGATATAATAATAATAATAATAATAGTAGTAGTAGTAGTAGTAGTAGTAGTAATAATAATAGTAATAGTAATATCACTTTACCAGTAGCTGCAGCAAAATTTCACAAACTGATTATCTACAACATCATGATTGAGTTGCCAAAATCATACAAGGGAAGGTTTGCCAGAAGTTTGGGTTCGAATGCAACAAAAATTACAGGGATCTTGTGGGGATTTTGAATCCAAACAGACAGATATCTGGCCAACAACATGCCTGACATCACTATGGGGGGGGGGGGGGAGTCTGATTCATTGATATTGCAATACCAGTTGGTGCATGAATTGAAGAGAAACAACTAGAAAAAATAATGAAATACTGTGGTCTACAAATTTAAGTTGAGTGATTGTGGAGGAAGAAAGCAGTGGTTGTACCAGTAGTAACAGGAGCTCTTGAAGGAATATCCAAAAGGTTACCTAAATACATGGACATTTTGAATTTATCAGACATGAATATTTTGACTTTGCAAAAAAAAAACACTGCCTATCTACTCAGATCTTACCTTAAGAGCTCTTAGATTGTTGGTTAGGGTTTGAACAGTTAAATTGTTCAGTTCCGGACTCTAAATTGAGAAAAAGAAGAATAGAAGGAATAGAATGGGAAGTTAAAGCATTATCGGAGGATGATGGTTACAAATATCTAGGCATGTTCGAAGCAGATAACATCTTGAATGGAAAAGTCAAAAAGTCAACGCAAAAGGAATACATCAGGAATGTCCGCAAAGTATTAAAATCAAAGCTGAATGTTGGAAACATATTAAAGCCATTAATATATGGGCAGTTCCAGTGACACACTACTCAGCTGTAATCTTCAACTGGACTGTGGCTGAACTGGAAAACGTGGACGGGAAATTACGTAAACTATTGAATACGTACCATCCTTTACACCCATAAAGTGGCATCGACAGGTTGTACCTGCCAAGAAAAATAGGAGGTGGAGGACTGTTGCAAATCCATCAAACTATACTAGAAGAAAAACAAAGTTTGAATGCCTATGTGAACCAATGAACTTAAAAATTGCTGCAGGCTGTGAAAATGGAGAACATTATTAAAATAACAGAAACAAAGACAGAATATTAAAAAAGCAGCTAAATGCAGATTAAATAGATGGAAAATCAAAGCTTTTCATGGACAGCACTTGAAAAACATTGAAGGAAAATGTGATAATAACTTGACATGGGCATGGCTTAAGATGGAAACCAACAAGAAAGAAACAGAAGGTTTAATATTTGCTGCTCAAGAAAAAGCACTACAAACTAATGCCATGAAAGCGAAGATACAAAAATCCACTGACAATTCAAACTGTTGATTTTACAATGACAAAGTTGAAACTATTATACATTTAATATGTGAGTGCAGCAAAATTGCAGAAATTGATTACAAAGTTAAATTAATTGACCAAGTTGCTAAATTAATCCACTGGTCATTATGTAAAAAATATGACTTACCTGTATCCGAAAAGTCATGGGAACATAAAGTAGAAAAAGTGTTGCAAATGAGATGGTGAAAATATTGTGGGACTTTTAAATACAGATGGATCATTATTTGGAACACAACATACCAGATAGCACAGTTATCAAAAACTGAAGCATATAATTTATTGACATTGCTGTCCCAGGAGACACCAGAGTTGAACAAAAAGAACTAGAAAAAAACACACAAAATATCGCAACCTGGTTATTGAAACTACGTGATTATGGATGAAACATGTGACAGTGATACCCATTGTCATCTGGGCATTTGGCACAATATCCAAGAATTTTATAAAAGACATCAAGGAATTGCACTTCCTGCAATAAAACCAGTGAAATTTCAACAGATTGCACTACTCGGAACAACATACATTTTAAGAAGTTATGTGGTCAATACCTAGGATGCTGACAGCAACCTGGATCAATTATCAGCCCGTCAATGATGTTTGTAATTCATTTTTAAATGTTCAGTTGATTTGAGTTTCATGTTTAATGAATAAAAGATAATAATAATAATAATAATAATAATGATGATAACATTATACCTGCCAAGAAAAATAGGAGGCAGAGAGCTATTACAAATACATCAAACTGTAGAAGAAGAAAAATGAAGTTTGAATGATTATGTGAACCAAAGTACAGAAAAATTGCTTTAGGCTGTGAAAACGGAGAACATTATAAAAACAACAGAAACAGAGGCAGAATGTAAGGAAAAACAGCTGGGTGACAGATTAAATAGGTGGAAAACCAAAGCTTTGCATGGACAACACTTGAAAAAACATTGAAGGAAAATGTTATGACAACCTTACATGGACATGGCTTAAAATGAGAACTACAAAGAAAGAAACGGAAGGCTTAATACTTGCTGCTCAAGAACAAGCACTACAAACTAATGCCATGAAAGTGAAGAAGAAACTAATGTCATAAAATCTTCAGATGACTAAGTTTCATGTTTAATGCATAAAAGAAATAATAATAACAACAACAACAACAACAACAACAATAATAATATGCAGACTCTGTAAAGAAACAGACAAAATAATTGATTACATACTCAGTTGCTGCAAAAAGACCGCACAGACTGACTACAAGCATAGACATGATGCTGTGGCACAGATGATCCACTGGAACCTGTGCCAGAACTACCATCTACCAGTGGCAAAGAATTGGTGTGATCATAAGCCTGAAGAAGCAGTCGAAAATGAGCAAGCAAAACTACTGTGGGATTTCAAACTGACCGAATTTTGAAACATAATATATCAGACATCATGATTGTGTAGAAAAAGAAAGTATGGATCATCACAATTCCAGGAGACAACAGAATTGAGGAGAAGCAGCTAGAGAAATTTGCGAAATACGAACATCTGAAAATCGATCTGCAATGACTCTGGCATAAGCCAGTGGCACAGTGCCAAAGGATTTCAGCGTACATCTGAAAACCATCGGAATTGACAGAATCTCCATCTGTTAATTGCAAAAGGCCGCTTTATTGGGATCAGCACACATAATTCGCCACTACATCATGCAGTCCTATGTGCTTGGGAAGCGCCTGACTGGTAATGAAATACGAAATCTAGCATAGTGATCTTGTTTGCTGTTTTGTATTGTTGAAATAATAATAATAATACTTTCTTTTTTCAAAAAAATAGTATGAATCATCGACATTGCAATCCCAGGAGAGAGCAAAATTGAGAAGCAGCTAGAGAAATTTGCAAAATGCGAAGCTACCAACTGGTAATGAAATACGAAATCCAGCATAGTGATCTCATTTGCTGTGTTGTATTGTTGATAATAACAATAATAAATTTTAAATGATCAGTTGACTGATTTTAATATTTAATGAATAAAAGATAATAAATAAAAGATAATAATAGTAATAGTACTAATAGTAATAGTAATAATAATAATGCATTTCACAAAGGGCAGAACTGAGTTTTTATCATAACCACTTTTCTCTAGGTTTTTTTTTGTGAACTTAAGCCACTAGATGGAGGCACATGTTTAAGAAAAAAATGTTGACAAAGATACTGAGGGCTTGAATGTGCTTCAAATAGATGTTTCAGTTAGTATTCATTTTTAATGTATTTTATAAAATATATAGAAGCTGTAAATCTGCTACTCTTTTGTCATTTCTGTGATGGGGGATAGGAGTCAATCCTCATCCGTTTTCTTACTTTATAGGATTTCTGGGTCTCAGTACCATTATTGAGATTGGTCTGCATTTTGTTGTTGTTTTCCCTCCTTATATAAGACCCTCTTCTTACTATATCAAGATACAAAAAGGGGCATTGGAACTTATCTGATATGCCTTTTCTCGTAGGGTGGAGCTTGCCTCCAAGAATGGAAAAACACACTGCCCTTAGCCAATGGGGACTGAGTCTAAAAGGGTATGAATAGCATCTCCATGCCTCAGTTCTCCCTCTTTTGATGAGGGACGTAAGTCAGACTCTATATGCAATCTTCAAACCATAAAAAACCCCAGTTTATTAACACAGAATTCTAGTACAACCAGAGAATACCAACCAGAATTCCAATGGCCAGACAGACCCAAAGAAAGGGAAGGACTTGAAGGCTAGCTCCACCCTACGAGAAATGGCGTATCAGGTATGTTCCAATGACCCTTCTCCATTGTAGGTGGAGCTAGCCTCCAAGAATGGGACATACCAAAGTAGTCCACCCCTTGGGAGGGTAGCCTGCGTTTGGCTGAAACACCCACTGCCCGGGACCACCTGTTGCAACACCCTACGTCTAATGCCTCCTCTGAGGGAAAAACGTCCAGTTTATAATGATGGATGAATGGCGTAGGTGAAGACCAGGTTGTCACATGGCAAACCTCAATCGTTGCCCGGGTATTCCACGCAGTAGTGGTGCCCATGCTTTGCATGGAACGTACAGTCACACCAATAGGATGTGGAAGGGACAACTGGTCACAAGACAGAGAAATAACAGAACAGATCCAACACCCTACTGTCATGGAGGACATTTTCTGACCCATGGAAGCGTCCTTAAAGGAAACAAACAATGCTTTCATCTTGTGAAAGTTCGATGTGTGCTGAATATAAATGTCTAGTGCGTGTCTTATGTCCAAGAGGTACCACTGTCATTCCGTGTCAGTAGCGAGAGAAAGGTAAGTCTTCTGGAACCAACTCCCCCCAGAGATTCGTACTGCCCCCACTTTTCCTGTCTTTTGAAAGACGTTGAAAACACATCTATGCCGGCAGGCCTGAGGCTGTGAGCGATAGTTCCCGCTCCACCCAGTAGTGTGAATGATGGACAATTGATTGTTTTACATTGGGTTTTTTTAATCTTTCTAACTTTTCTAACTACTCATAATTAACTATTTTTATTGTTATGCTGAATTTCATTCTTGCAAGTTATTGTTATATTGAATTTTTCTCTTGTAAGCCACCCTGAGTCCGCGAGGAGAAGGGCAGCTTATAAATCTAAATGATGATGATGATGATGATACTCTTTCAGACTCAGTCCTAATTGGCTTAAGGGTGGTGTCTTTTCCCATTCTTGGAGGCTAGCTCCATCTACTCTGGAGAACAATCTTTTTGTGTTGCACAGTATAGAGCAGTGATGGTGAATCTTTTTTTCCTCGAATGCCGAAAGAGCGTGGCCGTGTGCTATCGCACATATGCGAGTGTCCACACCCATAATTCAATGCCTGGGGAGAGTGAAAACAGGTTTCCCCGCCTCCCGTAGGCTCGTGTTTCTCCCTCCCAGGGCTCCAAAGGTGGAGCTGAGAGAGGGTAAAAAAACACCATTTCCCATTCCCCCGGAGACTCTCTGGAAGCCAAAAATTCCCTCCCAGAGCCTCTATGCGAGCCAAAAATAAGATGGCCAGCACACACATGCAAATTGGAACTGAGCTAGGGCAACAAATTGTGTGCCAGCAGATATAGCTCCGCATGCCACCTGTGGCACCCATGCCATAGGTTTGCCATCATTGGTATAGAGACTGGTTGCTGTAAAATAAAACTAAGAGAAGGGTGTTCCAGCTGCTTAACTTCATGGCATATTCCTTATAAGGAATTGAATTTTTGTTCCTAGAAATTTTAAGTAGCCATTTTGCTGTTGTTTGGTAATAATAAATGAACTAGTATCAGCTAAAAGGTTCTGAGTTCAAATTTCATCTTAGCCATTAGCTTATTGGTGACTTTTTATAAGGTAGTTTTTCTGAATTGCTCCATACGCATTGTAATAACAATCTACCACAGAAAGATTATTGAAGTGCTACACAGAGAAAAGACTATCCCCCCCCCCAAAAAAAAAAAAATTGGGCATAGCCATCATTTCTCTGTAAATTAACTCCCTATGAATTATTCCCATAGTGACTGTTTGGGCTTGGTTGGACTGAAAGAAAATGACCAGTCCATAGTGATCTAACTAAGCTTTTTGTGTTTGAATATTGAAATGTCTAAAGAGGTCTGCTTTATCAGGTGAAAGATTCATTTTTCTCTTTTTTATCTCTCCCTATAATAACTAGATTTATTTCTAGGTTCATTGAGTCTCCATCCACTTTAAATAAAGTTGTGTTTAATTCTTAATAGTGTTATTTGATCAGCAAGTTGTATACTTCAATTTTAGATGACCTATGATCAAGTTAAAACATTCCCTGGATTGATGGTTGGGAGATATTCCAAGAACTGTGTATTTATTTCATTTCTCTGTCTTTCTCTTACCAGTGAATAGGAAGCCTTTTCCACTTATCCCATGATTATTATGTTTCCTCTGGACTTTTCAGGGAGGGACTGGTGTAACCAAGTAAACAAGGATTATTCCAATCTGCACAGTTGTTGACACAAAAAAACCCCTCTGGATCCCTGAGTAAATTCCACATTCTCATTGTCCAAATTGTACATCTGTACAGAATGCTGTAAAAATAGAATATTTTCATCATTGCTGAGCACCAAGGTAGGCCATGTAATCTTGCTCGGTTTCATGGAAAAAGGAATGAAAATAAATAATTTTGATGGTTAAAGTATTGGGAAATTATCCAATATTTTCTGAACTCAGTCATTCTGCTACTTTCTCTGTTAAAAAAGAACATATAACTTGGGAATGGGGCAAGGCCTGTGGTTTGATTGAAAATATAAAATAAATGTGTTGAAAACAATTATTCTTTCTGTATTTAACTTTTTTTCTGCTATGTTACATATTACAAATGTGATAGTGATGTAGAAAGTCAGCGCCTACCCCTCCTAAAAGAATGAAATATTTTGGGAAATATTTTTTTAAAGCAGAATATTATATTTTCCCCAAAGAGAGAAACATGTTTTTAGATGCAGAAAGCAGTCCCCACTTTGCTTAATAGCTCACAGCAAATGTCAGCACTTAAGAGATAAAGAGTTTATTGAAAGAGGAAGAGAAGTATTTAGATAGCTCTATTCATAGGCAGAGCAAATAATGCAGGCGGAAATCCATTCAGTACAGGATATTTTGAAACTCCCTGCAGCAAAGTCTGAACAAAGGCAGAATGGTAGGACTCAAGATCCAAAACAGGATGAAAGCCATTAAGGAATGGAATAACAATCTTTCAGAACACAAGCCCCTTCATTGCACTATCCCAGAGCGGTTCAATCTTCACCTGGGAGCTCAGATAAACAATAAATAAGCCAGAGGCTGACCAGATTAGCTCAGACAAACACCTAGAATTTGCATTTCCTCTTTTGCCTATAGAGCCAGCTATGACCCATACATAACCCCTACATGACACCATAGGAATCTGACAATAGCCAATAGAATACATGTTTTTGTATAGGAATAGGAAGTTCAAGGGCAAAACCCAAAAGATGATATAAAAGCCACCCACTCTCAACTACAGTTTAGTCAGCTTTACCAGAACCACAAACTCACGTGGTTCTGCTTCATCAATTAACCATCTTTCCAATCAAAAGGACTTATTTTGTGAAGAAATATCCAGATGGCTAATAAAGACAACCTATAAATAAAAATCTATTGTCTAAAAACAGTCTTTCCTGTTTCAGATTATCAGTTGCATTGGGGGTTCTTTTCTTTAATAATGGAAAACAGTGTGTTGACCATCATGTTTGGTTTGTTAAACATTTGACATTTACCCTTCGTTTACAAACAGAAGCGGTGACTCGGAGCTGCCTCTTTTTTTGACATTTGCTATTGGTCAAGGCATTAAACATGAAAAAGCACAGTGCAAATAAACACAGAGATTGTACTGTGTCTACATGATTTTTCAATTTTTTTAGTGAATCATGAACTTTTATTATAAATATTCAGGTACATATGTAGCAAAAACTGACTAGAAAGTTTAGAACTAAGACGCCTTAAACAAGATCTAAGTATTGCCCACAAGATCATATGCTGCAACGTCCTGCCTGTCGGCGACTACTTCAGCTTCAACCACAACAACACAAGAACACACAAGAGATTTAAACCTAATATTAACCGCTCCAAACTTGACTGTAAAAAATATGACTTCAGTAACCGAGTTGTCGAAGCGTGGAACTCATTACCGGACTCCATAGTGTCATCCCCAAACCCCCAACACTTTACCCTTAGATTATCTACGGTTGACCTATCCAGATTCCTAAGAGATCAGTAAGGGGCAAGTACAAGTGCTCTAGAGTGCCTTCCGTCCCCTGTCCTATTGCTCTCCTATACCTCCTATACCTTTCTTCTATTCCTATATCTCTTCTTCTATTCTTTCATTGATATGTTCTATTACTATATCTTCTTTTCTATTCTTTCATAGATATATTTTACTATGAGTATCTCCTCTATAACCTTCATCATGTATTTTACTATGTGTATATAGATATATACCCACTAAAACCCTCATTGTGTATTGGACAAAATAAATAAATAAAATAAATAAATAAATAAATAAATAAATAAAAAAGTTGGATGATCAGGTCCAACAAGTCATTCTTCTTCAGCAGATTTTCTTTAGGTTTACATGCAGCCATACATGGAAAGACTCCGTAAATATTTAATAATGTGCTATAATTGTAACCCTGATATGTACCTAGCAAATGAGAAAAATATACTCTGGTGTCAGGCTCCAAGTAATACACGCATTACAAATTGAACTCCGGGGCATTCCTTTTCCTCAAAGAAAAAAATTATTTAGATACATCATCCTGGCACTATTAGTTAAAAGCCAGTACAGTGGAACCCCGACATACGAGCAGCTCTACTTACGAGCTACTCGAGATAAGAGCTGGGAGAGGAGAGACATTTTTGTTCGTCTCCCGAGCTCAAATCCGCGATACGAGCCGAGAAGAGCCGGGCTGGCTTACTTTCCTTCCTTCCCGCACTGATGCAGAGCCACTCGAACAAAGCGTCGCGCCCCTCTGACGCTTTCGGCGGCTTCCGAAGCGACGCTGGGCTCTTTTGCCGCCAAAAGCGTCAGGGGGGCGTGACGCTTTGTTCGAGTGGCTCTGCATCAGCGCGGAAAGGAAGGAAAGTAAACCAGCCCGGCTCTTCTCGGCTCGTATCCCGGCACTTGGTGAGTGGAGAGGCGGTCGCCTCCCCTGCCGCCCCACTCTGGGGCTCCTTGGCTTCTGCTGGGGGTGGGGGGGTCCGCGCACATCGAAGAGGCACCTCTCGCCTTCTGCCGCTGGCCGCCCGCCGTACCGCTTTCCTTCTTCCCGTCGCGCCTTCCAAAGCAGCGCTGGGCGAAAGAGAGCGGGCGGCCAGCGGCAGAAGGCGAGAGATGCCTCTTCGTGCGCTCGATCTCGGGGGTTGGGGGCGAACTTGCCACCAGGCTCGGCTGGGGGGGGCTTGGCTTCTGCTAGGGGGGGGGTGGCGGCCGGGTCCGGCTCCCGCCGCTGACGCGCCCCTCTGACGGCATTCGGCGGCTTCCAAAGCACAGGGAAGGGCTTAAGCCGCCGCCTTTTCCCTTCCCCGTGGGAGCGCCAGACCTCTTGTCTGCCCGGCCCGAGGCACGAAACCGCTGTTTATGCCGGGCGGCTCGCCTGGAACGCCAGCAATGCCACCGGGCCGATTGCCGAGCGGGGGTGGGGCACGGGAGGAGGCAGCGGCCCCCCCCCGGACCCCTCAGGCCGCTCCGCCCGGGATGGGGCTCAACCCGGGTGGAGCGGCCTGAAGGGTCCGGTGCAGCGCTGCCTCCTCCCGCCCCCGCTCGGCAATCGGCCGGGCGGCATTACTGGCGTTCCAGGTGAGCCGCCCGGCATAAGCAGCGGTTTCGTGGGTGCTGGCAAGCCCCCAGGTCGGCTGCAGTCTTTTAAAACAGCCCCGCCGCTTCTCCGCTGACTCCTGAAGCCAAAAGCCAAAGGCGAACTTCCGCGCTTCAGGAGTCAGCTGAGAAGCGGCGGGGCTGTTTTAAAAGACTGCAGCCGACCTGGGGGGCTTGCCAGCACCCGCCCCCACCCCCCAACTTGGAACCGCGGCTGGCGGCGGAGGAGGAAGGCTCTCTTTCACCCAGCGCTGCTTTGGAAGGCGCGATGGGAAGAAGGAAAGCGGTAGTGCTGCCCAGCGCTCCGGCGTTGTCCGGGCTTCTCCCGCCACGCGCAGCCCAGCAGCGGCGGAGGAAGGCGAATGCGGCTTGGAAGCTGGGAGGGGGGCGGAACGTCTTTGGCCACTTAGCTCTTCCGCCCCCCTCCCAGCTTCCAAGCCACATTCGCCTTCCTCCGCCACCGCCAGCCGCGGTTCCGAGGTGGGGGGTGGGTGCTGGCAAGCCCCCCAGGTCGGCTGCAGTCTTTTAAAACAGCCCCGCCGCTTCTCCGCTGACTCCTGAAGCCAAAAGCCAAAGGCGAACTTCCGCGCTTCAGGAGTCAGCTGAGAAGCGTCGGGGCTGTTTTAAAAGACTGCAGCCGACCTGGGGGGCTTGCCAGCACCCACCCCCCACCCCCCACCTCGGAACCGCGGCTGGCGGCGGCGGAGGAAGGCGAATGCGGCTTGGAAGCTGGGAGGGGGGCGGAAGAGCTAAGTGTCCAAAGACGTTCCGCCCCCCTCCCAGCTTCCAAGCCGCATTCGCCTTCCTCTGCCGCCGCCAGCCGCGGTTCCGAGTTGGGGGGTGGGGGGTGGGTGCTGGCAAGCCCCCCAGGCCGGCAGCGATGTTTTAAAACTGCCGCGCCGTTTGCGAGCTAACTCCTGAGGCGCGGAAGTTCGCCTTTGGCGTTTGGCTTCAGAAGCGGTGCGGCTGTTTTAAAACGTCGCTGCCGGCCTGGGGGGTTCTGCAAAGCCCCCCAGGCCGGCAGCGACGTTTTAAAACAGCCGCGCCACTTCTGAAGCCAAACGCCAAAGGCGAACTTCCGCGCCTCAAGAGTTAGCGGCGAAGTAACGTGAAGGATTGGAAAGCTGAAACCGCCCGGTTTCAGCTCCCCAATCGTCCACGTTACTTCGCTCCTGTCCTGGCTAAATCGTGTGGCAGCAAACATGCTTTGGGAGTTTGGCTGGGGGGGAGGGAGTTAGGAAGGTGCAAAGCATGTTTGCTCCCACGGGGAAGGGAAAAGGGGGCGGCTTAAGCCCTTCCCTGTGCTTCGGAAGCCGCTGACGCGGCCCTCAGAGAAAGAGAGAGGGGGGAGAGAGAGAAAGAGAGGGCTAGAAAGAGAGAGTGAGAGATGCTCAGTGAGCCTTTCTTTGAAGTTGCCTTTCTTTCTTGCTTTCTTTCTTGCTCTTTTTCTTTCTCTCTTTTACCTTCCCTTCCTCTATTTCTTCTTTTATTTCTCCTTCCCACCTTCTTCCCTCCCTCCCTCCCTTCACTCATTCCTCTCTTACTCTCCCCTGTCATAAGTTTCTTTGCTTCCTTCCTCTGTTCCTGTCCCTTCCCCCTTTCTTTCTTTCTTTCTTTCTTTCTTTCTCTTTTTCTTTCTCTCTTTTACCTTCCCTTCCTCTATTTCTTCTTTTCTTTCTCCTTCCCACCTTCTTCCCTCCCTCCCTTCACTCATTCCTCTCTTACTCTCCCCTTTCATAAGTTTCCTTGCTTCCTTCCTCTGTTCTTGTCCCTTCCCACTTTCTTTCTTTCTTTCTTTCTTTCTCTTTTTCTTTCTCTCTTTTACCTTCCCTTCCTCTATTTCTTCTTTTCTTTCTCCTTCCCACCTTCTTCCCTCCCTCCCTTCACTCATTCCTCTCTTACTCTCCCCTTTCATAAGTTTCCTTGCTTCCTTCCTCTGTTCCTGTCCCTTCCCCCTTTCTTTCTTGCTTTCTTGCTTTCTTGCTTTCTTTCTTGCTCTTTTTCTTTCTCTCTTTTACCTTCCCTTCCTCTATTTCTTCTTTTCTTTCTCCTTCCCACCTTCTTCCCTCCCTCCCTCCCTTCACTCATTCCTCTCTTACTCTCCCCTTTCATAAGTTTCCTTGCTTCCTTCCTCTGTTCCTGTCCCTTCCCCCTTTCTTTCTTGCTTTCTTTCTTTCTTTCTTTCTCTTTTTCTTTCTCTCTTTTACCTTCCCTTCCTCTATTTCTTCTTTTCTTTCTCCTTCCCACCTTCTTCCCTCCCTCCCTCCCTTCACTCATTCCTCTCTTACTCTCCCCTTTCATAAGTTTCCTTGCTTCCTTCCTCTGTTCCTGTCCCTTCCCCCTTTCTTTCTTTCTTTCTTTCTCTTTTTCTTTCTCTCTTTTACCTTCCCTTCCTCTATTTCTTCTTTTCTTTCTCCTTCCCACCTTCTTCCCTCCCTCCCTCCCTTCACTCATTCCTCTCTTACTCTCCCCTTTCATAAGTTTCCTTGCTTCCTTCCTCTGTTCCTGTCCCTTCCCCCTTTCTTTCTTGCTTTCTTTCTTTCTTTCTTTCTCTTTTTCTTTCTCTCTTTTACCTTCCCTTCCTCTATTTCTTCTTTTCTTTCTCCTTCCCACCTTCTTCCCTCCCTCCCTCCCTTCACTCATTCCTCTCTTACTCTCCCCTTTCATAAGTTTCCTTGCTTCCTTCCTCTGTTCCTGTCCCTTCCCCCTTTCTTTCTTTCTTTCTTTCTTTCTCTTTTTCTTTCTCTCTTTTACCTTCCCTTCCTCTATTTCTTCTTTTCTTTCTCCTTCCCACCTTCTTCCCTCCCTCCCTCCCTTCACTCATTCCTCTCTTACTCTCCCCTTTCATAAGTTTCCTTGCTTCCTTCCTCTGTTCCTGTCCCTTCCCCCTTTCTTTCTTTCTTTCTCTTTTTCTTTCTCTCTTTTACCTTCCCTTCCTCTATTTCTTCTTTTCTTTCTCCTTCCCACCTTCTTCCCTCCCTCCCTCCCTTCACTCATTCCTCTCTTACTCTCCCCTTTCATAAGTTTCCTTGCTTCCTTCCTCTGTTCCTGTCCCTTCCCTCTTTCCTTCCTTCCTTCCCACCCTCCGTCCATTCATTCACCCATTCCTCTCTTAATCGCTTAAAGCCGGTCCCTGGTGCAAAAAGGGTTGGGGACCTCTGTCCTACAGGATTGGGTGGCAGAGAAGTTGAACGTATGTAAATTTAAAAGTTTAAGAAAGTTTACAAGTTAAGTGAAAGAAACTTCATTATTCATTTATATGTACATGTACATTTCTTCATTAAAAACATGTCTTTCTGCATAATTTAGACTAACTTTGTGAGTTTTTTGAGGGCTGGAACCAATTAAAATTATTTACATTAATTCCTATGGGGAAAAGTCGTTCGAGATAAGAGCTGCTCGACTTAAGAGCCCAGGTCCGGAACGAATTAAACTCGTATCTGGAGGTACCACTGTACTAAAGTTCCCGGGCTTTTCATCCCAATATAAGTTTCTGTTTCTCAAGTTTCCAAACAATTGTCCAACCAAGATGGCAGCTGGTTGCTCAGCAACAACTCTCCGCCTTCTCCAGTCAGCTAGACATTGGGATGTGGTTGTGTATGTGAGTGTTAGAAATTCTGTTTCGACTGAAGGCTCCATTCCCCCTCCAGCTCCAAACTCTGTCAAGCTGAATACAGGTCATAGTGCCCAATGATACAAACAATCCCAAACCCCAATAAAATTCAGGCTTGACTTCTGGGTTTCTTCTTTTACTTGGATTCATAAAGATGTTCATACTGGGATATAACACACACAGATACACACATTCACATACAGACACGACTCCAAAATTGGCTGAGCTCCTTTCAACCTTCTCTTATTTTAAAGTCATTCGTAGGAGAAGGATGGGCAGAGTTAGAAGAGCAATCAGCCTGGAGTCATTAGATTAGATTAGATTAGATTTATTGGATTTATATACCGCCCCTCTCCGCAAACTTGGGGCGGCTCACAACAAGGTAAAAACAATACATAATAACAAATCCAATACCCACCAATCCAATTACAATTTTAAACTAAAAAATTCATAAAAAACAACACCAGAATATTAAAAAAACAACAACAACATGCATACAATCAATCTAACACCAAAACAACATGGGCAAGGGGGAGATGTTTCAGTTCCCCCATGCCTGACGGCAGAGGTGGGTTTTAAGGAGTTTGCGAAAGGCAAGGAGGGTGGGGGCAATCCTAATCTCGGGGGAGCTGGTTCCAGAGGGTCGGAGCCGCCACAGAGAAGGCTCTTCCCCTGGGTCCCGCCAGACGACATTGTTTAGTCGACAGGACCCAGAGAAGGCCAACTCTGTGGGACCGAACCGGTCGCTGGGATTCGTGAGGCAGAAGGCGGTCCCGGAGATATTCTGGTCCAGTGCCATGAAGGGCTTTATAGGTTATAACCAACACTTAGGTCCCCACAAGTGGTTTAAGCTCAACCCTTGAATTCCGTTAACCAGTCTAGCACCAGTTTAGAGCTGACGACTTGTTGATTGGGGCGTCATGCAAGAGCAATTAAGATGCTGGGCTCTTCAATGAAAAGGTTGGCAGTTCGAGACCCAAGCACTGTGTGGTGAAGTGAGCTCCTGTTCTTGTCCCAGCTCCTGCCTACCAGCAGCTAGAAATCGTGCAAATGCAAACAGATGAATAGGTACCACTTCAGTAGGAAGGTAACAGCATTCTGTGCACTTCAGCATATAGTCATGTTGGCCACGTGACCACGGAAATGTCTTCAGACAAAACTGTCTCACTCAGCTAGGACATGGAGATGAACACACACACTCTTACCCCAGGATCAGATACAACTGGATAAGGAAAGTATTTACCATTTATTAGTTGACTAAGGCTATTTTGAGAGAACATGCATTTGCGGTGCACCAGAAATAGAAGACATTGCACATGTGCTACTCAATTGTAAACTATACTCCTCAGTAAGACCTCAGTATTTACAGCCCCTACTTGATAAAATCATAAACTGAGACTGTAATAAACAATTATCATATTTTCTTCAGGGTACAAAATATATATGTAGTTTCTAGAACCGCTAAGTTTATAGTCAGGGCTGTTCAGATGAGAATACGTTTTATAGAACATATTGGGGTGCCATGCAAAGGAAATGAACTCACTTAAGAATATTTTATATCAGTATCTTAGATTTGTTTAATATAATCCTTTGCATGAGTTATATTCCCATGTTTTACTACTCAATTTTAGCATATTATACTGCAATTTAACTTATTATTTATTCAAATTCCCTCTATTTTAGCCAATTTTATTGTATTTTAACCAGTCACAGTTTTATGATGACCGATGTGGTCCTTTTCCTCGCTTTGATATGGTCGATTGACTAATCAAATAAAGTTGAGATTGATTGATTGATTGATTGATTGATTGATTGATAGTTGACTAGATTTTTGTATACAGACATGGGCAATAAATCATCTTAACTGGAACTTAATGTGTGGTCCTGATGGCACATCTGTTAGACATGATGCACTTTTTGATGATTGGATTGCTATGTAGATCTATCTGGATATTAGCTTTATTAGAATTTATAATTGAATTTACTACCAAATAAATATCCATGGAATGGCATTATGAAAAGTTTTTCGGTATCTTGTGCTCCAGTTATATTGGCATTTATTGAAGAATTATTGGGTTAAAAGAAATTAGAACCTGTCTATGTAGCATATCCATGTAATATATAGGTGTCTACCGTGTTTCCCCGATAGTAAGGCAGTGTCTTACTTTCTTTTTACCCCCAAAAGCCCCACTATGTCTTACTTTCGGGGTATGTCTTACATTGGAAAGGAGGCGGGCGAAGGAGGGCGCAGCTCCGGACACCCCCCCTTTCCACCCCTTGTCGCCCGAGACAAGGGGCAGCGAGGCAGGGGAAGAGGCGGTGGCTTCCAAGAACATGTTGCTGTTATTTCGTTGACAGAAAGCCTGCAGCGAGGCACATCGGAGCAGTAAATGGAATTACTACTCGGGATACAATCTTGCGCCCGGAGCGCCTCTTTAGCCCCAAAGCTGTTTCCCTGCAAGTGAGCGGATGTGCACCATTCCCGGAAGCGAGCCAGTTTATGCCCTGGAAACCAGCTACTCTTCCAGCCAAGGCACCTTTTGAACTGGGGGAGACCCCCACCACCTGGCAATGCACAATGGCCCTCCTTGCTCTCCCTTCTCCCCCACCCCACCCCAAGGTTGGGCTTCTCCACGCGCTTCTGTTCAGCCCCAACTCTGAGCGAACCACCTTCCCTCTTTCCCCAACGGAGCGGCGTTGCAAAAAAAAAACCAAACACATCTTACCTCTCCCCTTCCCCCAACCCCGGCCTCTTTCACACAACCCGACCCGGAGAGAGCGCTGGAGACGGCGCACGATTTGCAGAAGTTTCTCCTTTGTCGGGCGACAAGGGGTGGAAAGTGGGGGGTCCTTTCAAGCGGCGCTGGGCAAAAGAGAATCAATTTGTTACCCAGTTTCCAAATTCCATGTTCTCTAAGTTCAATTACAAATGTATCTTTAATTCTATTCAAGTAATGTTGTCTACTGCTTGCCTACTTCTTAATCAACCTGCTTGATCATTCTTAATGATAAACGGTATCACTTGCTGTACTCTATTTGTCAACAATACTTTTACTATGCTTGTATCATCATTAATCAATGAGATTGGAAAATAATTAGCGTATTGAGTATGATATTTACCTCAGTTTAGTGTTACTGTAATATAAACTAATTAAATTCTTTGGTAAGATTCCCTTATCAAATATCTCATCATATAATTGGCACAAAAAAGATTTCTAAATGTTTTATATCACTCAATAGGGAATCAATCCAATCTTGGTGTTTTGTTACTTACCATTTTTTAAATTATATGTTTAATCTCTATCTCAGATAGAGGAGCAAATAAGAGTAGTTTTTGTGTATCATCCAAATGTGGTAGGTTGACTTTATTTAAATAGTCCTTTATATCTTCATTCTCTGATTCTCTGATCTGCTATATAAATATTGGCAATATATACAGTATTGACAATATTTATATTAAAGTTTTATATATTCCATTTCTCACTTCTAATAATTGGAACAATTCTCCTATCCTTGTTTTAAATGATTAGTCAAGATCTTACAGCTTCTTTCATCATTTTTAGTATCTCTGTTGTATATATGTTAGCATAAATGTCTGCTGTGATGTTATGATAACTTCATATTTCTTTTTCCTCATTTTGTAGAACAAAATAATAGATGGGCATCTAACCCTTCTGTGTCCATAAAATTTTCAATTCATCTTTCAATTTTTAAAATTATTTCTATTATTTTTAATTGTATGTTGTATACAGCAATTAAACCATAGATCATATATTTTATGCCTTCCTTTGAAAAATGGAGGTACACGATGTTTTAGAATTCAAATCAAATCCACATTTATTGCACAAATTATTTATCATTCAATAGGGAAACATTAAAATACCAATTTCTTGATAGATTAACTAGTTTCTGAAAAACACATTTTGAGGCACAATGATCAGATACATAACAAACAATATCAATTTTGATTAGCAGGTAAAACAGCCTTTTAAAGAAATTGCCAACTTACATATTGTTGAATCCAATCCTCAATGACTAGAGTTGTAGCACTGTCAGCATACTGTAATTCTCCCAATTCTTGTCCTTGTCCGTATTACCAAAGTTCCAAACCAATATTAATTTATTTTTTAGTTCTTAAAGTTTTATGTCACCCATCTCCCCTATCAGATGGCTCTGCTCAACCTACAGTTATAACCTGACAGTCAAAACCAAATCTTATGATTTAATATACCCTCAAGTTTTGTACATCAACAATAACGAAAATCTATACTCCCTCTTTACTGATGGCTTCTTTGGATATCCAATAAACTAAGAATAACATCATTTCAAAAATTAATTTTAAACAGTGCAATTTATGCATAAATTCAATTCATAAATGCAGTGGAATATGTTTGTTTGTTTGTTTGTTTGTTTGTTTGTTTGTTTGTTTGTTTGTTTGTTTGTTTGTTTGTTTAGTTGAGTTGAGTTGAAAGGGACCTTGCAGGTCATCAAGTCTAACCCCCTGCTCAAGCAGGAAACCCTACACCACCCCAACCAGATGGCAATCCAATTTCCTTTTGAATGTGTCAAGTGATGGGTGTTCACAACCTCCGCTGGCAGGCCGTTCCACTGGCTGATTGCTCTCACTGTCAGAAAGTTCTTCCTTTTTTCCAAGTTCAATCTCTTCTTGGTCAGTTTCCATCCGTTTATTTATTCATTCATTCGTTTATTTGTTTGTTTGTTTAACTTGGATTTGTAGGGCGCCCTTCTCCAAGGGACTCAGGGCAGCTAAGTATACATAAATATTCAATTATGCATACATTTCACTGAGGATACTGCCATCTATGCATCGGCATGATTACATACAGGTAGGTAGGTAGGTAGGTAGGTCGATGATAGAAAGAGAGCGAGAAAAACAGAGCAATGCATATGCAAGCTAGATAGACAGGCAGGCAGACAGAAGAATGGTGTTGGCTCCAAAGTTGAAAAGATAATCTGACAGGATAATGGAATGTTCCAGTGTCGTGAGCTACAAGAACTTCACATTCCCAAAGTTTTGTATCATAATTTATCAAAAATAAAATGAAACTAATTTTTGTTTCTCCTGTGAGCCAGCTTCCTTCTTCATTATATGTTGGCTACGGTGCAGTTTGACAGATGTATTGACAATGTAAAAGAGGCATAGCTAAATTTAGTGAATCCCATTAATCGAAGCAAAAAAAAGAAAAGAAATTCCTCTTCACCAATTATAAAATAAATAGAATTTTAACCAATAATGTTGTGCTTGTTAATTCAGTTAGGTTTTTGGGATTCTACTTAGAAATACCCACTATTGATTTTCATCTTCTCTCTTTATTAAGTGTTAAGCTTCCCCTTGCAAACGTGAATGTAGACTTTAATTATAAAACTTGAAGAATACTGTACTTGATAGAACTAAAATGTTGAAAAAATTATTGGGTGATAGAGGACATTAGATATTTGTTTGTTTTTTAATATGACCGTGTCATGTTGACATTTTCTGCTGATCAGTATGGTTAGAGTGATTTAATTGCTGAATAAACAAAACATGTTTATCCAAGCCCCTCTTAATATGAATAAAGGGGTGATGCAAGATACAGGGGTGCGAGATACTTGCTCTAAGTAAGGCAAGTTAATGTTGTTAAATGTATTTTTAGCCCATAAACTAAACTGAAAATCAGTGCAATATCACTTTATTTATTTATTTATTTTATTTATTAGATTTGTATGCCACCCCTCTCCGAAGAATTTCCTGACGTTTGGTCTGTCTTAGTTTTAGATTCATTTAATTTTCATTGTTGCATTATTACATATTATACTCGTTTACATCCCTTTGTTGGTTCAGACTTATCAAATAAATACAAAACAATGGGCAAGCACCTTTTTGTGGATTAATTTATGTTGTGGATTATGCAGATGAAAATAAGCCCCAAATATGTAGATTAATTTCCAAGGTCTAAGGTTAAATTGCTAAAGAGCAATTAAACTAATGATTGGGACAAACAACGCAGTACTTTATAATCAAAGAGTGAATCAGTCATTTTCAAGGAAATAAAGCACATGCACATGCATATAATGTGTGTGTGTGTGTTCGGTATAACCTTGCAGTAGACATCAGAAAACAAGTCAAAATGTAGGTTATAGGTCAATGAATCTGGCATCAAATAACTACATCTAATCAGATCCTTTTCAAAACTAGAGTTAATGCCTATTTTAAAGCATTAATTAGAAAACTAAATATAATTGTTCAATAAAGAAGTGACTCCTAAAGGTGGTTATATGTAGAAGCATAGTGGTTATATGGTTATATGTAGAAGCATAGTGGCTCAGAGGGTTAGGATGCTGGGTTGACAATTTGCAAGCCCGTGTTTGAGACCCGAATGGTGCTGTATGGTGGGGTCCTGTTATTTGCTCCAGCTTCGGCCAACCTAACAGTTTGAAAGCCTACAAATGTGAGTAAATAAATAGGTACCACTTTGGTGGGCTCATTAACGGGGACATGAAAAGAGGCCCTTGTGGGCATCCTCTGAGCTACGATGATGTCATGGTCAAGCCTTTCACCACTGAAGCACTTTGGAGCTTTCAACGTGGAATCGTAGAATCGATCATATATGCTGATTGGCTACAGTAGTTCAAGATTTCTGAGAGCAATCCTTTCCAGTGCTACCAGGACAAATCTGGAACCTTTTTACATGCAAAGCTTACATTATGTCAGGGAGTTGCTATTTTCTAAAATAAATAGTTGTTTTTAAAATCTAAATCAGTGATGATAAACCTTTTTTGGTTCGCATGCCAAAAGAGAGGGGCTGCCGGGGGAGTACATGTGGGGCCACTGCACATATGTGTGTGACAACCCCCCATCGCCACATAATGGCACACCCAATTTTTGCTCTCTCCAGGCTTCATGGTGAAGCTCTCTCCAGCTTCGCTCTCCCCATGCTCTCTCTCCAACATGGGGAAGGCTAAAATGGCCTCCCCCCCCTACCCTGAAGTCCTCTGGAGGCCAGAAATGGCCTGGTTCAAGTTGAGAAACTGGCCATTTCTGGCCTCCGAGTGGGGGAGGCCATTTTCGCCTTCCATGGCATTGGACCAGAATACCTCCGGAACCGCCTTCTACCGCACAAATCCCAGCGGCCGATAAGATCCCACAGAATTGGCCTTCTCCGGGTCCCGTCGACCAATGTCGTTTGGTGGGCCCCAGGGGAAGAGCCTTCTCTGTGGCGGCCCCGGCCCTCTGGAATCAACTCCCCCCGGAGATTAGAATGGCTTTCGCAAGTTACTCAAGACCCACCTATATCGCCAGGCATGGGGGAATTAAGACATCTCCCCCTAGGCTTTATTATATTTTATGTTTGGTATGTTTGTGTTGTATGGTTTTTAAATTGTTGGGGGTTTTTAATGTAATTTTATTATTAGATTTGTTCCATTGTTATAGTGTTTTTATTGTTGTTGTGAGCCGGCCCGAGTCTTCGGAGAGGGGCGGCATACAAATCTAATAAATTGAATTGAATTGAATTCTCCAGGCTCCTAGAAAGGCTCTGAAGCCTGGGGTGAGCAAAGAAAACGGAATTTCTGATTCAAGGTCATTTGCACCCTCCCCAGGCTCCTAAAAAGGCTCTGGAGCTTGAGAGCAAAAAATAGGCCTTCCCCACCCCCTCTGGCAACTGGAAACAAGCTGTTTCCTGACTCCCAGTGGGCCCAGAAACCCTAAAAATGTGAGCGCCGGACCTGACCACGTATGCCCACCTATATGGCTCAAGTGTCATACGTGCCATAGGTTTGCCATCACGGATCATTTCTAATTAGTCTATTTAACAAGCAGAAGAACATTTTAATGAAGTAAACTCTATTTAGGTTTTTTGAAACCCAGTGTTTTTTTAAGCAGTTTTCATTCAGGAGTGGATCATTTAACACTATGGAAATCAAGAGACATTTCAGAAAAATATGCTATAGAAGTGTCAAAAAGTTGACATCAGGGCTATTATAATATATCTGAAGCAGGGAAAAATGGGTTCTCAAGGATAAAAAACATCATTTGGGACAGAAATCTATCTGCCTGTACGAAATCCTGAGATATCAAGAAGATTTAGCAGTGCTGACTCTGCCATTATTTATCAGCACTGTGGATGTGACTTAAAAGGAGTATCAGTGCTAAACCAAAGTGAGATTGAAACCGGCATCTGCCTGTTCTGCCTGTTTTTCCGTTTCTTTATCAAGAAAGTTATAAAGGAGCTGCTTTATCTGAAGTCTGTAGATTTCTTGCAAAGCAGCAAGAAATGCTTTACCTTAGTTTATTATAAGATTCAGAACCTCAGAACTTTGCTCCAAGCATACTTGTTGGCTGCAACCTTTGCTCGGGGTAGTAAATGTCTTTGCCGCGTGGCAGTGAGCTATTAAGGTAGGAATGGAACAAAGATCGTTTCGCAGTTACTCATACCAAAACTCTCTCTAAACAAGAAAGGATTTACATACAATTTTATTATCTCCAGTCTAGGTAGCATCCTGATATACTAAAGAATGATAGCATTACCTATTTACCAGGATTGCTGAAACAAATTTGCGTTTGATACCTAATTATATAATGAAGTCATTCAAAACAAGATCTGACAGCTTCCTTGCTACTGATTTCTGGAAAGTCTCAGCAGTTTATTGGCAATGGCTTTGAGTTAATTTTCGTTTTCCTTTGTCACAATTAATAATTTAAAGGGGAGCTTCTTAAGCTCTACAATAGGTTAAATGAGACCTGTGTATATTTAAGAAAATACCTTAAGTAGTAGAGAAATACTATGGATCAAGATATGGAAATGAATTATTTCCTCAGCAAACTAAAGTAGAGAATCATAATATCAGATTCATCCTTTCTGTGGCATTAAATATTAGAAGAAAACTAAACTACATATGATTTGCAAGTAAACATGAAGAATAATTTTAATAATAATAATAATTTATTAGATTTGTATGCCGCCCCTCTCCGAAGACTCGGGGCGCCTCACAACGATAAAAACAATATTATAATGGCAGAAATCTAATATTAAAAAACTAAAAACCCTATCATAATTAAAAACCAAACAGCACATACATACCAAACATAAATTATAATAAGCCTGGGGGAAAGATGTCTCAAATCCCCCATGCCTGGTGGTATAGGTGGGTCTTAAGTAGTTTACGGAAGACAAGAAGGGTGGGAGCAGTTCTAATCTCCGGGGGGAGTTGATTCTAGAGGGCCGGGGCCGCCACAGAGAAGGCTCTTCCCCTGGGGCCCACCAGACGACATTGTTTAGTCGACGGGACCCGGAGAAGGCCAACTCTGTGGGACCTTATCGGTCGCTGGGATTCGTGCAGTAGCAGGCAGTTCCGGAGGTACTGTCAGCAAAAACAAATCCAGAGTTAACTCATAATTGATTGATTAAGTTGATGTCATCTCTTAGCAACCACATGATAATTTGTACCCAGCTTGCATTCAGGCCTTCCAACAATGTGCTTATTGCCACTATAATTGAGTCCTTTAACCTTGCTGCTAGTGAGTCTCTTCTATATCCTTCCACTTTCCCCAATTTTACAATCTTCTCCAGAAGTGATGTCTTTGCATAAAGTGAGATAGAATAATTAGAGCCTGATCATTTCTGCCTTGAGTGAGAACTTTGATGATCCATTTGTTTGTTTTCATGGCTATCCGTGGAATTCCCAGAAGCTTTCTCCAACACTTGTAACTCCTATCTGATTCATAATTCCCTTGCAAAATTAAAGCTAATTTAAAGGGAACAAATAATCAGACCAACAAGATATGATTTCCGAAACATTCCATTAGATTATAGTGAAAAATTAGTTTTTTTCCTATAGTGATGTTATTAAAAATTACAACAATAAGCATTAATAAAAAGTATACTAAAACATTAAAAGGAAAAAGAAATAGAAAACAATCAAAAGAAGAATACAATAATTAAAAAAAATATCTAAATAAAAAACTTTGGCCTTCATCACAACTATAAACAATTTTAGTCACTTATCACTGTCTTTTAAAATATACCAAACAATTTCTTCTTTCTGTAATCTATCTCTTATATATAAACAAATCCTTAAAGTCTCGTCATTTCACTCCTGATATCAGCAAAAGTCCATTAAGAATTCCCAGAAATAACAACATCTATTTTAGCGTTGATCACATAAACCAACTTTATATTCCTTCATTTTATTTCTAACAATCTTGATTCTTAATGCCTTCAAATAATTTCCCAGAACTTTTCATTTTTTTCCTTTCTGCCATCTTACAAAATCCTTCAAAGCTTTAAGAAACTTATTTTGAGTTGTTATTTGTATATTATTTCAAAATTATTAAGTTATCAATTGCTTTCTTTAGTATATAATTTTTGTAGCCTGACATTTTTAAATTCACTTTCAAGTCAGTCTCAATTTTGTCAAGTAAAAAACTTTCTCTTCTGTACGATCTTTTAAACACAGTGTATCCATAGAGGCAGATATTATTAAAACAACTTCTGGGTCGTTAATTAAAATTGTCTTTCAAATTTCCAATATTAAAATATTTTATTTATTTATTTATTTATTTATTACTTAGATTTGTATGCCGCCCCTCTCCGAAGACTCGGGGCGGCTCACAACATGTAAAAACAAATCATAAGCAATCAGACAAATTTAAAATATTTAAATATTTAAAAACCCCATATGCTAGCAGACACACACACAGACATACCATGCATAAATTAAACGTGCCCAGGGGGAGATGTTCAGTTCCCCCATGCCTGACGGCAAAGGTGGGTTTTAAGGAGTTTACGGAAGGCAGGAAGAGTAGGGGCAGTTCTAATCTCCGGGGGGAGTTGGTTCCAGAGGGCCGGTGCCGCCACAGAGAAGGCTCTTCCCCTGGGGCCCGCCAACCGACACTGTTTAGTTGACGGGACCTGGAGAAGGCCCACTCTGTGGGACCTAATCGGTCGCTGGGATTCGTGCGGCAGGAGGCGGTCTCGGAGATATTCTGGTCCGATGCCATGAAGGGCTTTAAAGGTCATAACCAACACTTTGAATTGTGACCGGAAATTGATCGGCAGCCAATGCAGACTGCGGAGTGATGGTGAAACATGGGCATACCTAGGTAGGCCCATGACTGCTCTCGCAGCTGCATTTTGCACGATCTGAAGTTTCCGAACACTTTTCAAAGGTAGCCCCATGTAGAGAGCATTACAGTAGTCGAACCTCGAGGTGATGAGGGCATGAGTGACTGTGAGCAATGAGTCCCGGTCCAGATAGGGCCGCAACTGGTGCACCAGGCGAATCTGGGCAAACGCCCCCCTCGCCACAGCTGAAAGGTGTTGTTCTAATGTGAGCTGTGGATCGAGGAGGACGCCCAAGTTGTGGACCCTCTCTGAGGGGGTCAATAATTCCCCCCCCAGGGTAATGGACGGACAGATGGAATTGTCCTTGGGAGGCAAAACCCACAGCCACTCCGTCTTATCCGGGTTGAGCTTGAGTCTGTTGACACCCATCCAGGCCCCAACAGCCTCCAGGCACCGGCACATCACTTCCACCGCTTCATTGACTGGGCATGGGCATTTTGCTTCATTCTATATTTCTAAATCAAATTCAAGTGTTATTTCATTGTAATCATTAGGTCAATCTAGTTCCCACTAGTTCCCAATTTTTAATGTCTTATTTTAATAACAATTAGATTTAGATTTAATCGATTAATTCCTCTGAACTGAAATTCACGATAATGTCAGAAATGAAGCAAATAAAAAATATTCAATAATGCAAAAATATTGTATGTGATGCTGAAAATAGATAAAAGAAAGAAATATAGAGCAACAGAGAGAGAGAGGAGCAATAGCCTAGGACTGGAAAATACCCATTTATACTTCAAAATTAAAAAAGGCTGAGCTAAAGATTGTCCAAATTACCAGACAACTATGATTATCTTAAAATCCAGTAAAATAATTCTTAAGATTTTACAGTTCTTAAGATCTTACAGCGGGGAATGTGTGTGTGTTGGGGTGGTGGGCACAATTCACTATGCACTGTTTTATGTTGTGTGATATAAAAACTGTTAAAAATCAATAAAAATATTTTTTTAAAAAAAAGATGTTACAGTTCGGATTTCAACAATATAAGGAGGCAGAACTGTCAGGTGCACAGTCTGGATTCAGAAGAGGCAGAGGAACCAAGAACCGCTTCGCTAACATTTGAACAGTAGTGGAAAAGATAGGAATTTAAAAATTATTTCTCCTTTATTGATTACATTAAAGCTTTTTTCAATACATTGGCCACAACAAATTACAGATAATTAATACAAATATTAATTCTGGTTCATTATAACTGTGTTCTGGCAAATATGTTTAATAACCAAGAAACAATATTTAGAATGGCATACAGATGAATTAAATGGCTCATGAGTGATAGTTGTGTACTATCACTTAATAGATATGCAAAACGTTTGAAAATGAATTATAATTGCTTAGGAAAAACATCAGATATCTTAGATATGATTAAGATACCAGGATGATTGCTGAAGATCAGAGACATGAGGAAACTGTTGCTAAGAATGATGTTCAGCGTTCCAAGTAATGCACCCATAGAAAGCAGAATTCTGAGGCAGGGAATTCCTCAAAGATCAATTTATTGGATACATCATATTGGCACAACTGGTGAAAGCCGAGTCTGAAGTTCCAGCTGCTTTCACCTAATTAAAAAGTAAACGTTTTCCTTTTCCCCCAAGTCACTGGTCACACTGTCCAATCAAGTTGCTGGCCAGTTGCTTTGTTACTTCACTCCTCCTCTGGCCAACCACCTGTGAGAATGTTCTTGGTTTCCACAGGAAATATTTATAGTTTTGGCTGTAAAACCCCATCTAGCTATTCCCTCCCCCCCTTCACTATGTTCTCTGGCAATCCTGAAGCAATCAAGATGGCCTCAACCAGGTTCACTTCAGGGTCGACAAATGAAAGAATAATAGAAGAGAGTGTGAAATCTGATTTGTTGATCAAGACTTCAAAACAGCCCCTAAAATTATATCAATACACAATGCCAACTCATCATAAAAGCTACGAAAGACGCTGAAGTAGCAGAGTTTAACTTCTTACATTTAAAATTTTATAGAATGTTGATTAGATCCCTGAAATAAAGAGGCACTTTTACTTGAGAGAAAAAAAAACTACAATCCAGATAAAATATTAAAGAGCAAGGACATCGCACTGACAACAAAGATAAATGGCCATAGTTTTCAATATTGTATAGCAACATAATAAAGAAACATTGAAGAAAAATTGCCTTTGAATTGTGGTGTTGGAGAAAATTGTCAGGAATATTTGAGACCGTAAGCAGAACAATTGTTCAGTACTAGATGAAGTAAACAACCTGTTCAGTAAAAGCACTAAATTTAGATATTTTAGATACATAATACAAAGGCAGGAGTCAACAGAGAAAGCCCCCATGCTCAGAAGAAATCAAAGGCAATAGAGAGATAGGGAAGACAAGGAGCTTAGAAGTTATCAGTGATGACACAAACCAGAGCCACCACAACTCAAACCAACTAGACAATCTTGGTGAAATGAATGACCACAAAAATATTACTATAACTGAAACATCTATAAAAATCCAAACAATGTCTTCTTCTTTTTCTAATTAACAAAATAATAGATGCAAATGTTTCCTCTCCCACAAAGTCTGCCCTTTTGTCAACCTCAACTAACAATTTAAACTCATAATTTAATCAGATTGCCTGACAGAACAAATGATGTTTGGATTAGGCATATACAGTAGTCCCTCGCTATACCGCGCTTCACCTACTGCGGCTTCACTTCATCGCGGGTTTTCAAGAAATATTAATGAGAAAAATCATTCGTGGATCTTCGCTGGTTCGCGGGTTTCTGAGGAAGTCAATCGGCAGATTTAAACAGTCCGCCGAACTCGACCGGCAGGTTTTTCAAAAAATATATATCTAAAATTGTAAATACTGTATTTAAATACTGTATCTAAAATAAATACTGTGTGGGAAGGGTTTATAAACACTTAAAACAATGAAAACTTACCAAACAATTACAATATAAATACTTAAATAAGTACTATCAGTCGATAAATTCCCCATCGCGGATTTCACCTATCGCGCCAGGTCTGGAACGTAACACCAGCGATAGGTGAGGGACTACTGTACAGCTTAATCTTGTCCTTTCCATCACTATTTCAGCCTTCCTTTATTTTGGCACTCTGTGGCAATTTGCCATTACACAGCTATCTTTTGAAAGCAGGTATTCCATTTCAGGTCAAGGTGCAATTCTGCAATGCACCTCATCAAAATGTGCTTTTCTACCTAGGTTCAACCTACCTATACAGGATATGCATACTGGAATCAAACTACAAGGTCTTCAGTCTGATATATATATAAATTACAGAGTCAATAGGTTTGATTTTTTTTTAGATTTGCATAGGATTGCACTACAGATAGTTCTCAATTTATGAGCACAATTGAGGCCAAAATTTGTTGCTAAGTGAGGCAGTTATGCTGTTCTGTTGGGGTCTGTGAGACCCGAAATCAAAGTTTGAGACCCTGTAAAAAATTTTCCCTGCATATCTGAAACTTGAAATTTCATGACTTTGCATCATTTCAGGGGTTTTCTCTATGAGAAATTTTTTTGGGGGATGTGGGGGCTCCTTTCTTGCTGAAAAAAATATTCTGTTCCCGGGTCACCCTGACCCGGACCGAAAATTCTTCATTTGAAGTGCTTATGTTTGGTCAATTTGAAAACCTTTTTCACTTGGAAAGTAGTCTGAACATTTCTGCACACAATGATATGAAAATTGAACTGAAAGAAATAATGCTTATTGGTTTATTTTGATCATAAAAGGCAGCCCCCCCTTTTTTGTGATCTTTTTTTCAATGTATAGATAATTTAGCCTGCAAAATGCGTTCAATTTTACTAACGTTGGTGTGGGATTGGTAGTTTGAACATTTCTGAACATAAGAAAAATATAAATGAACTGAAAAAAATGATGCTTATTGGGTTTTTTTAAATCAGAAATAAGGCCTCCCCCCACCCTGGCTGCTTGCAACCATTTTCACTTTAAATTTTTTTTAGGCTCCAAATCCGAAATATTTTTAATATTTTAGGCATTGATTTACTCAATTTAACATTGCTGATCGTCATAAAAATATTTTTTGGGGTGGGGGCTAACTTTTTTCTGGGCAAAATTTTACATACACTTGTACTGTTCCCGGGTCTATTTGACCCGAAACAAAAAATTATTTTAGGTACTAAACTTTGGTCTTTTTGAAAACTTTTTTCACTGGGAAACAATTTATATAAATTGAAATAATTGCAAACAGTGTGTGGGGGACTCTTATGTGCAAAATAAACAGATAAGCACCATTTTTTCAGTTCAATTTTCATATCAATATGTTCAGAAATGTTCACACTACCAATCCCACACCAACTTTAGTAAAATAGAATGAATTTTGCAAGCAAAACTGTCTATACATTGAAAAACATTTCACAAAAATGGGGGGGGCGCATTTTATCAGCAAAATAAACCAATAAGCATTAATGTTTTCATTTCAATTTTCATTTCATTGTGTGCAGAAATATTCAAACTTGTTTCCAAGTGAAAAAAGCTTTCAAAAAGACCAAAGATAAGTACCTAAAATGAACAATTTCCGGTCCGGGTCAAATAGACCTGGGAACAGAACTTTAGGATGTGTTTTTGAGCAGAACACCAGGGTTAAATGAAGTTTGCCCCATTTTGCAACTTTTCTTGCCACCTTTGTTAAGGGAATCACAGCAGTTGTTAAGTGAGTAACATTGCTATTAAGTGAATCTGTCTTCCCCATTGACTTTTGCTTGTCAGTAGGATGCTGGTACACTGCAAGTGTCATAAACATGACCCCAGTTGCCAAGCATTTGAATTTTGATCATGTAGCCACAGGGATGCTACAATGGTTGTAAGTATGAAAAATAAAAAGTCACCTTTTTCAGTGCCATTGGGACTTTGAAAGGTCACTAAATCGAGGATTAGCTGTATATTGTACACCTTCAAAACTCTCCACACTTAAATGAGACTGTTCCATTGAACTTGGTACGATCTGGATAGAAAGGGACCTCTTGTCTTCCCATTTTCCCACAAATGGGATTCAAATACTATCACAATGATACAATTTATGTATAAAGGGACTTCATCATGCTATTGGCCTATCAGAGCATTATCATTGACTCACATTTGAGGTTTTTCAGACTGAGAACTTGAACTGTTGATAGGGAATGCTTGGCAGTGTAGTTACAGGGCTGTGAGAGAAGTCAGATATTTTTGCTAACTTAAAAATGTTACAAATTAATGAATCCTTTGTAGCTAATGAGCAACCTAATTGCAATCATTTCCTATATAATAGATAGGAAATAGATAATAAATAACAGTGTTGAATTTTTTGCTTGTTTAATTCTCAAATGACATTTGGCAATTTGTAAATATAATAGAAACACGGCTGATTTTGGAAGTTAGCAATTCTTGTGTAAGTTCAAATATTGAGAAATAGGTCAAAATGACACATATGGAAAAGCTTTAGGACTCAAATTAATCCTAGTCATATCTAGGATTCATATATATATATATACAGTATATATATAGGAATCATTTAAGTAATGTTAACAATGCATTAATAAACAAAAAAACCCAAAACTATCCCTATTGCCTTCCATCTCCACTACGATTGCAGACTAAGGAATAAATAAAAATAGCGTAGCCTTCGAACATATACCCCAAACCATCCTTTGTCCTTGTTCCTCCTTATCATCTTCTGTGTCCCATTAGCTAGCCCTTGTTTCTTCAATTGCCCAGGTTTCTGAAACTCCCTAGTGTGAAAATGAATTACTTAATTTTAATGTATGGAAAATAATTGATGAATGAGATAATGAAATTGAAGGATATTGACATCTGGCCTGAGTAGGAATTCTAAAATTAATGCAGCTCACTCATCTGTCTATGCTTTGTTTTTGAATTATTGCTTTGTCCAGTTATTGTCCAAACCAATTTTATGAATTTAGAGTTATTTGGATGGGAAATAGTTGGGTAGATTTAGATGATCATGATTTATTTTTGTAATATGAGAGGAGGGGATAGATTTTTGTCATGGTTAGCCTATGTCCCCCATCTTTCAAATTCTTAATGCCATTTCTAATTTCAGCCCTGCCTGGGTCCTCCCCTTGATCTGGAGAACCACAAAGAGCAATGGAAAGGAACTGGAGGATTCTATAATAAATGTGTCCAAACATAGATCCAATGATCTATTCCGTTTAGAAATAGCTCACTTTTGACCTCACAGATATTTTCACCTTTAAAGTAGAATTACACAGACTGGGAGGGGGAGGGGAGTTATCCCCATATCTTTCCAGCTGTAACAACTGAAGCCCATAAAGTCAGCTGCATGCCTTATCAAGAGATCAAATGCCTTTCATTTTCTCAGAAATCCCTCTGCACTTGCCACAGCTTAGTCATGTGTAATCATAAGGTAGGTTAATACAAGAAATATCTTACTTTTTAGGTTTGAGTATTTAACCACCCCAGAATCATTCTTTTCCCCTTGACATTTAATAAAACCATGTTTTTTTAAATCAAGATTCAATTTAAATATGGCCCTGTAAAAAGAAGTAATACATTATTTGGGAAAGTGGAAAATGTTTCTTTTGCAATGCCATTGTCATGTCCAAGATCAACAAAGCAAAGCAAACAAGAATGACAAGCAGTTACCAAGCACTGATTTTTTACAGTATGAAGAAGTAAAACTGAAATTTTAAGATTATGGCTAAAGAAGAGGCATTCGCTTATGTTCTCAGGTGTCTCTATTCATTTTTATGGCATTAAATGAAACATGGTTTAAGTGAATTCAAAATACCATATGGAACTGTTGTGTGTAATTGTGTGTGTGTGTCTGTGTGTGCGCGTGTGTGTAAACTTGTCCATCATCATCTATTGATTCTGATTATGCACCATCAAAACTCTTAACAACCACACAGATTTTTCTCCATGACAATCTGACCCTAACATGGTCTTTCAAGTCTTGCATCAGTGCACCCATCATCACTGTAACTAAATCCATCTTCCTTGCTGCAAGTTGCCCCCTTCTCTTTCCTTCCACATTTCCTAGCATCAAAGCCTTCTCTAGAGAGATAAGGGTTTACATAATGTTTCTGAAGTAGGATGATTTGATCACGGTCATTTGTGCCTTTAGTGAGAACTCTAGGTTGATGATCATCTATAGCAGCGGTCCCCAAACTACGGCCCGCGGGTCGGATGCGGCCCAACGAGGTCTTTTAACCGGCCCATGGCAAGCTCACGAGATTTTACTGGTCGATAAAATAAGCTCCCGAATCTCCTGTCAACTCACCGCGGTCGGCTGCTCAGCGAGGAGAAGGTGGAGAGGCAAGGGGGCGGGGAGGGGCCTGCAATTGGCCCCTTCCTTTGTCGCCTTTAGGGAGAGAAACTGTTGCTGCCCTATGGCAGAGCAGCAACAGTTCCTCTCCCTAAAGGCGAGAAAGAAATTGGCCAATTGCAGGCCCGCTTTCCTCCCCGCCCCCTTGCCTCTCCACCTCCTCCTCCGCGGTGAGTGGACGTGAAATTCATGAAAAGGCGATTGGCAATTGAAAAACTGTCCACTGAAAGTCACAGCTAAGTGCACCATGGCTAAGTTTGTGTGGGGGGGGAGGCGGCTGCTTGAAAACCCCTGACCTCCATCGCCTCCCCCCCACGGCACAAGGCGAGCACACCTCGCCGCTGACACAGGCGGCGGGGACTGCCCTGTCCCCCTGTCCCCCCTGCGCAAAACTATGCAGCCCCAGATCGCTCGCTTCTCCAGCCAGCAAAGCCGACTGCCCGGCTTTGCTGGCTGATGCAGGAAAGGAAAGCGTCACATTTAAAAAGCACGCCACTTTCTGGGACTGCGGCGCCGTGGTGGCCTTTAAGCGCGGCCCTTCGCGGCGCCCCACCACCCGTTCCTGCAGGAAGAGATCGGGCACTTTACCGGGAGGTGGAGGCGGCTGGGTGCCGGGGAGGGCGAAGGAGTGGACGCGCCTCTCAGCTGCAGAGCGGAACGGGGGTGGAGATCAGTGGCAGAGTCCGGCGCTGGGGCCATGCGGGACCGCTCATCCAGGCGCGCGTGGACCGGCAAGCCTGGATGAGCGGTCCCGCATGGTCCCAGGCCCCCAATGCCGGACTCCGCCGCTGATCTCCACCCCCGTTCCGCTCTGCAGCCCCACGCCGCCTCCACCTCCCGGTAAAGTGCCCGATCTCTTCCTACAGGAACGGGTGGTGGGGCGCCGCGAAAGGCCGCGCTTGAAGGCCACCATGGCGCCGCAGTCCCAGAAAGTGGCGTGCTTTTTAAATGTGACGCTTTCCTTTCCTGCATCAGCCAGCAAAGCCGGGCAGTCGGCTTTGCTGGCTGGAGAAGCGAGCGATCTGGGGCTGCATAGTTTTGCGCAGGGGGGACAGGGCAGTCCCCGCCGCCTGTGTCAGCGGCGAGGTGTGCTCGCCTTGTGCCGTGGGGGGGAGGCGATGGAGGTCAGGGGTTTTCAAGCAGCCGCCTCCCCCCCACACAGAGATAAGAGAGAGAAAGAAAGAGAGGGACAGAGAGAAAGAAAGAGGGACAGAGAGAAAGAAAGAGAGGGACAGAGAGAAAGAAAGAGAGGGACAGAGAGAAAGAAAGAGAGGGACAGAGAGAAAGAAAGAGACAGAGAGAAAGAAAGAGGGACAGAGTAAGAAAGAGAGGGACAGAGAGTAAGAAAGAGGGACAGAGAGAAAGAAAGAGGGACAGAGAGAAAGAAAGAGAGGGACAGAGAAAGAGAGGGACAGAGAGAAAGAAAGAGACAGAGAGAAAGAAAGAGGGACAGAGAGTAAGAAAGAGAGGGACAGAGAGAAAGAAAGAGGGACAGAGAGAAAGATAGAGAGGGACAGAGAGAAAGAAACAGGGACAGAGAGAAAGAAAGAGAGGGACAGAGAAAAAGAAAGAGAGGGACAGAGAAAAAGAAAGAGAGGGACAGAGAAAAAGAAAGAGGGACAGAGAGAAAGAAAGAGGGACAGAGAAAGGGAGAGAGAGAAAGAGAAAGAAAGGGAGAGAGAAAGAGAGTGAGTGAGAGAAAGAGAAGAGAGAAAGAAAGAGGGGGGAGAGAAAGAGGGAAAGATAGAGAGGGAGAGAGAAAGGAAGGAAGAGGAGAGATAGAAAGGGGGAGAGAGAGAAAGGAGGATACAGAGAGAGGGAGAGAGAAAGAGGGAGAGATATAAAGAGAGTGAGTGAGAGAAAGAGAAGAGAGAGAAAGAGAGAGAGAGGACAGAGAGAAAGAGAGAGAACTAGAAAGACAGAAGGACAGAGAGAAAGGGAGAGAGAGAGAAAGAGGAAGAATAAATATTAAATATTGTATTTGTTCCCATTTTGTTTTTTACTTTAAATAATGTATGTGCAGTGTGCATAGGGATTTGTTCACACGTTTTTTTAATAGTCCGGCCCTCCAACAGTCTGAGGGACAGTGAACTGGCCCCCTGTGTAAAAAGTTTGGGGACCCCTGATCTATAGTCAATGACTTTTTTTTTTCAATTAATCCTAGAAATTTACTAAATGCATTCACCAAGAGCAATGATCGGAGCTCAGTTGTTTATTGAAGTTGTAGCTACTGTACCACCTTAATCTCCTTATTACATTTGTTTTCACAATTTTATTAAAACACTTGAGAAGGAGAGAGAGAGAGCTGTGCAACCACATTTTTGCTCATAGAGTTGGCATTTGAGGAAGGTGGGGGTTTCTTGTTAACATTATGAAGGAAGAATTATATTACAGTGCCAGTTAATACTTTTTAAATTCTCTCAAAACAATCAAATATTTTCCCATCCTTTTTTTTTTAGTCGTATCTTTGAGCTTTGTTTTTATGATAAAGTGTTTTGCTCTTCGGTGATAAACAAGCCATACACAGCAATGCATTTCTAACAAGAGTTTCAGTAAAGGGGAAAAAAAGCTGTCTGTTCAGCTATATCTTATCCTGGGCCAAAAATCATCTGTCCTGCCCTTAGTGAAGATATAAGGTTGCCCATAAAGTACAGGGTTACACTGATAGACAAGACTATAAAAAATGTAACCCTCTGGCCCATGCTACTTCAGTGCCACTCAGCTGGTGGAAAAGTTTTTTTCTGCGGCTGTCATTAGCCTTCTTAACAAGAATGGGGTCAAATAACAAATTATCAGACCTGCCTCAGCTTGAAACTCTAAGTAAGAACCATCCTTAATTCCCTTTATTGAAAAAGATGTGGTTTACATAGCCAGAACTGAGAATCATGATCACATGCCAAAATCCCCAAGTCTAACTTTTCCCTCCCTTGGTTGCCTCCCATCACTGGACCCCCGTGTCTAATCAAATTCAAACAAGATGTTTTCATAACAGTCACTTCTGCTGCAGCAATTGCCTTCCATTCCCAGCCAGTTGTCCTTGAAGCCTGTAGGTTCCTGAAATCCTTTCCCAACAGAAAAATACCATCTGCACCATTCAGTTAACTTACTGTATATTCTATACATAATTCAGACACATGTTCTAGAACCATAAATTGTGGACTAGTGAACCACGCAGGAGACCACCAAGGTTTCCTCTCATGAGTATCACTATTCAAAACTTGGTTGTATAAAAATCTGGGCACTCGAGGTCTGATTAATTGGGATGCCCCAAGTTACCCATAGCCTCCAGCTCATCCTTGTTTTTACAATATGGATTTACTTATTCAGGTGGTCCCAGCTATCTTTATCAGAACATGCATGTTAAGGCGGCCATGTCAGAAAAAGAGTACGTAAACATTCCCACTATCTAGTTTTAAAGCCAAGTCATGTGAAGTGAAATTGGGTGTGGCTGTCTTTCAAGATCACATTGACCCTGTCTGAGCTGACACGCTACTAGTTAGATATGGTCTGTGGGGTGTGCTTTGAGGTAAATGCAGGTTAACTCTCCTCTCCATCACACCTGAGGATCAGGACAAGACATGATTGGAGAGAAGTAGAGCAATATGATAAAACCTCTCCTTCCCAAAGCTCAGAGATCACAATATTCTTCTTCTATGTGGGCAAATGTATATGGTGTTAAACTCCTTAGCATAAGTAGAGGAAAGTAATCTGGTAATTATGGTAAGTACATATGTTAGAATAGACAATGAGGATACTGTTACACCATTCTCCGTACTGAAGGAGCGGGTCCAGCAGTCACATGGGTTGCTCATGTCCAATCCGGTGGAACTGAGCCTAGTGTTAAAAAAGCTTGCTGGATCCGCCCCTTCCCCAGAATTCGCTCAGTTCTCGCATCCTGCGGTTGTATTGTGATAGCTTGTTCAACATTCTAACACCTTCCCTTCGATCTTTTCTTCAAAAGTAGTAAGAATTGTTTATCCTTATTTGTTTACTTGCACTATTAGCGCCAGCCGTTTGCGGCTCGGCTTTTTTCCCTTGGGAGAAGTTGCGGTTTCGTTTTCCCACGGCTTCTTTGCCGTTTACGATCCCCGCTGCCGCTTGTGGATTCTTTTAATCCTTTGGCCTGGAGGTCTTTGTGCAAGTATTGCTTCATTGATTTAGTACTATTGTTAAAGGGCTTAAGAAATACCTCCTGCGGAGTGAGACGCTTGTTCTAGTCTCCTGGACTTAGTCGATCGCTTCCCCTTTAAGATTTCTATTACGGAGCGATTTTTCGGCGCGAAGGCCTTCGCGCCCTTTTTTAATCTAGGCCTCTCGTGTTGGCCTTCTGCCAGCCGCGTAGGCCTCAGTCCACCGCTCGGATCCCGGAGTGGGCTTTGGGACGCTCAGGCTTAATTCTCCACCGGCTAAGCCTCCAACCAGAGTGCCTTGGTTACTTTAATTAAAGTTTAGGGAGGCTAGCCACGCTGTATTTGGGGACACGAACTCTGGGTTTGCCCAGATTGCCCTCAAGTCTCAGCAGCTCCGAGGCCTAGGAGCAGGATCCTTTCCTCTTGGGAAGTCTTTAAAATTCTTCTCCCTAATTATCCAGTTTATTTGGCTCAGCCTTGTCTTCTGTTAATTGTCAGACTATGGCTACTTTTCCCAAGAGAGGCACCACTCAAGGTCCCAGAGAGGCCAGGCCTACAGGCGATGAGATTACCAGTATCCCCCAGGCCTCGACCTCCTCTTCTTCAGGGGCCCGCCCCTTGACCAAAGTCACCAGGGCTGAGAAGAGAAGGGACCAAGCCCTACAAAAACTTCATGACAAATCAGCAAAGCGTTTGAAAGTACAGGCCCAAGTACTCAGTAGTCATGACCCCCCAGAGGCTCCTAATCTGCCTTCTTCTGGGGTCACTGTGTTATCTCTGGATGAGCCAAACCTAGACAGACCCCAACCTAACCTATGGGGATTAGGTCCAGAGGAACCAGATATTATTGAAGATTCCCCCCAGCCAGGATCCTCCCAGGCTTTCAGGGATTCATCTGCCATTCCTGCTGATATTTCCAGTTTACCTCCTGAATTTCAATCTATTTTTTCTGTGTTATCCAAGGCCATTGATGCTAAACTCTCTACCATCAATGTGCCCTCCTTACCTCCTCCACCTCCTCGTTCCTCCCACCCCTTGGGTTCTTCCCCAATGGTTAGAGCTCCTATTCAGGATGAATCAGATTCCTCTCAGGACGAATATGAGGATATGGAAGAGGATGAGGATCCCTTTCAAGGTCTCTCAGATGATGAGGAATCCCAAATAAAGGTTCCTTCTCCAATTACTATTTTTCCCTCTCAATTGTTCAAATCTCTCCTCCTCAAAGCTAGAATTTCTACGGGATTGGCGGCCCAGGAGAAACAGGCCTCCACATCCACTGATCCCCCGGAGGAGAACTTACCTTACTTCACAGAGGAACAGGAGGATAACGAGGTAATTCCTATGCCTAAATTGTTTAAAGATGCCTTACTTAAGCAGTGGGATTTCCCAGCCTCTGGGCTTAATCCCACATCCAAGGACAAAAAGTTGTACAAACTTTCCTCTTCCTATGAGGAGCTCCTATCTTTTCCTAAACCGGATGAACCTGTCAAGATCCTCCACTCGGCGGCTGCCGTGCCAGGCGAAGCAGAGGAGGTTCTCCGCCCAGAGGACAAGCGGATTGAACAGATGCTCAAAAGAGGATTCACCGCAGATTCCTGGGCCATTAAAAGTTCCGCAGCGGCTTCCTTTTTCTCCAGAGCCATGCTTCTGTGGCTTCGCCAACTTCAACAGCATATTCCTCCCGATGACTTGAGAGGTCAACAAGACTTCAACAAGGTATTTGCAGCTGCTCAGTACGTGGCTGATGCCACTTTACAATCTACTAGATTTGCTGCCAAGTCTATTGCAGCTTCTACAACGGCAAGAAGACTCCTATGGCTTCGTCCTTGGCAAGCAGGTGTACGTCAGAAGTGGCAGTTATCTCTGGGACCCTTGAAGCGCGACCTTCTTTTCGGGGATCTTCTGGATCCACTCCTCACGGAAACCACGGACAAGAAGAAGGTATTGGGTCCAACCACCAAAAAGGCCACCAAAATGCAGTCCTTTCGTCGCCCAGGGCGTCAACAAGATCAAGCGGCTTCCTATCAGAGAACCCCAGGTCAGTATTCCCCCCGCTTTCGTTCCCAAGGTAGGAACTCCAGGGGCAGAGGTTTTCGCTTCCAAAGGGGAGCGTCCTCTAATAGGGCTTCAAAAAAACCTAGATGGTAGTTCTTCCTCGATTCCCATAGGTGGCCGCCTAGCCTATTTCGCCTCTAATTGGCGTCTCACCTCCAAGGACCCCTGGGTCATTGACACTGTTCAAAAAGGCCTTCTTTTAGAATTTACTTCTCCCCCCCCTAAACGTTTCATTTCTTGCCCTTCTCTCAGGTCTTCCTCAGATTGTAATCGTATGGAGGAGGCCATTTCCCACTTATTGTCCATCAGAGCCATTCAACCGGTTCCCCCCGGTCAGAAGGGCCTAGGTTTTTATTCCATCCTATTTATGGTTCCAAAATCCTCCGGAGGTTGGAGAGCTATTTTGGATTTAAAGAAGCTGAACCTATTCATCAAATATAGGAAGTTTAAGATGCACTCCTTATCATCCATTTTGGCCGCCATCCACCCGGGAGATTTCATGGTTTCCTTAGACCTCACTGAGGCCTACCTCCATATTCCTATAGCCAAATGCCACAGAAAATTTTTACGTTTCTCCTTTCAGGGCAGGCATTTCCAGTATAGGGCCATGCCATTTGGTCTTTCCTCGGCCCCTCGGGTCTTTACAAAGCTCTTGGGGTCCCTGGCGGCCTATATCCGGGTGTCACCCATCCACATTTTATGTTACCTTGATGATATTTTAGTTCATGGGAACTCCCTAGAGAAAGTGAAAGCAGACCTTTCTGTCACCATGTCGGTTCTACAGGATCATGGGTTTTCCATCAACTTTGACAAAAGTCACCTCCAACCTTCCACATCCATTTTACACCTGGGATCCATTATTAATTCAGAAGCTTCCCAGGTCTTTCTTTCTCCTGAGAGAAAGATCAGTATAGGGGAGTTAATTTCACGCATTTTATCTCAACCTTCAGTTTCCATAGTATCCCTGTCTTCCCTTTTGGGGAAAATGGTGTCATGCATAGGCATCATTCCTTGGGCTCGCCTTCATGCTAGGGAACTTCAGTGGCTCCTATTACCCTTTCAGAGATCGGGGCACAGCAACTCAAGCCGTCGCATTGTCATCCCACCAATTGTTCGCAGATCCTTCAAGTGGTGGAAGTCTCCGGCCATGGACAAAGGATCCCCTTTCAGGTGCCCGGATCAATTTGTCATCACCACAGACGCCAGTCTATCGGGATGGGGCGCCCACGCCCAGGGGATGATAGCCCAGGGCACGTGGTCCCCGGAGGAAGCTTCCAAGCCAATCAATTGGCTAGAGTTAAGAGCCGTCTCCCTGGCTCTGAAGCAATTCTCTCCTCGCATCCCCAACTGACACGTTCTCATTCTCACCGACAACATCGCCACGAAAAGCCATATCTGCAGACAGGGGGGCACGAGATCCAAGGCCCTCATGAGGGAGGCCCTCAAGTTAGGCCTTTGGGCGGAAAAACATCTTCGGTCGCTCCTAGCCGACCACATCTCGGGGAGTCTCAACGTCCAGGCGGATTGGCTATCCCGAGCAACGATAGACCCCGGAGAGTGGAATCTCCATCAAGACCTGTTCCATCAAATCAGCCTCAGATTCGGCCTACCAGTTCTGGATCTCTTCGCGACCAATGCGAACGCCCAACTCCCTCGCTTCTTTTCCAGATTTCCATCCCCGGGAGCGGAAGCAATCAATGCCCTCCGGAGCCCATGGCCTCCAGGCCTACTCTATGCATTCCCTCCAATTCCAATTCTCCCGGACGTGATTCACAAGGTCCTCACCGAGAGGGCCCGAGTAATCCTAATCGCCCGTCATTGGCCCCGCCGGCCCTGGTTCGCGGATCTCCAACAGTTGTCCGTCCAGGACCCTTGGCGACTCCCCGTTTCGGGGGATATGCTGCGGCAGGGGGCCTCATTCCATCCAGACCCGGAGTGGTTCCACCTCACCGCCTGGCTGTTATCAGGAGAGACTTAGAACTGCGTGGCCACGACCCCGATACAGTGGAAGTCATCTTAAAGGCCAGAAGGGGTTCGACCAATCGAATCTACGACCATACGTGGTCCAAGTTTCACCAGTGGTGTCTATAGGAGGGTCTTTCTCCCCTGTGCATCCCCATACACAGGATCATTTCCTTCCTTATGCAAGGCTTCCATCAAGGATTTTCCACCAGCACCCTCCGGCGTCATCTGGCGGCCATTTCCTCTGTCCTAGCGGGGCCCCGCAGACAGCCTCTCCGTTCCTTTCCAGAAGTTCAGGAATTCCTCAAGGGTATAGCCAACCTCAGACCTTCCAAGGTCCACAGGTATCCATCCTGGGATTTGCCACGGGTTCTCCATTCCCTCACGCAGGCACCATACGAACCCTTAAAATCGGCGTCCCTCAGGTACCTATCCTTTAAAGTGGCATTCCTGGTGGCTATTACCTCTGCCCGACGCATTTCGGAGTTGGCTGCCCTCTCAATCAGGCAGGACCTCTGCCAATTTCATCAGGACAAGGTAGTCTTGCGACTGGACCCCACCTTCTTACCCAAGGTCAGTTCCATGTTCCACAGAACCCAGGATATTGTCTTACCTTCCTTCTGCCTCCAACGGGACCATCCCTTAGCAATTAGATGGCACACCCTGGACCTCATTAGAGCGCTGAGGATCTATATCCAACGCACAGCACCCTTTCGGAGGTCAGAAGCACTTTTTATAGCCTATCATCCCAGAGTCATGGGGGCCAAAGTGTCTTCTACAGTGATAGGCCGTTGGATCAGAGGGACTATATCTAAGGCCTACGAATCGGCCGCCCTCTCAGTTCCAAGGAACATCACAGTGCATTCCACCAGGAGCGCAGCCACCTCGGCTGCTTGGGCGACTCAAGCCCCGTTGGAGGAGGTCTGCAAAGCAGCCACTTGGGCCTCGCCAAATTCCTTCATCAGGCACTACAAGATTGATTCTTACGCCTCAGCGGACGCTGCCTTCGGCAGAAGGGTACTCCAATCCGTTATCTCTCACGATAGCAATCTAATCCCACCCTAGGGACCATCTATTGGGTATGTCCCATGTGACTGCTGGACCCGCTCCTTCAGTACGGAGAATAGGCGTTGATTGCTTACCTGAACGCCTCTTCTCGTACGGTGAGCGGGTACAGCAGTCACTTCCCGCCCTTGTATGTGTCTTCTATTCTGTCTATATCCTTTCTTTCCTCTAACAATGAGAGTTGAACACTAAAGAGCTTCACATCTGAGCCTAGTCTACGGATTCGCGAATTCTGGGGAAGGGGCGGATCCAGCAAACTTTTTTAACACTAGGCTCAGTTCCACCGGATTGGACATGAGCAACCCATGTGACTGCTGTACCCGCTCACCGTACGAGAAGAGGCGTTCAGGTAAGCAATCAACGCTTATTCTAGCCAGTCATAGTCCTCACGAGAATGTATATTTTTTTTTTTTTATTTATTCATTTGTCCAATACACAAATACATAGGATGAAAAATAGACATGTAGTAATATATATAAGGGTAAAGTGAACTTAGAGGAGAGGATATATGAAAGAAAGAAAATATATATGATAAGTGAGAGAAAGGAAAGACAATTGGACAGGGGACGAAAGGCACACCAGTGCACTTATGTACACTGGCCTCTTAGGAACCTGGAGAGGTCAATCGTGGAGAGTCTAAGGGAGAAATGTTGGGGGTTAGGGGTTGACACAATTGAGTCTGGCAATGAGTTCCACGCTTCGATAACTCAATTGTTGAAATCATATTTTTTACAGTCTTACCCTCAAACAATGCCAAGAAAAAAGTAGATTGAACTATCAATTATTGAGATACAGGGCAAGGAATTAGCGAGCAGCTCTTATCATATAGGAATGAATTCTTTTTTTAGAAGAAAGTCTCATGACTATTTTATAGCCATAGATGGACATTCTTTTAGGCCAGAATAAATGATGGATTTGCTGCCACTCTGCCTGTACTATGTATTGAATGCGAACTTTATATTCTGTTATAGGGTTCTTTAATAACGATCCGAGGAGCCATTCCCTTCTGACAATTTATTTGTTACTAAAATCATACCTTAGAATTTAATATTAGGCCATTTTCACTCTTAGTAGGAAGCCATGAAAACACCATGCAAGATTCCTGTTATCCTAATACTCCTTTATGTAGTTTTGAGGAAAAGGCGTGCTTATTTAAGAAAGCTGCATATAACAATGATGGGATTATTTAGAAGTTCTAAAGATATTAAAGATTTTAAAATAACCAAATGTCATTCGATTATAGCTTTAGTATTTACTATACTGTACAACCCCTTCCGGTTGAATCATTGTTTCAGAGATGTTTCCTTAACTAAATAGAGAAACAGAATGACCACAGATGGGCAAAAAAGCAGTGGGAGTGACTTCAGATTTGCTGCCAGCTTCCCCATTGAGTTTCTTTGTAGGAAGCTGGCAGGGAGCATCAGAAATCTTCCTTTCTTCCCTCCCTCATTTCTCTTCACAGGAGGCAGGTTAATGGCTGCTGCTGGGTGGGTGTGGGCAGGAACAAGAGATTGTGAGATTGCAGTAGCATCCCAGCAGTCGTCAATAACATTGACAACTTTCCCAAATTTCATTCCCTCAGGAGCCATGAGTTCTGGATTTGGGACACGTTCCATAAGTTATCCCATTTGAGGTACTTTGGCTCAAAAATGGTTGCCCTGTGTTATGATGCATTATTTTTTCCAGTTAAAACTTGTGACAATGAGAGTTTTAGTAGTATATAAGGTAGATAAATATACTGCTTTTTTATATGTGATTAAGCGATGAGAAGCGGTACATAGAGACTACATTGTATAATGTGAAGTACATTTTGTCATTATATATTGCTGTTAACAATTTGGGGTAATAAGCCATCATAGTGGCATTTCACTTCTAGGATGTTTTGGGAATTCACAGAAATCAGAAGAAAATATTTACATACCTTGTGCATTTAGAGCCGGGGTGGCGCAGCAGGTAGAGTGCTGTACTGCAGGCCACTGAAGCTGACTGTAGATCTGAAGGTCAGCGGTTCAAATCTCATCACCGGCTCAAGGTTGACTCAGTCTTCTATCCTTCCGGGGTGGGTAAAATGAGGACCCGGATTGTGGGGGCAATAGCCTAGCTCTGTTAAAAAGTGCTATTGCTAACATGTTATAAACTGCCCTGAGTCTAAGGAGAAGGGCGGCATAAAAAATAGAATAAATAAAATAAAATAAAGAAATTTAAACATGGGAGTTTTCAGAAAAAAATATGGCAGCCAAGTTTTACCTCTATTTAAAACAATGGCAACTTTGCAGTAGTTTCATTTCATTCATTTATTTATGGTCACAGCTTTCTTAAATGATAAGAGTTTCAGAAATATATATATATGTGTTCAGGAAAACAAAGAGTTAAGCAGCAGAGATTGCTCAGAGATTGGTCAGTGTGCAATCATGTCTGCAGAATTAATGTTCAACTAAAATAAATTTGTTTTGGTTTCCTTCACAGAATTTTTAGGACAACAGAATGTGCACAGAGGCCTTCCTAGAATTCTGCAAGTCCAGCTTATTAAACTGAAATTCCTAATAATTTCCACTTGTCATTCAATAAGATTTCTGGGGGAAAGGCGAAGTAATTCAAAATATTATGAATATAAGAATATAAGAGTGTGATTTAAAGAGTTACCAACCGCTTGATACTTATTTAAATGATCAACCAATCATTTAAAGGATCGACAAATCCATCTTCACTTTGCTTTTACAGGAAGAAGCACAAAGTCCAGGGAGTGGGCATTTTCAGAGTAAACTGAGAAATTAGACACCTAGAAGGTATCTAAATAATATCTTACTGAATTAAAGGTATTTGCAAGAGATAACTTTTAATCTCTGGATGAAGACAATAGCTTGAATAGAATATATTGGAAAATGTTAAGTGGCATATTTTTGAAAAATATAAATCCAAACTATTTTTGTCCAGTAGTTCAGCTTTAAAAAATTGCATAAACAACATACTATAACATTCTAGTTTTAACCTCAATTAAAGTTGGATGAAAGAGTTCCTTGTTTATTTATGAGGCTATGCTAATTCAATCACAGGGAGCTCTAAGATTTTATAGCAAAAACCCTAACAATGAATTGACAGTATAAAACAATACAGTGATAATTGCAATATACAATTACTATAAATAATTCTGTGCAATAAACCAAACGATCACTGTTTATTCACATTCTATACACAGCATAATCCCAAGATTATTTTGGTGGTAATCAGGTTTTTACAAATTTCTGGACTACCACAGTGGAAAGAGTCTTTCTTGATTCTGGGTGTAAATCATTTCATAGACTAAGATTTTTCAAATTTGTTCCCAAAGATCCATAGGGTTCTAGGAGAATTTTGATAGCGTTCAATTAGACGATAACAATTTTCACTCAAATACTATCACTCTATCATTTGACCTTTGCCTCTTGAGCAGGCAAAATTCTGAGAATTTTTGTTTTAAATAGTTTCCACAGGCAGGAAATGTTTAACCTGTTTTAGAGGAGACAAGCCTCTGTGGAGAATTCCCCTTTCATTAGGTTCCCAATATTAGATCTCTCATAGCCATCCCTATATTCAAAAAAGGAGATCCAAACGTTGAAAATTACAGACTAATCTCTTTGGGTTGCGTCACTTGCAAAGTCATGGAATCAATCATAAACCAATCCATTACACTCCACTTAGAAACTAATAACCTTTTTTTATATATTTTTGTATTAGACTTCTACGACAAGCGGAGCAATGGTAGCTCCTTAAATGTTTAGTGTTGTATGTCCCTGTTTGTCCTTTTGAAAATTCAATAAAAATATTTTTTTTTAAAAAGAAACTAATAACCTACCTTCCAACAAACAATTTGGTTTCATGAAAAAATTCTGTAATCTACAATCTTACACTGCAAAAACATATGAACCACTCAACTTGACACAATTTACACAGACTTTTGTAAAACCTTTGATTCAGTAGTACACAACAAACTACTTCTGAAACTAAAATCCTATGACATCTCTGGACCACTACATGATTGGATAACCATGTTCCTGTTTAACAGACAACAGGTAGTCAAAATTGGAAGTGCCATATCAAATCCTGCTCCTGTGAACATTGGTGTCCCTCAAGGCAGTGTTCTAGGACCAACACTCTTCATACTCTTCTGTGATCATATTAGCAACTGTGTTCTCTTTGCTAATGATGTTAAACTATTTAATACCACTGACAGTGCTGCTACCTTCAAAAAGACCTTGACCATGTAGCAGAATGGTCAAACAATTGGCAACTTTAAATCTTAACCAACAAATGCTCTGCCTTACACATTGGCAAAAAGAATCAGAATACAAAACACAAACTTGGAGGAAATGAACTTGTTGATGACCCTCACTCTGTCAAAAATCTTGGAATAATCATAGTGCTAGAGCCCACTGTAACAACATTGCCAAAAAAGCACGAAGAGTTGTTAATCTAATCTTACGCAGCTTCTTCTCTGGCGATATTATACTGCTAACCAGAGCTTACAAAACATTTGTTAGACCAATTGTGGAATAGAACACACCTGTCTGGAACCCGCATTGCATATCAGATATTAATAC